>NC_087467.1:6456446-7056446 GCF_036321535.1 Camelus dromedarius | reverse complement strand
GTAGCCTTGAAGTGGAGACTTGTTCACATTAGTGCTTTTCTATGACGTCTGCAGCCACAAGCAAGTCCCCTCACAACTCAGTTGAGAGGAGCTGAAGTAGATGATCTTTTGCAGTTAAAGCTTCAACATTCTACGTTTATGAAACAGGGTGCCAACATAAGGCAGATGTCAAAGGTGATTGTTTTTTTCCTTCACCAGCCTTGCTGGAAAAGCCATCCCTTGCTTCTCTGCTCAGAGCCCTCTTGTTTCTCTTGGTACAGAAGCAGTCCAGTGTTCACCTTAAATGGGTTCTGCCCAGATTCACGGACTTAAAAAGAGGTGGAATTCAGGCAAAGTGCTTAATATCAGCTTGCTATCTTCCCCGTCCTCCCTCACTTGGCGCAGGCCACAGTGAACACTGTCCAGCTCAGAGGACTGGACATTGAAACAAGTCTGCCCTTGGTCTCCCCAAGCTCCCCTGGGAACAACTGCTGCTCTTGCCCCACAAAGTGAACCCTCCGGGCAAGGACGGCCAGTCCTTCCCCATTCAGAAGGACCTGACCTGGAGAGTGTGTCTGCCGAGGGAAGAGGTAGGGTGAGCCGGTAGGCAGACCCGACCCCTGCTTCCGGATGGGCCAGAACCAGACCTTGCTACTTGGTAGCATTACTGTTCACAGCTGTCTTGTTGGCAGGTGCAAAGGATCACAGCTCTAAGGGGTCATGGGTTTTTTCTGCACCTGTGTTTCTCTGTAGGCGCTGCTGAGAGGGGAGGGGAAGGCCGTGGCATTCTCTCAACTCCCAAAGCAAAGCGTCCTGATTCTGGTGGACACAGAATGCCTGTGTGTTTATAGAAGCTCCCTGCTCTCATCCCCACGTTCTTCCAACCACAGTGCAGCCCCAGAAGTCCCCTCAATTTTGTGACTTCACGAAGTTGGTGAACTGCAGCCCCAGGGACTTAGCTGTCATGTCCGGACACGCTTTGGCCCAGGGAGTAAAAGCTAAGAACACCAGTTTGCTGGCTTCTTCCCACAACTCTCTCCCCCTCCCCCCAGCACCTCTCCACGTGTGTTTCTGTGCTCCCTATTCCTGAATGAATAACTTCAATGCAAAACTTAAAACTTAAATTTTATTATAAGACATTTTGCATTACATTCTAATACTAAACAATTGAAATATATATTCAGAAGTATAAAGGTTAAAATCAGTTACTAAAAATTATTTACCAAATAAGATTTCTACCCCAAAAAATATTAGGATTGGGGGGAGAAGCTAATAGAAGTACTCCAAAAATGTTCACAATGTTTCTACGGATGGCGGGATCGTGGGCGATTTACACTGTCTCATTTTCTGTACTGTCAATGTTTACAGTTAATTCACAATCAGGAAAAAAACTATTAAATGGTATTAAAAACATGGACTCATTTGATTGTCACCTATAGGAAAGGCAACTCTGTCCCTTTGAAGGATCTTTTTAAACTGCTGATTGACCTCATTCCATAAAAATCCCACAACCTTTGGACACAAAGGCTGTCCCCCCAGTTTCGCCACCTCTGTCACCCACAACAGCGTCTTGATCACCACTTCTTCACGAGTGACAGTATCAGGACAGGAAATCAGTACATCTTAAAAGATGACTCAGACTTTCTCTTCGGTATTAACTGCCCTCAGTAGTTAACTGTGGGTTAATTAAAACTGCCAAAATAGGAATTAGCAGAGAAGTAGGGTTTTGAGGAAGCTGAGAGGGTAATTCAGCAAAATATTCATTGCTTTCAGGTAGCTTAGTGAGCCTGGTGACAAGGGGAGGGAACAGGGAGTGAGGAATAGTGGAGCCTCAGAAGGCAGACCTCCCATCCCTGTCAGCTTCCCAGTTCCTGGGCTCCAGGGCCATGGGACACAAACACTCCAGTCCCCACTGGCCCTCTAGCCTCCAACATGTAATCTTTCCTTGGTGGACAAACATGCCTTTTTCCATACAACACAGCAGCCTTCCATTACACTAATTCCCCTGAGTACTTCCGGGTCTCTGAGGTCACTCTGGGTCTGAGACAGGCTACCCAGCTCAGTGACACAGAAAGAGAGGAACCAACACTTGTCCTGGTTTCTGGACCAGGGGCTACGAGAACAAATTCCGGCCAGAGAGAAGAATCCAGATGAAGGGACATCTCCAGATCCTCTCCTCACGTCACTGCACATGCTCTAACCTCCGCTTGGAACGGTCTTCTCTTCCTTCTTGCCTTGATCCGCCAACTTCTACCCACCTTTTATGTCTCAACTGAGATTTCATCTCATTCAGGAAGCCTTTAGTGACTCATGGACCAGGTTAGATACCCCTGCCATGCATGTCAACAGAATCCTGGATTTATCCTACCAAAGCACTGATCACACTTCACTGCAATCACTTAACTCTGGGACGGCAGCAGCCAGGCCTGCCTCAACGGTGGGCATGCAGCACGCGCTCAGTAAATAAGTAGACCTCAGCTGACCTCAGCAGGAAGCTCAGGGCGGAGGAGAGAAAGGGCAAGGCAGTGGAATGAGCTACCATTCCCCAGATACTACTAAACTGATCCAGGGCATCATTCAACACTTCACAACCTCACGAGTCAACATTTCAGAGAACAGAATAACTCCCAGCACATGCCTCCACCTGCCAAAGGCACAGGACGGGCTCCTTGCCACCAGAGGCATCCCCTCTTAGACCATCAGACAAGGCAGGATCTTGTCCCCAATCCTGGACTCACTGTGAATCGCAACACTTCAATAGGCATCTTTGTGTGGAGCTACAATACTTAACTGCAGTGGAAGGACAGGAATTCTGCTCTCAGGAAACCTCCATCTTCTGTGGAATCTGACCCATGAAGTGAATTCCTAGAATTTCACAATTGTACAACAATTACCCACAGAGTTAAACCCTGGTGTGAGTTCTCTGATGCTGCATCAGTCCTGATCTATGCCTAAATGTTTTCCCACATTCACTACATTCATAAGGCTTTTCCCCAGTGTGGATTCTCTGGTGCTGGGTGAGGGCCGAGCTCTGATTGAAGGATTTCCCACATTCATTACATTCATAAGGTTTCTCTCCAGTGTGAATTCTTTGATGTTCAATAAGGATAGAGCTTCTACCAAAAGCCTTACCACATTCGATACATTCATAGCCTTTGTCTCCAGTGTGAATTTTCCTATGCTGAATAAGGGCTGAGCTCCGGCTGAAGGCTCTCCCACATTCGCCACATTCGTAAGGTTTCTCTCCAGTGTGAATTCTGCGATGCCTGATGAGCTCTGAGCTGCCCCTGAAAGCTCTTCCACATTCACAACACTCATAGGGTTTTTCACCACTGTGAATCCTCTGATGTCTAACGAGGTCCGAGCTCAGACTAAAGGCTTTGTCGCATTCTTTACAGGCGTAAGGTCTCTCTCCAGTATGAATTCTCTGATGTCTAATCAGCTTGGAGCTCTGGCAAAAGGCTTTCCCACAGTCAAAGCACTCATAGAGCTTTCCCGCCGTGTGAATTCTCGGTTGCGTTACAACGTCTGAGTTCAGACTGAGACCCCCTTCACTTTCATTACCTTGCAGTGGCTCTTCTGTGGAGACCTTCTTGTTGAAGCTTGCCAGACTGAAATGTCTTCCCTGGGAAGGATGCTGACTCATTCTGTTCCCCGCAGCACTTCCTCTTGGCTTCTCAAAGTTGCCCAGACCTCCCAAAGCCTCTTCAACTACCTGTCCTGAAGGACCTTCCCCAGGGAGTCTCCCTGGGGCTCTCATGGGTGCCGAGGCCACACATTCACATTCAATACTTTCTTGCGTTGCTGTCAATAGTCTGTCTGCCACCAGCTTGCCATCTAAAAATGCGAATAGAAAATGCAAGTATCATTTGCTCCCCTCGTTGGAAGAAAAGAACCAATTAGAGCAGGAATAGAAAAGAAACCAAATGAAATAACTATTTACCTAGTAGGAGGAAAAGTCTTAAAAAACTAGCTTCCCTGTCTAGAATTTAGAGAAGTGGCCTGAAGCAGCGAGATGCGGCACCTCAGAGTAATTCAGACACAATGAGAGTCAGCATTGGAAAGGGGGGATGGTGAATACGGAAAGGCATTAGTTAAGGGAGATGGTGATCAACAGGGGTAGCAGTGAGAGACCAGTAAGCCAGGAGACAATCTCGGGTTAGAGGAGAAGATGAGGTTTTAGATAATGAGGGGAAAGGAAGAGGCATTAAGGAGTAACTAGAATAAAGAAAGATGAGAGTAGGGATATAGCTTAACGGTAGAGCTGTGTGCTTAACGTGCACTAGGTCCTGGGTTCAATCCCCGGCACCTCCACTAAAAAAAAAAAAAAGTGTCTAAGAGTTTTGACTTGGTAGTGCTTCTAGAAAAACAGGAGAGCAGAAGATACAATTAGAAAATGCTCTAGGGGTTAGAACTGGACAGAGATAAGTGGTGCAAAGGTAGTCACAGATTCTGGCAGGTTCTAAGTTGATCAAATGATTATAAGCCAATAGAATAAGACGTGCAGAGCACAAGAAAAGGAATGCTGTGAGTTCCTGGCTCAATCTGGGGTCAGGTGGGAGTCTTATATGCTCTTTTTTATGTATAAATGGTCAAAGAAAATGGATGGAAACAAGAGGCAGATGTGACTGGCTGGTGCCAAACCTTCAGCTCTCATACAACTTGCCCCTCTCATTTCTAGATTTCTAGTAACTCAGAAAAGGAAACTACTAGATAATGGCTGAGGCAATGAATTATTTTGAGTGGAGAAAAGCTGTAAAACTGTGAAAGTTACTTCCATCCTCCCCAAAGTCCTCTAAACCTATATGCATTTTACAGATCAGGAAACTGAGGCTCAGAGAGGCTGCGTAAGGCCACAGAATTAATCACTGGTTGAGTCAGGATTCAAACAGAGATGCTGAACATCAAGGCTTGCAGTTTCCCTCTAGGTCATCTGCCTTCCCTACTGGAAGGAAGCAGGGCTGTAGTTGCACTGAGACAAAAAATAATTTAAAAACCCTTTTTATTTAGCTTTGGAAAAGTTAGTTTTTATATGAAAAGAAATATTTCTTTCTGATATTCTTAGAACTCACAATACTTCAAACGCACAATAAAGTCTCACGATGATTACTTGGCCAAAGGAGAGGGCTAGCCAGCTTCCCTTGTCCTCACTCCTTACCAGAAATCCCAGATGGACAGCACCACCTCTTAGGACAGAACACTAATGTACACACTGTTCCTGGGTCTTACATAGAAGTTTAAGTTTCCAGGCTGTGCTTGTTCAAAGGGGACAATTTATGAACCAAAGCATAATACATAATACAGGTAGAAGAATCGTAAGCACCACAGTGGTGAAGTCGGAGACCCGGTGATCTAATGAGAAATTTTCTGAAAGTAGTAAATAGGTCAACATATAAAGAGTATAAATTGTAAATGGTATAAAGTGGTAATAAAATCATGCAGGGACAAAATTAGGGCTGTGAAAATCAGAACAGCAATGTAATTTATAGGATTTAAAATACCTCTTCAAAGTCTGTAACTACATGAAGTCAAATTATGAGACCAGAGAAAACCATGATCTTAGATAAATTGATCAGAAAAACATTAAGATTCCTATTCTTTCAGAAAGAAAAATACCTTATGATATGTGGAGTCTGAAAAAGAAAAAAGAACACTCTAAACTCATCTACAAAACAGAAACAGACTCGCAGACACAGTAAACAATCTTATGGTTACAGGGGAAAGAGGGTGGAAAGGGATAAATTTGGGAGTTTGAGATTTACAAATTTTAGCCACTATATATAAAAATAGATATAAAAAAGTTTCTTCTGTATAGCACAGGGAACTATGTTCAGTATCTTGTAACAACATTTAATGAAAAAGAATATGAAAACATATATATGTGTGTGTGTGTGTGTGTGTGTGTGTGTGTATATATATATATATATGCATGACTGGGACATTGTGCTGTACACCAGAAATTGACACATTGTAACTGACTATACTTCAATTTAAAAAAATAGTAACAAAAAAAATTTTATTCTTTCAACTATATATTTACATTAATACAAAAATATTAGGATCAACAGTTAACTGGAGTAATTCCTGGAAATGACAAAGGGAGATTAAAAGTAGAGTAAGAAATGATTACTTGAGTATTTAGAAATTCTGGTACAGAAATAACTCAAGTAATCTAATATCTTCAGATTATAGGTACAGATTATAGATGCACTTTGGAGGAGAAATAAGCCATGGTTTTCTCTGTAGAAGAGTTCTTTTCTATGACAATCGCCTCCCCCCACTATTTCCCTACCTGTTCAGTGACCTGTATGGCCTAAAACCCTTTTAACTAGGGTCATGGGCTTTAGCTGCTCATTGACAAGTATGCTTTTAGCCTTAATGCTGTGTAGATGACGCTCCACTGCCCCCCCATCCCCGTTACAGGACGGTGCTTCCTTCCCCCAGCTGCTGTGAGCGCTGGCTCCTAATGACCCGCAGCTGCCCCCTTCTCAGGAGAGTTGCCCTGGCTGATTAAAGCCGCCTGGCCTAGGAAATTACCTCCATCCTCACCGGCCCCCCCAGCCCCTGCCTCAAGAAGAGACAACTCAATAGTCCAGTTATGCTCTAGGGGATCCCCCCAAGAACCCCACCTCATGGATTAAGCTAAGGCTAGGTTTTACCCGAGAGCACATCACTGCTTGATCTTTTCCCTTCCTAACCCTACCTCTCTCACTCCATTACAGATTTCTCATGAAGAGCATGCCCTCAGTAAATCACCTGCACTCAAATCTCCATCTCAGGCTCTTCCAGCAGGACATACAGTTAGGCTAGTGAAGAACCTACAGGAAATTATATATTATAGATTACATAACCAAAGGTGTAAGGTTGTAAAAATGACATGGTGACTCTTACAGTCCCATCACGGTGGATCCCTCCAATGATTTAAACGTTATGACCTAGGAGAAAGATGTGAAATGATCCACACTAATTCTTCAGAGGCGGAGCTAAGACCCTCAAGACTAAAGGGAGATCAGCATAATGAGATTTATCAGGAACCCAGTCAAGGCCATTCAAAACCATCTACTTAGGGATCAGCCATAAATGTAAGATGAGGAAATTTTGCTAAGGCCCAGGAAGGCTGAAAGATGGAATCAACTGCAGCCATAAGCTCACTGAGTCAACAACCTAATGCCACTGTGAAGGGGCAAACAAAAAGATACAGAGTGCAACAAGTGTCAGGGGATGAATCCACCTTACATTTTAAACTAACCAGATCCTCATTGGAGTGCTTTTATTTTTTGATCCCCGTACTTCAAATGAACATGGAGACACTGAAGCATGTCCAGAGAAATGAGCTACGAAGATCAGAGAGATGGAACACAGACGGAATCAGAGGCAGTGCAATCATCAGTGAGAGCAAAGTCAAAGGGCAGGGTACTCACTACCCTCAAGTAGAGGTTATGCTTTATGAGGACTCTGCTAAACAAATAAAATAAAATGGAACGAAATTAAAGCTGGAAGTAGTTCATATGGACACAGAGAAGTAGCTTAATACCATATTAGTTTGCTGGTCTCCCTGCCATAACAAAATACCACACACTGGATGGCTTAAGCAACAGAAATTTATTTTCTCACAGTTCTGGAGGCTGGAAGTCCAAGATCAAAGCATTGGCAGGTTTGGTTTCGTCTGAAGCCTGTCTCTCCTTGGCTTGTAGATGGCCACCTTCCCCCTGTATCCTAATACAGCTGTCCCTCAGTTTGTGTTGTTAATGTCCCGATCTCCTCTTCTTATAAGGACACCAACCATATTGGATTAGGGCTCACCCTAACAATCCCATTTTAACTTATTTACCTCTTTAAAGGCCCAATCTCAAATACAGTCACATTCTGAGGTACTGGGGGCTAGGGCTTTAACACAGAAATTTGGGGCAGGGGCAGAGTATAGCTCAGGTGGTAGAGCACATGCTTAGCATACACAAGTTCCTGGGTTCAATCCCCAGTACCTCCAATAAAAATAAATAAATAAGTAAACCTAACCACATTCCCCCCCCAAAAAAATTGTGGTGGGGGGACATAATTCAGCCCATAATAAATATCAATATGAAAAGCCCAAGAAAGACTTAAAAAAATTATAGCAGTCTCTGTTATTCAAGACCTTAAAAGAAGGAAATAGAAATATGCTACCCTAACTGACTTACACATTTACCTACTTCAAGGCAGGGGACTTCAGGAGATGATTTTTTTAAATCCCCTTTATGTAGTTCTTGCTCGATGCAGAAGATATTAAGTGGGCTCACTTCAATGACGTGTCAGGGAAGGCCGGGAAGGTGTTTAGGCCTCGGTATATAGATGCATGGATTCCCTTGCTGAATTGCCAAGGTCCAAGGTCTGGCCCTTGACCTTGTGGCCTTGTAAACCTAACTTTATCATCATACAATGAACAGATTTACCTCTGGGGGTTAACTCTCATTAGCCAAGCTCGTGAAACTGAACAATGAAACCATAATAAGAATTAATGAGTCATGTAACCATCACACAGACCAGACTAGACTAATGCATTTTCTTATTATAGCTAAACGTCATGGGAATTTAATAAGATTGCTTGGTAAAGATAAAATCAGAAGGGTAGCTGGGTGTAACAAAAGCTTAATGAGAACAAGTTAATAAGCCTGATGTATCTGCTGCCCATAGGAATGATTTGGCCAGTAACAGCATCAAAGCCCTTTTGGTCAAGCTCACATCCACCCTTCAGTGCCCTGCCTGTGATACTAGAACATTTCTCCCTGGCCAGCAGGCATGATGTGAGCTTTACCAGTAGGGGCGCCAGACAGACACTGGAGGAGGAAGGGACTTTTCTTTCTGGTTCTGGTGTGCTTTTGTCCCGGCAGCATGGTGAGCACTCAGCAGTGCTCACCTCCGGTTAGTTTCAGGGGCACCATCCCCAAAAGTTTCCAGCAAGTTCTGGGTCATGGTACCTCTGCAAGAGGGGGCTCCTGTCACCCCAGAGGGTAAGTTCTGCTCCCCAGCACACACACACGCCCTTCCCTTGTATCCGTGAATGGCTTCTCTCTGTACCCCAAAGACAGTTTCGCAGCAAGTTGGCCAGCACAGCACTTCGGCGAACATGTCCATCCAGCTGTTTCTCTTCAACAAGCCCTGGGTCTCAGCTCTGACAGGGGAGGGGAGGATGCGGCACCCTCCTGCAGATCTATTCCTCCCTTGGACGCTTGGCCTCGACCCCAGAGACTCCTTATGTGTGTTATTTCTGTATACTTTATGATTGTTTTTAATCGATAATTAATCCCCTGTCACAGTTAATAATTCTTAATATTAAACTTTCCCTGTTCAAGCTACTATGTGGTTTCTGATACATTATTCATCTCCATCTGAGGGACTGCCTTGCCAGTAGGACCATAAGATTAAAAAACCAGAAAACTGGTCTTTGAATATTATGGATATTATTAGAGAATTTTATTAGAGACCTTAATTCTTAACCCCCAAATCAGATATTATATTGGAATTGCAGATTCTAGGCAGAGTTAATGGAAGAATATTTCTAGGCAAGGGGGCCTTTCCACCAGACTAATGAAAGCCACAAGTGGTTGTCGTCAAGAAAATGAACCACGCCATGGATTTAAGCCCTCCCCTCCATTCTCAACCCCAAACAGACTGTGGCTCCTCACCTCGCTCATAGAAAGCCTGGGCTTCCTGCTTCTTACTCTTACGCTGGTTCTCCAAGGGCTGGAGCTGGATACTCAGTGACTCCAGCGCTCCCACAGATGTCATTTCCTTCCAGATCATTCCTCGGCCGTGAGCCGTGTCCTAGGAGTAATCAAGCACCAACACTATGATTCTGAGAACAGACAAGAGGAAAACCCCTTGAATAACAGGGCAGGGCAGCCAGAGTCAGAAACTCATTTGGATGATTAGAAAGAAAACAATAAACTAAAAAGCCCTACTGACTCGATCCCAGTGGACAAATAATAACCTGAAAGACAAAAATGTTACGATTCTCTGGCAGCTGAGTCAAGGCCACTCAGAACGGCTTCCCCAGCAACTTACAATTGGTAAAACAAGCAAACAGAAAACACTTGCTTATGGAGGGACAGTGTAGCTCAAGTGGTAAAGTATGTGCTCAGCACACACAAGGTCCTGGGTTCAATCCCCAGTACTGCCATTAAACAAATAATTAAATAAACAGATCTAATTACCTAACCACTCCCCCTACTGGAAAGAACTACTGGAAAGAAAACATCTGCTTACCTGTTGCTGTGGCTCATCAAGCTCTTTTTCCAGCTCCTCCAGCATCACTACGGCTTCCTCTCCACTCTCTGGCCGGTTCCCCTGAAACCAGGCCTGCAGCTCCTCAGGCAGGCTGGCCAGGAACTGCTCCAGCACCAGCAGGTCCAGGATCTGCTCCTTGGTGTGCACCTCCGGCCTCAGCCACTGACAGCACAGCTCGCGGAGCCGGCTCAGGGCCTCCCGGGGCCCCACGCAGTCAGAGTAACTGAACTGTCTGAACCGCTGGCGGAAGGCCTCCCGGCTACAGGCCTTTCCCTGAAGGCTAAAGTCCTGCCCCCAAACATAATTTTCTTCTTCAACCTTCACAATTATGAGTCCTTCTTGTTCTTTTGGAGCATGGTAGGTCAAGGCTGCAGACTTTCCTGCCATTCTGCACAGAGATGGTCTGAAGAAGCTGCCCAGTCGAGCAGGGAGGGGATGGGATGGAGGTCTGCGTCTGAGACCTTTCTGAATTCCAGCTCTCCAGGGAGCTCCTGAGGTAGAAAATGCTGATGTTACACAGGGAAGAAAATGTGCTTAGAATATAAACTCAGGTGTTTAAAGACCAGCTGCCATGGAGTGAAGCACTGTAAAGAAAACTGCCCAAAAGGGAGCTTCCGTATAAATGATACATTTATAGGTGATTCAGGAGTTTCTCAGGATGTGAAATAGAAAATTTAAGTATCACTGAAAACAATTCAACCTCTGGTAACAATGTGAGGGATGACATCAGGGATGATAAATAGTGCTGAAAGATCATGGGAAGCAGGGAAAACACTCTAGTATATTACTACTTCTCAGAATAAGCTCCATTTTACTGAGCACCTACCAGATGCCAAGCACTAGCTAGATACTTAACATAAATTTTCTATAATTTCCCTAATAATTCTATTAGGACAGTCATAATTATGCCCATTTTCCAAACGAGGCTACTGAGAATCATGAGGGGAGCCAGTAAGATGCAGAGCTGCACTCTGAACCAGAGTGTTTAGTTCTTTCAATTAAGCCACAGGGTCTCCCCAAGGAAGGGAATTTGCACTCAGGAAACGCCTATCACGGGCCAGGCACTTTACAAATACAATTTTATTGGGGTTTGTAAGTAACACTAATAGGTGTGTATTATCACCCCCATTTTACAGATGAGGAAACCGAGGTTCTTGAAAGTTATGTAATTTGCCCAACATCCCAAACTGGTATACAGCAAAGTCAAGGCTAGGATAGCCCAACTCTAAAGTACTTGCTTTTTATAAAAATTACAGAATGGGTTAATGCCCAGGACAATCTTGATTGATAGTATAAATTAAGAATGATGTGAAAACGTTAGGGAAAGGTCCTGGAGAACGGCCAGGGTGAAGGTACAAACAAGGAAGAATTATTCTTGACTTTAAGTCACAAAGTTGTAAGACAGCACAAAGGAGAGAGAAATGGATTCCTTCATCCATTATCTCAGCAAATACTTGAGCTATGTGCTCGGCATTATCCTGAACAGACTCTCAGGATTAAAAGGTCTGTCTTTAAAGGACTCCTGGTTTAGTATGGGGAAGTGACAGGTAAACAGGCAAACACAGTGCAACAAATCCAAGGATGGAACAAAGCAAAGTAGTACAAGGAAAGACACCAAGACCCGGGGGAGCTGCCTGCCTGGGAGGAAACATCTCAGCGGAGTCTGATATGAGTGAGGCGGGTGAAGATGCAGAAACAGGTCATTCAGGCGAGGACAGTGGGAGTGAGAGGATGTGGCCAACCGAGGAAACTGCAGGTGATTCAGAGAGGCCAGATTGTCACCTTGCCATGGCTCAGAATCAGCTACCGAGCCTGGACCTCAGGAAAGACTTACTGAATCAGAATCTCCATGGCTGGAGTTTCAGTAAGTGCCACAAACGCTTCTGATGTGCAGCCAGGGGTAAAAACCCTGAGCCAGAGCCTGGGGCCGAGTTAAGGAACAGTGAGAGAGGACGGACCTAAAAACAGACAAACCTGGGGGTACTTTTCTTCTTTATTTTGCAATATTTGAAAAGTGCTAAACTCATTTCCTTAGTTATTATGACAAATTACATTTAAGAAATCCCACGACAATACATCGTCAGATCTGTGCATCGTGTATGCAGCATTTACCAAAGGCTGTATCGTACTGATGTGTGCTCTTTACCTAATGATCACTGGTTGGTGTCTTGTATCTTGCCTTTATTTTCAAAATGTTTGTGATAGGATTTAATTTTTATTATAAATATTGTGCCTCAGCAACTTGTTCTCCATGGGTGGCTGAAGGGAAGTTTCTCATTACGAAGGACTGTCGCTGTTCCTTCTCCATCTCCTTCACAAGTCCACCCTCCTCTACATCAGAGTTCGAGAGGTCAGCCTTAAATCCACCAGTGTTCTCACTCCCTCCCAGGCAATCTCATCCTTACCTTGTGTTACCAGCCATCTCTAGTCTGGACCTCCCATCTGAGCTCCAGCCTAGTTTACCCATTGTGACTCACTTCCATCCTCTTGAATTCTCAAAAAGACCTCCAATTCAGCACAACCATGACCACTTGATGATTCCTGCCATCCCAACCTGCTCTCCTCCCAGTGGTCCCCTCCCAGGAAGTAGGAACCACCATCCGCTGCACTGCCAGAAACCTGGAAGCATCCCTAACGCCTCTTTCCTGTATTTAATGCAAATTAAGTCCTACTGACTCGATTTCCTCTCTCTAGAAGCTGCCCTTCCCCATCTCTGCCACAGCCATCTGCATTCCAGCAACTACCCTTTCTGTCACACTGCACAGTAATCCACAATCTATTCACAGTGTAACCACAGTGACCTTTCCAAATGGCAAATCTCATCTTGTTCCTCCAACCAGTTTTAATAAAGCAAAAGCAAAAACAGGAAGAAAATCCTTTAGCCACGGGGAGACTCTCTTTGATTGTGCTCATCTCATCTTACAGATGCCTGGGCAGCACCCCAGCCTGAGTCAGAACCTCCTGGGTGACATTACATACTTGTAAAATGTTCCACAAGTGATTCTGCTGTGCAGGCAGGGTTGAGAACCCTGGGCCAGCCAAGGAATCATGAGAAATGCACTCCTTCCCTCTCAGAGCACATCTCTCACTTTGTCAGTATACATGCTGTCGTGGGACTCCTGGGTTAACACCTATCTTCTCCACGATTAGACTGTAAGCTGCATCAACGTTCTGGCTCACCACTTTCTCTCCATCACCCAATCGAAGTGTGAGAATCCAAAGAATGAGTGTCGCTACAGTCAAGAAAGGAGAGTTTCAAACAGGCAGTGGTCAACATCGCCAAATGGATAATCAGGTCTGAAAAATGTCCCCGTTTCTCATACTGCAGGGAGGTAACAGCTCACAGGAAGAGCACCAGTCTTGGAGTCCAGTGACCCAACAATTTGGAATCATAGGGTAGCCTCTTACTAGCTGTATGACATTAGTCACCACTGAAACTTTCTGAGATTCTATTTCCTCTTCTAAAAATGGAGTTATAAATGCTTTCATTGCAGTGTTCTTATAGGAACTGGAAATAACATTAAAAACCTAGAGTAGTGCTTGGTGTATTAAGCATGTCTTTTTATTCTGATGCTTTGACATCTGGGGCCTTGCTGATACTGGAAGGACAGCCCTTCCCAGGGTTAGCAGAATCCAAGAAATAGTAAACTAGCCTGCAAGCATGCCTTTCACATGCAGACCAACCAATCCAGAACCACCCCACCCCACCCCGCTGCCCCTCACCTCCTCTATGGGGCTTTCACAGCCAGGGTAATCCTGGCCCTGCCCTAACCACTCCCTAGGCCAGGTGCCAGACAATTAGGGACAATCCCTATGCCTCAGAGCTCACTGACATTATTCAAACCAGCTCATCCTAAATCTGTTTACTTTGCCTCGCCTGTTTCTTCCCACAGAAACCACCGTAAACCACCTTCCTGCCCACTTTCCCCTCACTTTGCCTCCTGACTGACCTTGGTGCTTCACCACGTGGCTCTGTGGGGCATGGCATGCCCTGCCCTCCTGGGAACTGTAACAAACTACCTTTTCAATGGCAATCATCTCCTGACCTGTTGGCCTCACCATACCTGAATAAGAAACTTAACATTTTAAAACACTTGGCCCAGAGTAGGTACTCAATACACAGTAGACACGGGGCAAGGAAAAGGTAAATTTCATGTCAGAAGACATTAGTTATACTATACGGTAAGTTTACTGGGGAAACCTACCAGCCAGGGGTGAGGAAAAGGAGCATAGGTTCCCTATCCTTCCATCATCCCATAGAAGGGAATTCTGGAGAGAGGCACTGGTATTTCAGGGGAGAGCTCCTTTTATCTTCTTATAGTGTAAATGAGAGAAAGCAGCCTTGTCAATGGGGGGCATAAGTCAACTGCTTTGGACCAGAAGTGTGGATTTAAGTGCCAGTTGTTTACGGAGCTGCCTAGGGAACCCAGTTGGGGGACTGGAAGCCTGGGAGATGAGATTCTGGTCCCAGTGACCTCTTAGTTCAAGCAACCCAAGAACCTCCAGGGCCCTTCTGGACAATCCTACTGGCTGCAGTATAATGCATGGGCAGTGTCTGCTTACTTAATTGTAACAGAAGACACTAATTGAGCTTTTATTATAGAGTCAAGCACTGTCTACCAGTTAAGTCAAGCACTTAAAACAAGTGTCTTCAGTCATTTCACCTTCACAGCAGTCTACGCTCTAGTCTAGGTTTTTCTGTTTTACAGAAGAGAAACAGAGAAGTTAAGTAATTTGTCTCAGGTCACATGGCTTCTAAGTGATGTAGTCTGGACTGTTTTGAAACCAAATGGTCTGATTCCAGAGTCCCTACTCTTCGATGTGTACTCTGCTGACCTGCCCTTTCACATCTGCCTCCCCCACCAAACCAGAGCCCTTTCTAAGAGAGCTTGTGTTTTTGCACATTACCGTAACAATATTTATTGAGTGCCTACTTTGGTTAGGCACTGTGCTAGACGCTGATCAAAGACTCACACCACAGAACTTAAAAATAGTAGGAATCAGATGTTAAAAAGCGCACAGAATCACCTGATTTAATCGCGGTAAGAACTACAAGGGGGAGAGGAGGAAGTGCTCTGAGAGTGACAAGTAAAGAATCTAACCTAGACTGGGGAAGCCAAGAAGGAAGGCTGAGCCCGGACTCAAGAGCGAGCTCTGGGCCCGTGAAGTGGGAGGGAAGAGTCCATCAGCGCCTCTCCGACTCCTCTGCTAGCAGCCTGGCACACAGGAAGCGCCCGGTGAGAGCCTGCCGAGTCAGCGGACACCAGCGCGGGTGGAGGAACCCGCAAGCGGACAAACGCATGAAAGGATGTACGGATGGATGGGCGGGCGGACGGTAGCGTCGAGGAGGGGCGGCCGCCTGGTACAGCCGCAGGATCTGCCCGGGGCCGAGGCAGGCGGAGGCGAGGCGGCGGGGAGGGCTGAAGCCGGACAGGGATGGTTTGGGAAGCACCCGGGGCTGCGCTGCCGGACCGCCTCACTCACCCTTCGCTCCGGGGGCTGCGGGGACCCGCCCCAAACAGGGAGCCGAGCGGCCTCGGGCCGCGCGCGCCGGAAGTGGGCGCGGCGCGCCCCTCTAGGCCGCCGGGAGGGCTGCAGCTCTGTGGCGGGCGCGCGGCTACGGGTTCGGAGGACGGTGTGAGCGGCCCCGCGGGAAAGAGCGCATCTCCGGGTGGGACTTGGTGGGAACAGCCCGGAGTCCAAAACCGTTGACGGGAGACTGAAAGAGGAAAAAAGAAATAGAGATAGAGCTTAGTGTAGCATCAAGGAAATAAAAATAGAATCCATTGACTGTCAGCAGTGACAGTTCTAGACGCTACGAAGAGGAGTGTAGGGGAAGGGGCCCAGGCATGGCGAGGATGCCAGGCGGAGATCGACCCTACCGCCGACTGCTAGGGCGAGCGTGAGGGGCCAGGGCCGAGCGGGAGAAGGTCAGTAGTGTCCCCGGCAGAGCTCGCTACTCAAGCTTAGCGGTGCCTAACGGAGCGCAGTGTTTCCCACGTAGGGAGCAGCAGGACCGAGAGCACAACGTGGGGAGTTCTGGGCACGCTGGTGAGTTAGGAATGCACTTAGTAACCGTGCAAGCCATTTACATGTGAGCCGGCCAGAACTGTACTGTGGGGCAGTATCTGACAGTACTTTGTGAAGTGAATAAGGCCCTCACCCTGATCCTTTAGCCACAGTGGGGACTGTATTGGCAAGCCGACTTGCTTAGAAAGAGACCCCATGGCCTATTCTTGATTGCAAAATAGGTGAAAATCCAGTTTCCAGCAATGTGGGAGCCCATGATTGGGTTAACAAATTGTAACAGACCCCAGCCTCTTGTCTACTTTAAGAACAAATGTGCTTAGTAACTGCTTTGCAAGCAGGCGCCTATGCGTCCGCACTTCTGTCTCCTTGCCATAAAAAGCAGAGACAATGCCTTGCTTGCATAGTTGAGGTTTTAGATAGCACTCTGCTCATTGCAAAGCAAGACCCAGGCCCTCAGCTATAAACACTGGGCTTGCCTGCTGTTAGATAGTCTGTTATTCTCAAAACAAGGAACTGGCTGGTCTGGTGGTCTGCTTTAACATATCTCTAAGAATGTATCTTGTTCCCCTCTGCCCATGAATTCCCTAAAGATAAACGAAACCTGTGTACTCATTGTGACTTCTGCAATCTCGATCTTTCCCTAAATTCCTGCATTTCACCATACAACTGTTAATGATTTTTCCTTTGATTATACACAATAAATGTGGGAGCATTTGAGAGGCTCGTGAAGTTGGCTCCCAACTGCCTCTCGCTCTCTTGACTTTTTCCACAGAGTATTGAGTAATTCATTCCATCTCGGTGGGACTTCTGCTGGTCCGAACACACACAGCAATTCATGGATTAATTGCTGAGCATTATTTATTTTCAGGGTAGTGGTTCTCAAAGTGTGGTCCCAGGACCAGGATCACCTGAGAACCTGGGCTCCCACATCAGACCTACTGAGTCAGAAACTACAGTGAGGCCCAGCAATCAGTATTTGAACAGAGGCATGCCACTGCTCTGGGGGCAGAAATCAGAGGACAGGAAGAAAGTTAAAATGGAAGCGCACCAGCAAATCTGACTGATTTGGGGGGGCAGGAAGGACGGGGAACAGATGAGAGAGAGAGAACTAAAGAACTCACTATGCAATCAGAAAACCTACCCTGCCCCAGAGAGCTTTCCCGAAAGATGTTTTCCAACATTCATGTCAAGAACCGGCAGACAGGGCCAGCCAGGTCCCTCGCTACAGCTAGGCTGGGGCCAGCTCCGCGAATGCTCAGGGGTTAAATCTCGGCATCTCCCCGCCCCCACCTCACCCTGCCGCCTCCCCGCGCGTGCGCACGTGCGAGGTCGCGTGCCATAGAGCTGCACAAGCCTCCCGGAGTCCTAGAGCGGACCTGGCGATGGCGGGCTTGCCGCGAGAGAGGCTTGACGGCGACCTGAGAACACATCGAGGTAGGGAAGGCGGAGGTACTCGCATGGTTTCCACTCCGGAGCGGCTTCGCAGCGCCGCCAGAGAACCGTGTGCGGTTTCTTGAGTCCTTAGGCAGTCCAGGCCCCCAGGTGCGGCTCCTGGGCACTGCGAGCTCCTCGGTTCTTGGCCTAGTGTGCTTTCGGACCCGGTCTGCCCTTGCCCGGCCTGGGGTTCGTCTGAATGAGCACCGGAAACTGGGGGCGGGGAGATCCAGAAGCTGGGATGCGTCCACCCGAACCAGCGGACGGTGCTGAGAAAGGGCAACCTGGACGTGTGAGTGTGCGAAGACCAGAAGCAAGGAAAGAGATCGTTGATGATGGATCAGGAGTGTCATTTGGTGTAGGAAAGACAGCGAGTAACTTAGCTCACCGACAGGACAAAATTCTACAATCTCCTCCCTGTCGTGTCTTTCCAATGATACCTTGATTTTGGTAGCATCAACCTCCTGGTTGTCTTTGAAGGTCTTTAGGCTGGGTAACGGAGAGTGCATGTCCTAGAGGAGTGATGCCTGATTCCTGGATGATGCGAGAGGAAAGTTAATAAGTTTGAGAGAAAAGCACTTGAAAATTAAATTGAGATTTTGTTTTCTCCTTACCTTCTTTTATATCTAGAGGATGTGTCTGGGGGTCTAGTGTCAGAAATTACATCTCCAGTCTCCGCAATGATTCCTTTCCACGCCCAGTGGCACCCAGCTGCCTCCAGGTCTCAGACTCCTACTGTGTGGACAAGAAAAGCTTACTGAGGACATGGTAATTCTCCAGTTGCTCCCTGAGGTGTCAAGTGTCCGGTTGCAGTCCATGGAGGGCCAATTCAATGACGAATCTCAAGAACACCGCCCTCTGTCAGGTGAGAACCAGTGTATATCTTTCTTAATGGTCTATGGGCGGTGGGGGATGTTGCCTTGCTACGTTAGTGTGGTCAAATGCTACTGGTATTCCTCCCTGCCTGCGCTTCACTATTTTAGGCAGTATCATCGTTTTAGTGCTCCAAGCCCGTGGCTTTATTGTGCATTCTGACAATCAAATTCTCCTGGAGTTCCTTTCTCTCCTTAAGCCCCCAAAGTCATCCATTTTTTACACTAAAGTCACCTTATCACCAGTCTTGTCAGTGTTTGGTATTTCCCCTTTAAAATCTTTTCAAGTCATCTTTCTCATGTACTGTCGGGGCGCAATTAAACATTTTGGAATCTGACACCCTGTGTTCAAATACTGGCTTTGTCATTTACCAGCTTCAGTAAGTTAACTTACTTTTTTTTTAATGATTGTTTCCTCACTTTATAAGTGTATAATAACCTTGAAAGTTATTTTGAGGATTGTGTCTATTACTCCATAATAAAAGACCCCAAAACTTAGTGACCTTAAACATCAGACTTTTTTAAACCATGTTATGTTCTTATGGTTCTGTAGGTCACCAACTTGGGCTGGGTTCAGCTGGGCAGTTTTTTTCTGCGATCACTATGCTCAACTAGGGTCAGGGTCTAAGTTGGTATCAATCTTATTATATGTCCAGCTCTTGGTGCTGGCTGTGGTTTGGGTCCCATATCTCCATTAGGCTAGCCCAGACTTTTCTGGGGCAGCTAATTTCCAAAATCAGAGGGAGGGCAAGCCCTAGGATGTGTAACCACTTTCTAAACTGTGTTTGTGTTACATTTGTTAATATCTCATTGACCAAAGCAAGTCAGTTGACCAGTTCCAGAGTCACTGTGAGAGAGAACTACAAAAAGATATAGATACTGGGAGACAATGTATAGATACATTGGAGTCCATGACTACTCTAATAAACACCACAAGCACTAAGTGAAATCCCTTTATAAGGCTCTGAGCACAGACCTGGCTGGTAGTAAATTCTTTATGAATGGTAGTCACTGTTATTTTTAGTAAGATAATTTCGGTCTTGACTCTGTCCATATGTTCTGCAGGCTCTCATTTCTACATTGTATTTTACTGCTTTTTTATTTTGGTCCTCCCATTATTGCTGTTTTGCCTATGAAATTCACTTTTTTTTTTTTTTTAATTGAAGAGTACTCAGTTTACAGTGTGTCGATTTTTGGTTTCCAGCATAATGTTTCATGAAATTCACTTTCTGTTGTCCTTTTTTCTTACTCTAAATCTTCTGACTCCCTTTGGTTTTGGAGCATCTTTATTTTATTCTGTTTATTTCATTTCTCTCTCCTGTATTTGGAATTTGTCTTTCCGTAAGAGTCTATTCTGAGGCCTCTAGCTCTCTTCTTTCCTGAGAATCACTGCAGAATTAGAAGTCATCCTTTTGGTTGTACATAAATTGATATACATATTATATGTGTTTGTGTCAGAGTGTGTATAAAATAACATTTTTTCTATGTTACAGTAATATAATTGTACTAAAGTGAATTTATAAAATACAGAAAGGCACAAAACAAAATTTAAATAACCTACAACTCTGCTATCTAGAGCGCGTCACTGCTAACATTAATGTATCCTTCAAATCATTTAATTAACTATTCAAATACTTACTGTTGATAAATCTTTATTAGTTAATAAGATTATAGCCTGCTAATTATTACTATTAGTTATTGAGGGTTTCCTTTGTGCCAGGCACTTTTTTAAGTGCTAGGGATATAGCAGTGAACTGATCAGAGAAGCCTTTGCTCTCGGGGAGTTTACATTCCAGTAGGGGAAACAGGAAATAAATAAATATACAGTATAGTATTAGACAGTAATTATGTTATGGAGAAGATAAACCAGAATGTATCAATCAGAGCTGCCCAATAGGAGTTTGCTAAAAGAAACACAATTACTTCTGACTGCTGGCCCAGCACAAAGGGAGCCAAGATGTAGGGTGGCCAGCTCATCCCATTTTGTCTGAAATTTAGCACTGTAAGTCCCACATCCCAAGAACCCCCTCTGTTTGGGGCGGCCCAGGACATTTGTTACTCTACAATTCTCCTCCTGTTTTTGGCCACATCTAATTGCAAGCCAGAGGGCATGGAACCTCAGATGATGCAGTCCATAAACTGCTGTCAGTCTCCTGGGGCACAGAACTGGGCTAACGGTAGGTCTAGAAAGGCGAAAGTCTATCCCTTTTAACCTGTAGGAACCATTTTTGTCCTTTATCTAGGTTGTTTTGTTCCCAACAGCAGAAAAATGTTCTCTTAAGCTACCATTTCATGCAGATTGACATACAATTAAGTCATACTCCCACCTGAAACCTAAAACTTCACTGCCACCAGTGCTCTTCATACAAGGTAGTGAGGAAAAAATACCATATGATATCACGCATATGTGAAATCTTAAAAAAAAAAAAGACACAAATGAACTTACTGACAAAACAGAAACAGACTCACAAACATAGAAAACAAACCTATGGTTATAGGGGAGGGAAGGGATAATTTGGGAGTTCAAGATTTGCAAATACTAACTACTGTGTATAAAATAGATAAACAACAAGGTCCTACTGTATAGCATAAGGAACTATATTCAGTATCTTATAGTAACCTATAAAATAAATATGAAAACAAATGTATGTATATATATGGTCTATATATGACTGAAACATTACGCTGCACTTCAGAAATTGACACAACATTGTAAACTGACTATGCTTCAATTAAATAAAAAATAAGGTAGTGAGGAAAAAGGGAAAAGACATAATTAACATAAAATAGCTGCTATAGGTTTTGCTGTTCACAAAGCCTAAGTTGATAGTCGTAACAGTCTTCTTCCGTCACCCATTCCATATTGCCCTTACCCTCTGCCAGAGTCTCAGTGACACAGAGTTCTTTATCTAGTCAGGTCACATAAACCATCTTTACTGGATGATCTGAGTCCTTGGGGGTCTCTTTCAGGTTACTTCAGTGTTCTGTTGACAGGGCCTGTTAGGCATGAGAGAACTAAGAGGTAGCCCCACTGAATCCTCTGAGTTCCAGACATATTCTTCCTAGTTCCTACTATGTAGCAGCAACCAGTTTCCCATTGGTAATTGGTATCAGCCATTCTGGTCAGTAGGGTGACCCATTCTCTGCCTGTTTCAGCAGCTTGAGGAGCCGAAAATGTTGAAGCAGGAAGCAGTCTTAGCTTCAAATTTAACAAAATTGTAACTTTTTCCATGGTAGAAGTATTTCTTCTTTGAGAATCCCAGCCCCTAACCCACCAAACCCAAGATTATAAGGATAGAAGACAAAAATAATAGAGGTGAATTATGAGGTATATAGGTAACATTATTACTACTCTACCACCCTTGGCTCCCATACCCATGGTTTAGGGCCCTGAGGAAGACAACACTCGTTATAGTCCTCTGGTTTAAGGCATACATTGCATCCTGTACAACAGCACTCCAGACTTACAGAGTGTTTTTACCTAGCTGGTACTGTAAGCTGTCAGTAAGTCATTCCAGCATTATCACAGTCCACTTACTTCCGGGTGATGGGACATGTGGTAAGACCCGGGAATTACATGTGTGTGAGCTATATTTCCCTACCTGTAGAATGACTTCTTTGGAGATGATTTTGTATAAAATATCATGGTAGTAAATACAGCATTCTCTTAAGTCAATGCAAATTTGTATCTGGACTATGTATTTAGTCCTTTGAAAACAGATTGCTGTCCTCTCCATGACAGAAGTAATAAACCTGCTCCTCCCCACCCAATGGCTGGCTAGTTCCTCTCCAGGAAATGGTACCTTATTAGGGGCTCAGTGTGGGCTTTAGCGGTTGGCTTCTTGGGCTCTTAGCATATCAGCCTTGATAAGTGGAGGTCCGTGTTGTTGAGCCCATACATAGCCTCTGTCCCTGCTGCCGTGACCACTTTGTACATGAACCGATTGGGCAAACATTGGTAAAAAGGCTGATTGACATTCACAATATGGATCACCATGTCCATCTAATTGAGAGACTTCTCCACAGTGAGGCTTCTCCCTTTAGTGAGGATTCTCATGGGACACAAACGTATTTATTCTTTGCCCCATTCTAGGAGGTCCATCCTCATACTTTTCCTCCAGAATCCTTATTTCTCATCTTCCAATCTTGTTCTTTCTAGGTACCTAACTAATCAGATAATCTATTAGTGACTACTCATGAATCAATGTAAACATGTATCTTAGGCTCTTGTTGCCTTCCGTGGAAAGTAAATAACCAGGGGTAGGCCTGAAATTCTGCCCACTGGGAGGACCTGCCTTTACCAGTTTGTTTGAGGCCACCCCTGAGTAGGGGTGTAAGTGCAAGCTCTTCGCTTTCAGCTGGTGCCCACACACTGAGCAGGCCCATCTATAAACCAGTTCTGAAACAGCAAATTGTTATTATCCATTGAAGGAAAATGGAGAAATCATTCATGGTCTACGTCACACTGTGGTGGTGGAACGTGAATGGGCTACAGCTACACACGTGAATATGGATGAGTCTTCCGAACAAAAAAAGCAAGTCACAGAGTACATGTGGTATAATCCCATAAATGTATAAAGTTCAGAAACATGCTGTATTTGTCTGCTAGGGCTGCCATAAAGTATCACAGACTGAGTGGCTTAAACAACACAGATTTATTTTCTCATAGTTCTGTGCATTAATTTTGGTTATCCATGCCTTGCTTTCTTCTAGAAGTTTTAAGTTTTAGCTTTTATGTTTAGGTTTGTATTACATTTCTAGTTAATTTTTCTATGTAACATAAAATCAGAGTTAATTTTTGTTATTATGATATCCATTTCTAACACTTTTTATTGAAAAGAGACCATCCTTTTACCATTGAGTTATTTTGGCAACTTTGTTGAAGATGAGTTGTACATATATGTTTGGATGTATTTATGGACTCTGTTCTGTTCCATTAATGGTACGTCTGTCCTTATGCCAATACCTCACTGCCTTGATTACTGTAGCTTTATAGTTAAAGCTGGAAATCAGGTAATATAACTTTGCCAGTTTTGTTCTTCTTTTTCAGAATTGTTTAAACTTTTCTGTACCTTTCTGCATTAAGTTTAGAATAGTTTGTCAATGTCTATAAAAAGTCCTGATGAGATTTTGATTGGGGTTGCATTGAATCCATAGATCAATTTGGGGAGAATTCCATCATCTTAATGGTAAATCTTCCCATCCATAAATGATGGCATATATATCTGTTTATTAGGTCTTTAATTTCATTCAACGTTTTATGGTTTTCATTATACAGATATTGCACATTAAAAATTTTTGTTTTTAAGTATTTGATTTTTTTGGTGCAATTGAAAAAATGTTTTTAATTTTAGGTTCTAATTGTTCATTGATAGTATATAGAAATACAAGCAGGTTTTGTGTATCACTCTAATAAAATCATTTCCAAGTTCTAATAACTTTTTTGAGACACTTTAGGATTTTCTGTATATATGATCTATAAGTAAAGACAGTTTCAACTTTTTCTTTCTTACTTGTATGTCCCAGTTATTTTTCATGTCTTATTTCATTGGCTATGAATATTAATTAAAAGTTGTACAGTGCTGAATAATGTGCTAATAGAGAGCATCCTTGTTTTGCTCTTTTGTCTCTAGGAGAAAAACATTTAATGTTTAACCATTAAGTATGATGTTAGCTGTTGTTTTTTTCTTTGCTTCTTTACTGGAGTAGTTAACATATATAATGTAGTTGATGTTTGTATTTAAATGCACTATCTTATTTATTTTTATTTATCTCATTTTTAATTTCTTTTTGTTTTTCTTTTTTCTCCTTTTGTGCCTAATTTTACATTATCAAGTTTTTTATTTTTCCATTTGTTTCTCTATTAGGTCTTTGTTCTTACATCCTTTTATTATTATTTAATGGTTACTTCATAGCAGCCTTTCTCAAGTATGAGTCTGTGAGAGAATTAAGCCCCAATGCTCTAAGGCATCAATTTTAAGTAATGTACTAATCTCTTTTACATCTATTTTACGAGCTATGTACATCTTCAGGAGAATTGAGAAAATAGTGACTCAGGTTATTTTCTGTTTTAGTTTCTTGTGGAACCCTGGTTGAAAAAAGGCTGCCTTGGAAATTATAACATACACATTTGATTTATTACAGTTTATCTTACTTTACTATCTCTAGGATAATCCAAAAATCTTGTAATATTTAGTTTTATTTATTTCCCTCCTCTTGTGCTATTTTTGCCATGTATTTTAATTCTATATATATTGTAAACTCCACAAGACATATTGCTTACATCATTCTGTACATATACATTTAGATTTACCCCATACTTTACTTTTTCCACTACTCTTTGCCTCTGGCAAAGAGAATAAGCCTCCACTTGGAGGCTTGGGATTTTGGACTTTTGTCCTTGTAATTAATCTGTGTCATGTTTTCAGCTCTCTACACCATTTGCAGTCTGACAGTGGAGTGCCTTTTGTACTAAACACCACTTAACAATGGGTGATAGTCAAGAATTTCACTGGCGCTCCTGTGCTCCCTACCGTTACAGGCCTGGTATTGTTGAACACAGGAAGAGCCTACTCAAAAATCAACTCAAATGAGGCTTCTGATTCTATCTCCCTAACCTTTTTCTGGTCCGCACACTTTAGTAAGGAAGTTTGGTCATTGAATATGGCTATTTCCAAAAAGGGATCGTGTTTTCTTGGCCACTTCCTTCTAATCATTAGGACAAAAGAGGTGGAGGATTACATAGGCCTACTTTGAGAAGTCAGGATTCTTTCCTGACCATTCCTGGGCATGATGCGTCTTTCTTTCCCCTAATGGCAGCGTGTAACCAGCCTGGTTGGTAGACACTCACAGCGACACCCTGGCTGCCACTGCTTCCTTCTCCTCTCCCTCCCTTTCTCTTCCTTCTTCCCTCCCCCCCCCCCTTTCTCTTTCATACTGCTTACTTTACAGATGTCAATACATTGCTTATGTATTAGCTCTAATTTAGTCAGACTTTTCTAGTCGCTGTGATTAGGCTCAGTGTTACCAAATCTCCTGTGACATATACAGAATATATCTGGTAAACCACTTCAGTAGATGGTTATTGTGATCCATTATTTGCTGATTCTTCCCAGTTTCCCTTCCAGTGTTTTGGAGCACTCTTAGATTGTGACAGCATTTTATAGATAAATACTGATCTGTTTCATCGGAAACTTTCTTACAGTATGGAGAACACATTCCATTTGGATGTTGTTTATTGTTCTAGATGGTGAGACTGAGGCCAAGATTGGAGAGCTGGCTTCAGAGGAGGAAATTACAGGAAAAACTGAATCATTAACTGAAGAGTCTGGCAACCCCAGAGATGATGTTCTCCAAGATTCTGAATGCAGAGAATTCTGTGAATTTGGGGGTAAATTAAATGAAAATGATCAGAATCTCTTCAAAAGAAGACAACATAACTGTGATGAATGTGGGCAAAGCTTTGCTTGGAGTACAGGCCTTATTAGGCATCAAAGAACCCACTGGGAGAAACCTTATGAATGTGATAAATGTGGAAAGACCTTTAGTGTGAGCTCAGCCCTGGTTCTGCATCAGAGAATTCATACTGGGGAGAAACCCTATCCTTGTAATTGGTGTATTAAAAGTTTCAGTCGGAGCTCGGACCTCATTAAACATCAAAGAGTCCACACTGGTGAAAAACCTTACAAATGTGATGAATGTGGGAAAGCCTTCAGTCAGAGCTCTGATCTTATTATACATCAGAGAATCCATACAGGAGAAAAACCTTATCAGTGCAGTCATTGTAGTAAAAGTTTTAGCCAGCGCTCAGACCTGGTTAAACATCAGAGAATCCACACTGGAGAGAAGCCTTATACATGTAACCAGTGTAACAAACATTTTAGTCAGAGTTCTGATGTTATAAAACATCAAAGAATCCACACTGGTGAGAAACCATATAGATGTGATGTGTGTGGAAAAGCCTTCAGTCAGAGCTCAGATCTGATTCTGCATCAGAGAATCCACACTGGGGAGAAGCCGTATCCGTGTAATCAGTGTAGCAAAAGCTTCAGTCAGAACTCGGACCTGATTAAACATCGAAGGATCCACACTGGAGAGAAGCCATATAAATGTAATGAATGTGGGAAAGCTTTTAATCAGAGCTCAGTCCTTATTCTGCATCAGAGAATTCACACTGGAGAGAAACCCTATCCGTGTAATCAGTGTAGCAAAACCTTCAGTAGACTTTCAGATCTTATTAATCACCAACGAATTCACACTGGAGAGAAGCCTTACCCATGCAACCAGTGCAGTAAAATGTTTAGTCGAAGATCAGACCTTGTCAAACATCATAGAATCCACACAGGTGAGAAACCCTATGAATGTGATGCGTGTGGGAAAACCTTTAGTCAGAGCTCGAACCTTATCCTACATCAGAGGATCCACACTGGAGAGAAACCCTATCCATGTAGTGATTGTGCTAAAAGTTTTAGTCGTCGCTCAGACCTTGTTAAACATCAGAGAATACACACTGGAGAGAAACCATACGCATGTAATGAGTGCAGTAAAAGTTTCAGTCAAAGCTCAGACCTCACTAAGCATCAGAGAGTACACTCTGGGGAGAGGCCCTATCATTGCAATAGTTGTGAGAAAGCCTTCAGTCAGAGTTCTGACCTTATTCTTCATCAGAGAATTCACACTGGAGAAAAACCGTATCCATGCACTCAGTGCGGCAGAAGTTTCAGTCAGAACTCAGACCTCATCAAGCACCAGAGAATCCACACTGGGGAAAGACCATATAGATGTAACGAGTGTGGGAAGGCTTTCAGTCAGTGCTCAGCTCTTATCCTGCATCAGAGGATCCACACTGGGGAGAAGCCTTACCCATGCGATCAGTGTGGCAAAAGCTTTAGCCGGCGCTCTGATCTTATCAACCATCAAAGAGTCCACACTAGTGAAAAGCCGTATAAGTGTGATGCTTGTGGGAAAGCCTTCAGCGCGTGCACTGATCGCGTGGAACGCCAGGGAATCCACACTGGAGAGAAACCCCACAGGTGTGTTCAGTGCAGCAGAAGTTTTAGCCAACTTTCTGATCTTATTAATCATGAGAAAGTCCACCCTGGGGAAGACACTCTAAATGTGATGAATGTGGGAACACCGTTAGTGTATATACATCAACTTTATTCAGTACCAGAGACATTCTGCCAGAAAAAAATCTTATGAATGCTATTGATGATTATGAAGAAGGTTTTAGTCAGTTCTCAACTCTTGTGCTACATTAAAAACAGGGGGAGGGTAGAGCTCAGTGGCAGAGTGTGTGCTTAGCATGTAGGAGGTCCTGGGTTCAATCCCCAGTACCTCCACTAAAAATAAATTAATAAACCTAATTAACCCCCCTCCCCAATAAATAAAAAATAAGGAAAAAAAAACACACTGGAGAGAAAACATACTAATTCAGATTTTATAATGAAAGTTTAGCTCAAACATTACTAACTTAAAAAAAATTCTGAGGAGGAATCCTGTGACTTGTGGGAAAGCTTTCAATGTGAATTAAAGTTTTTCTGAATGTCAGCAACAATGGAAAGAAATTTCTATCTTCTGGAAAGAAATTTCTATCTTCTACAGTGTGAGGAAAAGCTCTAGTCTTTTATTCAAACTCAGTCCGTAAGAGGAAAGCTTTATAAGAAATGTATAACAGTATTAACGCAGAGCCTTATCAGGCATCGTAGAAATCACCGTGGTGGTGTGTGCAGTCAGAACTCGGAGGTATATTAATGTTCTAATCTCCAACATATAGTGACCCCAAATCACCTACTGCATATCAGAGAAGTTATTTTAGAGAATAAACTAAATTTATTAGAGTTAGTTTAGAGAAAAACTTAACCCTTTCCATATCTTAATTGGCATTCATTCTGATAACGGGTGTGCCACTTACCTCCTCGCAGCTGGAGAGCCCTACCTTATGCTAACACTGCTGGTTATCATTCCTGTGTGTGTGAACATGCTTTGCTTTCCTGGTATTAAACTTACTAACTACGTAACTCCAGTGCCCCATTTTCTCAAAGATCCTTTTTTTTTTTTTTTTTTTTTGCCTAGTTTTGGTTTTCCTAGTATGAGTTTTCAGGTTCCTGTGATGTTCATAGAAAATATGAACTTACTTTGCTGTTAATCATGCAGCCCATCCATAAACTTAAGTGGTTTGAAATTACTCCTTTAGTACTACCATTTAATCACAGCTTCTATATATGTGAAAAAAATTTTTAAAGAAAGTGTGAAGATTACTATTATGTTCATCTTGTCATCTATAGATGGAACAAAAACGTTAGCTAAACTAATACCCGTATGACTAATTTATATAGCATATTCTATCTAAAAATAAAAAGACTTATTGTTTTTTTAATAGTAACATTCATCAGGCTTTGTTTTGTCTGTTGATTTCTGACATACATATTGATAATAGGCTACATATATACAAAGTTCTCAACTGAAAATAGAAAAAAAAATTTTTTAAAGAAAAAATTGCCTTTCTGGCATTCATCATTTGTTAAAACCCTGCTACTTTCATTTACTTTGAAAAAATCCCCCATAGTTATCCAGTCAATATTTTACTTTAACACACATTAAATTATGTGCAAGGCATGTTTTTAAGGTTTTGTAGTATACACAAAGAATATACTGTCTCCAAAAAGCACGTATTGTATAGTGATAAAGAGTGATGTATACAGAAACACATGGCTTGATACAGTCATAAAGGTAGATAAGATGCTTATAAGTGCTCACAGGAGGTAGGGTTCAAATCGGATTGGAAAGAAAAGAAAAGCTTTGTGGAGCTCCTGAGATTTGAATTTTAAAGGATAGGAGTGGAGGCATAAGGACAGGGAGGAAATACTCAACAAAGGCGCAGAAGCAAGAAAATAGAAGAGATGATGTAGATGATTATGGGCCTTAGTCATTAATTCATTCAATAAATATTCATTGTACTGAGTGCTGCTGAGGGGAAAATGGTTCCTACCCTCATGTTCAAGTGTTTATGAAAAAATTGTAGAGATGGTGTTGATCGTTGCACAACAGTGTTAATGTACTTAATGTCACTGAACTCTACATTTAAATGGATGAAATGGTATATTTTGTTATGTATATTTTAGCTCAATAAAAAAATTTGAAGAAATATCTCAAATCAATATCCTAAGTCTCCATCTTAAGAAACTAGAAAAAAAAAAAAAAAAGAGCAAACTAAACCCAAAGCAAGTGGAAGGAAGGAAATAACGAATATCAGAGCAGAAACAAATGAAAAGAGTATAGAAAAATAATAGAGAAAATGAATGAAACCAAAATTTGGTTCCTGGAAAAGATCAATAAAATTGACAAACCTTTAGCTAGATAACTAAGGAAAAAAAGAAGACTTAAATTACTATAATCAGAAGTGAAAATGGGAATATTATGACTGCTCTTACAGAAACAAGAAGGATTCATAGGGAATAGTATGAACAATTGTATGCCAAAAAATTAGGTAAACCAGAACGGACAAATTCCTAGAAAGATATGACCAAAAATGATCCAGAAAATATTTAAAAATCTAGATAGATCTGTAGCAAAGAAACTTACTGAATTGGTAACCAAAACATTTCCCACAAAGAAAAATCAGGCCTAGATGGCTTCAGTGGTTAATTCTATGAAACTGTAGCTGTAAGAATTACCACCACTTCTTCAAAAAATCTTCCAAAAAATAAGAGGGAATACTTTCCAACTTATTCTGAGGCCAGTATTACCCTGATACTAAAACCAGACAGACATCTAAAGAAAACAGGCTCATATCCTTTGCGAATATAGAAGCAAAAATCCTCAACAAAATACCATCAAACTAAATCCAACAACATATAAAAAGGATCATATACTGTGATCGATTGAGATTATCACAGGAGTACAAGATTGGTTTAACATTTTTAAAAAATCAGTCACCATATTAATAAAATAAAGGGCAAAATCCACATAATCACCTCAACAGACTCATAAAAAAGGAGTCTGACAAAAACCTAACATCTTTTCATGATAAAACCAAAGCAAAAATATTCACATGTAAAAGAATGGAATTAGAACCCTATCTTACACCACTCATAAAATTAACTCAAAATGGATTAAAGACTTAAATGTAAGACCCAAAACCAGAAAACCCCTAAAAGAAAATATAGGAAAAAAGCTCCTTGGCATGGGTCTTGGCACTGATTATTTTGGATATGACAGCTAAAGCACAAGCAACAAAATGAAAAATAAATGAGACTGCATCAGACTAAAAAGCTTCTGCATAGCAAAAGAAACAAAGTGAAAAGACAGCCTACAGAATGGAAGAATATTTGCAAACTATGTATCTGATAAGGGGTTAATATCTAAAATATATAAAGAATTTATACAACTCAATAGCAAAACATAAGAAATACTCCAATTTAAACATGGGCAAAGGACCTGAAAAGACATTTTTCCAAAGATACACAGATGGCCCACAGGTACATGAAAAGATGCTCAGTATCACTAGTCATTAGGAAAATGCAAATCAGAACCATGAGATATCACCTCATGTCTGTTAAAATGGCTGTTACTAAAAAGACAAGACATAATAAATGCTGGTGAAGATGTGGAGAAAAGGGAAGGAATCCTTGTGCACTGTTGGTGAGAATGTAAATTGGCTCATCTGCTATGGAAAAGTATGAAGGATCCTCAAAAAATAAAAAAATAGAACTACTATATATCCAGCACTTCCACTTCTAGGAATATATCCTAAGGAAACAAAAACACCACTCAAAAAGATACCTGAACCTCTGTGTTTATAGCAGCTTTATTTATAATAGTCAAGCTATGGAAACAACCTGAGTATCCACTGACAGATGAATGGGTAAAAAAGTTGTGGTATATAAATACAGTAGAATATTATTCAGCCAAAAAGCAAGTAAATCCTGCCATTTGCGACAATACGGATGGACCTCGAGGGCGTTGTGCTAAGTAAAATAAGGCAGGAAGAGAAAGACAGATGCCGGTGACCTCGCTTATATGTGGAATCTAAAAAAACAAAACAAAACAAAACAAAAAAGCAAAAACAAAAACCAGATTCATAAAAAAAGAGATCAGATTTGTGGTTACCAGAGGTGGCATGTGGGGTAGGGGGAACTGGAGAAAGGTGGTCAAAAGGCACAAATTTCCAGTTACAAGATAAATAAGTATTAGAAATATAAAGTACAATGTGATGACTATGGTTACCACTACTATATGATATATATATGAAAATTGTTGGGAATAAATCCTAGGAGTTCTCATTACAAGGAAAAAATTTTTTTCTTTTTCATTTCTTGTTATTGTATCTATATGAGATGATGGATGTTAACTAAAGTGATACTCATTCCACGATATATGTAAGTCAAGCCTTTATGCTGTACACCTGGAACTCATACAGTGATCTATGTCAATTACTTCTCAATAAAACTGGGAAAAAAAAACTTAACTGAAAGTAGAAGGCAGTTTTCTTAACCTGATAAAAGACATCTATAAAAACCACAGGTAACATCATACTTGGTGGTGAAAGACTGAAAGCTTTCCTCCCAGAGATCAGGAACAAGACAAGGATATTCACTTCTGCTGCTTGTATTCAACATTGTACTGGAGGTCATAGCCAGGGCAATCAGGCAATAAAAAGTAAGGAAAGACATCCAGATTAGAAAGGAGGATGTAAAACTAAGTCTCCTTGTAGGACATGATCTTGTGTAGAGAGAATCCTGAGGGAAACACACACACACACACACACACACAACTAATAAATAAGTTTCAGCAAGGTTTCAGGATACCAGGTCAGTATATAAAAACCAATTGTATTTCTGTTCATGGCAGTGCATTATCTGAAAACGAAACTAAGAAAATTCTTATTATACCATCAAAAAAGAAGAAAATACTTGGGAATAAATTTAACAAAAGAAGTTTAAAATGCATATTGTAAAAACTACAAAACAGTTGAAAGAGGTTAACATAAATAAATGGAGAGACATCACATATTTATGGATTGGAAGATAATATTAAGATTTCAATTCTCCCCAAATTGATCTACAGTTTCAATGAAATTCCTATAAAAATCCCAGCAGACTTTTTTTTTTTTCAGAAATTGATGAGATAAACCTAAAATTCATATGAAAGTTTTTATGGAAGTGTAAGGGGACCAGACTAGCCAAAACAATTTTGGAAAAGAAATACAAAGTTGAGGACTCACACTTCCACTTTCAAAACTTACTAAAAAGCTACAGTAATTAACATGGGGTAATTGGCATAAGGATGGACATACAGATCAATGGAATAGAATTGAGAATCCAGAATTAAATTCATACATTTCTGGCCAATTGATTTCCAGCAAGGGTGGCAAGACAATTCAGTAGGTAAGGTATAGTCTTATCAACAAATCGTGCTGGGAGCAACTGGAAAGCCATACGGAAAAGAATGAAGTTGGGCCCCTACGTCACACTGTGTTCAAAAATTAACTTAAAATGGATCAAAGACCTGCATGTAAGGTATTCTTCCACAGACTGTTAAATAGAAAATGGAAATTAAGGTGGTGGAAAACAAACAGTTTCTTTAAAAAAGAGAGAATAGAAGGAAGGAAATAGTAGAGCATGAATTAATGAAATAGAAAGCAAACATTAAAAAAAGAAAAAAAGCCAAAAGTTCATTTTTTGAAAAGAATAAAATTCATAATCCCCCAGCACATCTCCCTAGGATGCCCATCAGGCCTTTGATCACTCCAGCTGTCAGGGAGCTGCAGCTAAGCCTCCAGGGCACGTTAAAAGGAATCTCTTTCCAACAGGTGGATCCAGTTCCCTGGCAGGCAGACTGAACCACCTATCTACAATATCATACAATGTATATTTATCACTTACACTATACTTCTCCAGACAACATGTTTGTTATTTGTTTATAAATGTGGTTCTGTGTAAATATTTTCATTAAATTTTATTTAGTCTGCTTACTCGATGTAGCTAATTACATGGCGGGGGGGAGTGGAATTCCTAGACTGTCATTTGGTCCAGGGGGTCCTATGCAAAATTCCAAAGGCACGAGAATGTTCTTTCTGTGTAAGCCATGCTGTAGGGGGAAAGTTTCCATCTAAATCAGGGATTTGCAAACTACTGCAGGAAGGCCAGCCAGCCACTGTTTTTGTAAATAGTTTTTTTTAAATTTTAATTTAATTTTTTTTTTTTTTGTAAATAGAGTTTTAATGGAACACAGCCTTGCCTGTTTGTGAGTTATCTAAGGCTGCTTTCTGCTACAAAGGCAGAGTTGCATAGTTGCAGCAGAAACTGGCCCACAAAGCTGAAAATACTATTTCGCCCTTTGTAGAAAATGTTTGCTGATCCCAATCTAAATGAGAAAGAGAAAAAGAAAATTCTCTTTAACTTTTTTTAGTTTGTTATTATAAATGTGCTGCTAGCTTATTGTGAAAAAAAATTGGTAATATATAAAAGAATAGTCATCTATCTCCATAAGCCTACTTAGCAAAGTTAGTATTTTGACGTGTGCCATTCTACATATGTATTTATGTACTTTTTTCCAAAAATGATATTGATAATGGTAATTGAAAATTGTCCCCATTGGTACATCGTAAACATTTTACATGTCCGTAAACATATCCCTACATCATCATTTTAAATATGACTGTGGGGGGTATTTATAATTGCTTTCTCAATATTCCTTCTTCCACCTCCCTGCCACAAACATTCTCAATAACAGCACCTTACCCTGATTTTCCTTTAGTAATTCACTCTCCCTTTCTGGGTCATTAAGTTTCTTTTAACTTTGAATTTTGAGATAATTTCAAACTTACAGAGAAATTGCAAGAATAATGCAAAGAATTCCTGTACACACTTCACCCAGATTCCCCAAGTATTATTTTATCACATTTGCTTTATAATTCTCTACCTGCTCTACCCAGATACATATCTCTGTCCCTAAATCTAAATCTGTGTCTGTATCTGTGTTAATTTGTCTGCTGAACTGTGAGAGCAAGTTGCAGACACAGTGCCGTGGCATAGTCTGACTCACGATCTGGCTGCTGTGCGGAGAACCGAGTGAAGCAGGGCAAGGGGAAGCAGGGGAGGCTATGACCTGAGCAACTGGAAGGAGAAAACTGCCGCTTTTGAAGATGAAGACTACAGGGACATATTTGGGGAGAAATTGAAAGTTTGGTTGGGGCATGTTAGGTCTAGGCTGCCTATTAGTCACTGTACCTAGTTTATATGCCTTCTCCTAATTGCAGGGCCAGGGTTTCTGTTCCACGATACTGATGACCCTCTAAGAAGATGGCCTGCACCATCCACCCTTGAGGTTGCAGGCCCACCAGGCTGCAGGTAGAGGGCGCAACTGACTGCCCCTGGATCTCTGGCCTGCCACTCCCAGCCCCCTGCCCTGGTGCTGTTGTGTTGTCTTGGAGACTGACTTCCTAGTGGTTGCTGCTGGAGAGGCTGAATGGTGTCACCTGGAATTATCGAGTTGATGCTCTGTGGTGGACACTGACCAGAGGGAGAGGGGAGTCTGCAGAAAATTCTCCCTCCTCCCTGTGCTCTTAAGATAGTGAGACTAAGCAAACAGCAGTGCCTTAGCTGCAGACAGCTCAGTTACACCTATTTGTATTTGTTCTCTCTCCTTCCCTGCTTCCCCTCCCATTTACCTTCAGTCATCCTGTTCTGGGACTGCATCACCCCAATAAAGTATTAACAATGAGGTTAAACTAAGACTTTGTTTTCTTAGGAACCCAGATTAAGCAGGCTTCAAAGTGGAAATGTCTGGTAGGCAAATAGATATATGAACATGTAGTTCAGAGAAGACGTCTAGGCTGGAAATATAGATATAGAGTCCTAGGTAGTAGAGACATAAGACCAGATGAGATCACCTGGGAAGTGAATATATAGAAAAGAGAAGAGATCTGAACACTGAGCCCTCAGGCACTCCAATATATTGAAGTCTAGAGAGATGAAGGGAAAACCAGCATCAAGACTGAGAAGAAATGTCCCAGGAGGTAGAGAAAAACCAAGCATGTTTTTCTTGAAGCCAAATGAAAATACATCAATTATCCAATCATGCAAGATACTTCAGCTTGATGGCTCAAGCAGTGTAAGTCTAATAAATGACTGTTGGAATCAGCAATACTCATTTTGCAAACTTGACAAGCACTCTGTATGTGGAGAATTTGTATAATACACAGTAATGTCATACCTCTCATTCCTGATATAATTTGTGTCCTCTTTTTTTTTTTTTTCATGATAGGTCTGGCTAGAAATTTATCAGTTTTATCAATCTTTTTAAAAAGTTAGCTTTTGGTTTAGAGTATAGAAATTGATTTTTCTCTTGTTTTTCTGTTTTCTATTTTGTTGATTTCCTAGCTAATCTTTTTCTTTTCTTTTGGGCTTAATTTTTTCTTATTCTGGTTTCTTAAGGTGAAATTTGAAGTAATTAAATTAGAACCTTTTTCTCTTAACATGTGTTTTATTGCTATAACTACCTATAAGTGCTGCGCCCCAGAGATTGTTTTTTCAGCCCTTTCTCTGTCCCTCCACTCTCCCCTCACTTTCGGGGACTCTAGTTACATTTACACGTACTAGGTTGCCTGAAGCTGTACCACAGCTCTCTGCAGTTTTTCTTAGTGTTTTCTTTTCCTGTTTTTCATTTTGTATGATGGTTTCTTTTGCTATGTATTACCTACCATAATTTTTTTCTTCTTTTCTTCGATTATGTTTAAGCCACAATTCCATCCATGCATTTAAAAAAATCTCATTGTAGTTTTCACCTCTAGAAGTTTGATTTGGCTGATTTCTGTAGCTTTCAAGTCTCCACTGAGCATATCCAGTACTTCCAGTAGCTTCCTGATTATATGGAATACAGTTTGACAATTGTCTTAACATGCTTGTCTAATTCTTTGTCATTTCTGGGTCAATTTAATTGAGTGCTTTTTCTTATTATGGGTCATATTTTCCTGTTTCTTTGCATGACTTATAAGTCATCCAATTTTTGATTGGATACCAGACCTTGTGTATTATATCTTGTTGGATGATGGATATTTTTAATATATATATTCTTGCGATTTCTTCTGGGATGTGTTTAAATTATTGGGACAGTTTTATCTTCTCAGCTCTTGCTGTTGAGTGTCTTTTAGGCAGTGTCTAGTCTACAGTTCCTTTTTTTTCTCCTATGGAGGCAAGACCCTTCCTTCTATTCAAACCCAGAATTTCTCAACCTCTCAGCACTATTGATATTTAAGGTTGGATAATTCATTGTAGGATGTTTATCAGCATCTCTGGCCTCTACCCACTAGGTGCCAGTAGAGCCCATCTCCTCTGGTTGTAACAACTAAAAATGTCTCCAGATATTACCAGATGTCTGCCGTGTGTGTTTGTGTGGCAGGGCGGGGTGGGGCTGGGGGTGGGGCTGGGGGAGGGGCTGGGGACTGCCCTTGAGAATCACTGCTCTAACTGATGTCCTGTGACTTATGAGGCTTTCTACTCTGGCTGATGGTGCTATTCCTGACCTTTTGTGAGTTCCAGTGATTTTCCCCCTAATACCCTTTGGATGGTTCTTTTGCCCACCCCAAGCAGTTTCTTTATACATGTACTCATCATTACTCAACTGAATACTTGTGAGGGACTCTCTGCAGATCTCCAGTGTTGAGCTCTCGCCTCTTTGGTACATTGCCCTGCAAGTGCTAGCCACTTGGCCTCCCAGGGCCCCTTGCTCCATCTTCTCCACTAGGGAGACTGCCAGGCTCTGCTTGAGTTCCCCCTCCCTGCGCTGTGGCCCAGGAACTCTCGTCAGTAAACTGAGGCAACTCAAGTTTGCCTCTTTTATTTCTCATCTCAGCAATCTCGTCTCTCCCATCCTTTGCTTGTGTTTAATATATTTTTGTCTGATGTTTTATTTGTTCAGGCAGGTTAGATCTAGTCATCTTGATTTGAAGGATTTTCTTTGTGATTTTTTTAAAAAGCATATTTGCATGCTAATTAGAAAAATTCGAGAGGAAAAATTGATAATGTGAGAGATGAGGATTACTGAAGAAGGTGTGAATGGATAGCTTAGATCCAATGGAGAGGCGAGTCTCAGAAGCACAGCTGATCCAAAGTTAAGAGGAAAGAGGCATTAAGATGAACAAACCAAGATATGGACACTTAATTTACTGTTTTCTAGATTTTTTTTTCTGTTATAAATATGGTGTAATAGGTATAGATGGGACGGGTATATATAGAACAGTTACACAGGTGTGGAGAGAACACAAAAATGTTGATGGGCTGTTACTAGGATTGTGGACTCATAGGTGACTTTTGGGGTGATTTTTATTTCTAAGCTTTTCCTATTACTATATATCACTATTAATTTATATATTAATAGTATATAATGTTACATAAGGAAAACATGTAGAGAGACATTTTTAAGAATTTGAAGGAAAGAAGATACCTGGACATGTTTTGTTTGATTCTCAGCACCCAGTCATTACACTCCTTTGCCCAAAACCTCTTAATAGCTTCTCATCTCATTCAAAGTCATAGTTCTACCAATGGCTAACCAGGTCTTTCTGCCTTCATCCTTACCTCATTTCTCTAGCTTCATCCACTACTTCCCCCCACGTTCACTCTGCTCCAGCCACACTGGCCTCCTTGCTGTCTCCTGGACAAATGAGGTATCACTCCTACGTCAAGTCCCCTCCACTTGTTCCCATATGCCTGGAACATCTTTCCTCCAAAGTTTCATGACTTGCTTCCTTATACTCATTCACATCTTCTCTCAAATTTCACTCCCAGTGAAACCTTCCCTGGACAATCTATCTAAATAGCGATACCCTTCCTCCTCAATGCTTTGTATCCCTTCTCTCCCAATATATTGTCTCCTTACCATTTGCCAAGACAAACAATATGCTTCTTTTTTCCACTGCCATCTAGTTTCCACACACAAAAGCAGTCGATGTAAACTCCAAAACAGTCTTGGACCTCAGCAACTTCAAATCCAGAGGCCCGAGAATTTTAAAAAGGCCCCAGAGAACCCTGTTGAGAGGGTATGGAGGCCATGGGGAGGCTCCAGGGTCACATACAGGGGATGCTTGAGGGGAATGCCCCCAGAGTGATGGCTGGAAGTGGGTACCCCGTACTCAGCAGTGTAATCCTCAGTCTGAGGCCGAAGTTAATCTGTAGGAAGGATGGAAGGAAAATGAAAAAGACGTGACTGTGTAAGAAGTTTTTCTTCTATAGACACTGCCAACAGCAATGTTCAGTTATTGGTGGAATTTAAAGTGTATGTGTATGGTGTGTGGTGTAGAGAGAATACAGTAACAAATGGCAGAGGTTGACAGAGGCCAAATCATGGAAGGCCATGCTAATTTTATTAACCTATATATAGTGCATAAAGTATAAGTCTAGAATTTAAAATTACAAAGGTTTTCTACAAATCAATAAGAAAATACAAATAACCTATATTAATCAGGACAGAAACCCAATTCAGTTATCTTAAACAAGAAAGGGACTTTATTGGCTCACAAAACTTTAAAGTCCGGAGGTAGGGCAGGCTTTAGGCACAGCTGGATCTAGGGCCTCCAGAAAAATGACATCAGAACTTAGTTCTCATTCCTTTCTGCTAGCCTCTGAGTTTCTCCTCAGACTCTCTCCACATGGTACAGATTCAGGCTTACACAGTCCTTAGTTCGTGGGATCTGTCGAGCCTTCTTTCCGAGAGTTCCAGCAGAAGTTCCATTGAGGGCTTTCTTTAGCCTGGCTTGAGTTACATGCCCATGCTTTAATCACTGTGGCTAAGGAGGTGTGGGACTCAGGAAGGCCAGGCCTGGTCATGTACTCACCTACGCCACAGGGAATGGGTTCCCCACAATAAATAAGGATTCTGTTATCACAAGATGGGGAAAGAGATGCTGAATAAACAAAAACAACATATACCCACACATAACCCAAGAGAAAAGCAGATAAAGGATACAAACAAACAATCCATGATAAAACTATAAACGGTCAATAAATACATGAAAATACCCTCAACCTCACCATTAATCAGGGAAATGCAAAATGATCCTTTTTTTCTTTTTTGCCCATCAGATAAAAATTACCAAATGTAGGTAAGGCTACGTGGGGAAATGAGCACTCTGTGTGTAATTGGTGAAAACAGAAAGTTACGAAGGCCTTTGGGGAGGCTAAGGTGGGGTCTACCAGAAAGCACACCCTTTGACCCAACAATCTCATACACCACCCTAAAGAAATATTCACACACATGCACAAAGATATATGAAAGAGATGTTTACTTTGGCAATGTAACAGCAAAAGAAAAAAATATGGGAATAGTTAAATAATGGTATTTTCATAGTATTGAATACTATTTAATCATTAAAGAAATTTAAAGACCTCAGAATCTGTTTTTGAGACCAAAAAAAAGCAAGCTGCAGAACAATACATATATATGATCCTATTTATGTAAAAATAGCACTTATATGTGTACATATATTCACATGGAAATTATGGAAAGGAGACTAGATGAATGTACACTAAACTGTGGGCACTGGAATGTGATTGGAAATGCTGGAGAAAAAGGTCTCTCTTTGCTCTTGGGTATATTTAAGTTTTGTACAATGAGATGGTAGTCATTTGTACTTTCATAATTAAAAAAGAAAAACTGGGAAATGCAATTCACAATAGGAAATGCAAACGGCCAACAAACATAAGATGTTCCTCCTTACTAATAAAGAATGACAAATTTACCTATCAGAGTGGCAAAAATATTGAAGGATTCAGGGTTGGTGGGAGTGCAGGCAAACAGGTACTCTACTGATGCAATCTTTACAAAGGTGTTTCTCAAAATGTTAAATGTGCACGTTTTCTGACCCAATAATTATACTTCCAGCTATTTACCCTACAGAAATACCCACACGGGCAGCAAATACATACAGATGTTAACTCTTGATCTATAATAAAAAAAACTGGAAATAACCAAATTACCTACACAGGGGTAGGTTAAAGAAGTTAGCATACTGATGCAATGAATTAGTATGCAGCCATTAAAAAACGTGTACATCAAAGTGGGAGGGAAGGGAGACACTTTTCAGTGCAGCAACATGTAAAATGGGGATATGTACCTACCTCATATGGTTGCTGTGAGGATTACGAGTTAATCCAGGGTAAAGCGCTTCCAACAGTGCCTGTATACAGCGACCACAAGTGTCAGCTATTAACACATTTTTGCTTAAATATGTATAAGCCTAAGTCTGGAAGAATACCAAACCAAATAATTACTACTACTGAGTAAGACTGTGAAAAGGAATGTCCTTTTTCATTTTGTACTTCTGTACTGTAGAAAAGTCAAATGAGCACATTTAATAGCTTTTACATTTGTTTACTGTAAGATAAAAGCATAAAATTTATCAATCAGGGTTCAACAGCCATCATTCATTGTATTGTGAAAAAAATATGTCCCTGGAGTTCACAGCACTAGATTTGAGTTTTAGTTCTAACTGGCCACATGCAAGTCACACGATCTCTGAATCTTGCTTTCCTAAGCTACAAATCTAAGTGAGCTAGGTATAGCATCTAACCCAATGCCTGGCATGCAGGTTCTTTCAGCACGTGTAATCCTCCCTTCAACTGACACAACTGTGTAGACATATTGCTAAATGACCAAGTGCCAACTGGGTGTGAATCTGGGGACTTTAACCTCCAAGAAAACCAAGACAGTTTAGAAGTAATGCGCACCAAATGCTCAGTGGCTACCAGACAGGCATCAGCAGTCTGCATGGCATCAACAACTGCTTGCTTAATAACTGCACAGACGCCACTGCTTGACAACCGCCAGGTGACCATTTCATCAGAAGCTGGGCACTCCCCAGCATGGAACTGCTAACTGTGATTACCTGTGTGGATATAAATCTATGTCTAGATGAAATCGTAAGTCACTGAAGTTATTTTAAATCAGTTTGTCTAGTGGGAACTTAGCCTAACCAGGGATGTCAAGTACAAAGACCACCACTTCCTTTTTATGTGTACGGTCATCCAGCTTTTTTGGGTCCAGCCCATTTTCCCCACAGAGCCTTGCCTGAGCTTCAGAATCCTTTCTAAACAACGCACAGGTTATCGGAGATGGCAAGACAAACTCCTATTTGCCAACTCTAGTACTTTTTCTAAGCTCTCACATTATACAAACATCTTTGGTGTTTATGACAAATATACCACAGGGAAGCCTCTTTGTATACAGGAAAGATGCAAGATCTAAAACAGCGTGAAATTCTAGCCAGAAAAAGGTTGCTCCCTTCTTACCTACCCTGATAAAAGAACTCTGTCATCCCAGCAGTATTCCAAATATGCCACCTCAAAACCTACTTGAAAAGAAGCCAGTTATAAATAAATAAATCAATCAACTCAAGATCATTTTATCTTAGAGCAGAGGAGTTTATAGCTTTATTGGACACTGACTTGTTTCCTCTCAGCCACAAAGAGAAAAAGACCCAAACAAAAGTCCCTACATATTCTTGCATAACTTAAAATACATTATATCATTACTACATATTTATACTTCAATAAATCTTAATCTATAAAGCACATTTCTTATAATTGTTATCAGAAAATCTATAAACAAGCTCCATCCTGCCTCACTTCTCCACCAGCTGGCCTTGCATTTATTACTATGCTTTTTAACAGGCTCATGCAAATCTCACCTTCCATTTTTTAATTGGATCCAAGCACCAGATGTAACCAACATCTCTGGAACTATGAAACAATTTTATTCACATGGGTCATTTTCCACACAATTATGCCCACTATAAAAAAGCCTTTTCTCATATTCTGTATTTTAACTTCCAGAGTTTTCCACTAAACAGAACCACAGTACTTGGGATTCTCAGCCAAGAAGTACATAATCCTACTACTACAATGTATTACTTTTATACATTTTTTAAAAATGTGTTAAGACAGATTTTTTTAAAAGTTCCATCAATTCTGATAGTTAATAAACTAGTTGTTAATAACCTAGTTTTTTTTTTTAATAGAACAATCCATTCAACTTAACATATAAGTACAACCTCAATGCTACTAGAGATTAGTTTTTTTAAAAGACCCACAAACCTCCAAACTGGGATAGAGTTATCTTGGACTCACCTCCGAAGATTGCTGGAGAGCTGGCTAGCTCTTTGAGCTGAGTCTTCCTTCCCCCAAGTATAACACACTGGTAAGAGAACTATGGCTCTAGGAATCTCAGAGGTGACCTCCCCAAGGCCTGCGCAGACGGCGGGGGGAGAGGCTAACTCACATGAAACAGCTTTGTACCAAACGCCTAATGATTTACAGTGGAAGAAATGCCTACCTGATTACGGTAGGGTTACAGTACCTAGCACAGTGCCTTGTCGGTAGAAAATGTCTAATAATAAATGCATGGCTGCTTTGTTAGCCTGGTGTTCAACCCTTCTGTACCAAAGGAATAAAACAGCAAACCTGATACTGTTGCCCACACGTCAGGGATTTTTCTGTCCTTGACAAAAATGAAGGAAAAATAATAATGACTTAGATCTTCAATTCTCTTTTGTTTTCAAAAAGCCAAGACAGACCATTACCCTTGTTCACATTTGCCCCTCAACACTGCCATTCAAAATTCTTCCCTAGTGTTACAATTTTTACCTTCAGAGCTTTACAACTATTTATTCTTTAGACTGTCCACTTTCTAATGACACATGAGAGAAAACTATTTTCATTAGTGGGATCCTTCCAAATTACAGGTAAGATGAGCTATTTCTCAGTTTTGCTGCAAGCCCATTACACCCAGATAAATTCCTGATATACTTCAATTCTTGGATCAAAGTATTTGTCTATCTTCCCCAGTCTAGGTGTCCCATTCACTTTTTGCTGTTTTATCACCATCACTTCTTATCTGAGTTTTAAGGCTCATTTCACTTTGAGGTTTTTGGTCATCCTTTATCTTCTATTTTCTGACATGCATATTCAAATTAGGTAGAAGGAAATGAGGGTAAATTTGGAAAAAAATGGTCTCAAGTTTTCAGATTTTATAATTCCTATGGTGCTTTCTAATGTAGAAGGGAATGTATCCTTGCAAAAGAACATTTCAATGATCAACAGAGAAATAACGTATCTGTCTTAAGAAGGAAACTTTTGAGAAAGGGACAAAGAATCAGGTAGTTCATCAATTGTAAAAATAATAATATAAACATCACATGGAAGAGTTAGGCATTAACACCTGAATTAAGTTTAAAATTTCAGTTTTTAGGCAGGTATGACACCATTTCTTTCAAGATAAAATAATATAGTGGGTGAAGACTTTCTACATTTCCCAGTGGATTTTCTAACAGTCTACAGGGAAACTATTACGTATCATTTCATGTTTTTAATTTTGTCTTCATTTCAGAAGAAAAAGACCTGAGTGCTGATTTTTTTTTTAAATTTCTTAAACTTTCACAACATTCAGAAGTTTTTCTGCATTGTGTCTTCGCTGATGTCTAAAAAGGTTTGAGCTTTGACTATAGGATTTCCCACACTGAACGCATTCATAAGGTTTCTCCCCAGTATGGATTCTTTGATGATTAATGAGCCCAGAATTCTGGCTAAAGGCTTTTCCACATTCAAGACATTTGTAAGGTTTTTCTCCAGTGTGGACTCTCTGGTGCTGCACAAGGATGGAGCTCCTGCTGAATGCTTTCCCACATTCAACACATCCATAGGGTTTCTCCCCACTGTGGATTCTTTGATGAAGAATAAGGGCTGAGCCCTGACTGAAGTGTTTTCCACATTCATCACAAATATGTTGTTTCTTTCGAGAGGGATTTCTCTTTCTTTCAAACCTGCCCTTGGGGAAACAGGCTTCTCCATATTTGTAAATTTGAGGAACACCTATATTGAGAGTGCCAGGAACTTCATGAGATTCTACTGCTGAAGGAATCTCCTGCTTTGGAGCTAGCGCTCCATTTTCAGTCCTAGCATCATCATCTGAAATAAACAGAAAACGTAAATATCACTCATTTCCTCTTCTGGGAGGGAAAAAAAAAACCTGAAGAAAAATTTTTTTCAAAAATGAACTAAAAGTAAGTAGCTTGCATGTCTATAATCAGTACTCTAATGATGGTAAGGTTGTCTACTCTCAAAAAAGAAAAAAAAATGAAACAACTGATTATGAGGTTAATGAGGTAAGAGCATGATAACATATGGATTAAAAGTTCATCTCCTAATAAAAGCGGTAACATCGACGAGTGGGTTACACACTGGTAGTCAGAAACCAAAGGGCAGAAAAATGGTAAATTCTAAGACTGTTAGACAGTCAAAGTAATGTAGCTAGGTTGAGAGAAAAATAAAACTGGCTACCAGGAAATCATTTTAATATTCTCTTCTCCCTGAAAAGGGGAGAAATTACATCAAAATACAATGGTGTAAATAATAATCCATCTGTCAGAAAGTGACTACTTCTAAACTGAGCAAGACAAGGCAGGTCACAGCCAAGATTAGACTAAAAGGAGAATACAGAAGAAGTCCTGCCAAGAAGGAGCTGAAGCATCCTTGTTAGCTCAGGACATGACACTAATTCATCGCACCTTTAATAACTGAAAGTTTTCCTGTAAAAGCAGCTTGCCGTATTTGGTATTTGTCATGGTTCTTAGATGATCTGTTAGTTCTAGGCCTCAGTTAGATGTGTCCAGCGAAAGAGCAGCCTGAACTACCAACATGAGGTACTACTGCCTGCCTGTAGGCAAGCAGCGGTATGAGCAAGCCTCAATTAAAACTTTCCTGAAACTTTGAGCCTTGAAGAATAGTTAATAAAATGGTGAGCAGCGGAACTCAGAAAAGTTGTAAAGTGAGCAAGTCTGTAATAAATGATTACAAAAGAGATAAATTCAGGAAAGAAGGCTGACAAAGAGACACTGAGAGGTTAGAGGGGATTAGTGAGGCCTGGAGACTTGAACAGATTTGAGTGTGAAGGAGACAAAAGGTAGAGAAAGAATTGCGTTCCCAAGTGTGGTAGAGACTAGACTGCTAAGATGAGGCTATTTAAAAAGAGGTGAGAATAATCCTAAAGTTCAGGCAGGGGAGATTTCCACCCAGAAAGATCCCACCTCCAACAACCAAGGAGAGTGGTTCTCAAACTTTATTGCACAGAAGGATGTCCCATAAAACGTGTGAAAGTGCAAAGTCTCAGCAGACTGCAGCCCCACCTCAGAAGTTCTGCCTCACTAGCGCTGCCCCCTCGGAGGGGAAGAAAGCCTGCTCGCAGCTCATTCTGAGGCACACCAGCATTACCCCCACTACCTCAAGGAATGATTCCTAAAGCAGTCTCAAATAAAATGTCATTTTAACTCACATAAATATGAAAAAGGAATCTAGCAATTTGAGAACACATGGGGCTGTATCAAAATAAATAAGTATGTGGAGTTAACTGCCAATATATTGGGAAAGACTAGTCTAAGTGAATGAAGAGCTTTCTATTTAATTTTTCTGTATTTAAAGCATATTATAGCTCAGGAGCATATTTTTTGCATACTTAGAACAGGTGAAGAATTTTATCCAAATATTTTTACAAAAAAAGCTTCTTAGAAAAAAAAAATGACTCTAGGTAGGATGTTAAAAAGCAAAAATTGCTAAAAGTTCAGAAAAGACTTCAGTGATAAACAACAAACCAAAAAAGCAGATTTGAAGAGGTATCAGGTAAGCTTATTGTACCAGGAAGATTAAGCAGCAGATTGAAAGGATACAAAATAGATGGCAAATAAGCAATAGTGCATGCAGAACAGAGGGACCTGGTCTACGGGTGGGTGCTGGCTCAGAGTAAGGCAGATGCCAGCCTGAAACAGGCAGGTCTTCAAAAAAAGAGGTAAAAGAGAAGAAAAAGCTGCTGATGTTAATGTCGAGGAATAAAAGACCTAAGGTTAGCAAACCAACTGTTACAAGAAAAGAATCAAAATCCTAGTGTGTCTGTGTCTATGTCTAAGAAATCAGGTTAAGGTGATTATCCCCCTCCTCCCTCACAGAAAGAATAAGCAAAGCGTCCTGGACAAAAGGCCCACACACTCTTTCACCCTCCAGCCCACACGGAGTTCTGTCCTCACCACAGTGCCTCAGGGAATGGAGCTCCCAGGATGCCCACTTGAGCTGGCTCTCCACGGCATCGAGCTCAGAACTTGGCAATCCCTGCGCTTCTTCTTGAGATACTATCTCCTCTACTAGCACTTCCCGTTTTCGTCGACGAAGAGAAACCTGGAAATAATAGGGTCTGGTTCAACTGAGACGGAATCTGATGAGAATCGTAACTAAACACACAGAAGAGAAACCACACAAAACATATACTGCAGAGGCAAAGCAGCACAGATCACGGGGCGCGGTGGGAGACATAAACGTAACTCTAACTTGGTTGAATGGAATGAATTCATCAGGTGTGCCTACTGCTATGCCAGTGCTTCTGAGCTGGGAACGTGACAGGCTTACCGGCTGTCCAGGGTCATCTAGTTCACTCTCTAAATCTTCCAGCACCGTCACTGCCTCCTCTCCATTCTCTGGATGATGCTCTCGAACCCAAGTCTGTAGCTCCTTGGGTAGGATGGCAACAAACTGCTCCAGTACTACCAGCTCCAAGATTTGTTCTTTTGTGTGTGTCTCTGGCCTGAGCCATAGACGGCAAAGTTCTCGAAGCTGGCTCACAGCTTCACGGGGCCCAGGTGAATCTTGGTATCCAAACTGCCTGAATCGCTGTCGGAAAACCTCCGGGTCAGGGAGGTGGTTCCAGGGGATACTTGACCCCTCTTCGCCATCAGGATCCTCCTCCAACTTCACTCTCAGAATTTTTTCCTCCTCATCTGGAGTTGGGATGATAAGTATTGAATCTTCTTCCACTGACTGTACAGACATCCTGATTTGTAATACTTTAAGAAAAGACAATCAAGGTAGGATACAGGCCTTAGGGAAATACCCCGCTTTCTTCACTGGCACTCTGAAGCACAAGAAATAAAAAATACGTAAATGAGGAAATATCCTAAGAATTTGCTCATATACTGATAAAGAAATACAAATGTATTCTTTCACTGGATTAAAAATTCCAACCAATACCACCACAAGTTGGCAAACTACAACTCATGACCAAATCTGGCCTGCAGCCCATTTTTGCACAATGCTTGTACTAAGAACAGTTTTCACATTTTCACGTGACTGAAAAAAATTAAAAGAACACTTCATGTGAAAAGATATAAAATTAAAGTGTCTGTCTCCATAAATAATTCTATGTATTTGTTCACTGTCCATGCTACAATAGCAGAGCTGAGTAGTTGCAATAGACACCATATAGCATGAAAAACCTAATATTTACTATCTGGCCCTTTCAAGGAAAAGTTTGCCAATCTATGATGTACAAAACCCATTTCAACAAAAAGAATCCAAGAAGAAACAGCCCACCTCAGCGTTATCTAAACTCACCTGACCCTGAAACACATTTATCTGCAATTTTGTACTGGTGTTCCCTGACACAGGTCACCTCATAAGCACGGATTGCATTATTACCTGCTTAAAAAAACTTTTTTTGGCAAATTTTTTTAAGGGCTAAGAAATATTTTTAAAATGTTTAAGAACTCCCTGGACTTAAAATATATGTGAAAAAGTACTTGCTCAGTAACAGATATGTAATGTTGAAAAAAAGCACAAGATGCCATAAAATTTAAGTATTATTCACCCACCATGAATACCTTTAAATTTGTAATGACAGGCATTAATTACAGCAAATTCTATGAAAGGACACTCTCATAAACTTATTTTCCTGCACTGGCACAGACTCTCGTCCTTACACTGGATGACTCACAGTTTCCCCAGCTTCTACCTTCAGAGAAACCTTGGGCTATTTCTGTTCCTTTTAGTATCTGCATAGTCATGCCCATGCCATTGTTTACAACACCTATTAGGAATGAGTAATGCAGCTACTCAACGTATCTATTCAGGGCCCGGGATCTGAAAACCAAAAATTTCCAAAAACTTTCTGTAACCCTATCAAGACTGGGAATCAGAAAAGACCTTACGAGGTAATAAAAATACAGGTTTAATTAACAACTTTGAAGCGTGGCGGCCTTATAAACAAGGGTTGGCCAACAGATTGGTATGTTCCTATTCCACGACCCTACCTTATCGACGGCTCAAGCATTCTAAGAAATTTCTCTTTTACGTGAGGAGGTGCGGGGAGGGCAGGCCCGCGGTCCCCACAGTGTTTGGGCGGGGAGCCTCGTTCCAGGTGACCTGACCACTCCCTCCAGCAGAGTGCCGCTGCGAACTCTGACCCCAGCCAACGACCCCAGCCCCTCTTCCCCGCACTTGCGGCGGCAACGGCTCTCGGAAGACCCGGGCCACCCTGCAGCAACAGCGTCGGAGTCACGGCACTTCCGCCCACGGCGGGCGGAACTACAAGTCCCGACGGCCCCCGCGCAAATCCGCCCCCTCCCACCTCCGCCCTAAAAGAATCCCAGAACCCTCCGCGAGATGCCAGGGCCTCGAAATAGAACAAAACGGGCCGATGGGGGAGGGGGAAGGCGAGGGTCGCGGAGGACACAGGGGACAGAGAACTCTCCGAAGCTGCTGAAAGCCCAATCTGGCTTTCCGTCAACCCCTCCCCATTCCCCAACTGCTGGGCGCGGAGACCGTGGCCTGTCCCTCACGCCTCCCGGGAAGCCGAAGAAGGTCCCCGCCAGGCTTCTTCGCTGACTCTTGCCAAGCGGTCCGCAGCCCCTAGCCCAGCGCACCCCTCACGCCCTCCCCCCACTCTCGCGCAAACCTCGGTCTCGGGAACCGCAGCCGCTGAGCTGTCCACGGCAGACGCAGAAACGCCGCTCACAAGCCGTTTCCCAGAAGCCTCCGGCGCGGACTGCTTCCGGTCTGCTGGCCCCGGGAGGCGGGGGGGGAGGAGAAGCCCCGCGTTGCCATGGAGATGCGCTCCGGGCGGGGGGAAGGGCTGTCCAACGACAATGGCTGCTTTGAGGCTGCTCTTGGCCTCGCGCCTCTCTCCCCCGACAGCTCGGCCTTCTGTGTTCCGCTTAAAAGACAAGGAAAAGAAAGAGAGAATTCTGCCACTAAGATAGTCTTCACGGTTTCGTTAGTCTTTCACATGCATTATCTCATGTGATCCTCACAGTAATCCTCTGGAAGAAGTAAAAAGCTAGTATTTATGAATGCAAACTACATTGTACCAGGCACCATCACCGTTCTTTACATGTATTGTAATTTAATTTTAACAGCAACTTTACAATGGCGAGAACATTTATTATCCCCACTTCACAGCTGAGATAATTGAGGCACAAATAAATAGCTTGCCAAGAGTTCGTAACTAGTAAGTGGGAAGCAAGATTTGAAACCAAGGCATGACTCTAACCTTTGGCTCCCACTGGCTATGCTACAGAGCTTTATTACGACTAATTTATTAAGATGAGACTCTTAAACCAAGAGCTTTGGCAGTGATCTCACAGTGAATTTGCAGAATGCATGGTCATCTTCTGACTTCAGGCTTGACATTTTATACTACAAAACAGCTGCCGAAGTGATCATTTAAAAACATATATCAGATCACTTCATTCCTGTATTTAAAGGCCTTCAATGGATCCCTACTGCCTTAATTATGACATAAAAACTACTTACATGGGCCTGCAAGGCCTCCGGTGGTCTGTTCCCTGCCTCCAACCCACCCCCTTTCCCCAGCTCTTAGGTTCATTGTGGCCCAGGGTCTTGCACCTCCCTGACTGCCTTTTCTCCTGGAAGCCACCCCAGTCTCATAGCACTGGTAGCAGTCATCTCATTTATTCATTTCTCTGGTTTTTGTTTTGATTTGGTTTTGTCACTAAGTCCTGTAAGGGCAGGGACCTTGCCTGTCTTGTTCACCACGGTATTCCCACCTAGTCCCAAGATGCTGACTGCCTGGTACATAGAGAACTCAATAAACATTTGTTGAATAAATGAATGAAGTGTGGACTAGTCACATTGCTGCCTTTGCTAGGTCACGTGTCAGGCATCAGAAGCCACACAAAAGAGCCCTGTTGTTTAAAGTCTATGTTAGAAGTGCAGGAATAGCCTTCCAGAAGCATTCCAAGATTCTCAGGCTTCAGCTTTCTGCCTCTTTCAGGAAAGTACCCTTTGCAAATTGCCCTCAGTCTCTCCTGGATTCATGAATGAGAAAGTGAGTGAGTCAGCCCCTGATGGTATAGCTCTACTTTACTCTGTGACCACAACGTCGTCTCCCCAGGACCCCTGCTACTTCGGATGCCTCTTCTCTCTTTCTTCATTTAGGTGGTTTCAGAAATTCAGCTTTTCTTCTCTCCTACTTGGCTACTGCCACCAACCTGCTTGGCTCCTCTTTCTAACCTTTCCCTATTTTGTGACGCTAAAGGCTACCTCAAGGCATTTTGTTTCATTTTGTTTTGCTTTAAGAGTTTTTTTTTTTTTTAAATCTAATTAATATTGGAAAACAAAAAAGATACACATCAAACAGAACTACTTGGGGTGGTTAAAAATGTTGCAAAATTTTACAAAACTCTTTGCCTGGGATTTATTCTATCATTCCTAATTCTTTCTGAGAGAATAAGTAGAAATCACAGTGAGATGTTCCTCTCTAATTTACTCTTTTGAGGGCAGGGACTGCCAATGCCATTTTGAAACACCACCCTTCTGAGCCCCACTATGTGAGGGTTTTCCTAAATGGCAGCCCCTGTTGCCATCTTGAAGATCTAGTCAAGACAGTGCATCATGTTCCTCTGGGCAACCTGAGTGTAGTTAAGCTCCATACCAGTGCCTGATGACCTCGCACATACCTACATAGATCGCAGAGATGAGGCTTGAGTTGGTGCTGATCTGAGTCTTGGCAGAACACCTTGTGATCCTCCTGGAATATGGGAGCATGAGAGGTTCCTGAGCTGCTGCTCCAAGGCCATTTGCCACTCAGCTCCCTGTCTTCCAAGGAGGCTGTCACGGAAGAGTTTCTCATGGCTTCCCCGTTCATGATGAGGCTTTCAGCCTCATTCACCTGGTGTACAGCTGCAGACTACATAAAGGCTTAGACGCATCATAGCATTAGCCCTCAGAAACAAGGGGTTCCACAGCTCCCGTCGCAGTCACCTGGCTCTTTTCGTTTTGATGTCATCCTTTTGGTGTGTGAGACAAAGCTCATGGGGAGCTGGCACTTTTGGCTACTCTTGCATTAACTGTCTATGTAAGTCATAATCTCTCTAAACCTACAAAGGGCTCATCCTTTCTTTACCAGCCAAATCTTTTAACGTTGCTTTGAAAGCATTTCATCCATTAATTAATGGTAAAAATAAAAATAAGCAAACAAAGTTTAAAAAAAAAAACCCTCAAAACAGATGGATGCTATCTGGGTTCCAGAGAACTAGAGATGATTAAAATAAAGTCATGATTCCTTCTTTTAACATAACCGTCTTATTTAGGACATAGACGAGAAAACAAATACTTAGAAAAGAGTTTAAGAATACCAGAAGGGGCATCTAAATGAATTATTATGCTGAGGGGGAAGGGAGGCACTCTGAGATGGCAGAAGTGAAGTAAGAAAAGTTCTCACACTGGAATGGAAACACAGACTTTCATACTTGTTGTTGTCATATTTCATTCAAAAACAATCTTTTCTAGAATTTTCTCTGACGATTATTTTGGAGCTCTCATTCCTTCCCCTCAGCTCAGAAATCTCTCCCTCTGAGCACTTAAAATATACTGGTAGCATTTCCACTTTTAAGAAAAAAGGCAAAATGCAAAGATAGCGTTCAGCATTTGTTTTTTGGCAAGCCATTCCAGAGGTAGCACGCGCGGCCCAAGCAGTGAGAAGGGCACCGCCTAACGCCTTCCCTGAGAGCTAAGCATCTCAGCGCCACGCTGCCATAGCTTCCAGCTGTGTCTAAGGTAATTGCTTCTTTGCTTTACGCCATTTGGGCTTACAAGTTTCTGTAGAACATTCCACTTTCAGTCAGAGGGAGAAACCTGTACTAATGTAGGTCTTCTGTAAAAGTGAAGTGGCGTAAAGCGAACTTGGGACAAGTGGAGGATACCTATACTGGAATTTCATTGCTTTTTAAGGCTGAATAAGGTTTCGCTGTATGTACATCCCGTATTTTTGCTGATCCATTGATTTACTGATGGAAACTTGGGTTGCTCCCACCTTTTGGCTATTGTGAATAATTCTGCTGTGAACACGGGTGTACAAGTGTCTGTTTGGGTCCATGCTTTCAACTTCTGGGTAAACACTAGGAGTGGAATTGCCATGGTAGTTCTCTGTTTAGCTTTTTGAGGAACCACCGAACTGTTTTCCAGTTTCTGCAACATTTTACATTCCCATCAGCAATGCACAAGGGTTGCAATGTCTCCACATCCTTGGCACCTGTTATTTCTGTATTTTTAATCAGCCATCATGATGGATATGAGGTGGTATCTCACTGAGATTTTGATTTGCATTTCCCAAATGATTAGTGATATTGAACATCTTTTCCTATACTTATTGGCTATTTGTGTATCTTCTTTGGAGAAAGATGTGTCTACTCATGTCTTTTGCTCATTTTTAAAAATGGGTTGTTTCATTCTTTTTTAATTGAAGTATAGCTGATTTACACCATTTCAGGTGGACAGCAAAGTGATTCAGGTATAAATATACACACATATATATACTCTTTTTCAGATTCTTTTCCATTAGGTTATTATAAGATATTAAATATCTGAGATATATAATAGGTCCTTTTAATCCAAATTCCTAATTTATCCCCCTCTTCCCCTTTGGTAATCACAAATTTGTTTTCTATATCAGGAAGTCTATTTGTTTTGTAAATAAATTCGTTTGTATCATTTTTTAAGATTCCACATGTAAGTGATATCATATATTTGTCTTTCTCTGGCTGACTTATTTCACTTAGTATGATAATCTCTTGGATTTTTTTTTATAAGTGATTTGCAAACACTTTCATTCCACAAGTATTTGAGTGCCTATTATGTGCCATGTACTGTGCCAGATGCCTGAGAAACGCCAGTGAAGGAAGCAGCTCATGCTCTCAAGAAACACAAAATTGTGAGGGCAACGCAGAAGCAGATTTACTGGGGTTAAAAAGAAATCACATTACTTCTCAAATGTGCAAAGGAAAATGGAGCTTATTTTTTTATAACTGATGTTTTTGTTTGAATCCTCGCCCCATTTTGTGGGGCGTGGTGGTGGTGAAAGAACTGAATTAAATTATTCAGTCTGTTTTAAGTTCAACTGTCTATCATGGCTGTTTCTCCCTCTGCCCTTCTCTGCCATCTGGATGTCTGGGCAGGAAGTTTACACTCCCCGTGGGGAGGTGGTGCTGTGGATTGGGTCTCAGACGGGCCTGCTGTCCTCCTGATCTTCTCTGGTTTCTATTCTGGGCAGCTGGTCTGCTGTGGTGCTTGCTCAGCAAACCTGCAGCAGCAAGTGCTCTGTTCCCTCAGCGAGGCAGGGGGCCAGTATCCCTTCCCTGATAACTTGCCTCCACCACCGTTCTAGCCACCTGTCTAAGGTGTGGCTGAGACCCACAGTTCTGGGTCTGCGGGGTCCTGCAGCTCTTAGCTACAAGATATACAAAGTTACTCTACCCAATGATCCCAACTCTCTAGTTGGTTTAATCAGCTATTTTCCAAGGACCCATCAGGCTTGGGGAATGGTTACACATGTTCTAAGTCACATGGTAGAGACCGTTTGCTAACACTGCATTGCTACTTTTACAATAGTCCAGTGTTGTCGCACAAAACGTCTGTTCAGCAATTGTTTTCCCAATGCACTCAATGACAAGTGAGTCATTTCTCCCCTTTCAAGTTCTCTCCTAACCCCCTCTATTTCTGCAGGGGTTCAGTGCAGAGATGAAAGGACACCTGTGTCTGACCTTCTGTCTCACCATTCTCAGGATTGGGAGGGCTTTTTCTTTTCTTTTTCTTTTTTTTTTTTTTTTTTTGCTATCTCATGACTTTTTTCTTCTCAAAGTATCATTCAACCTCCTCTTCCTTGGGCCGTATTTGCAGTTTGATATTTTTAAAATATTTTATTTTATGTGATAAATGTAATGCCAGGGTGATAGACTGTTATGGAATCAACAGGAGGGTGTAGTGGTGATCCCAACTTACGCTTTGGGTGTTATGGTAGGCTTCCTGGAAGAAGTGGCAGCTAAACTAAAACCTGAAGAATACACAGGAGTTAGATAAAGTGTGGAAGCTGGAAAAGAGTTTAAAAGGAACATATACAAAGGCCCAGGGGCAGGATTTCTAATTCAGAGTGCCTTTGGCATAGAGTATTAAGGAGGCAATAATGAGAGAATGCTGAAATGGTAAACTGTGGTCAGTCAGATCATGAAGAGCCTCAAAAGCCTCGTTTAGGAATTCTGACTTTACGTTAAAAGAATGGGAGGCTTATGTTTTAAACAAGGAAGGGGCATAATCAAATTTATGCTTTAGAATGTTCACTGTGGTTGAAAGAGGTGGATGCATATGAGGAAGGCACAACTGAGGGCCCTTTTGCTCCCCCCACTCAGGGGTTAGCCATCATCTTGAATTTTCTAAGAATATACCAGAAAAGTATAGGGTTGCAGCATGGGTCATATCATAAATATATAAATGTTAAAGAAATGGATCCTGAAGGAAGACAAACAATGCATAAAAGAGAAGGAGAAGGACTGATGGCAGCCAACATCCTTCAGAGGTCGGAAGGAATGATGAGGGACAGAAAGACCCCTCTTTCATTCTGATAGGGAGAGTAAAGGATGGGTGACATATAGGTAAGTTGACAAATTTGGTGGCATGAGATTATGGGTTCTTTTTTTTGGTATCGAAGGGGACAAAATCATAGCCATCTGCCCAAGAGGAAGGCGGCCAAGGAGTATGGCAAACACTGTTGGCTGACTCAGCAAGGCTCCCAATCCCCATCTGCCCTGCTTTCCCTCTCGAGGTTGAAAACACTTGCTTTACCAGACACATTTGCAACAAGGAAACATAAACAGAATTTTGCTAGGGTTTCTCAGAAGGGTTTTACTTTTCCTTGTAAAGGAAATGACTATGGCTGGAGCCCCACTTCCTCTTTCTTCCTGACTTGACCCCAGAGACCATTCCCGGAGCTGAGAAAATGAGAATGATGGAAAGGCCCAAAGAATTGCAGAGACAGCAGCCAGACCAGTCATTGTTCAGCTGCTGACTGACAGCCAGCAGCAACTCGCCCCCACTCCCCGCCAATTTCTGGTTGCAGTCTTATTTGCTTGAGCCAAAACCGAAGGTAGATTTTGTATACAGAAGCATTCCTGATACAGGAAGTTTTAAGGACAGTGACAAACATCTGATCTGGTCTCTGAAGAGAATAGGAGAGAGGAAAAGAGGGAACATAGGATTATAGATAATAAGGGCTCAGATGAAGTGAAATTCATCTAAAAAATATCTTATTTTGGAGTATTTACTATCTATGGTAATTAATCAACTTAATGGGGGTGCTAATATGCTAATTTGTATCAAGGTTAACCCAAGTCATATTAATTCTCCAGTCAGATAAACCTACTTTTTAGAGACCCATGTAAGCGCAGGAGAACTCAAAGTACACAGCAACACCCTTTAAAGATTCATCCTTCAAAGATGGTATGATTCACATCACCTTCTGGTGGAGAAGTTCAGATTATTCACAATGAAGAGAATGTAATCTTGCAAAGTTTATGGTGGCACCAAGGGGAGACAGACACTTCCCACAGAATACTTGATTTAGATTCTGTCATTTTATTCACATGGTACCAAAAACCTTTTTCCATGATTAAGCAGTAATTCACAATACACATCTCTTGAGGCATTTGCTGCTTTAATAGATGGCTTGTTCCTCTCTTTAATTACAAAGAGAATGAGACCCAAATAACAAGAATGTCTACATTTTTAATAAATGGGAATATACAAAACCCAGTATATATTCATATTTGCTAGAGCTACAAAGTATAATCACTATCAGAAAATTCTAAAATTAAAATTTGTATTCACCTCTCCCCTTACTAATCTAATATTTAGCATAATTCTAACTAAGCAGAGCACATAATCCCTCATTTGTTTCTGGAGTTACTCCAAGCACTAGATATGGGTGGATTTTCTGATAACGAAATGTTTACACTTCTTGAGGAATTTAGTTCACCATGAGCCCTCTTTTCCCTTCTTCTAAGGACCTTCACTTCCCATGGTTCCATATTGGGTAACTGAGGCACTGTGAGAGACACAATAATCCATGTATTGTTATAATACATACAGAAGTTTATCAAGGATCCCTGGAGGAGGGGACATGATGTTATAGACTGTTAGAATAATTTTAAAAACATACCATCATTTACTGTTTACTTATTTTTTGCTTTTTTTGCGGGGCTGGAGGTAATTAGGTTTATTTCTGTCTGTCTATTTATTTATCTAGTTTTAATTTTTATTTATTTTATTTTTGCAGGGGGGAGGTAATTAGATTTATTTATTTGCTTTTTCAATGGAGGTACTAGGGATTGAACCCAGGACCTCATGCATGCTAAGTATGTGCTCTAGCACTTGAGCTATACCTTCCTCTAATTACTTTTTAAACAGAGAATCTGATTGAATTAAATGTGGGTAAAACTCAATGGACATTGAACTTTATTGATTTCCTCATTTGTATAAAAGCACCAAAATCCAGGGTCTTATGTCATGATAGGCTGTCCAGAAATTCATCTCACTAAAACTGCATAAGACCCTGTAAAGGTTGTCTTGTGATGCCTGAAACATGTTCACAGCTGATTTATGCCAGAACAGGGGACATGAAGAACGCTGAAGGACAGTCATGAGAGCTGTTAAGGGTTCCCATTTCCAGGTAAGGTGTAGTCTTCTCTATTACATGCTGCACTTGCCAATATTTGGGTAACGTCAGTCTTGTTTGGACAGACTTTTCTTCATCTCCCTTGTTTCTTTATGTTAAAGTGATCATCAGCTTTATACAAGCACCCACAGATAGCACTGGTCGTTATCAGAACATTCACTGTGTTTAGGCCACTCCCTGAAGACATGCCGAGCCACCTTAATGCTTTCACCGAGATTATTTACAATATAAATTGTAAAGGAGATTATTTTTTCCTACACAGGAAATTATTTAGTATCATTAACAATATGTAGGTTCTTAATATTGTACATCAACTATATCTCAACTTAAAAATTGGAAAAAAAAAACACCCAGTATGTGGGTTCTGGTGAGTTTTCATAAGAGATGAGTAAAGTTCCTTTACTCACCTGCTTCCTAACAAGGACCCTGGACATTTCAGCCTAGGTCTTCAGCTACATATTCTTTTGGGTCTCCTCAATCCCATTCTCATATTTTGCATCTGGAACAGAAAATAAAATAGGAAATTAATTCTTTGGTCTAAGAACTCCAATGCTCAAATAATGGAGAATATTCATTTATCTACTGAGTAACTCATATTTCTTTCCAACAGGGAAAATGTACTTGTTTAAAAAGGAACATACTAGGTCATCATTTGTGTTAATAATGGAAACATTGTAGAACATATCTGAGAATGTCTTTTCAAGAGCTGCACTGGGGATGGAAATCTGATTTAAGTTTTAGGATCTCAAACATCTGAATTAACACTATACTGAAAAGCAGAAAAGCAAACGATGCTGACAGAAAATATTCTACATTCTCTCCTGTGGCTTTTATAACCTTTCAAAGGAAACCGGTGCCCACTGAAACCACCGATTTATACTAACGGAGTATTGGTGCCTGTGTCTTCTCCCCTGTTGAAAAAGTTCTCAGTAAATGCTTTGATTCCCTCATAACACTGATGAGACTTTTTCCTGTGTCGGAAGAGGTTTGAGCTCTGACTAAAGGCTTTCCCACATTCGTGACATTTGAAGGGTTTTTCTCCAGTGTGGATTCGTCGATGCTGAATCAGGACTGCACTCCGGCTGAAAGCCTTTGCACACACGTCACATGTATAAGGTTTCTCTCCACTGTGGATTCGCTGATGTAGATTAAGGGCTGAGCTCTGACTAAAGACTTTGCCACATTCATCACACTTGTGTTGTTTTTTTCGAGGACGGCTTCCTTGTCTTCTTTCAGACTTTCTCTCTTGTTCACAGGATCCTCTAAATGTGAAACTCTGGGAAGCATTCACATGAAGGGTGTTAGAAACTTTGTAATGTGGTTCTTTGCCTGAAGAAGTCTTTTGCCTTGAAGCTGATTTCACATTTAAAGCTCCGGTGTCTTTATCTGCAATAATACACAGAAAAGCAAATGTAACCAGTTCTCTGTTTGGAAGGAAAGAAAGGAACAATCCAAATGAAGTATACAGAGATTATTTTTCAGGTAGCATGTTTGTAATACAGTATCACAAAGTGGAAGATAGACAGGGAAAGGCAGAACACACTGAGAAGATCTTAAGGCAAAAGATAAAGGTTTATATACAGCTGAGGCAGTCAACTCTAAAGATGAAAAGCTCTGTGTGAAAGGCAGAATGGTGAGTAGGGGTAAAAAGATATATCAGAGATTGAGTTAAGCCTGGAAGAAAAGAAAAGACCTAAAAGATGAGGAAGTATTGGAGAAGCAAAGGAGCCACTGCAGGAGAGGAATCAAATGTGGCAGTGGGTAGGGGTAAGCAAGATTCACTACAACAGTATCAATAAACAAGAATTATGATAAAGGAATCACAGTCTCTAGACCATGACCTTGAGGGGTCTCTTAAAAGGACCTCAGGGCCTGCCTGAAGGCAGAAGAGGTGGGAACAGGGCTGAGCAGAAGCCCTTGCAGGCTGAGACTGCTTGCTGCTGCTTCAGTCAAGGCAGCTGTGTTTTCATCCGTTTTATATATTGCAACTTCACATAAAATTTCACTGAGAAAAGGGTCATGCTGCTTAAAAAAGATTTGGAAATCGTGATGAAGATGATGTCAAGGATTCAAAACACTAAAAGATATAAGAATCTAGAAGGAAATGAGAATGTGCACTAGCAGGACACACGGGAGACCTCCTGCAGAAAGCAGCCGAGATGTGAGTGGTGGGCTGAGGCCACCTTCGCACCCCTCACCACAAACTGAACTCTGCCCCTCACCGTTTTGCTTTAAGGAGTGAAGCTCCTTCGATGCCCATGGCAGCTGCTTTTTTGTGGGCTTCAGCTGGCTACGTGGCGTCTCCTGAGTGATCTCACAAGTTGGTAGCTTCTTTGCAAGCATGTCTTCATTTTGCCCGAAGAAGACCTAGAAACAGTTTGGTACAACTGAGGTTGAAGAAAGGAATCAGGTTGAGACTTGAGGATAAAATAACAGAGAAGAAACTATCCTGGGACGCAGGGCAAGGGAGGGAGAAAGCAGGGGCACATTCTATTTCCTGGCACAGCTGGAAGAACACTGGCCACACTACACATCAAGGTGTCCTGAGTGAGAGTACCATCTGGGAGATCTACCCGCAATGAAGCGTCAGAGCTCCTGCCTCAGCCTTGCCACTCATCCCCACGGCCACTCTCACCTGTTCCACCTCCCCATCATGCTCTTCCTCCAGCTCCTCCAGCATCACCACGGCTTCCTCTCCACTCTCTGGCCGGTTCTCCTGAAACCAGGCCTGCAGCTCCTCAGGCAGCATGGCCAGGAACTGCTCCAGCACCAGCAGCTCCAGGATCTGCTCCTTGGTGTGCACCTCCGGCCTCAGCCACTGACAGCACAGCTCGCGGAGCCGGCTCAGGGCCTCCCGGGGCCCAGATGATTCCTGGTAGTCAAACTGCCTGAACCGCTGGCGGTAGGTCTCTGAGCTATAGAAGCTGCTCCAGTGGCGGCCAGAGACCGTATTGCCGGCCTGCCCTCCCTCTTCCATCTTCACCACCAGAATGCAGTCAGGGTCCTCAGAAGTTCGTGGAAGGAGTTTTGACGACTCTCTCAATTTTGCAGACATTTGGACTGGGAATAGTTCAGGACCACCAGGCTTTAATCTTCAAGGAGGTGAGACTCTCCTCATGGACACTCCTTAAATATGATTAAAGAGACAAGTGGAAACAAGACAAAGACAAGTGCTTCTTAGAACAATATAACTAAGATTAGAGACATAAGACTGTACAGAAAGTACTGTCCTTAATCTTCACATAAACCATGATTTCAAAGAATACTTCCTTCTTTAAGAAAATCAAAGAGCTTAAATGCATTAACTCATATGCATGAGTAATTTGCAACTTATTCTGAAAATCATGCCCACGAGGCTGACTAAATAGCACAATTAGAGATCAGCCAGGGCTGCAGAGGAGCTCCTGAAGACTAGAAATAAGGGAAGCCTGAGGAAAGTTATAACTCTGGGGCAAGCTCAAAGAGCCAATTAATTTTTCCAGCCTGCCACAAGGAGCCCTAAGTCTCATGAGAGAAGTATTTTTGTGTTATTTTTTTTTTTGGAATTTACTAATTTTTAAAACATTACTTTGGTATTAAATGAACCACTCGAAAGAAAAAAGTAATCGCATATTCCTTCATTTTAATATATTTCCATTTTTTCATGTTCATATCTACTGCTCATCTGTAATGTCTATATTATTTACATACCCATCTCTTTATTGAGGTTATTTCTAATTTTTACTATTATAAATACTGCTAGGAGGCACATCTTCAGAAAAATATACTGTTTTTCTCCTTTCAAATTATTTCCTTCAAGGATGTCCCAAGGACTTGACTTATTGGGGTCAAAGGAAGAGTGGCAAATGTCTTGCTATGTATTATCAAATAAATTATAGGAAAGTGTATCAAATCACAATTTCACCAGCAACATAGTGATGTATGGGGGCAGTGGTTTCTCCGAGTATCACCAGCTTGTTAGCAGGAAGGGGGTGGGACACTTTCCTTAGCAGCATTTTAGCAGATGTATCACTAGTAACTGATGACTAGTTAAAAATATACACGCCCCTATTTTTTCTTTATCATTTTACTCCCACTTCACTGAGAACTCTTCTAAGCACTGAATGATATGTAGGGGACCTGAACAAAGCCTGTGGCTGCATAAAGCTTATACTCTAGCAGGGGAGTCAAAGTTGTTACCAAATAAATGATAAAACTTTATACAGTGATGTGCTGCACTGCAAACGGTAACAGCTGACATACGGAGAATTTACTATGTGCTAAGCATCTTAATAAATATAAACTCATTTAAAGCCTCATTAAAAGCACTGTAAGGATATTTTCATCGCCATATTGTAGATGAGGAACCCGCCAGGGCAAGTTCGGGCAAGATCAGGTCAAGCTCAGGTAAGGAGACCAAAGACAAACGGAGCAGGGCTGGGGTCTGAGTCCGGGTCATCCACACTTTCTACGGTGTTGAGAGGTCCAGAGCCGGTGGCCGGGGTCCCGGCCCAGATAAGGAGCAGCAGACCCAGATGATTCTGGCCCAAAACAGAATCTGGGGTCGAGATACGAGGGGCAGGAAGGGTTTGAGGCCACGTGTCTGGAGCCGTCTAGGGAAGTTACAAAGGGAGCCCCTAAGCTAACGCAGCCTCTCGAAGTCGCAGGAGAGTGGCCGCCGTCCAGGACGCACTCTCTACGGCACCAAGAGCCGAATGCATAATTGCTCTCTGCTCTACCCAAGAGACCGAACCCTCCAGTACCACCGAACCCCCAATACAGCCCGTGGGTCTGTAACAAACTGGGTGCCCATAAGGGAGATTTCGCCCAGGATCGCAGATCCAGGGGTCTTCCCTGAGGGGACCGACTCTGTCTTGGAAATACCTCCTCCAGCGAGCCGGCCCCCGACGGTCCCGGGACACCTTCCTCCACCACACGACGCCGCTCGCCGACGGTGACCCAACTCCGCGAGCCCGCACGAGGCGAATGGGCGTGGGGGGAGGGTGCGCCGGAGGGCAGGTAAGCGCGCGGGGGGTGATGGGAGGAGGTCCGGCTTTCAGGGCGGAGGTCAGGGGTCACCGAGCGCCTGGGGGAGGACGAGGAGAGGCGGTGCGCGGACGCGCTGCGAGAGGCCAGGAGGTGAGGGGACGAGGTAGGGGCCGTGGAGAAGCGGGCAGGCGTGAGGAAGAGGTAGCTGGGGTGGGAGGGAAAGAGGTATGAAGAGGGGGTGCGCCGTAGCGCGTTGGGAGGGGTGGGGGCGGCTGTCGTGAGGCGGCGCCAAGGCCGCGGCCATCCCTTCCCCGCCCCCCAGGTGACCGACGCTTCTTCCCGAGGCCTAGTGGTGCGAATATCCCTCAGCTCTCACCTCCGGCCTGGGAAGGACGACCCCGCGTTGTGGGGGAGAAAAGGGGGGAAGCGCCCCATTGGAAGCTGCTTCCGGTCCTCTGGGCTGGGAGGGGGCGGGGCTCGGGATGACCGAATGGTTGCCATGGAGACGAGCCACCGCCGCCACTTCAGGCTCCCGGAGAGGCAGCTCTCGGAATAGGGGAAGAGCAAAACCCCGATGGATGCAAGTCCAGCAGCTTGGGGTCCCCGTTCAGAGAAACCAACATTATTATTTCTCAGAGTACTTTTACTTAACATTATTTCGTTTACTCGTCCAGTAACCCAGTATGGTTATTCCTATTTTACAGGGAATAAACCCGAAGTTTCTGTGACTTTCCCAAGGTCACAGGGGAGACCTATGTGCTGTCTACCGCTACGCACAACTTTCCTGTAATTCCGTCTGCTCCCGTGAGGTTGGCTACACTCCCAAGTATTGTTGTAAGGAACTGGTTTGACTCCTCCACACAAACACCCCCTCACCCCATGCCTTCACAAGAAGAACTAATGGCCCTGGAAAAGGTGAGAACCCGCGCACGCACATATTTTCGCACCAATGCATATGTATTTCCTCAGATAATATTAAGTAAATTTAAAAATAAATCTGAGGCTTAATGAAATACAAGGCCACAGCCCTTCATGCTGACTTCCTCCTCCACCCACTTTCCCTAGGAACTCTTGGGAATATACTTGGAGAGGGAAGTGGGGAATTAGGGAGAGGATTGAAAATTAATAAGGAACAACAACAAGAAAAAAATCTTTTTGGTATGAGCAAAAACAAACAAAAAAGGTATGTTAGTACTGAAGTCTGAAGTGGTGAGAGAAAAGGCTGGTTTACTCAGTCTATACCAGATCTAGGGAATTAGGAGAGAAACTTACACCGTAATTGACCTACAATGACGTTAAATTTGAAGAATTTTTAAAACTATTTCTCAAATTTTTCAAAGTTTATTAAAATGTTTAAGAGATGTATATAGTTGATTGAAATTCCATTTAGCACATTTTTTTCGTAAGAGTAAATATAAGAGCTTTAGTGTGACACATTTTTTCTCAACAAAAATCTTTTATGGATGTAAATTTAAAAATTATTCCATTGTAGAAGACTTTTTGCATTTATTTCACTTCTGTTATATCACCTTGCTTTTAATGTAGTGTTTCTTTTTATTATTACTTCATTTTTAGTAACTTCTAACATAGCACAAACAACTATGACCACTAGAGAAAAAGTTAGCAAATATTTCAAATTGTATGTATCAAAAATGTTCCTAAAAATGCTTTAATAAGCATTAAGTTGGTGAAGAATTTTTTTTTAAAAGAATTCTTCAACAGAGGGCTTTCATGGGATAAGACTTTTTTGCTGAGGTAACTGCTAACAGAAATAACCCAAAGTGTACAAGGGAATCTGTTTATGGTGACAGTTGGTAGATTAAGTGACTCAAGGTAATGAGGAGTTTGAAACAATTCCTCAAGGGCAATGTTTGGCTGTAGAGTGAAGTCCTTAGAAGGTGGTTTGAGGAGAAAATGGATAGCAGTCAAAAACTACAAGGAGAATAAGGAACTGAAAAGCCACATGATTCGGTAAGAAGTCAGGAGTGAATTCATCAGTTAGGATTCTACCCAATAGCTACAGCCAAGAAGCTAAAGTTTTTGTTTTGTTTTGTTTTTTAAAGGATCAAATGTAAAAGATTGTCTACAATAGTTCACAGTAGTTCACAGTAAACTAGATAAAGGACAAGCTTTTGTTTTGTTTTAATGTTTGGGGGTAGAGAGGAAAGAAATGAGTAGGAACAAGGTCCCAGTAGAGTGTACGTGTGCTATATACCAGATTCATGGTAAATACTGGGAATTCAAATGTAAGATACAGATTTTTGCTCTTTAAGAACTGATAGACTACTTAAGGAGAAGAGTATATAAGTTGGCTATTCCAATCTAAGTGGCAGATGTTTGGATGCAGCTATCTACAGGATGCTATAAAAGCACAAAGAAAGGAAGATGCTGGGGTGGGGGTGGATAGACAGGGATTGGAGCTGTTGGAGAGAGCTGAGTGTTGATACATTTCAGACTGAGGGACCAGAGTGGAATATTTAGATTGAAGGATGTCAGGTTAGGAGGGGCTGAGGATGCGGGTGAAGAAGTAAGCAGGGGTCTAGTGTTTGGCAGGCCAGGTAAAAGGCTGTGAACTAAAATTTTAGGCAGGGTCTTGAGTGAGTGGCTCAAGCATATCTGCAATTCAGATAGAACTCTCTGATGATGATGTGTATTGAAGGATGGATTTGAAAGGAGCTCAAACTCAAGGGAGGGCCACCAGCTCTGAAGCTATTACAGGGATCCAGGCTGCATCTGATGGAGGTCCGAACTACTACAGAAGGAGTGAGGATGGAGGCACATTTCAGGAAACATTCAGAAGGCTGATGTTTGCTTGGATGGTAGGCTAACAGCTGGGTGGATAATGTATCATTAAAGAAATTTTAAAAATGATGGTATGAGTAGGTTTGACAGTGGCCTATGTGGACATTTGAGGGGAGTTTTCGGTAGACTGAATCTGAGGCTGAATGAGATGCTATAATCAATACCATACAATCATACAATACATAATTAGACATTTTGTGAGATTATGTGAAAACAAATATCAAATGTGCTCTACATCTGAATGCTTCCCGTGTATAAGTATATTAAACTCCCTGTAAATTTTATAAGCTACTTACTACACAGTGAAGGAAGAGAGCAATCACTTCATAATGACATTATAGAGACTTTCATTCCTCAACTTCTGTTCCCCTTCATCACTACACCCTTTCATCCTAACGTATTTGTTTTCTACCTGGTTAAAAGCTTTTAGTGGGGTGGCTCTGTTTCCCATTTTTTCCTTGCCTAGGGTATGTGAGGCAGGTGTGTTGGAGACAGGCTGCCATATTTCTGTAAGAATAATAGGTTAGGAAGTCAAGAAATTTAGTTTTAGAAATAAAAAGCAATTTGCCTGCAATGGAACTATGATTTCCAGAGAGTGGTGAATAATACAGTGTCTATAGGAAGTCCAGATGGGGGTACACATTGAATAGCTATGAGAGTTTGGATGGGGGACCCATATGTCCGTTTGTGAAAGACATGAATGAAGTACCAAGTTAGGAAAACAGCTAAGGAAGCATCCCAAACTGAGTTCATCTTTTTCCCGTTATACCAACTGGCCATGCTCTCCCAATTCCTTGCTTTGATAGTGAAAACTGCTGTTAACTCCATATTCCAGGCAGAAGTACAGTCATTGGATGGAGGGCCCACCCTAATCCAGTATGCCCTCATCTTAACTAATTACATCTGCAAAAAATGTGCATTACTAAATAAGGTCACATTCTGAGCTTCCATGGGGACATGAACTATGAGGGGACACTATTCAACCTAATTCAGTGCCTTTGCCAGCTAAACTGTTTATTGAAATTCACCCTTCTTTGCCTGCTCTGTAAACATGAAAGTGGCCTCCTAAACAGGTTCCCTTTACCAACAAGCATGATGTTGTGATTTGTCACTAGGGAGCGCTGCAGGACGAAGGGGCTTCCCTTCCTTGTTCTGATGTGCGGGCTCAGCATGTGGCTCTCCCTTGAGTAGTTTCCTTCTGTATCCTCTTGGGCAGTTTGGAGTCACAGTGCCTCCAGTGAGATACCTCCCTTGTACTCCTGAGGGAAGATTTCCAGCAAGATCCACTACCATGGCGCAAGAGTTCTCTCTATCCAGTGAGCCATGACTGCACTGCAGAGGAGGCTGCTAGTAATCAAGTGGCCAGAATGATACACTCTGTGTACATACGTCAGTCCTTACCCCAGTCACCCCAGAGCTTGCTCCATAGGCCATAATGAAGTGGCCACAGTGGGAAAGATGGAGACTATGCATAGGCTCAAAGACACAGACTTGAGCTACCCGAGACTGACCTGGTTACAGTCTGTCAACAGCAGAGACCAGTGTTAAGCCTCTCAAATGGCACTGGCACCACTCCCCATGGGGACCAACCAGCCACCTGGTGGCAGGTTGATTATACTGGACCTCTTTCTTCATAGATGAGGCAGAGATTCACCCTCCCTGGAATATACGTGTATTCCAAATATGGATTTGCCTTCCCTGAACATGACACTTCAGCCTTACCATCTGGGTACTTATGGGTTGCTTTATGCATTATCTTGGTATTCTGCACAGAGTTCTTCTCATCAAAAGCTCATTTCACAGCAAAGGAACTAGAGCAATGGGCTTATGCCCATGGAGTCACCTGGTCTTACCGCCTTCCTCATCACCTCGGAGCAGTTAGTTGGCCTAATTGAAATTTGGAATGACTTTCTGAAGACTCCATTGTGGTGCTAGTTGGGAGACAACCCCCCCAGAACAATGGGATTCTGTCTTACGGTGTGGAGTATATGCTTTGAATCAGTGACTGTTGTGTGATGGTCTCTCTCCCACAGTCAGAACACATGGATCTGGGCTTCAAGGGGTGGAGGTGGGAGTGGCTCCTTTCACTCTCAAACTCAGCAACTCATTTGCAGAAATTTTCTTCCTTCCCCCAGAAGTTTGAGTAATACTGGTTTGGAAGTCATAGTCCCCAGGGGAGGAAGATTTCCACCAGCAGACACAGTTCAGTTGAATTGGAAAGTGAACATGCCTTCTGGACATTTTGGAGCTCTTATTCTATTTATCAATTGGCAAAAAAAAAAAAAAAAAAAAAAAAGGAAAAGCAGTTACTCTAGGCTTTAGGTGAGGTGCCCGAACTTGGGCTGCTACTGCTCAATGCAGGCAAAGAGGACTATGAAACCTAGGGGATTATATGAGAGTGACTCTTGGTACTTCCACGCCCAGGAGTAAAATTTAATGAAAAACTACAGAAACCGGGAAGGGCGGGACTGAAGACTCAGAGTCTCTGAGAGTGAAGGTCTGGGTCACTCTAGTAGGTAAAGAACCCCAACCAGCTGACTTTCTGCCTGAGGATCAAGAAAATGTGATGTGGACGGGGCAGTGGAAAGGGAGAGATGGTAACATTGATAGCCTCATAACAGAAATCGTAGAAACAACGGTGGAAGTAGCTTCATATATTTCCTATTTGCTCATTACATACGTGTGTTTATTGTATATGGTAACTGTGTTCTTCTGTCTCCTTTCTGTTGTTATTTTACATACACAGAGTTGAAAGTTAGCTTTACAATTTATTCTTTAGGTAACAGAACGTTCAGTGGGACTCTGCTTGAATTTGAGGACTGATTAATATAACCAGCGATGGATACAGTGCCTGTGGAGCCTGGGCACCTCTACATTTTGAGGAAAGGTGTTTTACTTTTAAGACAGAAAATTGTATTTTGTTAAGGTAAGAATTAGAGTTGTCTTATTGATGCACAGAAGTTCAAAGAAGGGTGCTCAGGGAACTGAAGAGCCAAAGGGCTCTCTTGCTTGTATCTCTGTGCTGTTGCTCAAGCTCTTCTTTGAACCTGTAAGTGTCTCTTATCCTCTCAAATCTGAGTCACAGCTTGTTTCACCATGAGGTTTCTTCCAGCTGCCCTACTCTACAGTGATTTTTTTCTTCTCATGGCCTTGAAGAACTTGACTGTATCACACATTTAACACCTAATTATATTCTGAATGTAATTTTCCTCCTATTACTTGTTGTATTCCCCTGCCCCTCCACCAGCACCAGTCCACTTGATCCTGAGCTCTTTTAAGACTGTCTCATTCCTTCTTTGCATTATCCATCAGAAATACACACATGAATACATACACAATTGAATACCCCTAAATTAAATAACTGTCCTTATTCACTTACTACACTAATTAATCTGCTTCTTGCTCCAAATTCAGTGTTTCAGCTAATACAATGTTTCCCAACCTAATCTAGCTAGAAATCACCTTTGACATTAATATATAATTTCTCAAAATTATTTGGAAATTTTTGCAAATTCATCAACTTTTGCTTGATAATAGAGCAGAGATTTATGTAAAATATTTTATTTTGGATTAATATATCAAAGTTATTTTAAGATATACTATATAACATTTATAATATGACTTAAAATGACAGTTCTTTCTAAAGTTATCTGCAGATTTAATGCAATCCCAATAAAAATTTCAATACTTCTCTATAAATTAAAAAACTGATACTAACATTTATATGGAAATGCAAAGAATTAAGAAAAGCCAAGGCACTCTTCTTTTTTCAATTGAAATATAGTTGATGCACAATATTGTATGTTACAGATGTACAATATAGTGATTCACAACTTTTAAAGGTTATGTTTCATATATAGTTATTATAAAATATTGGCTATATTCCCTGTGTTGTACAATATACCCTTGTAACTTATTTTGTCATAATGGTTTGTACCTCTTAATCCTCAATTCCCTATATTGTCTCTCCCTCCTTCCCTATCTCAAATGGAACCTCTAGTTTGTTCTCTATATTTGTAAGTCTGGTTTTTTTTGTTATATTCACCAGTTTGTTGTATTTTTTACATTCCACATGTAAGTGATATCATATGGTATTTGTCTTTCTCTGTCTGACTTATTTCACTTAGCATTAATACCCTCCAAGTCCATCCATATTGTTGCAAATGGCAAATTTTCATTCATTTTTATGACTGAGTAGTATTCCACTACATATATATGTATCTATGTATATCTCTCTATATATATCACATCTTCTTTATCCATTCATCTGTTGATGGACACTTAATTTGCTTCCATATTTTGGCAATTTTAAATAATACTGCCATGAACATTGGGGTGCATGAATCTTTTCAAATTAATATTTTGGAATTTTTTTTGGATATATACCCAGGAGTGGAATTGCTGGATCATATGGTAGTTCTGTTTTTAATTTTTTTGAGAAACCGCCATACTGTTTTCCACAGTGGCTGCACTAATTTACATTCCAACCAACAGTATACGAGGGCTCCCTTTTCTTCACCTCCTGGCTAACATTTTTTGGCTTTAGGTGTACTACATAGTGTTTTGACATTTATATACATTAAGAAATGATTACCACAATAGATCTAGTAACCATCTGTCGCTGTACAAAGTTATTACCATATTATTGACTGTATTCCTTATGCTTATGGTAAAGATTATTCATTAATATTGTATTATAACTATATTTAGAGTACTTATATACAAATATAGAATGTTAATTTAAGATTAAATATTGAAAAGTATATTTATATTTAAATATATTTTAATTCATTAAGATTATATTATCACTACAATTAGAGGAGGAGGTGGTGCTGATAGGGAAAGAACTAAATCTCCATCTTCCAAGATAATTAATAGTGTTCTTTGCCTTCCTCTCCACAAGAGGGCGCAAGGTGAATAAGGTTTTCAAGTCCATTGTTTCAGCGAGGGCTTCTGGCTGTGACCAAGGGACTACCCCTTCCATTTTGATAGAGTTGACAAACTGCTTCTGTTAACATCTAAACAATTGTCTTTGAGGTCAGGGAGCTGTTGGAGGGATATCCAGATAAAGAAGTCATGATTTAAAGCACTCGTAGCCTCGTGGGGTCACAGAGGGAACAAGAGTGATACATTTGGAGGGCGTGCTAGGGACCCAAGGAGTCCCGAGGTGACGAGTTGCAATGTTCCTTCTGAGAGGCTGGCATGGTTGGCAGGGATGCATTTGGATGAGGCAGTGGGACGGGAGGGAGGGCGCGTGGAGGGATGTGCTGTGGGAGCCCTGAGGGCCCAGGGCGGCGGTGGGAGTGCAGGAATGTATACACCAGCCGACTCAGGGGCTCTGATGGCAGGGGTGAAGGCTCGTAGCCAACACTGTCTGCAAACACGGGGCAGTTTCCGAGGTTAGTCCTCCCTTCTTTGTTCCTTGCAGTCTGCTCTGTTCCCTCAAGGCCCCGTGACCTTCACATACACATCCCTCCACCCCCACCTTGCCCCCTCCATGACCTTCTTCGGTGTATCACACCCTCTTCTCACACAGGTTTTTTCGCTTGTCCAGGGCCCTTTCCTCTTAGGGACTGGTATTTTCTTTCAGACTTTCCCCGCTTATCTGAGGGTTTGCTCCTTGGTCTCTAGGCCTCCTCTCCTCTCCTGGTCCTCCCTCCCTCCCCCCCAACCAGGATGCCCATCCTTCTTCCCCCTGGTCTCACATCTGTCAGCGCCCTCTCTCGAGGCCTGGAAAAGGACTGACTCTCAGGACCCCTGGGGTCCTGCTGAATATGACTGAAACTCTTTTCACAGCTTAGATTTTATTTCTGTGGCCTGAACTTCATGCTGTACCCTCGGCATTTCAATCTAATATTTCAGAAGCAATAGCACTGCTTATGGACTCTGAACTTGAAATGTGGAAAGGTCTGCACTGCCCTTTCTGAACCTACACCTGGTTCCAGGTGAGCTTGTCTGCCGTGCCGTGTGACGGTGTGATGGAAATTATGCCAGACGAGGGGTCGTGATCACAGGCCCGCCCCCTGGTGCTGCCCTTCCTGGCCAGGGCACCTGGGCAGGTGAACGTACCTCTCAGAGTCTCAGTCTCCTCATCTGTAAAATAAAGCCAGTGAGAGCAATTACCCCATAGGACTGCCCTGAGAAATAAATGAGCTAACAATAAATGAGGTAGTATTTCCTAAGCATCTAGGAAAACCTTTGCACTAAAAGGAAATATTAAAAAAAATGTAGCTATTACTATTATTGCTATTATTTCTTCACCTGTGCAACTCAAGTGAGATTGCCAAGGAGAGCCTGGATAGTCTCCAAGACGCTTCTTCAAGCCCTTTCCTCTGAGTTTGTCAAATATGATTTGCCACACATTCGGGGCATGTTCTGTAACTCAGTCCTTACAGCTTCCCTCGTCTGCTTTTCCCTGGCATCCCCGACCCCACCCCAGCCCTGCAACACCTCAGTCAACAGCTCTTTGTACTAAATTCCTCTCTGAAAGAGCGCATGGTTTCGGTTCTGGGTGCAGTGGCTTTACCATCTGGGGAGTCAGCCCCAGGCAAGTGGCATCCCCAGCCAAACCAGAGGAGTCATCACCGCCTGTGCTCACATTCAGGTTTCTAGATGTGAATATGGGCCAAAGGATGCCATATTGGTTGCTATGACACCCCCCCAGGTGTATATAAATGTTTTTATCTCTCTTCTAGAGCAAAATCTAATACAGCCTGCAATGGGGCCTGAGGGGAGGCTGAAAACCTTCACTGATGTGTTAAACTGGTTAGGTTGCCCATTCCCCTTTAAGACATTTCTATTTCCTGGTGTTCCCACCTTCCTGCTTTAGAACAACAGCAGTCACAAGTGAACCCTCCACACATTGCACCTGCAGGACGTGTGGGATTGAGAACAGGCTAGCGTCAGCACTGGCCCAGTTCGTTCCAAGTGACGATCAAGACTGCTTACAAAGGTTTCCCAAAACTGGTCTTATGACCCCCGCTGACTTCCTACCTCTGGCCCAGCAAAGAGGTTTAAGAGGCTGATGAAAGGCTGCAGATGAGGGGATGTTGGAGAGAGCCGTGGGCATGCTGGTTCTAGCCTGTGTTTAGGGGGAGGAGGCAGGGATGCACAGGAGGGGCCGATGCTCCCACAGCCTCCAGAGGCTGAGGGAATGCATGGTGTTTCTCAAGGACCAGGCTTGGGCCACTCAAGCGAGAAAGCTGGAATGGGGTCGATTTATATCCCAACCAAGAAGGCTGCCTGAAGGGCAGAACCCCACGACAGAATAAGTTCTGAGGCTCCATTAGACTGAGGAAAGGTCTTGAGCGACAGGGTGGAAAGAGATCCCCAGAGACTAGGAGGTCTTAGAAAAACCCACAGAAGTACCTCAGGGAGGAAAGTGCTTCATGGAGAGGGCTGATGCCAGAGCATCATGGAATTCCAAGTTGTATGAGGACTTCTGCTCCACCTGCGCTTCTATCCTGAGTGAGGTCTATCCTGGAGCGAAAGTCATAAAACAAATTGGAGAGAAAAGAGAAATGTATCAGGACCTTTCCCCCTGCAGGTGTCATGGCAGAGGATGGGAAACCCAGACCAAATATGAAGTTTGAAGTTTATTATTATTATGCTGGACACCATACTTTAATTACTGAACTTGCAGTGACTGGAGGATCTTTTGTTACTCATAAGTAACCAGAAAAGGCTGAAGAGCTGCCAGAGTGCGTCTCTAAGAGGCAGGGAAGAAGTAGCCCTACCGCGGGGAAAGTGTTCTCTGAGCCCATCTCCATGAAGCCCATTTGCTTCATATAAAAGCCAGGCTGGCAACCCATGCCAGAGTTAGGTGTTCAGTGGAGTGATCACAAGGGGTGACAGCAGCTGTGAACTTTATTCTAGGGCAGGATTCTGTGCCCAGGAGGGTTCCTGCCCCACTCCTAGGAGCAGAGGGCTTTTCACTACCCCTGGAAGCAGGGGATCTCTGCAGAGCTTGAGATAGGTTGGAGAGTAAAGAGAGGGTGAAGGAGACTATTCAGAGGGAATGGATGCGACCTGACCAAGGAGTGCAGAGAGCCTGGCTGGCAGGGCTGGTGCTCATTTGAGATTTGTGACATCCCTGTCCCTTTGATACCTGCTCCTTGCGTCCGATGGCTGGATGGTTCTGGTTAACCAGCACTGGGGTTTTACCCCAGTGTAGAGAAGGAGTCCAAGAAGAGAATCAGAAGGCAAGTGGTGATGTGCTGGACCACAGATAGTCTAAGCCGGATGAGAAAGAAAGTGTGACACTGGCCCTGCAGACAGGGTCCTGTGGGTCCAGGTGTTGGAGCCAGGATCTGCAGAGAGCGAGAGCCACGGGAGATGGAGGTCCCAGAACAGCAGGCTTCCCAGCAAGTTCCTGAAAGTGGGGCTTTCATTTGTGAAAATAAGATCTGGAGTTAGGCTGTGGGTGCTAAGGTGTAGGGAGAGGATGATTGTTGAGATGATGGAGGACTGAGAAGCCAGGGTGCAGTGGCTCATTCATGGTATAGAACTGACAGGGCAGGAGGGAGAGGACCAGGTCGGTCAGGCAGGTGCTACAGTCGCTGTAGAATGAGGTGAGTGCAAGTCAGCCACAAGAAGATTTCACGGGGGGTAAAGTCTTGGGGCATAAGGTCAATGTCAGGGGAAGAGAAATGGATTAGAAATGTATTTGGATGTTTGGAATGACTGGAATTCTGCAGTGTAATACTCCAGTTATTAAGCTCTGGTCCTTTCCACACATAGTCACATAGACACATAGGCACACAGACACAGACACACACACACACACACACACACACACACACACACAGCCTGAGCTGACCAAGTGGCCGGGGCCTGGATCATTACCTGGACCCAGTCCAGGCAGACCGCTCCTTACCCCCCGCCCCACTGTCATCACTAATGCCCCTCAAGGACTCTTGGGATGGGTTGGCTGCAGAGTGAGTGAGGCATGATGGCCTGACGTGCTTCTCCTCAGCCCTCTCCTTCACTGGGAATAGAGAATTATTTGCCAAGTGCAGGGGCTGGCAAAGTGCCACATCAGGCTTCTCCAGTGGCTCATCGTGGCTGACAGGGGTGGCTGAGGTTGGGGTGAGTGGCCAAAGGCCTCCCAGCGCCACCCCTGCAGGAATCCCGGCCCTCCCACAGGAGTTTTGAGTTTACAGACAAGCTCCAGTTGACAGATACTCACTAGGGGCTTTGCTGGATGCCCGGAGGGACAAACCCTGTCTTTAAGAAGCCTGCAGACCAGCTGAAGAAATGTTTGTACGAGACCCTTGAGTCATAGCAGAAGGAAGCGTGAACAACTAGGCATTGCTGTGCAAGGGGCTAGCGGGGTGGTGGCAGGTTTCCTGGGGAAGGCAGCTGCAAGCTCAGCTGGGAAGGAGAGGTGTCTTAGCAGGAAAGGAGCTTTCCGGGCTGGACTGAAAATTGGATATAATCATGGTTATATGGTGTTACGTGGTTCTGGTGTTTGAATCAGCAGCCACAGAAGGGTAGTGTCTTCTGTCACTTCTCTGTACCACGTACACATGTGTAAAACAGAATGGAACAAACACATCTGAATGGTCCTTTCCCCCCATGTAAACCATACTTCTCTTAGTACTTTGAGACAACAAAGCTGCATTCAGCATTCCAGGTTGATATACTGCTCTGTGCTTGCTTGAAATATCAAATGTTATAATAATTTGTCTGTGGAAACATCTTGCCTTGCATCTCCCCTCTTCTGGATCCACAAGTGATGCTGACTTGTCAGCGTTTAGGCGCCACACCTGGTTGCAGCAGGCATGTCCTTAGCATCTCCACTCTCCTCCAGCTGACTTAATTCTCCTCCCCCAGCAGATTGTTGGGGAGGAAAACTTACAAAATCTTTATTCTTCATCCCTAACTCTCCATCGGGGGGGGGGTCATCAAAGTCACAGGAACCCATGGATTCTTCTAGAAAAAGAGAAGGTTTGGGGACAAAGCCCCCAGGACCATCATCAAAATGGGGGGGGACAAAAGGAGGGGCAGAAAGAGTGGAGGGGTAGCAGACAGCAGAGGAAGAGAAGGATGTGGGTGTGTGGTATCAGGTGCTGCCTGTGCAAGCAGGAGGAGACCTGAAGGGCGGTTGCAGGAGCTGGGGGAGAGACACTCAGGAAGGCGGGGGTTGGGGTGTGGAGTAGACGGCTGATTGCAGTTGGGCCGGGTGTGAGGAAATGGAAGGAGCAAGTGCAGACAGTTCTTTCAAGAACTCTGGCTGAGAAAGGGCAGGGAGAGATGAGGCAATAACAGCAGGGAAGGTGTTTTTATGATGGGTGAGGTCTGAGCATGACGAAAAGCCTGCTTTTTGTTTAAATATTCCTTGATTGTAGCATTAAAGCCAATGTGATATTTAGCCTGTAAGTAGGGACAATCAGGGAGTTCTGCCTCTGACAAGACTGTGATGGCAGCTGATCACACGTATATTATAGTGCCAGTGATTCTGAGACAAAGTTCCACCTCAGGACAGTCTGGGCTGGGATTGGACAACTCTGGATTATTTAGAAGCACTGCAACCTACTGGGGAAAAAAAATCAAGAATGAGGAAAGAGGAGAAAATAACTCAGAAAAATCTTCATGTAAATGGAAATTATTTACAAAAATCTACCAACACCTGAAAGTTAACTCTGTGTGTGTGTGTGTGTGTGTGTGTGTGTGTGTTTTGCAGGGGGAGAGTTAATTAGGTTTATTTATTTATTTTTTCAATGGAAGTATTAGGGATTGAACCCAGGACCTCGTGCATGCTAAGCATGGAGCTATACCCTCCCTGCTTTATGTTGGGTTTTAAAACAAGTATCAATCCCCTCCGCAACCAGAGCTCTGAGAGGCTTGCCCAGACTCCAAAAGGTCTATGGACATCCTAGGGGTTGGTAGGAGTGCTGATCCCAATTTTAGGGGAGAGGCCAGCTAAAGTCAGAGAGTATCTGATGACTAGGAACACCTTCAGCAGTTCATAAACACATGCTGTTTGTGCCAGCTCCCAGGGAAAAAAGGGTGTGGAGACTGGCATTTGCTGGTTACAAGCAAGGGAGGTTAACTGAGGTGAAATGGGCGTCTTTTGTACAATACAAGCTACTGGAGGAGTCCAGCATGGTGAATATCAGGACTGGTTCAAATATGATTAAATGACATCATGCCTCAGAAGAACAAAAATTAAAATTGAATTAGTTAATTAACATTAAAATTGAATAGAATGAATTTAACTGCTAAACTAAAGCCCATAAATTATGTTTTTAAAAGGCAGCAGAATTGTGCTCCTAGTCAAGGGGGAGTAACAGAGACTCTACCTTCCTGCCTGAAACAACAACAACAAAGAGAGAGAGAAAATTAAAAAAAAAAATGGGTGCAGTATATGAAACAGTGGTTTTCAAGCCCCTGGATATCAGGCAACAAAAGACAGTGATCTCTGAGATAAGGGAAACAAAGCATTGCCCCAGCTTACTGCTTTTAGAATTTTCAGGTGACAGTACAGCAAAAGGGACTCAAGCATAGCGAGACCCAACTGCATGCTGCCCACAAGAAAGCCATTTAATAAAAGGACATACTTAGAGACAGAAGGCAAATTGGTAGTTGCCCAGGGCTAGGGGAAATGGGAAGCGACTGCTTAACTGGTACAGGGTTTTCTGTTAGGGTGATGAAAACATTTGGGAACTAAATAGAGGAAGTGATTGCACACTGTTGTGATTGTGCTAAATGCCACTGAATCACACACCTTAGAGTGGTTATTTTGATGTCATATGAATTTCACCTGAAAAAAAAAGATACTAACCAGGCATAGAAGGAAACAAGGCAATATAAATAAGAACCAGCAGAAACCACAGACCCACAGGTGATCTAGAGAATGAAGTTATAAAACTTAGCCTTAAAAATAATTACACTTGTTGTGTTCATGGAGAGGTGAAAGATGAAACTGAGTATTTTGACAGAGATACAAACTGTAAAAAAGAGAGAGGATGTTTTGTTGTCCACTTTCCCATACTCATCTCTATGTGCAAGGTTTCTGACGTTGGACCTTACTGGTTCCCAGGAAACAATCACAAGTTAAACCGTTAGAGGTACCCTTGTATATGCACTTTTACAAAGTAGGGTTCCATTTTGGGAAATACATTTTATTCCATAAAAGTGCCAAAGATCTTAGAAAATAGATGAAAACAGATATAAATGTTACAAAACAATAAGCATATTAATTAAAGAAGTATGTGGAAAAGACATTGTAAATGTTCATTTGTGGGTGTTTTTCTACATGTTTTTACATCTGAGGCATTGTAGAGTTTAACTGGTAACCTCTATTCAACTCATTGACATTTATTGAACATCTTCAAAAGAAAACTCAAAGAGATCAAATCAGTAACTCAGTGGATGGGTTTAACAATGGAATAGAGAGCTGGAGAGAGAAATAATGAATTTTTGATGGCTTACAAGACAATATCCAGAATTGAGAAGTGAAGGTGAGAGATGGGAAAGTTACAGAAGGGAGTCTTGTAAGGAGAGGAGAGGATGAGTGGGGCAGAAGCAGTATTTGAAGAGTTAATAGTTAAGAATTTTAAAAAATGTATTAAAGATATGAAGTCATACACTAATAGCTGACTTCTAAACAGAAACAGTGAAATATGGAAGACAGTGAAATGATATCTTCAAAATGCTGAAAGAAAATAGCTATCTGCCAGAGGATAGTGTAGGAAACAAATGGTCTAGCAGTTCATAAATGGGACATTAACTTAGGACAAGAGAAAGACGACAGGATTACAGGAGATGGGTAAGTTCAGAGCAGCCACTCTTGAGGCATTAGCAAGGGGTATTTCCCAGGCAGGTGGTCAGGAAATCTCAAGGTCCATTGGTGAAACAGTGAGTCAGTCTGTTAGGGTGAAGTTGAGCACCCATTACTAAGGGTGGGATAGAAACTGAGACTGGAAACGGCCAGTGGGAGCAAGATGGTGAATGATCTCATCCTACAGGTGATGGGAAATACTGAAGGTGTTTTGTGGCATCCTTGCCTGCTTTCCTGGTAGGATACTACTGCTAAAAGTCTTTCTCACATTTTCCTGGTACAGGCATAAATCATGCTGTCTCTTGCTACTTTACTATGAGTGAAATGAAATTTAGAAAAGTGCCAGCTTCAGCCTGCACTGTACTTTCACTCCCTTGAGAGGAAATATTATTAAATTACCATTTTAAGATAATCCAATTGCAATGAATCTTATTTCCTCTTTGATTTGTTCCTCTGGAGCCAGAGCGAGACAGTAAAGCAGGGAGGGAAGAGAAAATAAAGAAGTTCCCTTTCAAAGTTGTTTCCACGTGGCCGACCTTTTGGATTATTTTCTCATTTTCTAAGCACCACACTTTTTTAGTCCTAACCTTGCCCTTTCTTTCTCCACAAGGGCAGAGACACTCCTTATAAACCTGTGCTGTCTTAATCAGTCCACGTGAACTCTAAAAGTTCTATTTCTTCCATATCTTTGCCAACAGTTGGTATGGTCAGTCTTCGCAATTTTAGCCATTCTAGTAGGTATATAGATGGTTTTAATTTGCATTTCCCTAATTAATTTCCCAAAGGTATTGGACATCTTTTCATCTGCCTTATTGCCATCCTACACTCTATTCAGAGAACTGTGTGTTCAAATCTTTTGCCTATTAAAAATCTTTTTCATTGTACTTTGAGAGTTTTTATATATTTCAGATAGCAGTCCTTTGTCAGATAGGTAGTTTGCAAATATTTTCTCCCAGACTCTCACTTGTCTTTTCAATCTCATAAGAGTCTTTGGAAGAGCAGGAGTTTTATTGAATAGATCTAATTTATCAAATTGTTATTTTATTGATCATGTTCTTATATAAAGAAATTGTATATAAGAAATCTTCACCTAATTTGTTTATAAAGATTTTTTTCTAGAGCTTCTAGCAGGTCTGTTGTTTCAAGCTTTACATTTAGGTCTATGTTTAGTTTTTTATTGCTGCATAACAGGTTACCACAAATGTAGTGGCTTAAAACAACAGAAATTTGTTGTCTTACAGTTTCTGTTGGTTAGAAGTCTAGCACAGCATGGCTGGGTTCTCTGAGCTAAAGTCAAAATATTAGTCAGGGCTCCAGTTCCCATCTCGGGCTTGCAAAGTGTAGTTTTGGGCACATTTCAATTACAGTTGTAGGACTGAGAGACCTGTTTTTTGCCTGTTGTTCGCAAGGAGCCTTTTTCTCATCAGTTCAAGGCTGTCCACATTTCTTCTCACGTGGCCCCTCCATCTTCAAACCTGCAATGGCACATTGATTCCTTCATATGCTTTGAATCTCTCTGACTTCCCCTTCTGCCTTTCTCTTATGCTTTTAAAAGTCTATGTGATTACATTGGGCCCACTTGGATAATCCATGGTAATCTCCCCAGTTTTAAGGTCAACTGATTAGTAACCTTAATTATATCTTTAAAGGTCCTTTTGCTATGTAAGATATTCAGAGTCCTGGGGATTAGGGTATGGAATCGTCTTGGGGTACATAATTCTGCCTCCTACAATCAATGATCCATTTCGAGTTAATGTTTGTATATAGTGTGAGATATGGATAGAAGTGCATTTGTTTTCATGTGCCTAGCCAATTGCTGCTGGACCATTTGTAGAAAAGACTATCCTTTCTCTACTGGATTATATTTGTTGGGAGGATGGGGGAATAAGCAGAGCACAGAGGATTTTTAGGACTATGGAAATATTTTGTATGGTACCATAACAATGGATACATGTCATTATACATTTGTCCAAACCAGTAGAATGTACAACACCAAGAGTGAACCGTAATGTAAACTATGGACTTTGAGTGATTGATATGTCAATAGTCGTTCACTAATTGTAACCATTATACCATTCTGGTGGGGGGTGATGATAATGAGGAAGGCATTTACGGGTGTGGGAGGTATATGGGAAATCTCTGTATTTTTCATTCAATTTTACTGTAAAAGTCTTAGTTAAAAAATACAAAAAAATTTCCTTGAAAATCTATTGTCCATGTATGTGTGTGTCTGTACTTATATTTTGTCTGTCTGTTAGGTCCTTGATCCAATTGTTTGCTGCTATGCCAACACAACAGTGTTCTGATTACTGTCCTTTATAATCTTGAAATCTGGGAGCGTTAGCTCTCAATTTTTCTCTTCTTTTTCAAACTCATTTGAATATTTCAGGTCTTTGCATTCCCATATGAATTTTAGAAACAACTTGTCAATTTTCATAAAAATAATACTAGAATTTTGGCTGAGATTCTGTTGACTCCATGGATCAATTTGGAGTGAACTGACACCTTAACTATATTTCGTCTTCTGTCTGCTGAACAAGATATATATCTCCATTTATTTAGATCTTTCAGCATTATTTTGTATTTTTCATTGTACAGATCTTTCACATCTTTTGTCAGGTTTTATCTAACTGAAGTATTTTATATTTTTGAAATGACATTGTTTTAATTTCAATTTGATTGTTCATTACTAGTATAAAGAAATATAATTTATTTTTGTTTTCTTTTGTTTCTTTTTCTTGCTTCCTGCATTGGCCATAAGCTCCTATACAAAATCCAGTGTCCTTACCTTGTTCCTGATCTTAAGAGGAAAGCATTCAGTCTTTTACCATTAAGTATAATGTTAGCTGTAAGTCTTTCACAGATGTCCTTTATCAGGTTAAAGAATTTCTCTTCTATTCCTAGTTTTCTGAGAGGATTTTTTTTTTTTAGTGGACGGTGGATTTTGTCTAATGCTTTTTCTATATCTATTGAGATGATCATATATGGTTTTGCTTTTTTAGTTTGTTAATATGGTAAATTACATTAATTTGCAAATGTTAAGTCAACCCTGCATTCCTGGGATAAGCTCCTCTTGCTTGTTTTCTATTTCACTTTATACATAGTTGGATTTGATTTGCTAAAATTTTGTTAAAGATATTGGTCCGTAGGTTTCCTTCTTATGTCCTTGAATCATATGATATCAAGTAGTGCTGGCCTCTTAGGAATGAATTGAGAAATATTCCACATTAATTTTTTTTTGGAAGTGTTTGTGTAGAATTGGTATTATTTCTTCCACAGTGTTTGTTAGAATTTACAAGTGAAGCCATCTGGGCCTGGAATTTTTTGTGTGGGAAGGTTTTAAACTTCAAATTTAATTTATTTAATAAATATAGAGCTATTTCTTAAGCTTTGGTAGTTTTTGTCTTTCAATTAATTTGCCCATTTCATCAGTTTTCAAATTTATAAGCAGAATGTTTTCCTAATATTCCTTTTTTAAAAAATTTTTTAACATTTTTTATTGAGTTATAATCATTTTACAATGTTGTGTCAAATTCCAGTGAAGAGCACAATTTTTCAGTTATACATGAGCATATATATATTCATTGTCACATTTTTTTTCTCTGTGAGTTACCACAAGATCTTGTATATATTTCCCTGTGCTATATCCTAATATCCCTTTATCATCCTTTTACTATCTGTAAAATTTATACTAAGTCACCTTACTTTTTCCTGGTATTGATAATTTGTGTCTTCTCTCCACTTCCCCTGATCAGTCTGACTAGAGGTCTATCAATTAACATTATCAGAGAATCAGCTTGCAGATTCATTGATTTTCTTTATTGTTTTACTTTTTTTTATTTTATTGATTTCTACTTTGACCTTCGTTATTTCCTTTCTTCTGCTTACTTTGAGTTTAATTTGCCTGAATTTTTGCAATTGCTTAAGTTGGAAGCTGTCATAATTCATTTGAGACATTTCTCCTTTTCTAATATTTAGCACTAATATCTGGTAATTAGTGCATCTAATTACTCCTATTGCAGCATCCTACACATTATGATATGTTATGCTTCCATTTTCGTTCTCTTCAAAAATAATTTCCAGCTTTCTGTTTTATTTCTTTTTGATTCGTGGGTCATTTAGGAGTGTGTTACTTAGTTTCCACCTAACCACCTAATAAAATTACTAATAATTTGAGATGGACCATTAGGCAGGAGGCTGCAAGGTGGAATTACAAGGGAAAGGCTAGGAGTGAAGGATTCAACCCTGTGTTAGTCTCCTGTGGCTGCTGTAACAACCATAACTTTAGTGACTGAAAACAACACAAGTTTATTACCTTACCTTGCAGTTTTGGAGGTCAGAAGTCCAAAAATCAGTATCTGAGCTACAGTAAAGGTGTTGTAGGTCTTCATTCCTTTCTGGAGCTCTGGGGGAGAATCTGTTCCCTTGACTTTTCCAGTTTCTAGAGGCGCCCACACTCCTTGGCTCACAGCCCCTTTCCTCCATCTTCAAAGCCAGAAATGTTGCATGGCTCTGACCATTTTTAATTTTGCAGTTACAGCTCCCTCTCTGACTCTCTCTCCTCTGTTTCTCAGTTCTACTTTTAAGGACCCTGGAGACAACATTGGGCCCACCAGGATAATCCAAGATAATCTCCCTACTTTAAGGTCAGCTGACTATCAATTTAGTTTCATCTGCAACTCGAATTCTGCTTTCCCATGTAACCTAAGATAATCACAGGTCCCAGGAGCTGGGGTGTGGACATCTTTAGGGGGCCATTTTTTGGCCTGCCACAAGCTCCTCCTTAGTTAGTATATGGTTGGGGACAGCGTTCAGGGGAAGCAGATAATAACGGTATCTGGAAAACCATGAGGGAAGGAATTCAAGTTCTGCATGAGAGGCGTCGGGGAAAAAGCTTCCAGTATCCCTATTACGAGGAAAAGAGATCTGAAAGATCCAAGGGAAACTGAGAAACCCCTTTCATGGTTTGCCAGCTTTGGCTGCGTGTATTTGAAAAAGGGTGATTGTGAGGTACTTCCTTTTTCTCTCTAAACAGGGATTTAGTTGTGATGGGAAAAGTCACTGTGGAAATTTTTAAAATTATAGGAATGTAAACCAGTGATAATAATTGGCCTTTGGCCCATCGATGAGGTGGCTGGCACTTGCTGCCAGGGTGCCTTTGTCAGGAAGACCCAGGGGCTGGAGAGAGAACAGCATCAGGATGAGCGTGGGGAGCCCAGTGCCTGCTCTGTGAGTCAGCTTACAAAGAGGCCACGTGGACTCAGATGCAGTGAAGCATACCCGTCTGAACAAGAACGCAGACCCAAGGGAAAATATTGTGGAGTGAGGTGATTTATGACTTCATTTTATCTCCTCTTTTGAAACATTAGGAAATGTCAGGCTTAGTTTTTTCAGATTTATTCAGGTTTGCATGGAAGAGGGAGAAACTAAAAACAAAAACAAAAACAAAAACAAAAACCAAGAACAAAAACACTTGTTTGACTCACATCTGTCTCTTGGGCATCGTTTCTGGGCAAGAACTGCATTCTTGTAAACCAGGGTTTACCTGCAGCCTTCGTTGCTTTAGGATAGCTGATTGCCGGAAACTGGAGACACATCAACACTCACACAGTGGGCTCCACTTGCTGCTTATTGTTCATTTGTAGAACCTCTTGACTGTGAGGTTAATTTGAAAACCATTTCCAAATACTATCACTCTGGGGTTTCTCACTCACATTTTCCATATTCTAAAATTGTGTTATTAATGTGGTGCAACTCTCATGTTTAGTTTTATTAAACTAGCAGTACTTTGTTCTTTGTTCTTGATGTGTATGTGTGTGTGTGTGCGCACGTACACCGCACACTTTTACTTGTGTATTGCTTAAAGGAACCAACCAGCCAAAGAAGCAACCAAATATTGTTCTACTTTCACACTAAAGTGACTTTTTAAGGCTTATTGAATTATATTATTGTGAATTTGAGTAAGACATTTAAGTGCAAGGCAAATTAGGGTGAACAGAACATTGGAGCGCACTCAACTGTTTTATCTGAATTTTAGTGTGAAACAAAGCTGTGGCTGCAACCACAGTTTTGTGGATTGTGCTCCTTAGATTGATTAATTGATTTGCTCAGCTTCAAGAGAAAGGCTCGTCCTGCCCTCGTCACATGTGGGCCATGTGCAGTGAGCCACCAGCCCTGTTGGGGCCAATGTCAGAAGACAGACACAGGGACCCTAGATACCCTCTCAGAGGCTGCATGGGCGCCTCAGCGCTGCCCTCAGCGCTTACCAGGACTGACCTTGCCAGGCCTCCCTTCCAGCTCTGCCAAGAACAAACATCTGTGAGATAGAGACTGATGGGAAGAAAGTGGGTAGGAAGCAGCTGCAGTGAGCCTTCGGTCCAGGTGTTTCACAGTGTTGGTTGTACTGTTTGACTTTATAAGTCCTCCGGTTTCAAGCACTTCTCAAGACTTGTGACTGCCCCTGAATCTGGGGCTCTAGAGAGGTTGGAGAGCCCTCCGGGCAGCCGGGAGGAACAAAAGGAAGCTGTGTGCACCCACTTCTGCTGTTGTTCTTCACAAAAGGCTTCCTTCTCTCTCCTGTTTTTCGTAAGGGGAAGGGTTAGCAAAATCTGAAAGATCTCTCTCTTTACTTAAAAAGGAAAAATAGAACAAGGAAGGGAGAGAGGGAGGAAGAGAGAGAGAAGGGATCAGTCCATCTTTCGTTTGGGGAAAACTTTAGTTCTGTAACAATAAACATCAGTTGTGGCAGGCGGCCTCAGCCCTGCAGAAGGCGATCCAGGCCACATTAAAATCCAGAGAATTTGAAATGGCAGCCTTTGTGGTGGCTCACAGATTTCCACTGGTGATTTCTTTAAAGCCAAAGAATTATAATTAAAATAGAAATGGATCCAATTATATCTGCCTCCTGTCTGAAAGGATGTAGCTGGTAATGAGAATCACATGTCTAAACTTCAGCTTCTTCTATTTCCAAGCAAGTTGTCTCATGAGAGAAATTCCTTCTTTTCAGCAAAGCTCAGTAAAAGCTCAGTAAACCGCATTTCTCCCTCCTCTTTGGCTACTGTGGTTTTGCACTGATTTTTTATAAGTCCAAGCAATGGAGCTCCATCCAGTCATAGTAAATGCTCTTGTTTCTCTCTCCTTTCTTCTCCTATAAGACTTGTCAGGGAGATATGACATAGCTTTTTGTTTCAAAGACAGAGATCAGGAGACTTAGGAGTGCTCAGTCTTAACCAACCAAGATGCACCCTCTCAGGAATGACCGGCTAGGCAGCTCAGGCCACGCAGCCTGGGACAGTGTGAGACAGTGGCTAGGTTATGCAGGGGAGGTGAGAAGCTTACTAGGTGGCTGGGGAGGCCGGTCTTGGGGAGAATTTGACCTACTGAGTGAGTGAGGCTTAGACAGCATAGTGGTCATCGGTTTGCCTTGAAAATGGCAGAGCCTGTGCTGGGGCAGGATGCACAGTTGCCAGGAATCACTAGATTACATAATAGTGTTGTTCTTATTGTTGCCACAACTACTCATGCAAGATTAGTCTGTGCTGCTTAGGTCCATTCAAGCACAGCAGGGCATCCCAACGCTGACTGCAAGTCTTTGGGTAGACATATGTTTTCATGTGCTTATTAATTATTTGAATGTCTTTGGTGAAATATCTATTAAAATCTTTTGCCCATTTTTTAATTGAGTTTTTGACTTACTGAATTGTAAGAGTTCCTTATATATTCTAAATAAATATCCTTTATCAGACATAGATTTGCAAATGTTTTGTCGTAGACTGTGGTTTGTCTTTTTATTTTCTTAATAGTATCTTTTGAAGAGCAAAATTTCAAATTTTGATAAAGTTCAATTTATTAGTTACTTCTTTTGGTATCATACTGTGTGCTTTTTGTACAATATTTAAGAACTCTTTACCTAACCCAAGGGCACAAAGATTTTGTACAATGTTTTATAGTTTTTGCTTTTAAGCCTGTAATTAATTTGGGGAGTTAATTTTTGTGTGTCATGAGGTAAGGGTCTAAGTTCATGTTTCTGCATATGGGTATCCAGTTGTCTCAGCAACATTTGTTGAAGACCATTCTTTTTCAACAGAACTACTGTGGCACTTTTGTTGAAAATCAATTGACTATAAATATAAGGGTTAACTTCTGAACTCTCAGTTCTGTTCCAATTATCTGTATGTCTATCTTTATGCCAGTACCACATTTTCTTGATTATTATGGCTTTGTAGGAAGTTTTAAAATCAGGCAGGTAGTGTGAGTCCTTCAAGTTTGTTCTCCTTTTAAAAAATTGTTTTGACTAATCTAGGTCTTTTACATTCTCATGTACATTTTAGGATTGGCTTGTCAACTGCAGTTCTGCTGGGATTTAGATAAAGACTATTGGCCAGTGTGGGGAGGACTGCCATCTTAATGATACTGTTTCAATTCATGAAGATGGAATATGTCTCCATTTATTTATATCTTTAAATTCTCTTGTATTCTCTTTAAATTTTCTTTTTAGTGTACAGGTCTTTCACTTCTTGAGTTAAATTTACTCCTAAGTGTTTTATTCTGTCAGATGCTATTGTGAATGGGATTTTCTTAGTTCCATTTTTGGACTGTTCATTGTGAGGATACAGGAAAAATTGATGTATTGTATATTGATCTTTTATCCGGAGATTTTCTCCATACCAGGTTATGTTGTCTGTGAATAAAGCCAGTTTTTCTTTTCCAATCTGCATATAATACATTTGGTTGATATTTCCTGTTTCATTGTTCTGGCCATGGAACCTCCAGTATTATGCTGAATATGTGAGAACAGATACCCTTTTGCTTTCACCTTATTTGTGTCTTGGAACTGAAAGTGTGTGTCTTCCAGACAACATATGATTGGATTTATATGACATTCTAACAATCCCTGACTTTTGACTGGAATATTTATTATTAATGTAATATTAATATGGTTGGATTTCTGTATGGTATTTTGCTATTTGTTTTCTGTATGCCTCATGTCTTTTTTATTACTCCTTACTCCCTTCTTTGTGTTAAACAAATAATTTTATATAGTATATTTCATTCCTTGGTTGATTTTTAAACTATACTTTTGAGTTTTTGTCTTAGTATTTGCTTTAGGAATCACCAGTATGCATTTTAACATTATCACAGCCTACCTCAGATTAATATTAACTTAATCTAGTAAAATATACCAATTTTGTTTCAATATAGTTTCATTTTCTCCATGCCACACTTTTAAACTGTTAGTGTCATGTATATTACTACATCTATACATGTTATAAAACCCAAAATACACTTGCTTTATATAATCTTATGCCATTTAAAGAAATAATAGGGAAAAATGCATATTCAGTAAGTATTTTATAAATACCCACAGTTTTGTCATTTCCAGTTTTCATTTCTTCTTGTGAATCCAAATTACCAGTTGAAGTAATTTTCTTTCCTTCTGAAGAACTTCTTTAGTATTTTTTGTAAGATTTTTCTGTTAGCATCACATTGTCTCAGTCTTTGTGTATCTGAGAATATCTTTATTTCACTTTCACTTTTGAAGGATAGTTTTGCTGGATATAGAACTCTTGGCTGAGAGTTGTTTCTTTCAGCACTCTGAGTATGTGGTTCCACTGCTTTCTGGCCTCTGCCGTTTCTGATGAGATTTAGCCATTATTTGTACTGTTCCTTTTTATGATTAGTTTTTCTCTTATTACTTTCAAGATTTTCTTTTAGTTTTCTGCTTTGAAGAGTTTGATATGACTGAAGATCATATCATTTGTGTTTTTCCCACTTGGGGTTCATTAGTATTTTGGGATCTATAAATGAATGCTTTTATCAAATTTGAGAGATTTTCAGCCATTATTTCTTCAAATTTTTTCCCATTCCTCTGAGACTCCCATTATGTAGTTGGTATGCTTGATAATTGTTCCACAAGTCTGTGAGGTGGTTTTTCTACAGTATTTTTTCTCTTTGTTTTTCAGATTGAATAACATTCTATTGATCCATCTTCAAATTCAGATTTCTTCTTCAGATATTTCAAACCTACTGCTGATCCCATATAATAAAAGTTTCATTTTATTATTGTAGTTTTCAACTGTAGAATTTCCATTTGGCCCTTTTAAAAAAAACTATTTTTTATTGATATTCCTACTGGTTGAGTCATTTTAATAATATTTTCCTCAAATTCTTTAAACATAGTTTCCTTTAGTTTTTTTGAAATACTTAAAATAGCTTTGAATTCTTTGTCTTATAAAATCCAAGATCTGGGCCACTCAAAGACAATTTCCACTGACATTTTTCCCCCAAGTGTGGGTTGCACTTTCTTGTTATTTTGCATAACTTGTAATTTTTTGTTGAATATTGGATATTATGGATAATATAACAACTCTAGATTCTGTTTTCTTTTTATCTTTGGAGATTCTTAGCTGTTACTGATTTTTGTTTGTTGATAGCTTTCCTGGACTTGATCTGCAGAATCTGTCACCCTACAGTGTGCATCTGCTTATGATTCTGCTCAGTTTTTTTTTTTTTTCAATTCTTATTTGTATCTTTTTGAGGGATCCTGGCTTCTTTGGGTCACCTCTGTGTTTGCATAGCTTAATGGTCACTCGATAACTGATCAGAAATTATGCTTAAACACCACTCTCTGCTGGTGGATCTGTATTTGAATTGGGGATGTATTCAAGTTTGGCAATTTTCAACTCTGCCCTGGCTGTTTCTTAAACACCAGGCCCTGTTGGTCTCCACTGTGCATGCACATAGGCTCCCGGGCAGCCATGGTTATGTCAAATGCTTACCAAGACCTCAGTTGCTGTCTCATTTCCAGGATCTCTCTGTTCTATTTCTGGCTAGTCTTATACTGCTCAGATTGCAACTTTAGGCTAGGAGATCTGCAGATTTTTCCCATTTGCTGCTGGCTATGGCTTTCCACTCCTTACTCCAAATCAAGTGAAAGTCAGTCCTGTCCTGGTGGAACAACCAGGCTGACCAGGGTCGGATGGAGGATGGAGTCAGTCCCAGGCAAGGTGGTCACATATCCTCACTGTTTTTACCTGAATTTCCACAGTTTTTGATGATGATTTATTTCTCAATTTGTTGTCTGCCTGTAGCCAATTTCCAGAACCATGAAATGACTGGTTCTTTTTACAATTATATCCAGTTTTATAGTTGCTTTTAGTGGGGAGAATTTGTTGATCTCTTTACTCCTTCATGGCTGAAAGTTGGACCCACATACAATGTATTTTTAAAGAAATACATTTTATTCTTTTGAAGCATGACATGTTATCATTTTAACTATGAATGAGTGCTAATAAATAAAGCTAAATTTAGAAAAATGGAATAATTTCTCAGCCTTTTGGCTAAGATCAAATGTAGAGAAATTGTAGTTCACAATAATGTGACTTTGACATTTTATGTTCAGAAACAGAAAATCTTTTCAAAAGGTATTTTGAAATAATTCCTAAGATTTCAAGTCTTGGACTTGAAAAATCTATCTGAATAGCAAGAGTCTCATATTTTTACAGCAGGAAATTATTTTAAACATTTAATCTAGCAACAAGCATATGAATGAACTAGAGTCTAAATTGAAGAACTCCAAATTTATTCCTGACTTGGTTGTTATTGTGGCATAAGATAAATATTTCCCTGGTGTCCTGTGAGGGATTGAGGGAGTGTGGGGGCCATGATTTATATATTTGCCATCCTCTTTTAAATGGATTCAGCTGTAATGTCTGTGGCATCAGGGTAACATAGAAGTCTGCCAGTAGACCAGGACTGTGGCCATTTTAGGTACTCAGCCACACCACCTCCCTGGGTCCTTTCCAGCTCCCCTCTTGCCCCTAGCTCTGGATGGGGACATGGGAAGAGGGGCTGCAGGATCTAGAGGACATCCAGCCCTGGTCTCAGAGGCCACAAGGTCACCAGGGGAGACAGACATTCCAGGACCCTGGAAGCAGGGCATAGAGTTATCCCTGAGGAGGATGAGGGGACATCTGAGAATGAAGGCCTTCTTACTGGAACCACCACAAACTTGTCTCTGGTGAAGTTTGAAGCCATTGACCTTTCCCTTCTACTTGAAGCTCTCCTTCCTTGTTTTTCCTGCAAGCTCGTGTTTTCATCATGGACTCACTCATCTTTCCTTAAGTCTCACTTTTTCCTCAAGAGGAGCTCCAAGGTTCATCTTTGTCTCCATAGGCTCAGAGCATCACATAATCTGCACCCTCATATTGATGACTCCCTTCTTGATCTTTCACCTCTACTTCAATTCCTTCATCCTGCCCTGCCCAGCCCTGGGAGGGTCTGTTTCCCATGTTACTTCTCTGCTCTGGACTGAATGGCCTCCTACTGCCTACTGAACCTAGTCCAGGTCCTGGGTCTTCCAAGACCTGGCCTGGCCTTACCTATCCCATTTACTTCCCAGCTGGACAGTGTGATGGCCGTGGGGTGAGGGACATGGAGAAGGCCAGTCATTCAGGCCTGCACAGCCATGACTGTACCACTAACAAAAATGCCCTAGCTTTAGGAGCATAACAGTTCTTTTTACTTGAAATCATGTAACAGAGGCACTCAGAGTAAAGCATGTTTTTAAGGGTATCAATGGGAGTGATACAGAGTCAGCAGATCCAGGGTGTGGATGTGAGCTCAGAATGGCATCTCTTGTGCAAGATCCACGACTCAGTGCCACAGCTGCCCAGTGCATTCTAACCACTTTTTCTTTCCTGGCGTTTGGGGTTGAATGTGTGCCCCTAAAAGATATGTTGAAGTCCTGACCCCAAGTACCTCAGAATGTGACCTTATTTGGAAATAGGGTCATTGTGGATATAATTAGTTAGGATGAAGTTGTTGGGGTGGGCCCTAATCCAGTAGGACTGGAAGGTGATGTGAAGACAGACATACAGGGAGAACACCATGTAGAGACACGGACAGACACAGGGGAGGCAGCCATGTGAAGATGGAAGCAGAGATCAGAATGATACTGCTGTGATCCAGGGAACACCCAGGGCTATGAGAATGTGGGAGAAGCAAGAAAGGATCCACCCCTAGAGACTTCAGAGAGGGGCCCCAGCTGCCAGCTTGATTACAGATTTCTAGCCTCCAAAATGGTGAGAGAAGAAAGTTCTGATGCTTTAAACCAGTTTGTGGTACATCATTACAGTAGTCCTGGGAAACTGATAAACATGATACGCAGGCTTCGTCAAACTTGCTTCTCTCTGTCTTCACAGTTCTCATGCCTGTTCCCAGCCTGGGACACCAGCCTGGCTGCCAGGTCCTCTTCTGGGCCACATGATCATGTCATGTGGGGGTCAGAGATAATGGGAAGCAGGATCATTTTATATACTTGGATTTTAAAAAGATAGCCTTTCTATATTTCTCACAATTTCTCACACTTCCCAGCATCTGGTATGCTGCAGCAGAAAGTGTCTTTCATGCTCACTGTGAAATCATAGCTATTTCTCAGGCTGTGCTGAAGAACTAGCCAGGCCTGACTCTGTGATTCTGTGCGTAAGAGAAATGACAGGAGTATGAGACTGGTGTCCTGGGTTCAAAATGTTGTCCTTGGGTGAGGCTGGGTGGGGAGTGGGCTGAATGGTGTGATGCTGGTATCTGTGACAGCATCTCTGGACCCTGTCCCACCTACTGCGTCAGGGCATTCGCACAGGCTGCTCCCTCTGCTGGGGACTCTACCCTGGCTCCTGATCCCACTGTATGTCTCAACCTCAGTGTCACCTTCTTACCTAAGGGGCACTAATGTCCCCCTCCCCACACAATCCACCTCCATTCTTTGCTTGCTTCATAACCTCCATTACAATTGGTCACTATTTTATTTATTTGTCTTCTCACTTGTTTTTTGCCATAATGAGTATAAGAGCTAGGCCAGCTTTACCCACCACTGCACCCCTGGTAGTGGGCACCGGTCCCCAGCACATGTCAGGGGCTCAAACCTCCTGCGAAATGCATTCCTACCTGGAAGGCTCAGTGATGTACATGCAGACACCTGGACACCATCACGGTAATTTTTGTCTTTACTATAATAAAACACTAGGCTCCCATACCTGCCTGCCTCTGGCCCTGAGGCTTAACGAGTTAGTTGCAGCCTGAGGTCCCCGTCCTTAGCCAGCTCCTCCTCTTTACCTTCATGACTCTCATCCTCCACTCTGCCATATGGTCTCCATGGGTCACTGGTGTAGACTTGGGGTTTTGGGGACCAGTGCTTCTTTGAGAAGCTCCTGCACATATTACCAAAGATCTGTGTGTATACACACCCAGGAGAGTGACAGATGGCCCACCAGGGCGGAGGAGACAGTAGGAGTCCTCCAGGATGCCTGCAGCAGCCCGCTCACTGCCTCCCTGCTTCTGCTCTGCGCCTGCAGTCTGTTTTCCACTCAGGAGCCAGAGGGGTCTGTTAAAGGGAAGTCAGCCCACATCACCCTGCTGCTCAGAACTGTCTGCATCTCCCCCCACCACAAAGGGTGAAAGCCAGGACCTCACTGTGCCCACCAGGGGCCAGCTCCCTCTGACCCGTCTCCTGTGCCCTCCTCCTCGCTCACATTGTTCCTTGGTACCCCCTGAGCATGCCACATGCTCTTCTGCAGCAGGGCCTCTGCCAGGGACAGTGTCCACCCAGGTGAATGCATCTCTCAAGTCTTAGTTCAAATGCCACCTTCTCAGTGGGTCCACTTGGGTTACCCTATTTTTTTAATTAAACTTTTTATTGTGAGACAATTACAGAATCACATGTAGTTACAGAAAATAACACAGAAATATCTCCTGTGCCCTTTACCCTGTTTACCCGCAATGGTGACATCTTGCAAACCTACAGCACAACAGCACAACAGGACAACAGGATGCTGGCACTGATACAGTCAAGATACAGGGCATTTCCATCCCCATGAGGATCCTCATGCTGCCGTTTCATAGCCATGCACACTTCCCTCCGGCCCCCCTTCAAGATCCCCAGCAACCACTCTTCTCTGTTCCATTTCTATAACTTTCTCATTTCAGGAATGTTCTGTACATGGAAGCATATAGTATGCAACCTTTTGGGACTGACTTTTTCACTCGGAATAATTCTCTGGAGGTTCCTCCAGGTTGTCGGGGGTATGAGTGGTTCGTTCATTTTTGTTGCTGAGTAGTGTTCCATGGTGGGGAGGCACCAGTGTGTCTGATCATTCACCTGACGAAGAACAGCTGGGTTACTTCCAGTTTGGGGCTGTTACAAGTAGAGCTGCCATGGAAATTCATGTGTAGGTTTTTGTGTGGACACAAATTTTCGTTTCTCTAGGATAAATGCCGGAAAGTGCTAGGTTGCATGTTAATTGCATGTTTAATTTTTAAGGAAACTCTGGCCATTTTATTCTGATCTGCAGCCCCCCTCCACACACCCCAAAACATCCAACACCTTTTACCCCTGCTTTACTTTTATCTTTTCCACAGCAGTTCACCTTCTAATATACTATATATTGGGCTTATTTATTTATGAGGTGTGTTGTGTTTGACCTATCTGCCCTATCCCCCTCAAAGTCATTCTGGGCCTGAGCCAGCATAAGGAACACCAATGTAGGCACGAGATCTGAAGTCGGGCCTTGGACCAGCAACCTCCTTCCAAGGAAAGCTTGCTGGGATCTTGAGGGCACACAAAGGCCAATGTGCCCACGAACTGGGTAATGTGGTTGTGATGAAGAGACAGACTGTGCACAAACTCCCCCGCTGAAGTGGTCCACTAGGTTTACAAGCCAGTCACATTGAGTGCAAATACCAAATTAGTGCTATCCCCAAAATAAAACTTAGTGTGCAAGAAAGTTATAACTCAGAAACTCTGTTGATCTATGACCTGGCCAAGCAGAGCTGCGGTCTGCACAGACCCTCACCCCCGGCCCAGCAGTGCTTCTCGGCATCACCAGACCCAGGGAAGGAAGTCTTTGCAAATGAGCAGAAAGGATTCTAGTTAGAAACATTCAGAGAGCCCCAGAGGCAGGAGAATCAAGACAGGTCTGTATTTCATGCTGAAAAGTGAAAACCAAATAAACAAAGCTGCCTGTCATGGCAGCTGGCCAGCTCAGCTGTGTAAGTGAACAGCAAAAACATTCCTCTGCCCTGTGGAAGCCCCTGGAAAAAAGCCAGAAGCCTGTGTACTCAGCCTGACTGGGGGCTGTTGTTATTATCTTTACATAAATTCATTTATTTCTTAGTACACTGGTTTCTTTCATTTTGAACATTTGCTTGGTATTTGTACTGATTAGGTGAATGCTGGAAGAAATGATTAAAGAATACTGTAAAATGGTTCTTTGGCCTGACTTGAAGTGGAAATGTTTATAGTGTTCTCATTAACACCAGATGATGTCAGCCTGACTATTGTGCTGCTTTTTCGAAAACACTCGGGGCTGAAAAAAACCTTCACAAACAATCCAAAATGAGTCAAGGCTCTGAAAGACTTTTTCTCCATAAATACCCTCCTGTGCGATTTGGCCCATGAAGATTAGGAGCACAGTGGCTCTGAGTGCTGGGAACTCACGTCTCGTCATCCAGAGCATCATCCAGAGAGGTGACTGTGGTGTCACTGTGTACAAATGCTGTCTGTGTCCCCTCCCAGCCTGGCTTTGCGGGATCTGACGTCTCTGTGCCTTGACTCCTTATTCCTATTCCCCACTTTTCTTCATGACTCTTCTTTCTCCTTCGTTGTATCCTTCCTTTTCTTCCCTCTTCTCCCCCTATCCTAAGCTAAGCCAACTCAACTAACCAACTAACCCAACTAGGCCTCCGCCCCAAAGCATCCGCATCCTTAATGGAGAACAGCATCATCCAGCAAAATATTACTGATTAAAAGAGGCTTTCTCTCAACAAGTTTTCTTCCCCAAAGTAACTCTTTTCACTGTTACCAAAACCCTCTGAAGTACACTTGAATCTAAACCTTACATTGTCACCTGGGCTTCCTGCTTACACAGATTCTCCCTCCAGTTAGACTGTACTCTCCCTCTAAGGAGGAGCAGAACATCCTAAATGAGTGTGTGTGTGTGTGTGTGTGTCTGCGTGTGTGCGTGTGTGTCTGCGTGTGTGCACGCGCACCCTCTATGGCGCTGAGGAACTGTAACAGTCCAGGCCCTCAGCAGACTTGCTGAACTAACTATAAGCTGTTCCCGACATTCCTGTCAGAGTAGCCCAAATATTTCATCACTCTAGCGGCCTCAACTCCCAGGCCCTACTGAAAAAAATTTTCAAGTCCTACAGCAAAGTTGTACAAAGGTGTATTCTCTATGTGGGATTTGTACTGACACATAGGTATGCTATAAAAGCAAACACCTGCAAAATCTCTGTGGCTTAAAAGGACCAAGTTTTGTTTCTTGCATATACTCCAGGTTTGCCATGGTCAGCTGGGGGCTCGGTCTTTTTCTGTGCCACTCATTTGTGAACGCAGGCTGACCATCTTCCTGGCTGGGAGCATTGCTGTTGTTGTTACACAGTATATTCAGTTCCTATTGCTGCTATACCCAATTACCACAAACTTACATGGCTTAAAACGATGCAGATTTTATTGTCTTACAGTTATGGAGGTCAAAGTCTGAAATGGGTCTCAGTGGGCTAAAATCAAGGTGTTGGCAGAACTGCTTTCCTTCCGGAGGCTCTAGGGGAGAATCTGTTTCCTTCCCTTTCCACCTTCTAGAGGCTGCCTGTGTTCCTTCCTCCACCTTTGGAGCCAGCAATGGAGCTTGTCAGACCCCTCTCTGTGACCACTGCTTCACCGTCACATCTCCCACTCCGACTTTCCTGCCTACCTCTCATTAGGGCACCCTGTGATTACATTGGGCCCACTTGGAGAAGTCGGGATAATCTCCTTATTGCAAGATCCTTGCTGCCCTGTGAGGTAACATATTCACAGGCTCCAGGATTAAGAGGACATCTTTGGAGGGCCATTACCACCGTGTTTACAACACAGAGGGAAGTGACAGTGTCCAAACACACACAAGCCTTAAATAAACTGCCCAGAAGCATTCACCCTTCACATTTCATTGGTCAGTCAAGTCACATGGCCACAGCTAACTTTCATGAGGCAGGAAGTACAATCTCTTATGTATACAGAATGAAGGAAATAGGAATAAAACACCCCAAATTCTCCTCAGGATTAGGATGAAGAAGAATGCAAAAGGCCTATACTGCCATGTAACAACAAGATAAATCTACATGAGTGAAGAATCATACTTTTCTATTTGCTGTTGTAGATGCAAAGAATCCCTGATTAACTGAATTCCAGGTATGAATGAGCCCCTCATCGTTGAGCCAAAAGTCCCAGCTGAGGCAAATAGCCAATCCGGCATAGGTCTATAGAAGAGCAGGCCTGCCATAGAGGAAGACAATGTGGGCGGGAGGCAGCCAAGCTTTAACTGATTAAAGAGAAGGAAACAAACATAAACCCACAGACCCACGATGCTAAGCAAGTCACAGGCAGAATAAACATAGAGAAAGTCACACTGAGTCACTTTGTAGTCAAAATGCTGACGACAAAGTTAAAGAAAAAAAATCTTAAAAGGAGCCAGAAGAAAAAAGACATACACATACAAAATTAAAGCTGACATCTCATCAGACACAATGAAGGCTGGAAGACAATAGGTCAAGATCTTTCAAGTGCCGAAAAAAATGCCTATAACTTAGAATCTATAAACTACCAATATCTTATAAAAATTAAGGTAAAATAAAGACATTTTTGGATAAGAAAATGTTGAGAGTCATCTCTAGCAAATTCACACTAAAAGAAATGCTAAACAAGTTCCTTGAGGCTCGTAGAAAATGACATCAGATTAAGTTAACAAGACAGAACACACGTTTCAAACATCAGGAATAAAAGGAGATTATCACTAGTAACCCTGCAGACATAAAGGATTAATAAAGGTGAATAAAGGGTTTTTAAACAGTTTTATGCTAAAAAATATAATGGATAAAAAGGACAAATTCCTTGAAAAACACAACTTACCAAAACTGACACACAAAGAAATAGAAAATCTGAAGATTCCCATGTTGATTTTAAAAATTGAATGTGCAATTAAAACTTCAAAGATGGTTTCACTGGTAAATTCTATCAAACTTGCAAGGAAGAAATTATCCCAACTGTACACAAACGATTTCAGAGAGTAGAGAAGAAAACCATTTTTCAATTCTTAAAATTTTTGGCCAGCCCAACCCTAATACCAGAACCAGACAAAGACATTACAAGGAAAGAAAACCACAGACCAATATCCCTCTTGAACATAGACACAAACATCCTTAACAAAATATTAGCAAATTTAACCTAGCATTTTTTAAAAAAAGGATAATACAACATGACCAAAAACTGGAATTCTTTTTTCCAGGAATGTTAAGGTTGTTTTATTTTTTTAAAAATATTAATCAATGTAATTCATCACATTATCAGAAGAAAAGGGAAAAATCATGACCATCTCGATACAGGAAAAAATTCTACAAAATTCAACACTTATTCATAATAAAACTCTTATTACCTTAACACAGTAGGAATAAGAGGAAACTTTCTCAGCCTGGTGGAGAGAATTTCAAAAAACCTATAGCTAACATCACCCGTGATGATATGTATTGGAAATTTCACCTTAAGATGGAGAGCAAGGCAAGTCTGTCCTCTCTCACCACTTCTATTTAACATTGTGCTGGACAGCACTATTCACTGGGGCAATAGGGAAAAAATATAGGCAAAACAAAAAACAAAAAACAAACAATAGGCATAAAGATTGGAAAGAAAAAATTAAAACTGTCTAGAACTAATAAGTGAATTTAGCAAGGTCTTGGAATACAAGGTCAATATACAAATAGGAATTGTATTTCTATACACTAGCAGCACAAAATTTAAAAATTAAATTTAAAAAATACCATTTGACAAAATGGGTCAGATTGAGGGATGTTGGAATCATATTTATGGGGTATTGAAATCACGTTTATGATGGTAGTAATGAATGATCTGAACATAAAATTAAGAAAGCAATTCCATTACAGTAGCATAAAATGGAATAATATATTTAGGAATAAATTTAACCAAGGAAGCAGAAGACTTGCAGGCTGAAAACTACAAAACATTGTTGAAAAAATTAAGGAAGACCTAAAAAAGTGGAAAGACATCTTATTTTCATGTATTGGAAGACTTAATACTGTTAAGATGCCAATACGACCAAAAAGCAGCATATAGATTCAGTGCAATCCCTATTAAAATCCCAATGGCATTTTTTTTTTTTACAGAAATAGAAATGCAACCTAAAATTCAGATAGAATTTAAAGGGATTCCAAATCACTAAAATAACCTTGAAAAGAACAAAGTTGTTAGACTCATACTGCTGATTTCAAAACTTAATAAAAAGCTACTGTATCCAAAACAATGTTATACTGGCATGAAAACAGATATATAGACCAGTGGAATGGAATAGAGAGCCCAGAAATAAACCCTTGCATATATGGTCAGTTGATTTTCAACAAGGGCCAAGACCATTTAATGTGGAAAGGACAGGCTTTTTAACAATTAGTGATAGAAAAACTGTATATTCATATGCAAAGGAATAAAGTTGGGCCTTTACCTTATACCATATTCAAAAATTAACTCAAAATGGATTAAAGACCTAAATGTAAGAGTTAAAACTATAAAACTCTTAGAAGAAAACATACAGGAAATGTTTCATGACATTGGATTTGGCAATAATTTCTTGGTTATCACACCAAAATCACAGGCAACAACAACAAAAACAGATAAATTGGACTTGATCAAAATTCTGTGCACCAAATAACACTATCAAGAGAGTCAAAAGGCCACCTACAGAATGAGGGAAAATATTTGCAAACCATATATCTGATAAGGGTCTAGCAACCAGAATATCTAAAGAAATTAAAACAACAAAAAGGCAAGAACCCAATTTGAAAATGAGAAAAGGACTTGAGCAAACATTTGCCAACGAAGATATACAGATGACCAACAAGCACATGAAAAGATGCTCAACATCATTAGTCATTAGAGCAATGCATATCAAAACCACAGTGGGGTATTACTTCACACCCACTAGGGTGGCTGTAAAATTTTTTAAACAAGAAAGAAACTAAACAAGTGTTGGAGAGGATATGGAAAAAGTGGAACCCTCATACACTGCTGATAGGAATATAAATTTTGCAGTCACTGAGGGAAATTGTAATGGTACCTGAAAAAGTTAAAACATAGAATTTCCAAATGATTTCAGCAATTCTACTCCTAGATATATACCCAAAAGATTGAAAACTCTTCAAACGAATACTTGTACATGAGTGTTCATCACAGCACTATTCACAATAGCCAAAAGATGAAACAATCCAAATGTCCACCAAACTTCACATAAGCTCCACAACCCATGGGGATTATTACCTTCATTTTCAGATGAGCACATTAAGATTTCTGAGCATTCTTGTAACCTATCCTTTACCTGTTTAGTAAGAAAAAGTATGGAGCTCAAACCCCGATCCTCAGCCTCCAAATCCAGCACTTCTCACCTCATTGTCAGGCCTGTCCCCGAGACCATGGTAGAAACAGTATCAGTCTCTAACACTGCTTTGTCAGCATGGGGGTGAATCCACATGCAAACAACATGTGGCAGAAATTACGGTGGTGAAACCAATCAGAAAATTTGCCTGTCTCAGCATGATCTTGGACAGTGTATGTAGCCAATGAGGAGCCACTGAGGGTATGGGAAACCTAAGGTTTTGTTTCATGAAAGTAAGCAGCATTAGGACCTCCAAGTATGAGCCAACCAGCCAGATTTTGGTTAAATTGGGGATCCTTTGGTCACTGGTTACCAGTGGAGGGGACGTGAGCAAACTGCCTGCAGAGGGGAATCTCATCAGGCCGTTGCTCAGGGTGTGGGCCATGCTCAGCGTTCAGATGTTGAGGTCACTCCGTTGCTCTGAGGCTTTTTGATTGGCTGACTGTTTTGTGAGCCTTCTAATCCTTGATCCATTCATTTTGAAATGCCAGAGCCATTGCTAACTAAATGAGACAAACTGTAGGGGGCACTTGACGGAGAACTGGGCACACAGGGCACTCAGTGGAAGTCAGGCCAGCAGCTCCCTGTCCTCACCCTTTTAGGCCAGGTTTTCTGTCCCGACTCACACACAGCTGAAGGGTATGTGCTGGACAGGGAGGAACACGAAACCAGGAAGAAGCTGGCAAAGGGGGCCAGGAGTGAGGTGTGAAGAAGCCCCAAACACACGAGCTGAATAGATGGTGTTCGATTCAGCAGTGGGGCAGGACTGCATGACAGGGTTCCTGGAGCATATTTCAGGGTTTCAGAGGCATTTGCCAGCCCATTTATTTTTCATTCAACAGAAAGTCTTCCATAACCTGATTCCATGATGGTGTCATAATGTGTTATGTGCAACATAGATAAATTAAGGCATTAATATTATGTTTGAGATACTTCTTCCAAGAACAAGAAAAGCTTGTCTCCAAATTTCCTCTTGATAACATCTCTCCTCTTCTCAAATCCTCATTCCCCATAATACAACAGCACGAGAAATATATGGTGCATGAAATCAGAGTAACACGTATTCATAGCTTCACAAATTACTCCAGGAAAGAATGGGCCAGGCTTCACATATGCACAACAGGATATGGAATCTGCTTGCTTGGGATGGATCGCACCTAGCTATTACTGGAAATTACTGCTTTGTTATCACCGTTCCTACAAGGTAGAATGCGGTGGAGTCAGTGAGCATTCTGAGTCATTTCCAAAAATGCTTTTAAGGGAAGTTTGCAGATAATACTATTTCTTATGGGAGAAACAATTTTGGCAACAATTTCTTCTTTACAAGTCATACTGAGCAACGTATTACTTTTTGAATCAGAAATAAGTCAAATGAGAATTTTAAAAGTACATAGTAATAACAGTTCTTGTGGCATATATACAAGATATTTAACATAGCGTAAAGAAGGCAAAAGTGGGTGAGTTTTCACTTAGTAACTAGTTGATACTTTCTCATGGCTATAGTTTGAAGGTAGCATTTAAGATCCATGAGTAAGATTTTCTCCCATGATAAGGTGATCCAGCTGCTGCTGCTTTATTGGGGGTTGTAGAATGACCTTTTTTAAAGCCTTTATTTAAAAAAAAAAAAAAAACCTTTTCTTTTAGAACAGTTTTTGATTTCCAGAAAACTTGCAAAGATAGCACACAGAGTTTGCACGGAGCTCCCTGAAGGATGGGCCAGAACCCCAGCACCCACGCATGTGTAGGTGAGGTTATGAGGGAGGGGCCTGAGCCCCAGGCTCCATTACAGAAGGAAAAAAGCAGAGAAACCTGATAAAGCAGGGGCCTGTTGCTCCGGGGAAGACTGTTTCCCCAGTGAACAGATTGCTTCCTAAAGGCAAGAAGTTGTGCCTGTGCCTGGTCCCACCAGGGGCCTGGCGAGCGGATGCCCAGCAAGGGCTTTGTCTGTGCTGCAAGGCAGCCCAGGGATCCCATGGGGGCGGCGGTGGTTCAGGTGAGAGTAATTTATGAACACGGGTATTTCCTTAGCAGGCAGAGGCTATGTTTAAAATGTGAGCCCACTCGAGGGAACATCCTAAGAAACTAAGGTACAAGCATTACACAGATACAGCACAAACCGAGCTAGTAGGAGAAATGTGCCTGAGTTTGAATCTGTGGGTTAGAAGGAACAGAGTGGGGGGACATCCTAGGCTAGACTGGAAAGGGTTCATTCAGCACAGGTCAGGGGCTGCAGGGCAAGGAGGCAGGAGCCAGCTGGGTGTGTAATGAAGCTGTCTGCACAGTGCACTGGACGTCAGCCCCACTGCCCTCCCACCTGCCTCCGTGCCCCAGCTTCTCCACTCTTCTCCCTTTGTTCCCATTGTGAGACTCTGCCTGGCATGCAGGCCAGAATCCTCTTGGGCTGTGGGTTTCTGCTTGTGCTCCCGTGTGGAAAGTCCCCAGGCTACTCCAGGATGTCCTCTGCAGTGCCCCATCCTGTCCTCCTTATCACAGCTGCAGGCAGCCCGAGCCACATTCATCCTGCCTGAGTCACTGCCCCAAGCCACTGGCTGCTTTTCCACCAACTTGGCCTAAGGACCAGCCTTGTCCATTCCATCTTGTTGCTTGTCCCTTTAGTCTTTAAAATTACTACAGTTTTATTTTTACTGCCTATATGGAATGGCTATTATTAGCCAAAAAATTTTTCCATACTTCAGTTATCCCCTTTCATTTTCAGCATCCTTCTCATCAAGATCTAGCCTGTCCCATCCCTGCTGGTCTCCACTCCTAAAATCACAGCATTATCTGTATACTTTTTTTAACCAAGTTTTCCTTGACTGTTATAACACAATTTGATCAAAAGTCTAGGCTGTGCTTTTAGGTTTGGTCTGTGCACTCCCCATCCACCCATCGGTGGGCTTCTGACTGTCTCCATCTTGCTCATTGATGTCTTCTCTCCTTGACCACCTTACTAACTTCCGATGGCAGGAGGCTTCCATCCCCAAATGACTGCATGAATGAATGAAAAGGGAACAAACATGATGGTGCCTAAGGTCTAAACCAAGTGATTCTGAATTTGTTGAATGGACTGGGAAATTTGAGACCAGGTGGATCTTATTTCTCTTAAATAATTGGCAGACTCCTTGAATCATGTCATATTGAATTGCCAGTTTAAAATACCTCTAATACATAATTTGGGGTTAATTTTGTGATAATTACTAAATTCTAGATAAGCAACAAGGCATGCCAGTGGTTTCAGAAAATGTATGGAAGGAAAACTTAAAATTGAAAACATTCTCTTTGTGGCCATTGATATTTTTACCCAGAAATGACAGTGAGACTGGCTAGTATCCCCACAGCATAACTTAAGTCAGGAGTATTTATTTTGAGCACAACCCTCTCACTTTTAAGAGTTATTCTATAAGCATCGAATGCCCATTATGCATCAGGCAAGATGATTAGTAATTTCTAGTCATTTTCCCCTAAAAAAAGGAAATATTCCCTAATTACTCACTTCTATATCTCCATGGTTTAGTCAGCAGATGTTGACCCAGCTCCACCATGTGCTACACGCTCTTAGCGTCAGGCTCCATGCCCTTAAGAGACTCAGCCTGGTGCCAGGAGTCTGTGGACCATGGAGGGTGCTTGGGGAGGTATTAGGGGCAGGGAAGGGACAGAGAAGCTTTCTGGAGGAGGTAACTGCTGAGCTAAGTGCTGAGGGATAAGGGAACTCGCCAAGCAACAGGGGACAAGGACTAAGCTTGTCACATTGTGGGAAATGAAACGTTGTATTGGACACAATTTATTTGAGAGGATACATTATGTCAGAAATTTAAATGGGAATTAAGAAGCACTCTTCCATGTCCAGGAGGTAGCTCTGAGGTGAAGCCAGGGCACCAAGTGTCCCTCCCTTCATCAGGATCTGCCCCTCAAGAAGTGGTGAGGCTTGGGGAGTGGGGACTCCAGAGGAGCCAGGGCACGTCCTCCCAGTCACCTTTCTCCTTCCCAGCAGCCTCATGATTAGCTCTGACCATGACTCCTGTGCAGCCTTAGGCGAACTGCCCGACGTCCTTGAGCCTCAGTTTCCTTCATGGTGAAAACTGGAGCAGTGATGCTCCCTAATTGGGAGCTGTTTCCTTCGGTTCTTCTCTAAGGCCTTGTAGAATGCAAATCCAGCTAGACACCTAAATGAGTTCATGCTGGTCTCAGAGTCATGGGTGTGGTAACAGGGAGTTTCTGCCCGTGGTGAGGGGGTGTGTGGACAGAATGGGATTGGGCCCCTCCTTACAGAAGGGACCTGCACCTGGGGTGGGGGCGAGAAGAGACAGTGCCTGCCTAAGAGCTCTTCTGGCTCTGCCAGTCCCCATTTACTCTGATTTGAAAGATGAAACAGAACCTGTAGTTTCTGGAATGACCCTCGATCACAGAATCTTCAGAAATGGAGGGCACCTCACCACTTATCGCTCTCACCCTCCCACCCTGGATTATCAAGACAATTTCTGTTCTTTTCCATTAGATTCAATGACTCAGATGGGAACCAAACAATAGTTAAATAAATATCATATCTGGCAAAGCCATCAAGCATTTTCAGTCTAGCTGTTGGTTTTCACTCGGGTATTTACAAAGCACGTGAGACGCGCAGGCCTTACTGCTAGCTGTGGTGATGCCAGTGATAGGCAGTTTAGATTAAATGTGTCCACCCAGCCTTCTCCTTTAGAGAAAGTGTATTGGTCAGGGTTCTCCAGAGACAGAACCAGTAGGATGTGTGTATACATACAGAGAGAGATTTATTTTAAGGAATGGGCTCATGTGATTGTGGGGCTGGCAAGTCTGAACTCTGAAGGGCAGGTCAGCAGGCTGGAGAGCCTACGAAGAGGTGATGTTGCAACTCGAGTCCAAAGGCAGCCTGGAAGCAGAATTCTCTCTTCTAGGGACCTCAGGCTTTTTCTCTTAAGGCCTTCAACTGATTGGATGAGGCCCACTCATATTATGGAGGATAGTCTGATTTATTCACAATCCACTGGTTTAAATGTTAATCTCATCTTTAAAAAAATACCCTCACAGGGACACCTAAACTGCTGATTGACTAAATATCTGGGCACTGTGGCCTAGCCAAGCTGCACAGAGTTAACCATCACAGAGGGCTACCTGGGAACAGCAGGGGCACAGTAATTTCGGCGTTCTCGGATTACATCCAGGCAGAGCCCCCATGCTCCCCGCACTCCTCAGGGAAAGGAGGGAGAGGCTGGAAGGAACCCTGTGCATGGGTGGAGGGGCCTGGCTCACTCCCCTCCCTCCTCCTAGTAGCTGTGCAGTCTCTCCCCTTGAACTTCAGACCCCTCCAGTGGAAAGCGGACATGCCGCTATGCCCACCTCACAGGACTATCGTGAGCATTAGATGGAAAGACTGTTTTATTCCCTTAGGTGCAGTCATCGCGCTGTCAGGAAGAGCTGGCGTTCGCTCCCTGACACAAAGCGGGGCAGAGGGGGTCCCATGTCCTGATGCACAGGGTTGGGGAGCTTTTCTTATGGACTGAGACACCCTGGGGAGGAGCGCCCAGCCTCAAGGACTTACTCCCAACGCAGAGCTCCTAAATTGAGTTTTTTGCTCTTTTAAAATTACTAGGTGCTCTTTCCTAAAATTCCAAAATTTCAGAGTAAAAAGTTCCCTTTCTTCATCACTCCTACCCCAAATCCACTCCCTTCTCCAAAGGAGGCAACTGTTAACTCCTTGGCATGAATCTTTTCACACCCTTTCTCACTGATTTTTTTTTTTTTGTTACTACAAAAATGGGGTTTGTCTGTGGTTTTTTGATTTTTTTTTATTCACTTAGCAGTATACCATATGTGTTTTTTCATGTCTAAATCTGATTTTTTGGATAGTGGTCTTTTTTACCAACCCTATTCACTTAAATTAGAGAAAAAAGATAAAGAAGGAAAATAAGTAAATAAAAGACTTCTTACAAAATAAGAGGTGACCCTCGCTGTAGACTAGGAAGTCAGCTTCTGACAGAGTGCCCACAGGGTCCGGCCCCTTGTCTGTGGGGAGGGCCCTGGCCAGGCCGCGCTGCCAGGAGGGCGTGCCTCTACTCCCCCAGGCCCTCAGGCCTCCCCCTGCCGTCCCCACGGACGCGTTCTGTCCCCGAGTTCCGTCTTGCCTGTCTCCTCTGCTCCTGTAGCCACGTTTGCCTCTGAGGCTGAGCCAAAAGTTGGCCCTCTGCCGCTGCATAAGCAAAGAAATGGCAGCGTCGAATTTCAGAGAAAATGGTAACTGAGTGGGCACAAACTCTTCAGTTATTGTTTCTTTACAAAACCTTCCAGACCAGGCAAGCAGGGAGTCTGAGGATACCTCATTTTCAAGGTCCGATATTGAAAAGACCAGAAACTCTCTTATCTTTATCTCTGGTGAGCAGTTTCCTCCCCCGTTGTTATTAGGGGAGATACCAGTCACCGTGGCCTCAGCTGGATCCGTGGAAAAAGCCCTCGCAGTACTCCACACTGCAGAAGCCCGGGCCGTGCCCTCCGCGCTCCTGCTGGAAAGACCCGAGGCTCCGAGTCACCGGGGCTGGTGGGGGTGACTCATCTTCCTGACCCCAGCGGAGGAAAGCCATGTGTTTGGTGCACACTGTGCGCCTGTCAGCAGTCAACATCCTGTTGGCCAGGAAAACGCTGCCTCTTCCCCGGGAAAGCCTTTGTCTGCAGCTGGGACAGAGGCACCAGTGGACAGAGGCCACCGAGTCATGGAAGAAAACCAGGCTGAATTCAGGGGTTCTGTGTCTGCAGTGGGAAGAAAGATGCCCCCATTTTCCCACCGAATCCTGTCACCAAAACAAGTAGGCAGGGGGAGGGTACAGCTCAGTGGTAGAGGGTGCGCTTGGCATGCACAAGTTCCTCGGTTCAATCCCCAGTACCTCCATTAAAAATAAATAAATAAATCTAATTACCCCCCCAAAATAGTTTTAAAAAAAGAAAACAAAACAAAAAACAAGTAGGCAGTTGGCCCTTTTTTTGTTTTTAAGGGTTTCCTAGCCCATTATTACAGGGAAACAAATAATGGTAGCAGACATGGTGAATACCAAGGAAGGCATAAAGCAAAAATGGTTTTGAAGAGGTCCGGCGGGTGGTTTCTGTTGCCCCCCCACCCCCCACCTGGAGGAGCTCATTCGTTAGAGTCCTCCCCACCCACCCCATGACTCCTCACCTTCTCCGGCCTCAGCCATAGACCACTTACTTACTTAGCTAGTTATTTACTCATTCCCTTGCTCCATAAAAAAGTTGAGACAGCTTATAAAAATACACAGAATAAAGAATAGAATAAATGACCAAGATAAGCGATGAAGAGGACAAGGAAAAGAGCTGGTGGAGCCAGCAGTAAGGTGAGCACATGGAGTGTCTGTCAGACGCTGCTGCTCGGTGACGACAAGTGGGCGGCACATTTGGATCTAGGAGTCCTTGGAGCCAAAGAGAAGAGACAAAGTAGTCAGGCAGAAGGTGCGCTCGGCAAGTCGGGAAAAGACCCACCTTTTAAATACAGAGACCAGAGAGAGATGAGGGATCACAGCTCACACTTGCTGGGCATGTGGGCCAGGGACGGAGTTACATGCCCTTCTGACATTTTCTCATTTGATCCTGGCAGTCATGCCGGGTGGATACTATTATGATGCTCGCCTTACAGATAAGGAAACTAAGAATTTGAGAGTAAGTTAGTAATTTGCCCAAGACCAGAGAGTTAGTCCGCTGCAGAAATGAGAGTCAAACCCAGGCTATCCATCTCCACATCTGGGGGCCGAGCCGGGACGCTCGCCCTGCAGGGCAGTGTGGGGCCCTCCAGGGTGTTTCTGCAATAGATGCGATAGGGATTTTTGTAGGACTGTGTGTCTTCACTTCTTTCAATACAATTCCTTAATATAGGCACAAAAGCGTAAATGCATTTGAAATTCTGTAAAAGCAGTTCCTTGAACCAAACAGTCTGTCCACATGCTTAGTTCTTTGATGCTCTAATTTCCTTCTCTGTGTAGCTGTATAAATATTGCAAGTTCTACCAGGAATGAGGACACGTATTTTCTCAAGCTACAGCCAGTAATTTTAATGCATCCCAAACCCATTCTAGTACATTTTTATTTACTCCCCATAAGAAACACGAAGCTGATGTCTTTGGTCTCTCCATTCCCATGCCTACCCTTATACAGGAAATACTCGTACAGCCTTCCCGGACAACAGAGCCCACAATGAAGACCTCTGCTGAGAATATCTCGAGGACATTTTCACCTGCCTTGTGGTTCTTTTCTTCCAACTAATTCTCTGTGAAATGCTTTAGGAACTGGGTGTCCTCTCTATTCAAGACTATGTACCATTCAACAGTATTCCTCAAACTTTTAATTTCCACAAGCCACTTCACACTCATGCAAATCACCAATTTTAGGTAAAAGTTCATTACAATTTTTTATAATAAAAACATCACATTCTTTAAAAAAAAACTTTTTATTATGAAGAAATGCAAACACCTATGAAAGTAGAATATTATAATGAACGTCTAAGTACCCATCACTCAGCTTCAACAATGACTGACTCCTGGCCAATCTTGTTTCAACACTAGCCCATCCACTTCCTCTCTCCTGTATTAGCCTGAAGCAAATCCCAGATAACATATCATTCCATGCATAAATATTTCTGTGTCTGTCTCTAAAAGATATGAATCCTTTCTTTTAACATTACAAGACCATTATCAACACTAAAAGTATTCATTCATAAGAGTTCCTAAAACTCATCAAATATCAAATTTCCAATTGTCTCAAAAATGTGTTAATTTCTTTTTGTTTGAATCAGGATCCAAATAAGGCCTGCACGTTTCTATCAGACGGGGCATTATTTTAAATAACACTAAGCATTTGTAAGAGGACATCATTTTCAACCTCTTCCCAGGATACCTGTCCTCTTTGCTCTGGCTTCCTTACTCCATACTCCATTACCTTTCATTTTTACTAAGTTAAGCACTCCCAACTCACAGTTGCAGGTCACTAGGAACAGCATCAAGTACCTAATGTCACTTTTCAGTGGCCGTGGATTCAGAAATGAGAGATTTCTCATTGAAAACACTTTCGGCTTGATTACAGAACACTTCCAAAACCCGGATGGATGGATGCTTTAACCTTGGTGATGGGGGCAAAATGCGTCCCCCTCATCCACATGGGCTGCTCCCAGCTCTGGAAAGCATTTGTCTAACATTACAGGTAGTTCCAAACTGTGCCAGATGATAGATTGCACTCTTCCTCTTAAAGTGAAGACCAGTATCAGATATTGGGAAAGTCAGACTCCACTCACAGCAGATTGGGCCTCATTTTGATCTTATGAAAACAATCTGGTTTCTCAGCTAATTGTTTTCTCTTTTAAGGGACTGAATTTATCCTTTGGATACTACAGGCCAGTGCCAGAATTGACAGGGTCTCTGAGACAAGTCACCAGTGGGCGTGCTGTGATGGGCTAGGTCAAACACCATCCGAAGTTGTGGAAAGGCCCTCTGAGGGCAGAGGGGAGAGCAGAGGTGTGAGGGTCAGACTATTGCAAAGAGCAGTTAGAAGGACACCAAAGACGTCCAGGCAGGAGGCGACGTGTTCCTGAAGTTGGGTACGAACCAGGCTAATAGAAGAGAAAGGATCAGTGTGGACGAAGTGGGAGCTTGGGGACCAATTGAACATGGCAGGTAAAGACAGACGAGGGCGGAATTGTCAGTGCCATTCATGTTTCTGGCTCCAGTGCTGGGACAGTTTAACAAGGAATCCTAAATACACACACACGAGGGACCCCTTTCTAAACCGCCCATGGGCCTGGGGTGCACAGAGCCAGCCGACCTGTGATTAGAAAACATACCGCACGTGAAGTACTCTTTGCAGTCACAGCAAGGGCCTCAACACTGCTTGCACATCAGAATCGTCTGGGGAGTTTAAAAGACACTGTGCCCCACCCCACCCCACAGCTCAGGCCAGTCGAATCCGAATTGCTGTGTGTTTTGACATCTTCCTCTACACCTCCCCCCGCAGAAGCGATGCCAGCGTACAGCCGGGGCTGAGAACCACTGGACCAGGCATGGACAGTGAGGGCTGTTTCAGCACCAGATTACCCGTCTGTTCCAAAACCAGTGGGAAGACTCCTTCCTGGAGCTGCTCACAGCTCGAAGCTGAGTTTGGCTCAGCTTGGATCCCTCTTGCTTGGGGTGAGAGAAGTGACCTGACCTTCGGAACTCAGCTCTGGCAAAAAAAAATGCTGGCAAGGAAGGCCTGGCAGGGGAACAGGAAAGAAGGGAGCCAGGTGTCTGGCACACGTGCTTCCCCTCTGCCTGTGGAAGGGGGGCAGTTCTCACCCTCCTGTGCGTCACATTCACGCTGGGACACTTGTCAAATGCAGATGCCTGGGCCCCACTCCCTGAAGGGGTTAGAAGGTCCAGGGTGTGGCCCAGGAATCTGCATTTTAATAGGTCCCAGGTGACTCTGACAGAGGGCTCATGGCGCACACACCCCTCCCCTGAAACCTGGATTGACCTGCAGTGGTCTGTGGGCCCCCATGGTGGTTGCGTGCCAGGCAGGGATCCTCTTTCCTCCCAGACTCTGGCCCAGGGTAGTCTGAACAGTTAGGACCAAGGTAGCCCCCAGCAATCAGTGTTAGAAATGATTAGAACTTCCATTTCTACAAGTGGTTAGAATTGGATACTGGGACACCATGCAAATGGGGGGCACTTCATGGAAAAGAAGTGGACCTGCCCCAAGTTTTCTCTGTGTAATAGACGGTGGAAGCTGAGCAGGAAGGGCCCTCAACTCACCCCTTGTTTCCACCAAGAGGGAAATGGGGGGTTTTCCTAGGCAGCCTACTGGCAGGAGGGGCAGGAGTACGAGCAGGATCCCAGGAAGCAGCCTCTGGTCTCTCAGAGAACTTCGTGTCAGCTGTGGGTTCAAAGTGAGGTTCCTGGGCCAGCAACGCAGCATTTCTAACTGGCAGTTAGAAATGCCAGTTCTCGGGCCCCAGCCCTAATCTGCGGGTCAGTCGCTCAGCATTGGGGCTCCGCCTGTTACAAGGCCTCAGAGGTTCTGTTTGCACCAAGGTTTAAGGACCCTATACCACAGGCTCCAGTCTTCAGTGCTCATGGGCTTAGGGAGGGTTCCCACTCTCCTGGCCATCACTGGAGGGGGAGGGAGAAGCCACACCACACCCCACCTCTCCCCATTAGCTACTGGGAAGGGGCTGGGTGACACGAGGGGCTGCTGCACCAGGAGGAAAGGAGGTCAGGTTCTGGGCCACTGCCACCTGTCCGGCAGGCTGCTCCTTCCCCAGCTGCTCCTCTCCCAGGTGCCCCTCAGCTTTGTTTATCCTTTCTCTATGCCCCAAGGAGTGTAAGAGGGGCTTTCCCTCAAAAAGAAAAGGCACCTGGGGGGCTAACCTCCCCGCCCCGCAGCAGAGGTAGCTCTGGCCCAGAAGCCCCAGGGTCTGGTTCCGCCGTCCCCTAGAGAACTGCGGGGACAGGCTCGGAGTACGTCTCCTCCCGGCCCAAGCACGTCCCCTTCTCAGAGGACGAGGTCACGAGCCCTGTTCGGGAGCAGGCAGCATCCTAGACCAGGATAATGGCTCCTCTAGTCTTGGAAGGGGTGAGTGTTCACACCCCATATCTCCAGAAACTGGCCAGGGCAGTGCTTTAGGCAGCTCAGGCTGCTCTGAATGACAGACCAGGCGGCTTAACTAGCAGACACGTCTCTCTCGGTTCTGGCGGCTGGGAAGAGTGGCTGATTCAGAGGCCGGGGCCCAGGGCAACAGGGCGAGTTACTCAGCTCTTCTCCAGCCCCGATCCTGGACTTCTTTCCAGCATTCTGATCAAAGACAAAGACGAACATGCTCCAAGAGGGAGCCACCAGGATCAGGGGCAATCCAGCCTCACTGTCAGGACTCACTGTAGAGTCTTTAAACATGTCATAAGAGAGTTCACAGCTTTGAAGCAAAAATTCGAGCACTTACTTAGGTTAAATTAAAAGCACAATTTTATATTTTCTTGTCAAACAACTTTACTTGCGGCAACAACTGAAGTATAATTTAATTCAACAGGAAACATCACACTTGGAAAGAAAACATAGAAGAAAAAAAAACCCTTAAATTAAAGCCAAACATTCTTTCCAAGGCACAACACTGACATTTCCAGATTGACAGCAGAATGAGTTTGTTTCCATGAAACAAAATCTTGAGTCCAAAGTCTGCCTTTGAAACAGTTCTCCACTTCACTCCCCTCCTCCAGGCTCAGGGAACGATGCTGGTGGCCTTCCTCAGGGCCAGGTAGCCAGTGACCACGTCGGACGGCAGCCTCCGAATGTAGGAAAACTCTTCGATGGTGCTGAAACGCAGCTTGCTCTGGGGGTCAGTGTAGTTGGCCTGGGGGAGAAACAGGCATGGAGAAGGCAGAAGGTGGTTGTTGGAGGTGATATTCAAGTTCAGGTTTAAAATTATTTTGTTTCACTGAAAGTGAAATATATCTTCATCTGTCACCAAGAACACTAAATTGCTCACTTTGGCAAAGACACGTGAGCTTCCCAGACTTGAGAAATGCTTCAGGGTACAGACGGGAAAGGGAACCCCCAAATCAGACCCCGGGCCTCAGGGCCACACGCAGCATGTCCAAAACTGAATCTGCGACGATCCCTGCCTTCAGACTCCCACCTGCTTCAAACACATGTTCCAGATCTGCTTCCCAAGGCAGGGAGGGGCACCACCCGCCAAGTGCACTCCTCTCCCGCCCTTCCTCTCCCTCCCCAGGCCACTGCCATGGCTCCCCGGGCTACACTGCAGTGCTGGACCGTCCACCCACAGCCTCTTCCCCTGGAAGGGACGGCCACCCTACATCTACGGCAGGGGCATTGTCACAGCTTGCAGTTCTGATCATGTCTTTCCTCGTGCAACCTCTCAACAGCTCTTCTCCATTCTCAGGACAAAGGGCCAAGTCCACAGCACGGCTCCTCAGACCCTGCCTGGGCCCCCTCCTTCCTGAGCCTATTTCTCAGCCACATGTCCCTACTCTCTGGATCTGGACCCTGGCTCGAAGTCCCTCCCTCCTGTCATGCCCCATTCGCCCTTTCCTTGCTCAATAATCTCCTGCCCATCCTTCACGACTCAGCCCCAAGTCGCGTCATCTGGGAAGTCTTACGTGCTCCCACAGGCCTCCACTCTCATATGCCCCTCACCACATCTGGCTCCTGCAGAAGGCTTATCTCTGCTGCTTCTACATTTATTATCTGCCTGATTCCCTGAGTGCAGTCCAGGCTGAGAAGCGGCTCCACGAGGCCAGAACCCTGTGGCTGGCTTATCACTGACTCCTGGCTGTGCCGTCTCCTAGTGCGATGCAGAGTGCACGGCGGGCTTCCAGTTAGTGTTTGTCCGGCGAATGAGGGATGAGTGAATGAATGAACAAATGGACGATCAAGACAATCTCGGGAAAGAAAACTTGTTTCCCACCAACATGTCCAAATCCCCCTTTGGTCTTGTTCCCCCCATGTGCCAAGTGGTGAAAGTAATTCACTTACTGTACCTCCAGGCACATGGCTTTGACAGACTTCGAAACAGAAAACCCGAAAGTGAGTCATTTGGAGCTCCTCTCAAAAATTATAAAAGATGCCATTAATGTCTAGACAGATAACATCTAATTACTCAAGTGTGGATTGTCTGCACTGGCGCTGATTATCTCTGTGTGGACCAGACTCGCAGCAATGCTGAGATTTAACAAGGAAGGAGGCTCGATGAAGCAGCACCAAGCTGGAGAGAACTCAGTTGTCCTGGGTTTCTCACAATCTCAAAAGTCTTCAATTCCACCACTGGGGACCTCCCTAAGGTATTTGATGTCTGTGTGTCAGGAAAATGAGATTATTCCTAAAAAGCTAAGATTAATTAAAGCTCTGTATAAAACAAAACTTTGATCCTCTGGCTTAATCTGGCTATTGCCTTTCTGTACTGCATTTCCTTTAATGACAGTCACATGAAGGAAGGCTTAACTAGAAAAACAGTAGCAAGTCCCTATGAGGGCTCCTGCCCGAGGCAGTGAGATGTCCTAACAGGCAAGGAGGCTGCCCTGCAGTTCCGAGCAGGGGTGCAGGCGTATGTGTCTGGCTTTGATCATCGGGCCTCCATGGATGAACCAGCTCTGGCCTGGCTCCATCCCTGTGGCTGCCCCACTCCCACCCTGAACTGTGCCGAGCCAGCCCGCCCAAGTTCAGACCTCACTGCCAAGAAGACTGCTGAACAAATAATGCGGAATACAGAATACCACTGCACCAACAAAAAGGCCAAACAGAAACCTGAACAGATGGGACCCGACTCCATGTTCTGAACAGAGAGAAGGAGGCTGAGTGACATGTCTGAGACGAACAAGTGAAGAACCTCACCCCTACGCCTGCCCTCCTCTGGACGCCGTCCCTCCAGCCTGGGGGAAGCAAAGGCCCCCTTCCCCGAGGGCAGGCAGCAGGTGGCTTTACTGCCTCCCTTGTTGCAGGGGGCAGGCAGTGTTCACTGCTGCCCCACCTCACCCAGAGCCTCGTAACAAGGGCTGAGTGCAGGTATGACCCCGCGCGCCTTCCTGCCAGGCCGCAGCGCAGGGGAAGCAGCCACTTGGCAGGTTGGAACAGAGTGGTCAGTGTAAACACCAGCTGGGCTTTACTGTTTAATTATGTCACTTTAATTTATGTAAGTAACAGGTGAACATATTCTCCGCTAAAAAAGAAAGAAAACATTACGAATAAGCCTGAAGTCCCCTTTTACCACCATCTACCATCCAGAAGTCTTGTGCCTTCTCCTGAGGAAGGCACTGCTAGGTGGGCAGCCTTCCAGACTGTGTTTATACGGACCCGTACACACACATAGAGACACACCAGAGAAGTTACCCGGTATTTTTGTGTGAGTGTGTACTGATTTTCACTTAAGTGGTACCAGGTCCTTAAACTGCTTTGCACCTAAACAGTACATCTTGGAAGTTTATCCACGTTGTTACCTATACATCAAATTCACAGAACAGTATGAACCTCCCCCGCCCCGCCCCACCGGTTGACCTTCACGTTGTTTCTAATATATTGCCAACACGTTTTCTCATACGCATTTCTGCATGAAGCTCCTTGTACACACTCTTTTTCTAGGGAGCTGCGCAGAAGGCAGATTCCTGGGTCGTCAGCTTCTGCTTTTTGGTAGGTAGTACAAACTCTCCTCCCAAGAATCGGGACCAATGTGGACTCCCATCTCAAAGTAGCCACGGAGGAGGGTATCCGTTTCTCTGTGTTGGTGACAAGGTATGTAACCAAGTGTCTTCATTTCTTCCCTCCCTGATGAGTCTTCTTCCTAATTATCAGTGAAATTGATTATCTACATAGTGGTCATCTGTATTTCTTCCTTGTGATTGTCTGTTTATATCCTTTTAGCTGATTCCTCTACAGGGTTGTCTTTCAATGATTTGAGAGAGTTCTTTGTATATTCAGAATTGCTTAAGTCTTACATTCAGTGGGGCAAGAGGTTAGTCATGTGTAACATGATGAGTCCTTTGCCAGTAACATCAAGGGGCCTGGAACAATGCTTTTCAAAATGATTTTCATGCTTCCCAGTGTGTGTAAACAAACCGCTACCCTAACAGATGAGCTGCCTGATAATGGGGAGGATAAGGCGCCATCCTAAGGAACCACCCTCCAAGTCTGCCCATAAACCACGTGGTCCGTGCTGCAGGCTCAGCACAGAATGGTACCGGGAGAAGTTTCCACCTTGGGCCTTCACAGAATAACTGGTGCCAGACTAGCGCTCCTTCTATAAACAACTATTAAAATGGGTCAAAGATATGAGGCAACTATCTTCAGGCAGTAGACAAGAGATAGCCTGAGACTACAACATTTCTCTCAAACTGAAGTCCCCTCAGGGGACCTTAACAAGAGATACATGCCCATGAATGGATGCAAAAAGAAACCAGTGCACACACGCACACATGTGTGCATGCACGCGCACACACATACACACACACCATTTGATAGTGCTTCCACTCCCTGTTTTTAAGGATCATTATATTTAAGGTCTGTGCTAACAAGCTGGTAGTACACGAGGAGGCTGTGCTCTTTGGAGGAGAAAACATGACTAATTCAGAGAGGAAAACTAACATTATGTTCAAAAATAGGATGAAAAACTCAAATCTTCCCCAATGTAAAACGCCCATCATTAATTTCATTTGTTATAGAAGTTGGAGTCATACATTTTCATAAAAGGATAAAGCATTTAAATGATGTATATGAGTTTTAAAAAGTGAAGTCTCATTATTTCTACGATTATGAGAGGAAGCCCATCTTCCAAATTTAATAATAGTGAAAAAGGAGAGTGGAAAGTTTCACACTTAGTCTACATTCTGCAAATAAGGAAATGACGTTCTCAACCCAAGTCCCACTCATCCAACTACACTGCCAGTTTTCAACTGTGTTCCCTACGAGCACCCACAGGGGTCCCTGAGGTGGGGAGTGGGGAGAAGGACGGAGGACCAGATCCACATGGGACCACAGTGGGTAACTGGGCCCCAGAGGATTCTGTAAAAGATTTCATTTGGAAAAGGGATCGTGATGCTTAAAAATAAGTTTGAAAATCATGACTCTTACCATAGTGCCTCGTTACAGAAGTTTAACATCTTTTTTTTTAAAGTACAATCATCTCTAAAATGCAGGAAAATTTTTAAACTTTAGTAGTAAAAAAGAGAAATCATTGGGTTTTTTTGGTTTTTTGATGTTATCATATAGAATTAAGAAGCAGAGGAAGGGGAAGTAAAAGTCAGGCCTCCTGCTTTCTGGAGCAGTCCTCGCTCCGGGCTGCCCACACGCTGCCCCTGGTTGCGTGAAAATAAATGCGTGAACGCTTCAGCACAAACCCATTACCTATTCAGAGTGTACAGCCTCCAGGCAGGACCAGTGTCGATATTCAGCACTGTTTGAACAGACAGGACTGTGAAATCTTTTCAGTTCAGTGTTGTGAGACGTAGAGATGGAATTATACTCACAAGAAGACCTGAGACATCAGAATACTTCTTGGCTGGTTTGAAGGACGGAGGGGCATCAATACTGAAGTCTAGGGAAAAAAATAAAAAAGAAGATAAACTGGCTTTAAAACATTCAGATCTCTCCCCCACACACAGCTTTTTTTCCCCTAAAATACTGTTTGAAAGTATTCCCAAACTTTTTACTTTGTGATTAAGTACTCAGAGCATTCTCCGAGGGAAATAATGCAGGCGGTCTCAGACCAAGTGCAGGCTCCAGAGCGAGCTCTGCCCTGTCCCCAGGGACCCTCGACTCCAGCAGAACCACTGGAAAGCTCATCCGCCCACAAGCCACTCTCACTGTCTCAGGCTGCACGGGCTGATGGTGAGGAGATGCCAAAAACCCACTAATTGGATCTGAGCGTCCAGACACTGGACACACCACACCCAGGCAACTGACTAGCTCACTGGTCACCCGTCTGAGTCACCCCCATGAAAGACGTGCAGTGGGGCAGGAGATGGAAGGAACTTCGAACTTGTACTTTCCAGTGAAGTTGAACAGAGCACATAACACAGATTTGGAAATCCTGCAGCATAAAGCATTTACTCGGAAAAACATCGGCTCAGAGAGTAAAACAGAGTTGGCCTCTCAGATGGTTGTTAGAAACTCTCCTAAATCTTGGGCAACCTTCTTGGAAACAAATTTTAAGAGTAGACTTCTGAATAAGAAATTGGTCTGACAGAAACACCAGTATTATCATATCAGGACCTGCTTCTCCAGATTGAAATGTGAACAGTGACACTAAAAACCACACATCCACGACAACACAAACAAACAAATTCGACACAGATATAGCTATGAGGAAATATACAGATAATCTCCCTGTATTGAAGCCACTGTAAAGTTCCTAAGCTAAAAACTGTTTCCTACACAAATGCAAACACAATAAAATAATGCGGGCTTGTTATAAGAAAGTTCCTAGTCTGAACATTATAAACACACAGAAGGCTCTGGACAGCTCACAGTTAGGATCGTTCAGTTGCCATGGCAATGCCCTTTCCGAAGCCAGAATCTGCTTCAGGTTCTTCCAGGTTCTATTCTTCTTGCCAGCAACTGCACCACCATGGCCAGAGTGCTCGAATGGAAAACGTGGATTAGAAGAAACAAAAGTCAACAGAGATGATCATTTCAAAATCTGACATTTATGCTTATTCATAACCGTAATAAACTCCTCATTCAATTAGCAATCACTGTACCCTAAGGCTTTTTAAAAAACTATGACACCATATACTTTAATCTTACTTATAAAAAACACAGCTTTTGGATTGTCAAAATGCATGAGTTAGTTGCTGATGGAGTAGAAATAAAAGGTTATTTTTTTATATGCACATAGAGAATCACATCCTTTATTGGGTCTAACTTTATGGAATTCACTCATGATTTCCCATTACTTTAAAATAAATTTACCACAAAGATTTAAACCCATGACCACATCTTTAAACTCCCTTCCGAGGACATCTCCGCCTTGTGAATTACTGGTGCTCCAGGAAAACCCACGTAAGCCACAATCATGGCACAGCAAGCCTTCTGGAATTTTTTTTTCTTTTTTGTCTTATGACGGATGACAAAACAAAATGGAAAGAATACTAAAAATCTGTTGCAGGCACTGTAAACACTGCATTTTCAAAGCTAATTAATGAAAAACAAACTTTAATGGTATAATCTGAATCACGTAATTTATCCTACGCCTCTAGAACAAAAGGAAGAGCTGCCTATTTCTACTTTACAGCCCAGTGGCTTCGATTTACCTAAAGAAATTACTGAGCAGCACTCCCCTTTTAGGTCATTATTTCAAGCCTCATCTAAATCTCATGCAAGACCAATGAAAAAGCAACTTGAACAATCATTGTGGAAATGACCTACCCTCAACATAGTATTCTTTAATGAATTCCACAAAGGACACCAAAATCCTTGGGAACCGGCACACTGGGAGATGGCAGGAAGGGCCCTTGTTCTCCTGCCCCCGTCCCTCCCACGCAGCCCATGGCAGAGAAGGCGGTGGCTTGGACGGATGGAGAAGGGCACACCTGTGCTACCTGGGCTGCGGGCCCAGCAAGATCAGAGGCCAAGGTGTGGGTGTCCGTTGTTTTTTTTTTTAATTTATAAAACGCCTTCGATGCTTACCACAAAGTTGGGATCCTTAAATGGCAAAGGTCTGGCAGCTTTTTCCATAGGTCCTGTGCTAAAATCCGAGGGCACCATTTTATTCTCACTCATGGCTTCCATGCTGATACCCTTAAAACACAGTAAGTATGAGGTCAGTTTCCTGTAGCTGAGCTTCCTAACTCAGCTCCTCACAGGACACGAGACGATGCCACAGGACATACGAGGGAAGACAGTGCGTCCAGAGCTCCAGCAGACGGCCTGCACCAAAGGAGAGCCTACCAGACCGGGAGCAGCCCCTGCTGGCCAGGACCCCAGCCACCAAGCTCCCTGGCACCCCCATGGACCACTGCAAGGTAGGTGCTATTATCCCCAGTGTACAGAGGATAAAACTGAGGCTCTGATGGACGGGTTCAAGGCCACACAGTGACTGGCTCTGGATTCAAACCCAGGTGGCGCCAGTTCCAAAGCCCCCACCATCTCCATGACACCACACGGCCCCTACTCCTGCTGCTCTTACCACACTGTGTCATTAAGACAGAAAAGGTCCAGCCGCTCTAAGGGGCCCATTAGCTGGAGGACCCAGGCTCGAGCTGGGGTGCATGAGGGCACCCCAGGATGGGGCGTTACTGAGGAAGGAGAACGGAGGGAGACGGGGAGGGAGGGCCACAGGTCAACTGGCTGCGGCCACAGAGTGTCCTGACCAGCAGGCTAACGTGCTTTACAACAAAAAACCTTTTAAGCTAAGAATCAAGAAGGAAAAACAAGCCAAAGTAAGAAATCACTTCTGATCTGTAACGCAATTTCCAATCTTCCCAGATTGCAATAAAGCTGCTGTGAATACTCTGCACAAGCCTTTGTGTGGACATGTGTCTTCACTTCCCCTGGGTAAATGCACCAGCAGCAGCAGCGCAGGAGAATTCTGGTTGTATGTGTGTATATATATATATATACATATATACATAAATACATATGTATATATATATATACATATACACACATATATACGTATATACATAAATATATATTCCACCCCCAAGAATGGCATCCGTGTTGGGGGAAGAGGGGCGAGGGAGACAGGACCACTCGCTCTGCTGCAGCAGTTCTCTGAGCAGCTTCTTCTCACACACCTTCACAGACTCCTCTCCAGGGTCTCTCCCGAGGGCCTGTGCTCTCCCTCTCCTCTGCCCACGACCCCTCTTCTGTCTGGACTAACCCTCCCTTCATGCTGCCCCCAGTCACAGTCTTTCCTTACTTTTCCCCTCTCCAAGGCCTAGCTCAGATGTCAACTCTCTAAGAACTAAGATGCTCCAATCTCTCATCCTTTTCCCAGCATCTGTAGCCACAGTTCCCTCTCTCCCCTCCTTTCCCTCTTCCCTCCCACTGTCCTTCGCCTTCCCTCAGCCCCTCCTCAGCTCTGAGGCTCAGGGGAGGCCTCTGTGGGACACATCTAGCCCGGTCCGCTCTCCACAGCACAGTAAGTGACACGCTTTTAAATGTAAGCTTGACGTCACTCCTATTTACAGCTGGCTAATGCTTCCCACTGCCCTGGGGATGAGGAACAAATTCTGGTCTTTTGGCCTCCTCCCCCTCCCTCCTGTATTCTGTATTTTCTGGTGCAAAATCCATGGAGTCATTTTCTGTACAGCACAAAGAGTTTCCAAGTTTTCCATTTTATTTATGCTTCACTAAAATTTCCATCAGGATTAGTCCCTGTCAGTTTTAAGTTTACAACAAAGATTAGATTTAGCAGTCTGTACGTAACTAACTTTTAAATTGCCTTGTGATTTTTCCTTCATGGTTATAGCACTTCCAGCAGGTACAAGGGTTCAAGATCAAGGTGGCAGCCAGGTTAGCATTTCCTGAGACCTATCTCCTCAGCTTGTGGATGGCCGTCTTTTCATTGTGTCCTCGCATGGCCTCTCCTCTGTACACCCCCAACCCCACCCCAGTGTCTTTCTCTCTCTTTATAAGGACATCAGTCATATTGGATTAGGGCTCCATCCTTATGACCTCATTTAACCTTAATTACCTCTTTAATGGCCCTATTTCCAAATATATTAACATTCTGAGGCATATTGGGGGTTAGGACTTTGACTTTTGAATCCTAAAGAAACACAATTCAGACCACAATAGCACTCGAAAAATGATGGGGGTGAGTTAAAGGACACAGGAGTTGGTTTGAAGAGGTCACCACTAGCCAAATGTGGGCAATTTGCTCAACATCATTAGTCATTAGGAAAATACAAATCAAAACCACAATGAGATGTCACTTCACACCCACCAGGATGGCTATAATCAAAGACATAATAACATGTGTCGGTGAGGATGTGGAGAAACTAGAACCCTCATACATTGCTTGTGAGGATGTAAATGGGTACAGTCACTATGAAAAACAGCCTGGTAGGTCCTCAAAGTGTTAAACATAGAACTATCATATGACCCACTAATTCAACTCCTAGGTATATACCCAAGAGAACGGAGAACATGTCTATGCGAAAACTCATACACAAATATTCATAGAAGCATTATTCATAATCGCCAAAAAGTACAAACAACCTAGATGTCCATCACCTAATAAATATGCATAAACAAAATGTGGTTTATCCACACAATGGAATATTATTCAACTGTAAGAATGAGTGACGTACTGATACAAGCTTCAACATGGATACACCCTGAATATATTATGCTAACTGAAAGAAGCCAAACACAAAAAGCCACAAATTGTATGATTCCATTTATCTGAGGTACCTAGAGAGATCGAATTCAGAGATAGAAGGTGGGTCAGCGGTTGTCAGGAGCTGGCAGGACAGGGGAAAGAGGAGTGCCTGCTAATGGGTAGGGGTTGCAGGTGGGGGTCATGGAAATATTCTGAAGTGAGACAGTAGTGATGGCTGTGCAACTCGGTAAATATACTATAAAACACTGAACTGTACACTCTAAAAGAATGAGTTTTATGGTATGTGAATTCTATCTCAAAAAAGCTGCTACAAATAAATAAATTTATGAAAGAATGAAGAAAGCTAATAATGGATTGTCGCCCATAGAATAAAACGAGAATGGATGAACATAAACATGACTGTAAGAATGAATAAGGGAACAGGAGAGAAGAGGAAGACTTGGGCAGGGGCGCAACTGCAGAGGCCACTGAAGAAAGCAAGTGCCTCAGCAGCCCGTGTGGGTTGGGAGGTCAGGGAGCTCTGCCAGTGGGAGGATGCGCAGCGGACAGGTGCACATGCTGAGAGGAAGGGGCGGCAGTGGGAAGAGAGGGTCGGATGTCTGCATCGGCCACTCGGGTAGTAAGAAGGCAATGAAGGTGCTCGAGCACTGACTCCCAGAACTGGTCCTCTTGTTCATTTGCTCACCCACCCTCACCTCTTCCCTCGTCAGCAGGCCAGACCCCCGCTGAGGAGTCAAGCTGAGGATGGGGCAGAGAAAGGATGCCATTCTGACATGAACTGGGCCATGTCATTCCAGGGCCGTATCCTGCCTCTGAAACAGTGATGGCTCACTTCTCTCTCTGACCAGGTGCAAAAGAACACCCCACTCTGAGCCCAGAGCTGGGTTTTCTGCTTTTCTTTCCCTTCTAAACCCACCCTGCTTGGTACTGTGCCCCCATTCTGCTCCCTTCCCCGGGCTTCAGCCAAGCTAGATCCCTGGGTCTGTTAGTGATGGACAGGAGAGAGAGAGAGACCTTCAGTCAAGGGGAGGACCGAGTCTGTAGGCTGGGCTGCAGAGAAGTAAAATTTGAAAACATGTAGAGTTTCCATGTTACTAAACCATTATTAACACTAAGACTTCACAAGCCAAACTGTCCCGTCCAAGACATGAACGCCCAGAGATCAGAAGCAGGGACGCCCAGCCCTAAGGGCTGTCCCCTCTTTGTAGCACTAAAAGAGCTGATTAAGTCCCAGGAGGAGTAGCCCAGCCTGCCATCAAAGTGCCTGCCCCAACTGAGACTGGAGTCAGGGAGGCCTCAGCGCACCCAGCCCGAGAGCCCAAATAAACGGCTTCACGTCTCCAGACGACAGCCTGCAGGGCGGACTCAGACTCAGGGATAACTGGGGCCTTCTGTCTGCGATTACAAAGAAGTGACACAAATGCCCTCTGTCTCATCACTCAAGTGCCAAGTGCCCAGTTACAACCACCTAATAGTATTCTAGATTCAAGCACCTGACTCAGTCTAAAACTTCAGGGGTACTGTCGGGTAACTTGAAACAGCAAAAAAGTGAGATGCAGCCTAGTGTTTAATCAAGTCAGTTAAATAAGCACACCTAATTCCTTGAGAAGACTATCAACACAAAGGAAGGGGCATGAAATGCTAAATGAAAAGCAGGGCACACAATGGACACCAAATGTACACAATGTACACTGAGCAGAATTTATGGAAAACCGTGGACATGTGTTCCACGTGGAGATACACGTAGAAAACACAAATTATAATGGTTTTGGGGGAAGAAGACTGGCTGATGTTTTATGTCCACTTTGAAAATGGAAAAAAGAAAACTAACATTATGATGATTTTTTTAAAAGGCCGGATAGTATGATTGATTTTTTAGATGAATAAATCAAATCAGCCCAGTATCCTCTGGCTGTCTCCAATTACAGAAGATTCTACCCTCATATGCACTTGGCACTGACCTTTCTAAAGAAGAAACTGCTGCCTCTCAACTTAGTTAGATGTGCTAACTGCTCAATCATCCCAAATCAGCCTGTTATGTAACACTCTGCCTATAGGTTAATTAGGTTTCTCCGTAGAACTTATTAACTTGAATAGGCACCTGGAAAGTCTAAAATGCCCCGTATTGATCTAATAAAATTCCTTCCCAAAGTATTTCTCTGCACCTTGGATTTGGTTATATTAGAGATCTAAGCACATGTTCTAAGGTACACAGTAGCAAGACTGACATTAAGAGAGGCGGTCAAGAAAAAACAATGCGGATGCTGGGTACTCCGCCTGGGTTCCAATACTGACTCTACCACTTGTTAGCTGTGTGACCACGGAAAAGTTACTTAACCTCTCGATGCTCCCGTCTTTTTATCTGTAGAATAACAATTCACAGAGGGTTGTTTTGAGGATTAAATGAGACAGTACCTAGAAAATTCTTAGAACAGTAAGTACCTGGTACACAATAAATGCCCAGTAAGTGTTATTATTATTTATCATAATTTCTTTTACTTTAGCACAGTGTATCTGTTCTCCAATCCAAGTTAACACTAATCATTTTCAAAGTATCACAACCAGAATGGATGGGAGATGGCACTTTCCAGATTATGACATAATTAATCAGTAACTACATTAGTTACAATGAAAATACAAATCTAAACAAAGAGTTGTAATTCTGTGACAGTTGGTACAATTTAGCAAACATAAGCACTAAGAATTTCTGCTGAACTAAAGATTCACCTAGGTGAAATAATACAACAAAACTGTTTTAGTACTCTTACACTATTTAATATCATTTTCTAGGGCTGACTATAAATGCTTTGCTCAGAATACTTTTAGATCAAAAATATGCCCTTCAAGTCCTGAGGACTTCCAAGCAGAAAGCCCTTTAAATTTCATCTATTCACTCAGTTTTACTTTAGTAACAGCATGCTCATTCTGGAAAGTAAAACCCACCTGAAGAATCCATCAAGTTATTTTCATCAATTTCAAAAAGCACTCTAATGTCTATGTAAATGTCCTTTGTAAATTTTCACATCCCGTGGAAGTTTTACAGGCACTGCTTTTTTGTAAGCCATAAAATTGCTGGAACTATTGAAGTAGGGAAATTCAGATACTGAAAGACCTGTAAAGTCCCTTTTAACTCAAGAACTACAATGATTTATATAAAGCACTCATTTCCCACTGATGAAACCTGGGGCAATCTGATATATGTGCACCGCCCCGACTTTGGAAGGCCTTCCCCATCCAAACCCACCACCCCTCAAAGGCCACCTTAAGTCCGTCTTCTTCCCCACCTCCTTCTCTGATGACCATCACCTACACTGAGTCCTTACCTTCCTGTGTCCCACCACTAAGGCACCAATACCAGAGAATACCTATAATCAGCTTTGGTACATGGTTAGAAATGACAAGATTTACCTATCTGTTTCAGGTCTTCAGAAATCTAAGATGCCCCTTAAGATTCCCAGCCTCTGGTGTACACACATCTTTCCCCTGTTTTTAAGCAAATATTAACATACGTACCACTGTGAAGGGGTTTTGCAAATATAATTAACGTCTCAAGTTAGCTGGTTTCAACAAATGAGACTATCCCGGTGGGCCAGCCCTAATCACATAAGCTCTTTAAATCTGGGTTCAGAGGTCAGAGACAAGAGAAGTCAGAGACATTTGAGGAGTGATAGGGATCAGACACAAAAGAGATTCTTCACAGCTGACTTCAAAGACGGAGGAGGCCACATGGCAAGAAATGTGGACAGTGACAAACTGACAGCAAGGAGACAGGGACCTGAGTCCTACCACTGTAAAGAACTGAATTCTGCTAACGACCTCAAAAAAGATTTTCCCCAGAGCATCCAGACAAGAAACTAGTCAAGCCAACTCTTTGATTTCCGCTTGGTGACACTCTGAGCAGAGAACCAAACCAGTCCTGTTGTGCCAAGACTGCTGACCTACAGAATCAGGAACCAAGAAATAGATGTTATTTAAGCCAGTACATTTGTGGTCATTTGTTATGACAGCAATAGAAAACTAATACAATATGTCATTCTCCTCTTCCTCTCCTGGAAGGACTTTGGGAGGTTAGGAACAAATTATAATCCATTGAAATGTCTTAAATATACTGCTGAAGACAAAACAGAAATAAATTCTTGCTGCTTGAACTGAACTTAACCAGAACAGAAAGGCTGAGCAGGGTAACAGATAAGGGTCAATTCAGGAAGAATCCAGACAGGCCCTGGAGCAGCACTGAGCTATCGCCTGCATTTGCTGTGGACAAGGGCACTAGGAGGGCATGCCATGTTACAACAGGAAAAAAAAAACCTAAGACTCCTTTCTGGAGACAGAAGCCAAGTGTTTTTCCTTCTTCATGAGATGCTGAGGGTGGGAGTTGGGTAACAGGCTATGTACCTTGGTAGTTAAACCCCAACTGGGAAGAGAACAAAGAGAAGAATTCACTATTCCAGGGAATGCCCTTCTCTTTACAGATTGAAGGTTTGCTGAGGCTGCTGAGATGGAGAAGACCCATAGGGAATAACTACGCAGGCAGCCCTTCCTAATGGGGAGAGCTCTAAGACCACCAGAGTTGTGATCTCCACCAAGCTGGGTTGCTGGGAATTTCCAGCATCCTGAAAGCATTCGCCTACTCTCTGAGCTTGCTGTGGTGGGAGTCATGATCAGTGCTACCTTTAGGGTCAAAACAACCGTTCCTCCCAATGTACTGACTACATGCCTTGACTTTGGCACAGTTGGATATCAAAATGCACTGTGCACATATCAGGAGAAGGTACTCACAATGTATCTGGCAAAGGACTCCAAGCAAGAGTCTATAAAGAACTCCCGTACATTAATAACTAAAAACAACAACAACCCAATGAGGAAAAAAGGCACTTCACAAAAGATATCAGAACGGTCAAAAACAAAAGAAAAGATGATCGATATCATTAGTAATCAGAGACACAAATATTAAAATAACAAAGTACCACTACACAGTCATCAGAATGGCTAAAATTAAAGACAGACGATGCCAAGTATTGTTGAGGATGTAGAGAGACTGGAACTCTCAAACTTTGTTGCTGAGAATGACAAGCAGTGCAACTACTTTGGGAAATACTGTTCAACAATTTCTGAGTTACGTGTGTGTCTACCTTATAATCCAGCAATTCCCCTACTATCCATTTACCCAAGAGAAATGAAAACATCTATATACACAGACTTGTATAGGAATGTTCCGAGCAGCTTATGCATAAGGGCAAAAACTGTAAAATAACTCAAGTGTCCATTAGTTTTGGTATATTTACAGTGTACCAGATGTACTGATACAGGTCATAACATGAAGGAATGAATAACTCTCAAAAACATTGTCTTACAGGGAAATCCAAACAGACAAAAGAATATGCTGTGTATGATTCCATTTACATATGTTCAAAAACGCAAAGTCAATCTATGGTGAGAGATGTCAAAGTAGTGTTTACCTCCGGCAGGGAGGGAAGAGAGTACTGGCTGGAAAGGGTCACCAGGGATTTCTAGAGCTCTTGGAAATGCTGTCTTGATCTGGGTGGTGGCCACATAGGTAGATATATATATGAAAAGTCATTGATCTATATTAAGGTTTGAGCATTTTACTGTACGCAAAGCATACTTCGGTAAAGTATTCTAAAGGGGGGTGAGGTGGAAAGCACTAACAATTACGGACGTTGAAAGCCGCAGACAGTTAAAATCTCTAGAACATCGTTCTGGGTGAAGCATGCCACACCATGTGCTGGAGAGCACAAAGTAACACACTCCATCCTTGCTCTCTTATTGCTTTAAATACAATGCAGGAGCTAAGAAAAACATTCATCTAACTAAGCCACTCTTCTGCTGAAAATTCCTTGCTGGAACTGCGGACTCCAGACTGCCCAGATGCGGTGAAGTCTGTGTCAGGCACTGTGCCCAGAGCTTTACGACCATGATTTCACTGAATCCTCATTAACAGCCCCATGAGGAAAGACCAAACTCACTTCGGGACAGGGAAAACAGAGGGTCAAAAAAGCACTTTTCTAAGGATGAGGGAAATCATCCGTATCAATACATCTTTGTATTCCTCCATACGGTTCATTAGGGCGCTCTGTACCTCATGGGCACTCCGGTCACGGTGAGACACGCAAACTTCTGCTTCACTGAAACTCACGAAGAGTCCCAAGCCTCACTCTAAACGCGACCTCGACGGGGAGGGGCAGTCCTTCTACTAAGTAGCAGTCTCTCCACTTCCCTTGCTCTCCCCATGGACAGTGCAAGGCGGGTGGTTCTTTAACCAAATCCCACGTGTTCATACCAAGCAAAAAGTATTTCACTCGCACCACAGACCCGCATCTACCAGAGAAGTAGCACCGCAAAGCCCGGCGCAGAGGTCCCGCTCCCCTGTGCCCCGCCCCACTGGACCCGGCGCACGCGCCCTCGCCCCCCTCCCCGGCCCTGCGCACGCGCTCTCGGGCCGCTCGGCCCCGCGCACGCGCAGACTAGGCGGCTGACAGCCTACCTGCGCGAAGCCGGAGGCGGACACTTTTTTCTTCTTACTGGCGCTGTAGCCCCCGGCGCTGCTACCGTTATGGGAAGGACTGGCCGGCCTCTTCTTGCTGTTCCGGGCGATCCCCGGCGTGGAAGTGGTGGCCACAATTGGAATTTGAGCCGCCATTCCTGCCCCGCGTCTCCGTCCTCCCCCCTCCCCGCTTCAGGGCAGGCCCTGGAACTTCCGGCCCGCCGGTGCTTCCGCCGTTCAGCTTCTGAAAACCCGGCCTGGACTCGGAAAGCTTTCGTCGACTTCTCTCGGCCGAATCTAAAAGGCGGAGCTCGGAGCCGTCTGTTCCTTCCGAGCGGGAGGGCGTCAGCCGAGCCCGAACCCGGGCACGTGCCTGGAAGTCCCGAGATTGAGGACCAGAACATCTCGCGATCTTTCTTAAATAACTAAGTTTTTAAAAAATTAATCACCATGTTGTCTCTTCTCACGTTAGTCAGAAGACTGATCACTTTTCCTGTCTGTAAGTGTAAAGGTAAGGTCGTTCTCTGTGGATTAGACAGACCACCAGGCCTCGCGCTTTCCTCTTGGTCGCAGCCTTCTTGTTCAAAGTTTGTGTTTCAGTGGTGCCCAGATGGACTTGAGGGGTTCTTAACTTTTTAGGGGTCACAGACCTCTTCGAGCATGTAAGCCCCTGCAAGTGTACAGGCATAGACAAAATCTTACATACAGATACCAGCAGTTCACAGATGTGGTAAAACCCGTTTATGAACTTCAGTGGAACACCCCTCCGCCTTGTTACTTGCCACATACTACTCCATACTTCTTCAAACCTTTATGACGCAGATTACAGGATCTGCATGATGTAATTGGTTGTGTAATTTCTTTTTTGGCTTCTGCTAGAAAGTAGGCTCTGTAAGGGAAAGGCCAGATGTGTTTTGCTCACCTTCTTTCCCAGGTCACAAGTACCTTGTAAGATGTTGGTACATTATAAGTATTTTTTAAATGAAGTAATTTTAAAAACTGGATGAACCCTTGCAGTAACTGGTTGAAGCTGCTGTGTTCTGATAGAGGAAAGTGGTGCTTATGAATCAGGGTATATGAAGGAAATAGACTGCAGAATGACTCAAAGGTCATCATCCTCCCTCCTCTTCTAAAAGAACACTCTTCCTTCAGGGCTTTCCATCTCAATAAATGCCACCATTATCCACCAGTTATTCAAACCGGAAACCTGGGAGTCATTCTGGTCTCCTCCCTTCTGTCCACCTGTGCACTGTAACCCCACTCCAGCCACCCCCATCCCTCTCTAGGACCCCTCCATTGCTTTTTTATCTCCCTGCTTCCATCTTTGGTCCCTCCAGCCCAGTTCCCACATGCAATTCTACATGACCTCTTCAACAATACAGATGTGCACATTTAGATCATCTACTTGAAACCCTTCATGGGTTTCCCATGGTCCCTAGAATGAAGTCAAATGTCCGTAAGATGGATGTAAAGGCCTTCAGGGAGCTGTCCATCTCTCCAACCTTGCCTGTCACCCAGCTGTCTGCACTCCAGTCCAGTTTTCACTTTTGTCAGTTCCCCCAACCGTCTGTGTTCCCTCCTCCCTCGGGGCCTTCACTCATGCTGCACAGGCTTCTGCCTGGGAGCTGCTTTTCTCTCCACACCACCCTCTGGTCTCATTTTTTTTCCACCCACCCTTCCTGTCTTGGCTGACATGCTATTATATTTAGCCTTCCCCATCAGTCTGGTTTGGTTAAAACCCCTTGTTCCGTGTTCTCATCAGTCTTAGTCATCCAGTAGCTAGTGAGAGGTTGTAATATGCCAAGCCCTGAGGATGGAGACAAGAGCAAACAAAACAGAATAGTCCCTGCTCTCAGGAAGCCCCCAGTCTAGCAGGGAAAGAGGAACATTACATTTCTTCTCCTCTGGACAGAGACTCTCTGTGGGCAGTTGCCAGGGTCATCAAGGGTTGAGTGGCAGAACACCAACAGATGATTAGCAACAAGGAAAGTGAGAGGCATGCGGGAGGATGTCCACTCAAGGGAGCAGAAGTTCTGGGCCGGGGAGAAACCTGTTCCATGGCCACCTTGGCAGCCATCACCACACAGCTTGAGCCCATGCGGGGGCCCCACGCACTCGGTTGCAGGGGTAGCTTACATGCTCCCATGCCTACTGCTAGAGATAAGTGAGCACTGATGACCTGTGTTCTGCTAGCTTCTGTGTGGAGGCAGGGCCTAAGCCTTCCCTAAGTCCCTTCCCCGGTTGTTCCTAAGAACTTGCAGGGCGTGTCTGTGGCAGTACGGGGCCTCTCTCTGTACTTCCTCCCCAGCCTCCTCGCTGGTACCTCCTGCTCCTGTGTCCCTCACCAAGTGCCACACTTCCTGTGGTGAAAGCGAATGCTGATGCCCTCACTGTGGCTGCCAATTAAGCAGCTTTAGCTAGAGTCTTGATCCCAGTTAAGACATAATGATTAAGAATAAATACAGTTGACCTTGAACAACACAAATTTGCATGGTGTAGGTCCACTTATTCAAGGATTTTTTTTTGATAAATACATCTGTATGGTACTGTACAGTCCCCGGGTGGTTGAATCTATGAATGCGGAACTGTATATCCAGAGGGCTGACTGTAAAGTTATATGAAGATTTTCAGTTGCACGGGGTGGGCCCCACAACCCCCGTATTGTTCAAGAGTCAGCTGTAACGTGCTTGTCAAACAACCCCACATCGTCTGAGCTGTAAAGTATCTATCGTGTCAAAAATCTCAGGAAACACAGTGCATATTGGGATCATGCCATCAGCTGGAAGACATGTCACCCCTCTTCTCTTGGTAACTTGTGTGAAGTGTGATGGTTGTTGCTCACTGTATAAACAGTGGCTACTCCAGTTGGCATGGGACTCCTTGGTGATGCGGAGAAACATTGAAGTTGCAGTCAAGACCCTCAGGATCCCCAGCTCCCAGCCCCTGAGAGAGGAGCAGAGCCTGCAGTGCGTGTCCTGAACTGTGGGGCTGCGCGAGCCAGAATAGCCCCACCGTAACCAGAAGCTGACAGAGGGAGCCCAGAGATGGTCACGGTCCTGTCTGGACTTGTTCTTTGGATATCACTTCTCAGGAACCTTCTCTGATCTCCGTTCCTCCCTTAAAACCAAGTGAGACGTCCCTCAAGGAGGTACGCCTGGTGGCCTGTTTCCTCCATCACAGGACAAACTACAGTGTTTGGATTGTAGGCTCACTTGGGCAGAGACAGGTTTTATTTTGTCACGATTTTCAGAGCCTTGCAGGCCCTCATTGGTGCTCTGCTGACTGCCTCGTTACTTAAACTGTTAATCGTTGTCTAGAAGGAGAGAACACAGGTCAGTGGAGGGTGGGGAGGGGTCTCTGTTCCCACAGTTGCTTATTTTTCACCTGACAGATGCATGGAAATATTTAAAGGCAGAAAAGAGAGAGTGACTGAAAATAGGCTTGACCCTAACATTTGCAGGGTCCGGGGCAAGAATATAAATGGAAACCTACTTACCATGTGTCTGGATATTTAAATGCACAAATCAACCTAATAAACCATAAAATAGAGTATGTCCTACCTTCTGCCTCAGCAAACATACCTTCATAACTGAGAAGGCCAAAACCGGATTTAGGGTCCTCAGATTCCGAGGAGTTCTGCTGCAGGGGTGGTAGCCTGGGGACAGCCTGGCCCGGGGACAGCCTGGCCCGGGGACAGCCTGGCCCGGGGACAGCCGTGCCAGCGCCTTGCCCCTCCCTTTCACCCCTTAACTCACTGGGCGTCATGAGGTGACAGTGTGCACGCGGGTGAAACCCCAGCCCACGCATCCAACTTGCCTGTCTTCTCCCCAGCCCTCCCCAGCAGCCTTCACCTGGCCACACCTGGGCCTGCGGCTGTACACGTAGACCTCAGGGATGAGGCCCACAGAGGCCCTGGAGGCATGCATGGGGCCATCTGGGCAGGAGATTCTGGGGTCCCAGTACCCAGGACATGTTTAAGAGGAGGGAAGGCAGGAAGGTGAGGACCTGGGTGGGCACATGTCCCAGCCTCCAGACTCCTTGCTGGGTGCAGAAGGGCACAACCAGGAGATGGCCCTCTTGTGCAGGGTGGAGGGTGGGGCCAGAGGACTGGGACGGGTCATAGGAAAGTTTGGAAAACAGTATCATGAGAAAGGGCTTAAAAAGAAGCTCTCAAAGAAACTGGCGGTGCCGTGGGCCCACCATGGCTGCCGCATCCACGTGGGCAGGCTGCGCACAGCTTAGCTCCAGGCTGCACATTTTACATCGACTCCCTGCGAAGGCAACCCCTCCAGGGGCGTTGCCCCTCTGGGTCCCAGGCTCCTGCAGTCTCCTCTCTAAGTTTTGACCTCAACAGTGATTCTTGCTTTGCAAAATCTGAATGAGAGAAAATAGTTTTAAGGTCCCTTTTGCTTACTGGAATTACTTCTTAAACCCACGCCTGTTACATAAACACTAATTTAACATTGCACATATGGCCCCGAAATGCTGACAAAGGTCTTCCCAAATAGTGGGGTACTTCCCTTTCATTCTGAGAGCCAGGATCATGCTCCTCCTTATTTTTCACCCCAGGGAACTGCCTCTGAGCACTGGTCCTCCCTCCACTCTTAACAGAGGCCCCACCCATTACTTAAAATGAATGATTATTTTTAACACTTACTCTTTGTGCATATCATAGGGAAAGAATATTGTAATTACTATAATTCTGTCATCTTAGATTCCTCCCTATTTTGCTCTCTGCAGACCTCAAATTTGCTAATCCCCAGGCTGTGACAACACCTGCCTTCTTAAATTGTCAGCCTTCTTTGATTTCCAACCCCCCTCCCGTATCATGGTTCCTAATTTTGCTGCTACGTTGTTGACCTTTGTTTGTTTTGTTCACACGTGATGTTGGTTTCTGTCAGCTGTGCTTGCACTTTGAGATAATACAGGAGAAGGTCAGTCAGAAAGCTTTGGGGACAGTTGGCTGTGGGATAAAACAGTGAGGAGATGGAGGCTCAGAGATACTCATTTCCTGAGCTTGCAAAGAAATCCTCAAAAGACGCTGAGAAGCTGAGGCCTCCTCCCAGGTGCCCGTCATTTCACGTCCTCACAAGACATTGCTGCTCCTGCCCCAAGGCAGGTGAACCGACCAGTCTGGCTCCCACAGCATGCGCAGCCCTGGGAACGGGGCAGGGCCAGAAGAGGGGCTGGCCAGCCAAGGGCAGGAGACCCATTCTGGGTAAAGGGGTAGTGTCAGCCAGCTTCCTCCTTGGTGGGGCACTGGAGAGGCCCAGAGCCCCGTGGGGCACAGAAACCCCCACCCTACCTTGTCCACGGAGGCCTGGCTTCCTGATGAGGCAACCCCTGCCTTTGGAAGAGCAGGAAATGGAATGCGAGATTGCGCTGACCATTTTTTAGAGAACTATTCATTTTGTAAAGTCTCAAACTACTTATGATGCCCTATGACTGATCTCATTATCTTTTCTGCTAACTCTTCCTGGGGCACTTGAGTGTTGAGTGGGTTCTGACCGAGTCCAGCTGCCCTGGCCTTCATCTCACTTCTCTCCTAGCTCTTGGAGGGCCCTACCCAACCCTCCCCGAGCTCCTGCCGTGGCTCCTTGAGCCCATCCTGGGACTTGTGTGCCCAGTGGCTTCTGGCCTCTTGCCTTAGCTTGTGTTCACTTATAGCAACTCTCTGTCCCTGTTGGGGAGCAATTTCTGAGATGATCTATTTGGTTCCCCATCTACTTGCACTAAGGATCTGAACCTTTTGGAAGGATTGGAAATCATCAGTGTGGATTGAACATCTGAGCATCTGTACTCTGCTCTAAGACAAGGAACATTACATGAGTGCTAGCTGGTGTGTAGAGTGTTTTCCTCTATCCTAAATGGCCCTGCACCAACATGCACTTGGAGTTCTTGCCTTCTGATTTTCATTTTTGCCATTAAAGAGTTGGCTTTAGACATCTCTCCTAGCACATTCATATACTTCGCAGATTTTCTTTTCTTAATATGCTTATGGACTGAAGTGACAGATCCCCAGAGGTGTTAGAAGTGTGTCTAAAATCATCACAGTTGCCTGAATGAGGCCCTGGGGTGGAGAGGGTGAGCATTCAGAGACCAGGGACACGCGCTTCAGTGTATGGACTTTAGGAGATTTAATTTGGAAGATCAAGATTTTTTTTTTTAAGGTATTGTAACTCTTTTGGGCTTCAATTTCCTTATCTCCAAAGTAAGTTACCAGTCTTATTTACCTGAGTTTAGAGACATTTTAAAAATAAAAGTTTGTATTAAAGTATAACTCACATATAAAAAGTAGACAAATCACAAGTGTACAGTCAGATGAATCTTTACAAAGTAAATACTTGCTAATCCAGGTCAAGAAATAAAACATCGTCAGTGTCTTGAAAGCCTGTGGTTTATGCCCGTTGCCAATCTCCTCTACTCCCCTATGCCCTCTGAAGGAAGTCTTTATAAATGAAGTTCTGCACACCATATTTCTTTTGGGTCTCTCTTTTTGGTGAGATTCATCTCTGAGTCATGTAGCAGTGTTCCATTTTCATCACTGTATAGTTTTCCCTTATGAGATCCCACCACAATGTATCCATTCTTCTGCTGGACATTTGGGTGATTTCCAGGGTTTTGGGATGCTGTTGAATTAAGAAGCTGTGCATTGTAAGTATCTTCTGGTGCATTCATGTACACATTTCTGTCAGGCAATACCAAGAATGGAATTGCTGGATGACAGGCTGTGCCAACAGCTATAAGAGATTGTACCAATCACCTTCCCACCAGCAGCAAATAAGATGGTCAAGGAATGTTTCATTAATCTTTATCACGAATAAGTGTGTTTGCCAAATAAATGCCCCTAGTAAGAGGAGAAGCAGCGGAGTGTGGCAGAAAGCACACGAAAGGGAGACCTCCAGTGAAGCATAAAATCCTTCTGGACCGTGAGGTCCTCATACCTGAAGCAGAGCTGATCTCGAAGACCACTTTCATCTCTAAGACTCTGAGGAGAATCATTTGGTGATTCTCATGAGAAGTTCTTGGTTCATCCAGTGTCTCCCTGTGCCGGGCCCAGGACCAGCTCTGGGTGGACGCTGAACAGCAGACGTGTCCACGCGGGCCATGGGTGTGCTGCCTCAGGAGCAGAGCTTGGACTGCAGCAAGGACGCTGACGGCTGAAGGGCTTAGGAGGGGCCGCTGGGAAGTGAAGCATTTGCATGAAGGGAAAGATCTGAGGCCAAAAAGAGCTGCAGGCGAGGCAGTGCTTGGGCCACTGCGGGCGAGTCACCAGACCGCTTGGCCACACACGCCACCACCTCTACGCCCAGAGTCTGGGCGGGGCCTGGGGGTGGAGGCAGCCCGTGGCTGTGCTTGGGCCCAAGTCACAAGAGGAACTCAGAGAATGAGAATCTGTTATTTTCAGCTTCTGTAGAGGGAAGGGAGCCCCAGGCTCAGGAAGGGGTTCAGATATTGGACCACTAGGGCCATGGGTACTGATGACAAGAGCTGAAGCAATTTTGGTTGTCATCCTTCCTGGGTTTTTTTTTGGGGGGGGGGGTTGTTTTTTAAATCACAACTAAAGAGGATCCAAACACTCTTGTGCCTCATTGTTTTCTCCAGTTAAAGCTCCCAGGAGCCACATCTTGGAGCCACCCCACAACCGGCTCATGTTCAGAAGTGACCCAGCTTCTCCAAACCACTCAAGGTATGCAGGACTGGCCGGGCCAAGGAGTGGACGGATCAAGGCCCCGCAGCTCCCACTGTGGGCAGGGTGAGTGTGTGTTCCCAGACCTGGGGCACGATGGTTCGTGATTCCACAATGAAAGGACTGTCTCCATACAAAGACCCGAGCAGGTACTACTCACTCTGAGAGGAATGGAAATCCGCTTCCTCCCGCCCGCCCTGATGCACACGTTCCGTGAACTCAGTGTGTCTCCCTCCTTAGCCCCCAGCCCTCCTGGTCACTCCCCTGTGGCTGGCCAGACCCGCTGGCTTTTACATCGCTGAGTCCTCCTCGCCGGGCCACTTACGGACCATGAAACAACCACATCTGCCCTTCCTCTCCCTGGCATCACCTCCCCCCTCATGGTGCCTCCTCTGACAAAGTTGCCTCATCCTCTCCTGAGGGCCCTCCCTCCAGCCCCCCCTGCAGGGCAAGCAGTCAGTCAACTCAGTCTGAGAGGAGGGCACTCGGTCCGGAAGAATATGACCGAAAATATCTCATGGGCGTGCGCTCCAGCCCTCACCACACTCCGGGTGAGTCACTTTGGGCACTGCCTTCGTCCTGGGGCTCTTTTAAAAAGCAGAGACTCCCAGAAGAGGTCAAGCGTTGAGTCACCACCCCTGGTGTCCCACTGTGGGTTGTTTTCGTCAGATCACTTTCCTCTGAACTAGGAGGAGCCTAGGGGTGGGGAGAGCTCCTCAAGGTCAGCGAAGATTGCTGAGCAGTAAGGAGGAGACTGGCTGACAGATCTGATCCAGGGCTCCTGAGTCCCCATCCCTTCTTCCCACCAGCCGCCCTGCCCCACCTTTGCAGCCCTCCCCTACCCCGCCCCAGCACCCAGCTGGGGCCCGCAGAGCCTGCTCCTCTCTGGGCTTGGTCCCGCTACAGGTCAGCAGGTGCCAGCCCGCACCTCTAGCCCCATCTTGAGCCCCTCCTCCTCCACACCTTCTCCTCCAGTCCCGCACCTCACACCTACCTGCCTGCGTGCTCAGCAGGTCGCATCGCTCTGCTCGCCACTCAGCACGAGTGTAGCAAAACCAGATGCTGGAATGAGCCTTTGCAGTGTACACATACACTTATTGCATTTAGTCTTCCCGACAAATTGGCAGTGGGTTGCTATTATGCCAATCCCATCACTTAAGAAACAGAAATTTCAAGAGAATTAAAAATAAAATGAAATAGTGTTCAAGGGTTGGGGAGGGGAGGGTCTCACAGCTACATAGTGACCAAGCTGGTTTGAGTCAGCAACTTATCGGATGTCTGGTAATGTGCTGGAGGACATCAGAGGCATTCCTGGAGGACCTGGCCCCTCTCCCAGCATCAGGCCTGAGCCACTCAAAGCTCTGATCCTTCTTTTTTGCTTATTGCACCAGCCAGAATCACCAGGGCAATGTTGAACAGAGGGGATGAGAGCAGACGTCCTGTCTTTTTCCTGATCACAGAGGGAAGCATTCATCTTTGATCCTTAAGTCTGATGTTAGCTGTGGGCTTCTCATAGGTGCCGTTTCTCAGTTGAGGAAGTCGCCTTCTATTTGCTGAGAGTTTTTAATCAGAAGAGGAAGTAGGGTTTTGTCGGATGCTTGTTCCACATCTGTTAAGGTCATCATATAGTTTTCTTTTTAATCTGTTAATATGAAGAATTAGACTAAGTACTTTTTGAACATTAGACCCATCCTGAATTCCTGGGTTAAGTCCTACTTGGTTAGGATGTATTATCCTTTTAGTATAATGTGGGATTTGATTTGATACAATTTTGTTAAGAATTTTTGCATCTATGTTATGATTGGCCTGTAGTTTTTCTTGTGGCGTCTTCACCTCGTTTTGGTATTAGGGTAATACCAGCCTCTCACATTGGATTTAGAGGTATTCCCTCCTCCTCAGTTTTCTGGAAGACTTTGTGTATTATTTATTCCATAAATGTTTTGTTGAATTCACCAGTGAAGGGCTATTTTGAGTCTCCTTGGTTGCGATTTTAAAAAAAAAACGTAAGCCAGGAAATGTCAACAACGAGCAATCCCGACTGCTGCTGTGAATGCCAGCATCCTTACCAGCCGCAGACGGGGTCATTGTGTACCATCCCTGCCGGCTCCCAGGAAGAACGAAGCCGGCATCTGAACGATGCTCTAGCAGTACCTTGTGGGGCTAAATTCATGAAGAGCTGCTTTTTCATTTGACGCAAACATTTCAGAAAACAATGGCTTCTGAGAATTAGTACTAACTCTTCCAGACCCTGACCCCCCACCCGCCTCACTCAGGACCCTCAGCGCTGTCAGTTTGCACTCCTTCCTCTGCACCTGTGGCCGCGCTGCCCCCACCCCTCAAGGGGCACATTCTCTCTCTTGCACTGTTCAAATTCTTTCCATCCTTCCAGGCCCAGCTGGCATCTTTCTTGACTTCCCTAAGAATCCGTCAACACCACCCGAGCCTGTGTCTGAACTGCTGTCACCCTGACAGCCGAACTGCACAATTAAGCCCTTTGCTAAGTTCTGCCTTGTGTTATTTTCTCGTTGATTCTTCTACACGTTTCTCTCTAACTAGATTATAAATTGCTGGTATGATATTGCCACACACACCTGATGTAAGGTTGACTGATTTAATGCCTAGCATATGGCAGAAGAATGTCTACCTTCACAATGTCTGCTCATTCAGGGATGGTTCTAGAAACAAACATGAGGGGGAACATCTTTTCATGTACAACTTTCTCTCATAAATGACTGCACGTGTTATCTATGTCACTTCTGTGTATCTCCTAAAACATTACTGGGTTTTCCTATTGGCAAAATGACCTTATTTTTTTTTAAATGAAAACTCTAAAAGCATATATGACAGAAGTTAGAATCTCCTAATATCTGAAGCATGTTGGCCTCCATTTCATTACACTCTACCATGAGGTGGAGAGAGCAGTTCTCATGCTCACGTTTGACAAGGCCCGTCTAACCAGCCCTGGCATGGTCCTGCTTCCTCTGAGTGTGGCCTCACCGCTCACTCCTTGGCCCCATGCTGTTCCATGCCTCAGGCCTCATGCTGTGCCCTTGGCCTGGCAACCCACCAGGGTCTATTTCAGATATATCTTCGAGTAAATACTATCCACTCCCGCCCCCAAGCAGAATCAATTGCTCAAACGTACGTTTCTAAAACCACATTTTTATTTGTTTCATCACATTCTATTTGTAAAAATCTTTAGAACTCATTAATAAAACTCATTAATAAAATATGCCTTCATTTCAAAAATAAATAGTGAGGTTGACAGTCACTTCCATCATTGGAGAGTTTGTCAGTATTTCCAAAGGCACTGAGCATTGATTCTCATGGACCCAACCCAAGCTGTTAGCAATTGTTAAAATAAACACGTTTGCCACCAAAACCCAGGAAGTCTTTAAATATCATCTAGCTGTTTTCCAGTTCCCCATTCTTCTGATCCTTGTTTCTCCATGTGTATAATCTCCAGTGTCTCCTTCTGTCTGCTCGTGGCTCTGTCTTGGCCTGCGTCTCCTGGCTGTTTGTTTTCTCTTCCCTTTTCCTGCCTTTCTTTGTTGCCTTCCTAATTCTTTTACTGTTTTTGGAACTTGGGCTGGCTCTGCGTTAGGTCACACCAGGTCCTGGCAATCAGGAGTCGAAAAGGACAGTGACTCTCAGAAACATTTTTAGCCTCGGAGCCCAGCGCTGGTGAGGGCACTGGGGTAGGCACCACATTTTTACCTCTTGCCCCAGAGAAATCCAGCATAACCGCTGGAGAAATCTTGCGCAACCAGGTGCCTGCGTAGTTACCCCTTCTTATCTAATCCCTGGAGACCAACTGTTAACCTGAAACTAGTACACAGCAAGTGCCTTGAACCCCCTGATCCTGAGAGTCAGAGCCACTCAGCTCTCACACAGCCCCAGCTCCAGTGGGTGCCCAGATCACAGTGCTGGTTAACTGATGTTATGTTCATGTGAATCTTACATGATTATATTTTTGTTCCCGTTAGATAGAAATTTATCTTGAGATAAAATAACACTTCAGCGTTAAAAGTCCGGTGCTGCATCTTTGCAACTGTTCAGCTTACCATCCACTCAGGCTGTTTTTCAGTTTTTCTTTAGGTGTTACCCCCTCTATATTTCACATCCCAAATAAGTGTATCTAAAATTGGAAAACACACCTTCCTCTGACAGACGATCTTCCAGGTCTGTCTTCTGCTCTTCTTCCTCCTGCTCCCTGCCCCAGGGGCTGACCGGGATCCAGGGCAGACCCAGGGCTCCCTGGCCCACGGGGAGCCCCAGCAGGAGAGGGCGGGGAGAGTGCTGTCAGGATGCTGGTCCCCCTTGCTCCCTCTGGGCGGAGTCCCAGCTCCCAACCGGAGGACCCAGGTCCTCTCCAGGAAGCCTTCTCCGTGAGGCTTTCTCCTTCCATAACAGCCCCTGAGCTGCACCCCACCTTCTGGTTTCCTGACACCCAGCCACACCCCTCTAAACTCTTCCTTCAGTGAACCCTCCAGGAATTTCCCCCACTCAAGGGTGCTATTGGTTTCCTGACGATAGACTGTGAGAAGTGTTTGAAGTCCTCATTCAGAGGGAATGGCAGGTTGACAGTGTCACATCACGTTCGGGTAGACGCCTAGACGTAACCTCCTGACAAAGGAGAGTGCCCGACTCAGATGGGAGCCTGGATGAGAAACCCTTTGATTTCACTCAAGACAGTTGCATCTCAACGTATTCTCTCTTTAACCAGCCATCCTGTAATGACCGTAACTCAGTGTTCTATTGCTGCAGATCCTGTGCTGGGACTGATTAATGACTTAGACTGCAAAATTACTAGGCCAGGAGTAAATGCTATAGAAGTTGTTTTGAAACGTGCTTTCGATCACACGTGAAATTTGGAATCATGGCACTCTTAAACTCTTCCCAGCTTCTCCATGTAGGGGGAAGTCACGTTGTGATTTTATGCCACCCGTGTAAACAACTCCATTGCACTTTGCTCAGCTGGTTGGTGAAGTTTAGGGGGAGCTAGGATTTAGCCTGAGAACCGCGCCTGCAAAGTCCCGGGTGCTCTGTGTCCTGAGGACATCCTGCATGCCAGGCCCTGTGCCCAGCGTGCAGAGCCCCATCCATCTGCAGCTCAGTCCTGTGATGGGGCTGCTGGGTCTCTCTCCTTCACCTGTCCCCAAACTGCTATGCTTTGGGGTCCCCAATTCCGTGACGTCCCTGCAGGCCACCAAGGCAAGCAGACAGCCCCTCACTTGGAAGGAGACACCACTAATAACTCGCATGGGCCTTCCCGCAGGTTACCTCACCCGACCGAGCTGACCAAGTTATGAACCTAGGACCGCCCCATGGTACCGGGGTGACTCGCTTCCTGCCCACGTCATGACACACCTCTCACAGACTAGACGCCCCGTCTGTTGGGTCTCATGGAGGGAGAAAGGTCTCTGGAAAGACCTCTTTCTCTCTCCTTTCACAGGGTGGCTTCACAGTTCCGGGAACGAGCAGGAAGGGAGATCTTGTGTCCCATACACAGAGGCATTGGCATGGCTCCGTGCCTCCCACTGTCACAGCCCATTATGGTGATCCCACAGAAACCGCTATGTGGAGCTGAGCTCTCTGCCCCTCCCAGGCCACCCTGCTCACCACCCCCAGCCCCGCCACCTCTGCCAGGCCCTCCTCCAACCAGGACTGTACCTGCAGAAGTCTGAGCCAGGTTCAACAGTGGTCAGTTGGCTTCACAGGCTATTTCCTCATAACTTGACCCTGTGTCTTACAACACTGAATTTGGGGGAGCCCCCTTCCCCTGACAGCATCACGGCAGGTGTTACTGTGTGTGCATTATTCACTATGAGTCAGGCAGTTCAGACAGTAACCGGATGAAGGAGGAAGTTGAAGGTTCCAGCAGCTCCGTCGGGTGGCAGTCTTTGGAGGCCCCCCTGCATTCTGACCCCTTCTTGCCCTGGGTTCGTGGCCCCATGCACAGGAGCACCGCCATCAGGCCTCTGGAGCAAACCACTGGCCTCTGCCAGAATCCCCCAACCCCAGGATCCCAGCAGTGCTCCCTGGAAAGCAGAGCACTTAGGCTCAGCCGCCTTCCGTTCTACACACTCACATCCTCAAGGGCATCCCCGCAGAACCGACTAGAGGGGTAAACTGGCCCAGCCCTTCAGCCCCACGTCCAGATGGAAGGGAAGGACGAACATTCAAATGGGAGAGTTCATTGAAAGAGAGGAGTTGTCAGTGACCAGAGAGGGAGGTGGCCTTTCCTTGCTCTGGAGCAGACTGAGAGGTGAAGGAGGGAGAGCCAAGAGACCACACACTCCCCTTTCTCCCTGTGATGCTGTGAGGTCGGCCCTGAGCAGCAAGGAGGGGAGAGATTTAGGATTAGATGGGGATAGGGTGCTGACATTTTAACTTAAGTGGCCCTGGACGTTTACCACCCTCCAAGTGAAAGTAAGCCTGGGATGTCAAGGAGTCAGGAATGGAAATTCAACTAAACGTGTTTACATGTGTTTCTTTAAGCTGGTAAAGTAAAGCCGTTTCCTGTCTGTGTCCTAGCAAGGTCAGCTACTAAATAGATCAGCTTCCTCCAGCCCCAGGAGGCCCTGTTGACTCTGGGGAAAATCCTTCTCATTCTGTGTTTACTCTAGACCATCTGGGTCTGACCAGAGAGCACAGGCTTTCGGAAGACAGACTCAGTCTGACTTAGAGGTTACTCTGCTCACCTGCCTGCTGCATCCTTCCGCAGGGGAATGAGGACAGGGGAGGGCCAACCCCAGCTCAGGAGAGAAGCAGGGAGAAGGAAAATATAGGAAGGAAAAAATGTGTAGAGATCACTCTCAAAAAACCTCAGTCCAGATACACCAGTCAAAAGAAAAACAAACAAATAAAACAAACAAACAAAAAACAAACCAGAGACCAGAGTGATAAAGAGGGCTGCTGGAGCAAGGAGGCGTCCTTGGCTTCTGCAAATCCTTAAGGGACAGGGATCCGATGGCTCCTTCAACTCACATGCACCCTCGGCCTGTGGACCAGCCAAGGAATCTCTATCCAGGGCCTCGGTTTTCCAGACTGTCAAAATAGACACCAAAAGCTGGTTCCAGCGACCTCACCAGGTGGCATGGAATCAAATACGATTCCTTGGTCTCATATGAAAAAGAAACTCTGAAAACTGCACAGTTTCCCAGAATTTCCCGTCGCCATCATTGCCAATTCCTGAGGCCCCTATGGAGACCCATTACCTCTATAGTTCTCCGAAGGATATATTTAGGGCATTCTTGCTTTGAAACTCTCTTTGGAATTTTGCAATACAGTAGTCTACTAATTTTAAACATGCTTACAAACAAATTGTGTTCCAAAAGGAGACATGCAGGTTGGTTAGTTGGCTCTCAGAATTCAGTTTCACATAAAAACTGTGCTAAAACAAACGTATGATTCATGTGCAGCCAAATTAGTAGAAAACAATACTGTTACAATGTGGTAATGCAGCCAAATGGGAAAAAAGTACACTAAAATTGACTGGGTAATTGTAGGTTGACTAGCTTAAATCCAGGTACTTTAAAATTCTCCACAAATGCTTGACTGCTCTTGTTTCCTGCATCTTGAAGCCTTGTGCTGGGCATAAAGCAGGTATAACAAGGCGGGGACGAGGGGATGTGGAAAATTGTGATGGAATTCCTGGCAAGTCAGAGCAACCCACACATTTCTCCTCTAGAACTTCCCAGAGCCAAGCCTCCTCCACTGTCCGTGTCCACCGACCACTTCCTGGCTCCACCCAACCCTTAGCACTTCTCTCCATCTTCCTCCCCTGCCTCTAGCAAGGATGGGACCCACAAACAAGGTATCGAGGTTTGGGGGGAGGAGGGGTTGACAGTTCTACTTTTAAATTTATTAAGGTAATTTAACTGCAAGAAAAGAAAATAGCAGCCCTCAGTTGCCAGGTTCTAACCCAGAGGGGCTGAGCATAGGAGCCACACGTTCATGAAGTGCCCTGAACGTGGGGACACCTGGGGGATTTCCCAGGTGACTTTCTTTAGTCTCCTTCCATTGTGTGAACCATGCAGAGGGCCCCTAAGAAAGGCACCCAGAGGTTCCTGGCCTCGGAGACTCCCTCTGCCTTCAAGGCCTGATGTCTATCTAGCTAAGCAGGCAGTGCTCGAAACCAACCCAACTTTCCACCTCTCGCTGCACCTTGTACAAAACTTCCTCTCTGACAGACTTTCAGAACTAGGAACACAGTGCCCTGGGGCAAAGGCAACAGACATGTGGCTGCAGTGGCCACAGAGGATTTTTCCTATTTTTAACATCTACTTGTTCAGTGGTCTATACCTTCAGCATGCCAGCTGAATCCAGGCCTTTCTTTAGGTCTTTAGCCAACATTAAAAACCCAGCGTGATGGTTAATTTTATGTGTCGACTTGACTGGGCCATGGGATGCCCAGATATTTGGTCAAACATTGTTCTGAGTGTGTCTGTAGGGGTGCTTTTGGATGAGATTCACATGTGAATCAGCAGACTGAATGAAGCAGGGGGCTCTCCTCTGAGTCAGGGTGGGCATCCAATTAGTTGAAGACCTGAGTAGAACAAAAAGGCTGAACCTCTGGTGACTAAGGGGAAAAACACATCCTGCCTGATTGCCTTGAGCCTTTGGGCTCAAACTAAAACACAGGCTCTTCTTGGATCTTGAGCCTGCTGGCTTTTGGATTAGAACTTACACCATCAGCTCCTCTGGGTCTCCAGTTTGCAGAGTGTAGATCGTGGGACTTAGTGTCTTGAATTACATGAGCTAATTCCTTATAGAAAATTTCTACTACGTATCTATCTATCATCTATCTACCTATTTAAGATAAACTTTTGTTTTTATATTTATATGTGTGTGTGTGTGTGTGTGTGTGTGTGTGTATATACATATCCTATTGGTGCTGTTTCTCTGGAGAACTGTAACTAATGCACCCAGTCTATCCAAAAAAGTGTAGTTGAGGTTGAAAATACTGATAATGAGGAAAAGGATGTCAGTGCCCTTCAGCCAGAGGCCACCAGGAACACACGTGTGGTTGGCCTGCATTACTTTGAGGGAGAATGTACACCATGGGGAACCGTGGAGTGTCTCTGTAAGAGGATGTTGGGAAGAACCTATTATAGGGAACTATATTCAATATCTTGTAATAATCCATAATGGAAAAGAATCTGAAGAATTTTTACATATATATATAAATAAATAAGTATATATAACCGAATCACTTTTCTGTATACCTGAAACTAACACAACATTGTAAATCAACTATATTTCAATTAAAAAAAAAGAGAGAGAAAGAACCTATTATAGATTTTGGGCTTTGGGGTGATGGAGAAGAATCCAAGAAAGCAGGGGTTTATCCTGGCTTGCGCACAAAAAAAATGAGGACAGAAAGTGAGACGATTCTATGATTATCTCAACAAGTGTCTTACCTCTGGGGAGGGCTGTCTAGAGCAGGGATAAATCTGGAATTGGTAAAGAAGCAGCAGTCACTCATATTAGCCAAGAGAGGGAGTGTTTGGAATTCTGGGGGTGGCACAGTGACTTTGTTTTTCCCTGTTCTTGGACAAAGTTATGAAGTGTCCCTGTTTTGTCTCACTTTGTCGTGGTCTCCGGGTGGCCTTTTCTGATGTTGGTGTTCTGTGAGATTGTTTAGGTCATTTCCACTCCCCTAGTTCTCCCCCCGAACTGCACCCCTGGCCTGTCCCTCCACCCAGAAGAGAGCTGAAAGCTGATCTAGGGGAGGCGGGGGGGGGGGCTGAGTCTCACTTGTGCAGATGCGGGGGCCCTGGGATCTTCTGAAGGGAGTAGCCCCTTGTCTATCACAAGCTTTTCAAGTTCCCTTTGCAACTCCCTTTTAAAAATCTCTCCTATTCTGTATTACCAAAAACCAAGCACGTCACGTAATTCACAAATTCAATCCTTAAACCAACCCTAGATTATAAGTATAGTATTGTTTTCATTTCGATGATGGGGTCACCACGGTACACACAGAGTCAACAACAATAACAACAACAAAGCAAACCCAATAACAAAGAGCCACCGTCTGCTCACCACTGAAAAGTCCCTCTCGTGCTTGATCATGTGGCCCAATGTGTATCCATATCTTACGGCAGATTCGGAGGACTCCCTTTCCAGTCTGCATACCATTTCCGGAGTAAACTGCCATTTGGCCGCGGATCAAAACCCTGCCCTGCTCCCTACTGCCTAGAGAGTTAAGCCCAAATGCATTGCATCAAGACTCTGGCCAGTTTTGAGTCCCTGCCTCGACTCCATTGGTGTCCTTAGCCCTCCTTTTCCCCTAAGTGAGCTCTCTGCTGTGGCCACAGCCGCACTTTCATTGCCTCCTGAACCCGTCAGATGCATTTCCACATCCGTGCCACTCCCTCCAGCTGGACTATTACCCTGCCTCCATCCAGTCTCAGTCCCATCTCTCCTTCTCAACTCAGGTCTGACTTCTTCTTTGTAGCTTCCCTGGCAGGTATCCTGTGCTATTTCATATTCTTATGTATGTTTTTATGTATCACCCTTGTTATCCCAATAGGACCAGTGGTGGATTGTTTGCAAAACAACCACAATAATTTGTCCCCTGCCTAGATGTGTGTCCCTCTGCAGCATGACTTTCCTTGGCCACTTCTGCCTTCAAGAGGCAGAGTCTATATCTTGACTCTTTCAAATCTGAGTTTGATCCTAAATGTGACTTGTTCTGGCCAGTGGAATGTTAGAAAATCCTGAGACCCTATAAGGAGCCTGGGTTAGCCAGAGAAGGATGAGAAAACACAAGGAGCAGAGATGGATCATCCCAGCTGACCAACCAAAGACGAGCTGTCCTAAACCAAACAGCTTGCCAGCTGCCAAGTGTTTGAGAGAAGCCATCCTAACTCATCCAACACCAGTTAAGCTGTCCTGGACAGAAAAGCCATCCCAGCCAACCCAAGGAATTGTCAACAAACAAAAGATGTTTGTTTTTACATGCCAGTATATTTTGGGATGGTTTGTTATGCAGCAAAAGCTAATGAACACAAGATTCTAAGCTCCATCAGATGTTGAGGTATGACCCACCTTACCTGAATCCTCGGAATCCAGTCTTGCAGATGATAGCTGGTCCTCAGTAAAAGTTTGTTTTTGACGATAAAAATGCCAGTAAAGAATGATGAAAGCTGGAGTTTGAAGGAGGCCAGGCCTAGCCTTCAGAGAGGATGGAGATCTGAGAGTAACTGGGAAAGCTGTTTCATGCTTGAAACATGGACTAAGCCAACCGGATGATATCAGAGTTTCAGGTAACCTACCTTAACTCCTTGGAGTTTCTATCATGAAATTCCCTTCTCTCACAGGACTGTAAAGCTGTGCACAAACTTGGCCAACAGACACTGGATTTAACTGGTGGAGTGGCAGGAAAGGGTTACTCTTGGGAAGAGAGATGCAGCCTTGGGGGGGGGGGAGATCTCACATTTTATCATTCCTTCATCCATTTATTGAATGTTGACTGAACACCCACCATGTGCCTGGTGGTGTGCTGGGGACCAGGAGTAAAGAGAGGAACAGTCTGGTCCTGGTCTTCAAGGGGCTCTAGGTCTGGAGGGGAGAGGAGCATCAGGACACATCTGACTGCCTCCTGGCTCGAGTTCAGCCAGATGAGAGGTTAGTTAGAGGCTCCTGTCCTAGTGCTCATTTTCTTGGACAAATTGACTGTGTTATTGGTTTACCTCTCCCACTCGTGGGAGTTTATAGACAATTTTCCAAGTCTTTAAGTTTATATTTTCTGAACCAAATTGAACTTGTCTTAAGAAAACAAGTGAAAATGAATTGTCCTTAATAGTATGATCATCTAATTCCTTCAGATGTAATGCAACTCTGTGTAGCTGGGTCCTGGGTGCCATGTGCTCCACCGTCAACACCTCGGACTGCGGTCAAGGACAAAAGACTGCCTGGATTCTCCGAAGGCTCAGTGACATCCTGCCTGACGGCCAAGGGCCTGATCATGGCTCCCAGGTGGACTATCGTGATAATATACCCCACCGTGGATTATTGGGCACTGAGTGCTTTTTCGTTAAGTGCTCACAGTTTTAAACCCTATTGTTTCTCAGTGACCTCATTAGATAGGAACCACTGATATTTCTCTTTCACAGATGAGAAATTGGAAGCACTAAGAAGTTAAGTAACTTGCCCAAGGTCACATAGCTAAGGAGGAACAGACCTGGAGCTTGACCTCGGTGTTTTTGTTCTCATCTTTCATAAAGCTCACACCACTTTAGGCCCGGCCTGTTGATAGCCCTAGGGAGACTGGTCTCCCTTCTTCCCCCCTGTTCCAGAGCTTCAGTGTCCTCGCAGCCCAGCACTTACTTGGGTGGTAACTGGCCTCCTGCTGTTTTCACTCTTAGAGGATTGGAAATCCTTCTGACACAACGCTTTACTTCTTGTTTGGTTTATCTTTCCTAAAGCTCAAAGCAAGTAAGAGAGCCTGACCTGTTCCCTTCAGGCAGCTTCTGAATGAGAGACTTCCAGAACTGTCAGCCAACACTCAGCTGACAGCAGCCCAGCTCCAGGCTGCAGGTGACTCAGGGAGAATCTGGGAGGCTCACTGGCGCTCCTGTCCCAGTGCCTGGCAGTAGTCACTGCTGGCTGAGTGAGGGAGTTCCTGCATCCAAGACCTGGGGAACGACCTCACCTGCCAGGCCAATACCAGTCTTTTCTACTTTTAGTTACAGAATATTTTTAAAAAGAAGAAGAGAAAAACCTGGAGAGAGGTGATCTCCAGCCCCTCCCCTTCCTTTATTCCTCCCTCTGGGACCACCTCCCTCCCTCTCCCTTTCAGCCCACCGCTTTCCTTCTCCTTTCTTCCCCCCCACCCCAAGATCTCCTCTCCCTCTAGTGGAGTCCAGCCTATGGTAACTTCCCCCTAATTCAGATTGGTTTTCCTGTGTTACCATGGCAACCCGCTGCTCCCAAGGATTTTCAGCAGTCACTTTGCCCCTCTGTTTTTCATAGGAAATCTTTTTTCTACGTCTTGTCCTTCCCAACTCACCACTGCCAGTTTGAGCAAAACTCCAGCCCCAGGCTCTCCAATATTTTTAAGCAGCCATATCTCTTTTATATGAACTAAGTTGATGTATTTTGAATAATTTTAGATGCGATATCAGTCAATTTGGTTAATTCCGAATACATCAGTACCGTTTTCTCCTTGGAGTGTAACCTGGCTTACTTAGTGAGGGGTGGACAAGTTGAATTTGTACTTATGCAGAGGCGTTGATAGGAGCTGACTTGTGCATACTGAGCAGGGAAGTGGTTCAAATGCGACCATTGGTGCCCCAGAGGGAAGGAGGGAGCAAACCAGGAGCCTGCCCCAAGAAAATTGTCCAGTCCACAAAAATACCCAGAACTCAGCATCCTCTCCAAGCCCTTGCTGAGCAAAAGGTCCCAAATGTGGTGCAAAGAAAAGAATATGCCCTCTGAATATAGGCAAAATTGAGTGTTATTCTCAACTCTGTTAATGAACTAGCTGTGCTGTGTGAGCTTGGGCAGGTTCCTTACCCTCTCTGAATCTCAGTAGTCTTTCAAAGTTATTGGGAGAAACAAATGGGCTAATGCACGTTAAAGGGCCTAAAGTAGTTCTCGGCACACACTCAGTAGAAAGTAACTGCTGTATTCCAGTTACTAGCATGAGCCCTAGCACGAGCATGAGTCCTCTGAGGCAGCATCGAGGTTCAAAGCTGAGCACCAGAGGCAGATACCAAGGTTACCACATAATCAGACTGCGCAGCTGGTAACCCAACCAGGTTCATGGTCTGAACACCCCAAGGTTCAGGATGGAAGTGGTCATGAGAAGCTAAGGCGCCAAGACTCATCAGATGCTGTTACAGGAGCAACGTCCTTGAGTTGTCAGGAGGGGAAACTGACCCAGCAAAGGAACCGGACACTGCCAGCGTTCAGCATCCTTTCCCCTTCTCCTTGTGTGTCAGGCAGGCCGGGAACTGGGAGCGGAACAGTGAAAGGGAGAGAAAAGCCAGGTCCCTGCTCAGCCCAGAAAAGAAGGCTGAGCACACACGAAAGGGGCCATTTGACCTGAGCTAGTTCAACAGGACCCTTGAATGTGGGGTTGGTTCCAAGCCCTGAACCTTCAACTTGAAAAATACGTCGTGCAGAAGATTCTTAAATGAGTGCATAACAGGATGGACTGAAATAAAATGCTCAACCTAAAAGTTGAAAGTTATATTTTATTCGGCAGATTGTGTTAGGACGCAGCCCAGGACATAGCATCTCGGATCACTCTACGAGGCTGTTCCAAAGCAGCAAGGTAGAAGCCAGGATAAGTGAGTTTTTGCAACAAAGACCAGGTAGTTGGAACATCAAAAGATTACTGTTAAAGAAAACTAGATATCTCAAGTTAAGGGATTTAGCGCTTTTTTATGTCTGAGAAGGTGCAAAGGTCTGGATTCATTGAAATCATTCCTTTGATATGCATCTAGCTCTCTAGGGTGGTGTCCTGTTCTGCTACATCCCAAGTCCCCTCAGGGGGCACCGCTGGGGGTGGCTGCAGAGGCCGGGCTGCCTGCTTGTCTGCATCCTGAGTTCCCTCTGCTCACTGTTGGGGGTGGAGGTAGCGGCTGATGACTTGATGGCCACAGCATCCTTTGTTTACTGACACAGCTGCCAATACTTTTCATTCACGCTGGTGAGAAATTTCTTGATGTTGATAACCACAAGGGCCATGTTAACAGTGCTGTACCTACTAAGAGATTAGAATCTTCAAAAGCAACTGCTACCCCCTTCTAGGATATAGAAGAAAGGCTGGGAGAAGATCGAGTAAGATTAGTGGACCCTTATTTGGAAGCTGTTTCCCAGGCAGAGGTAGCAGGCAGTGGGGCAGAGAATCTGTTAGAAGGTGATAGGCTGATATTTTAGAAGAATCTGGAGGGGAGATACTGTGGTTAAAGCCTCTCCTGAAGGTGGAGGAAGAAGGGAAGCCAGTTGAACTTGCAGAGGAAAAGGAACGCAGGTCTCATGGGTTGGCCAGGAACTCCTCGGGTGGGAGCTGTGTGCACGCTCTTGAACAGGACTCTGCCCAGAGGCCGTCCCAGAGGAGCGGGACAGCCCAGCAGAAGTTCTTCCTGCGGTGGACCCAGGAGCCAGCAGGGAGTCATAAGTGGCCACCTGGAGGAAGCACCATCTAGGACAGCAAACTGCAGCTGGGGGTATCCTGGCAAACTCACAGAAGAGATTTATGAGAAGAAAACTAGCATTTGAACGTCACACAAAGGACACCGCAGAGGACACCAAAGCCAGATGGCAATCGTACAGATCTAGTAAGAACTGTTCTCTTCCCCTCGTCCTCCTCTCTCCTTGAGCCAACCCTGGAGAAGCTAGAGGCAGGACGGGGCAGTAGGGGGGAACCAGATGGGGAGACGGAGGAGGGAAAACTGGTCGTCCACGCCTGCCCTCACCCACTGCACGTCCCTAGCCAAGTATGGTCTTAACTGGGAGAGGAGCTTAATCCAGGTGAAAGATAACATTTTTTCTTTTTTCAGCTTTATTGAGGCATAACTGGCAAAAATTATATGCATTTAAGGTGTACAATGTGATGGTTTCAAATAAATACACATTGTGATCGCTACAATCAAGCTAACTGGCATTCATCACCTTACTTAGTTATCACTTTTTGGTTTTGTTTTCTTTTCATCCCCCTGTCCCCCTCCCCTCTGGCAACCACCTTTTGTTCTCTGTAGCTATCAGTCTGTTTCTGTTTTGTTACGTTTGTTCATTTCTTTTATTTTTTAGATTCCACATATAAATGAAGACATACTGTATTTCTCTTTCTCTGTCCAGCTTACCTCACTTAGCATAATACCCTCTAGGCCCATTCATGTTGTTGCAAATGGCAAGATTTCATTTTTTTTAGGGCTGAAGGGCCATGTGATGTTTCATTGCATATCAATCTGCTGTCTGTCTGTCGATCTATTTATATCTTCTTTATCCATTCATCTATCAATGGACACTTCCATATCTTAGTTATTGTAAATAATGCTGCTATGAACGTATGGGTGCATATATCTTTTAGAATTAACGTTTTTGCTTTCTTTGGAAAAGTATCCAAAAAAGGAATTGCTGGACTGTATGGTAGTTCTGTTTTTTGAGGAAACTCCATACTGTTTTCCATAGTGGCTGCACCAATTTACAGTCCCACCAACAGTGTGTGAGTGTCCCCTTTCTGCACATCCTTGCTGATACTTGCCATTTGTGGTCTTGTTGATGATAGCCATTCTGATAGGTATGGAGTGATAGCCCACTGTGGGTTTGGTTTGCATTTGCCTAATAGTTCCTGATGTTGCACATAGCCCTTCCCTCTGCTTCCATCTACATTCTTCCCCTCTCCTCTTTATTCAGTGAGCTTTTGCTTCACAGGGTCTTCTTTCTGTCCCCCTCACCTTCTTCTTTGGTAATTTGTTTTTTTACTGACTTGCAACACACATACAGAACAAGCATATATCATACATTTCAGTAAAATTTGTTCAGAAAGCCCCAGCTGGGCAGAAACATGTTGTGCCCTACAATGTCATAAAAACTTTAGAATAATGGATCAGGATGATATCACCTAAACAATGATCAATCTTACATCACCCAAAACCCAGATAACCAGACCTTATATGCTTCATTATGTGATATAATAGAAAGCTTGTGGTACTGATGCAGGAAAATGGATGTGGGGGCTTGAGGAGGGCCATGTCCCAGGTCTTGGTGGAACCCCTTGGACGTGCCCTGCCAGGTGTGGGTCCTTGGCTTCGCGCAGGAAAGAACTCAAGAGTAAGCCACAGTTGAGTAAATGTAGATTTATTTGGAGAGATACATACTGCATAGAGTGTAAGGCAAGAGAAAGGCAAGAAAAGAGGTTGGGTGCTCAGGTTGAAGTAAAAGTAGGTACACACTCCATAGACAGAGTGCAGGCCATCTCTGAAGAGGAGGGAGTGAAAAAGGGCAGCCAGGCATGGTGTTGCCAGTTTTTAATGGGCTCAGTAGCTTCACACACCTACAGGTGAGACCATTCTAACTACCCTGGAGAAGGGACTGGGATTCCCAGGAATTGGGCCACCGCCCATTCTTTGGCCTTTTGTGGTTAGCCTTGGGAGTGTCATGGCGCCTGCGGGCATGTTATTTATCACGCTATTGCAATGAGCATATAATGAAGCTCAAGGTCTACTAGAAGTCAGACCTCCCACCAACTTAATCTTCAAGGCCAACTGGGAGTAGAATCTTCCACCATTTTGGTGTTAAATTGCTGTCATTCCTTGAATGGCTCTGCCCTGCCCCCTTCCATCCTGTCTTAGCACCTCCTTTGAAGTATGCTTGTCACATAATCAGCCTGCATCTCATCAAACCTCTGGAACCAACTACCAGTTTGTAAGAGATAAGGAACAGAAGAATGTGTTAAACAATGCCACAGGGGTGCAATCAGCCAAATCCAGAGTTTGGGAAATTCTACAGGATAAATGACTTGGTTTCTACAAAAAGTAAACAGTAAAAAGAAAAGGAGCGTGGGAGGGGAAATTTAGAAATTGAAAAAGACTGAAAGACCTAGCAATCAACCAACTGCTGTAGATAGAATTTGTTTAGGTCCTGATTTCAATATATCAACTGAAAAAAAAAAAAAACTATTTGTAGAAATCAGAGAAATTTGAACACTGAATATTAGATGATATTAATGAATTAATGATAAGGTATGATAATGGTCTTCTTGTTCCGTTTTAAAAATAGAGTTTTTATCTCTTAGACATACATTTGGAAATATTTACAGATGAAATGATATGATAAATGGGATTTGCTTTCAAGTAATAGTTGGAGGTCCAGAGGGAATGGGGAGGAGCAGAAGACAGAAGACTGGCCATGTACTGACAGTGGTTGAAGCTGGGCCTTGTGTACCTGGGGATTCATTACGCTATCCTCCCTACTTTTATGTAGGATAAGCATGTCCATAATAAAAAGCGTTTTGTTTTCTGTACTTTTTTGAAGTAAGTTCCAGGAGGATAAGGACCTTGTATCTTCCTCCTTCTAGATTCGTTTCTCTAGGGCTATCATAACAAAGTACCACAGACTGGGGGTTTAAACAACAGAAATGTATTTTCTCACCGTCCTGGAGGCTGAAAGTCCAAGATCAAGGTATCGGCAGTTTGGGTTCCTTCCAAGGGCCAAGAGGGGAGGATCTGTTCCAGGTGTCTCCTTGCTCGTAGACGGTTGTCTTCTCCCAGTGTCTTCACATCATCTTCCCTTGGTTATTGGTGTCAGTATCCAAATCTTCCTTTTCTTATAAGGATACCAGTCACGTTGGATGGGGACCCACTCTAATGACCTCTTTTAACTTAATTACCTCTGTAAATTTTGACTCTAAACACAGTCACATTCTGAGGACTTCAACATATGGATACAGTTCAGCCCCTAACACTGACCTAGTGCCTGGGGAGGTAAAGGGGCTCTAATAACTGTTTTTTGAATGAATCAATGACTGTTAGAAGACAGCAGCTGGGCAGCAAGGCCGCGCTGCCTGAATCCTCGGCTCTCCGCAATGGCTTCTTGCTGTAGTTTTAATGATGGCGGTTCTTTCCTTCCAGGCTGTGGGCTTGAGTTTGTAGCTGTGGCGGGGAGGGGTTAGTTAGCAGGAAAACAAGGCAAGGCCGATGAGCATAGGGTTGGGTTTTACAGCCACCACAGCTCTGACAGCCTCCACCATATGCTCTGATTGCCTGGCAACACGGTTCTAGTCGAAGGCAAGACAGTCAGGCAAGACCGAGTACACTGCCCCAGGCAGGGTCCAGGGGCCTGGCAGGTCCTGCGTTCCCCAGACTTGGTACTTTCTCCAGTCACAATTGCCCACTAAATCTCAAGCTAATGAGTCCTCAGACCCATGCCTTTAAAGGTGAGGAGGAGACACTGGTTATCATTGACAGATTGGAGTTCCACACTGAAATGTTTAAAAGTCAATAAGGTCTCTTTAATTCAGCTGTGCACATTAATAACCAAAGTGAAACAAGAACATATCTGCAATAAAAATGTACAATAAAATCCTTTCAGTCTCAAATACGTTTTACTTCTTAACTGCAGATCCATTTAGTCCTTCGATTTTTGCCTGTGATGTAAAAGAATAAGAGAAAATGAACCAATTCAAAGGTATTGAATATATGACCTATTTTAAAATTATGTTTAAAGCCTCAAAATCAGGCAATTACAGCAATTTTAAAGCACTTAGGATAAATGCTATTTGGCTTGGCTCTTTCTTTCCTTTCCTTTTAATTTCTGGCTTTCAAATTTTAAAAACTCATTCCAATTTTTCAAGATAATTTTTCCCCAATTATAAATTCTTCATGTTCATTGAAGAAAATTTGGAAGACACAGAAAAGCATAAAGAAAACATTTAATCCCATCCTCAGAGAGACCCAGTGTTAACATTTTGGTGTATTTTCTTCCAGTTGTTCAGTTAAATATTTATTCTGTATGTAGTACTTTGATTCCAATTTGGCATCATACAAAGTCTTTTCCATGTGCCATTACAGTTTCTTGTAAATATTTTTTTTCTCTTTATTTACAAATCTTAAAGGTACAGATTGATGAATCTTGACTTATGTATGCACCCACGTAAGCATCATCCAGATCTCTATATAAAATATTTCCAACACTTTAGAAGGCTCCCTTTTGCTCCCTCCAATTTTGCCTATACTTGATCTTAGTTTAAGTGAAGCCATGTCACAAGTATACTTTTGTAGCTGACTTCTTTCACTAAATATTAGCTCTATGAGATTTAGCCATGTTTTTGAATATTCCAGTATTCTTTTTTTTTTTTTTTTTTCTGCTGTGCAGAATCTCATTGTATAAAATATCAGCATTTGCTTATTCACTTTTCTTATGGGTGGACATCTATGATTTTTCCAGTTTGGGGTTACTCTGAGTAAAGCTGCCATGCAATCCTGTCCTGTCTCTGGACATAAGCACCTCTCCCTTGTGGGTGTACATCCAGGAGTAGTGTTGCTCCTCCATATGATAAATGCATGTCTTAGCTTTGGCAGACGTCGCCCACCGTTTGGTAAAGTGGTATACCAGTTCAGAGTTCCTGTTATTCACATTCTCAGCAACACTTGGTATTGCCAGTCTTTTAAATTTTAGTCATTCTACTGGGTATATATTGGCTTCTCATTGTGGTTTTAATTTGCATTTCCTGGTGACTAAAGATGTTGAGCACCTTTTCAATTTGGATATCTTTTTTGTGAAGTGCCTGTTCAGATATTATTTTGACTATTTTTTAATTTGTGTGACTGCCCCTTTCTTATTTATTTGTAGGCACACTTTATATATGATATAATGGATATGTCTCCTACTCTGTAGTTTCCCTCTCTTAATGGTATCTTTTAATGACTAAGGGTTTTTAATTTTAATCAAGTTTAATACATTCATCTTTTCTTTTCTGGTTTTTGTGACTTGTTTAAAAGATCTTTGTCTACAAAAAGATCATGAAGATATTCTCCTAAAACATCGTTTTTAATGGCTGCATATTTTCATTTGATAAATTCATCATTTTCCTGTTTTGGAATATTTAGGTTGTACCCTGTTTTCCACTACCGTAAGTAAAAGTGTAAATACTTATTGTCTTATGTGGGCCAGTCTCTGCATTAGATTTTTACATTTATTTTTACAAGAACTATCCAGCAGGTACTATTTTCAGGCCTATTTTGTAGAAGGATAAAGAGAGGCTAAGAGAAATGGGGTTATTTACCCAAAATCATATGACTAGTGCTGGGGTTTCAACTGCGATCTCTCTGTCTGCAGAACCACGGTTAAAACCACTTCATTATCTATGTTTCAAATGAGGATTTCCTCAGGATAAATCCCTAGAAGTGAAATTTACCACGTTGAAAGATAAAACACGTAAACAGTAACGAAAAGGAGGCTGGAGCAGCTATATTAATATCAGATAAAATAGACTTCAGAACAAGGAATATCATTAGGAATAAAGAGAGGTATTACATAATGATAGGAGATAAATTCTCCAGGAGTATGTAACGACCCTAAACAAATGTGCACCAAACCACAGAAGCCCAAGCGCTGGGAGACAGAAACCGTTAGAACAGGAAGGAGGAGTCAAGTTCACAGCTGCAGGGGAGACCGACAGGCATCTCTCAGTGATTAATAGAGCAGGTGCGCAGAAGATCTGTGAAGGTGGAAAAGCCCTGAACAACACAGTCAACCAAACCATTTTCTCTCAGCTCCCAGGGTTAGTTACTTTTGCAAAATCCAGCTGTTTTCCTCTGTGATTCCCTCCTGCCCCTGCACCCCGCCGCTCCCCACCAATCTGGAAGCATTTCTGTCTCCTCTTCGTCTCTCATGTTCTGAGACGTCATGATAACCTTCCTGGGTGGGAGACTTTTCCATTTGCTGGGCTCCTTTTTTCCCTCCTGCTTGTTTAGCCATCTGACTTTCATCTGAGGCCTTCCTCAAGTATCTGGTGATCTTAACTGGAAGGGACTACTTACATTTAAGAGCTAACGAAAACTTCAGGGAGCATGGGCTTCATTATAGCGTGGTGGGCCCTTTCTGTGGGTTCCTCTCAGAGGTTTCTAGAAGTTTCTAGAAGCCTTTCCTTTGAGTTGTTCAGACTCTCCAGAAGAGACTCCATCAATGAGTAAGGAATTGTGGTGATGAACCCAACCAAAAAAATGGATGAAAGGAATGGGGAAACATGCAGTCAAGGGGTTACTGGAATCAAAGAATATGGTGAAGTAAACGGTAGGGAGTTGGGAATTACTTAAACCCAAATATGGTAATAAAAAGTGGAAAAATTTAAGATAAACACTAAGGTCTGGTGGGTATTAAATGTGTGGCTACTTGTGTTGTAGAGACAGGGCAGTGAGAGGGCGACTGGTCTCACAGTTCAGCGTTGGCTGTTGACCTTATCTGACCCTTTGCCAGGCCTGCATGCAGCCTCCAGACACCGTCACACCCTGCGTCCCTCCATCCCGGCCTCAGGAGTTCAGCAGACCAACCACATAATTTGTGGGGCCCAGTGCAGAATGAAAGTGCAGAACCCCTAGTTCAAAATGTATTAACAAGTGCATGGGGAAAATGGGGAGATGCAGGTCAAAGGCTACAAGCTTTCAGTTACAGGATGTGTATGTTGCTGGGATCTGACGCTCAGCGCGGTGACTGTAGTGAACAATATTGTATTGTATGCTTGGGAGTCGCCGTGAGAGTAGAGCTTTAACGTTCTCACCGTAACAACAATAAAATGGTAATTATGTGAGGTGAAGGGTGTGTCAATTAACCTTACTGGGGTCAGCATTTTGTAATATATAAGGTACTGTGAGTATGTGTTCATACACGTACCAAGTCATCATACTGTACATATAGCTTATATCTTGTATCAATTATATCTCAACAAAGCTGGAAAAAAAAAAAGAAAAAGAAGCGGCTGTGTTGGGAATAATGAACCGAATCATATAAAGGGTGAAGTGGTAATAACATCAAGTGTGATCTTTAAACCTTTATATCCAAATTCTTACTGGCAAGAAACACAGTCACCAACAGGCCAGGCTTTAAAAAGTATTTAAAACGTCCAGGCAAGGGAGAAAGCCTTTATGCCTGGACTTAACAGAGTGAGTGAGCATTTTATTCAACTCCATGGAATGAGGGGATTTACTGAACATTAAAAAAAAAGAAAAGGAAAAAGAAAAAAGAATTTCAACATGGCCAGAGCAGAGTCGTCCATAAGCTGCAGGAATGTTAAGCAGGCACTCAAGAGAGTAACCTCCCCAGGTCCCACTTCAAGGGGCGGTGTAGGATGGAGACTTTCTCAGAGGGGGGAGGTAATTAGGTTTACTTGTTTATATTTATTTATTTTTAGAGGAGGTGCTGGGGATTGAACCTAGGACCTTGTGCATGCTAAGCATGCGCTTTACCTACGTGCTCCCCTCAGGATGGAGACATTCAAGAGAAGCGGCCACCTGCTGGTCCCTCCGGCCTGGAGGCAACTCCAGCGCTCCCTTGCCTGTGGTTTTTGAGGCCCGATAAGAGGTTCCTGCTGAGATTCGTGGTGACCCCTCTCTCTTCTCAGCAGCCTCCTTCTGAGCTTTCTTAAATCAATTCTCTCTCCTTCCTCTTTGTGTTCATCTTTTTTAAAAAATATGTTCAAATTTCTCATCCGTTGTTGCCTTTTATGTTCTTTGTTCTCGTGGGTAAATGTATTCCTTGTTTATTACTGTGGTTTAGTGGGATTTTAGAGGGAGTGAGCTTAAGTGCAGGAGATCAGTCTGCCATCTAGGACCTTGACGAGGAAGCCATAAAAAGGAGACGGTGGTGAGAGACCCCAGGACAACGGCAAGCTCATAACGGCCTTTCAGGGAATGGGGTTGGATTTAAATCTCTCTGCTGGACCAGCTTTGCAGCCAGACCGCCAGCCAGGGCTCCCACCCCAGCTCTGCAGTCTGCAGCCACGCGACCCTGGCATGTTACTGCTTCTCCTTGTGTCTTAGTGTTCTTACCAGTGCAGCAGGGGCACAATGATAGTACCATCACATAGTGTTGTTATACAGTAAAATGAGTGAGTTCCTGAGAGCTCGAAGAGGTTTATTATTGAGATGAAGAGGAGAAGGTGAGTCTCAGATGATTGGAGCAAACAGCACCTCTGTGGGGTCCTTCCCCCAGAAACGAGGACGATCAGTGGGCTTTGAAAAGAAGGGTGAGGTTCTGCTTAAAGCTTGAGGACTCTTCTCATTGTGCTTTTTATAGATGCTAATCACTTGGGTTCCCAGGTTGACCTTGGCCCAGGATGCAGAGGAGCAAGCCACTACTTCTGCATCTGAACTGTTGATTAAGCCAGTTCTTTCCCCTCCCCCATACCATCTGGGCTTCTAAATTCAGGCCTGCAGGTCTGGAGGGTCCAGATTGGACCCTGCCTTCCCTGAAGTCCAGTTACTGACAAGAGCTGTCAGCGACTGTGTTCCCCTCGGTTTGAGGGACACAAGGCTTTCTTGGTTACTAGTGACAGGAACCCAGATATTGCAAGGTAAATTAAGAAAGTGTGGGCTAAAGTAAATAATCCATGACCAGGCAGGGTGGAGCAGGCCTCAGAGACAACAGCAACGCATTCTCTCCTTTCATAGAGAGCTCGGCTTCTGCCTGCGTGTGACTCATTCTGCACTGGGGCGCATGCCAGGGGCCACGGCCACTGGAACTTCAGGTCAAGCTGGGCAGCCATGCCACTGTCCTCTACGCTGCTGGGCTTGTGGCTTTGTGAGGTTATCTAAGATAGTGATCACAAACCTACAGGCATATACTTGCCTGGGGTGGGTGTTTCATTTTAAAAGATAAAAGCCAACTCTGTAACACAGCTGAGAGAGTTCTTATCTCCTCGGACCCTGAGTGAAGTACGCAAAAGGCGAATGACAGGAGGGAAAACCAGAGTATAGCAGAAGCCGTCTGCAGACCTTTGATCTCAGTCCACCTGGGCTAGCTTTGAAATGAGCTGTGTAACTCATGAGCATTGGAAATATTCTGGAGCAGAGGCAATTTACTGTGCTGCACCTGAATAAACAAGGGCTCATGAGCTTGCGACCTCATTTCCCCTTCATCAAAAGTCCATCCCCTTCTTAAAAGGGGTACTCGTATTTCTAAACTCATATTTTCCCTGACAAAAGAACGATTTAATATTATTCCGATGCCACTTGAGAAAAGAGGTTAAGTTCCTAATCATTGAAAGAAATAATATACACTCCAGAAAGAAAAGAACCCAGGAAATGTAAGATTCCAAGGAAGTGAATAGAAATAAAACTTGAATCAAAATATTGTCGATGGCGGGGTGGGTATAGCTCAATGGTAGAGCGCATGCCTAGCATGCATGAAGTCCTGGGTTCAATCCCCAGTGCCTCTGTTAATAACAACAACAACAACAAATATTGTTGACTAGACAAAAAGGTGGCAGGAAAGAAAGAAACTGAAGAACCAGTGTAATACTAGAGAAACATAATTGAATGAGAGTCTAAAAAACCTCCTGGGGAAAAAACACAGGATGGGTGGACAGATATGGATGGATACGGTATGACTAAGGTGCCTTCCTAGATGACACAGAGTTGAGTGAATATTATCTCAGACTCACTCACAGATGTGCACACCTGCTGACACAGAAAGACAAGTGGCACAGCTTAAAAGAGGCCAGAAATAATTTTTAGTATTTGTAAAATATTAGGCAGGGGACTGAAAACCTAAGGAATAGGCAGGGCATTGCTGCTACTTCTTACAAGCTGTCTGTGGGACTTTGGGAGAGAGAGCGAGGAGGGAAGTGGTTTCTACCAGATGCTGTGAGAGCGTTTGCATTCTGGACCTTCCCATAAAGGGCATTTGGAATGAGGCATTTCTAACTAGGGAGGGTGGATCCCACAAAGAGAGAGCAGAACAGGCTTGCTCAGAGACTAGCTCACTTGCTCAGGAGGATTCTAAAGTAAAGCATATTGGTTTTTTGTTGCTGTTGTTGTTTTAAATAAAGAAAACAAAAATGATTCAAAAGGCTACCATGCAGAATAAATCTTAATATTAAGCAATAAATAAAGTAACCTGTGCACTCGTGAGAGAGCACCTGAGAGGTTTTTATACAAAATACAGACGAGGGTGGAAGGTAAAAAGCAAGTATGACATGGAGAAGAAGAAGAAGAAGGCAGGAGGCTCCCCATGATTCTCATGAGGGAAGTGGTTGAGAAACAAAATGCATATGGCCTCAGTCTCCTCAGTGTGCAGGGAATGGCCAGTAAGGTAAATTCACAGTTTTGATTACCTGAGACTGGTGTGCTGAAATTCAAAAGCATAATATGATGGAAGAGCTTACTTTATTCAAAAGAAACGTGTATTAGGTAGCATATCAAGAACATGGGCAACAACCTTCATGAAGGCAGTCTACTTATCAAGCACACATAATCTGCTGGGAACTGTTCTGGATGTTAGAATCCAATGTCTGCTCTGAGGGAGCTTGTAGTCTATGATCTCAAATCGCTTTCTGAAATCAACCAGGTATAAATAAACCGAAATTGTTCTAGTAGGTAAATAAGGACATACCTGCAAGAAAGCTGTGCTAATTCTCTGAAGGCTTTGAAATGTGATCCAGTCTTTTTGGAAAAATACACACACAGAAGAGGGAAAGAAGGGAGCAGAATCAAGGATGACTTGGCACAATTAGACAGATGTGTGAGAATGGTATCAGGAAGAATAAAGCCCAAAAGGAGATGGGGCTTGATTTTTTTTTCTGAAGTTAACATTATCGAACGACCGCATACATGCCCCCAAAGCATATCAATCACAATTGTATCACTCACTCACTTCACAAACTGAACACTCCCATGTAGCCAGCATCCAGCTCAAAAAACAGAACCCAGCCAGCATCTCCAGAAACCTTCTCATGGCTTCTAATCAGTACCCACCCCAACTCCCACGCTTGGCCAGCGCTAACTGCTATCTTAACTTCTTACACTATACTTTAGTTTTGCCAAAAGTAGTTCACTTTCTTAAAACTACTTTGCTAGGGTGTAACCTGTACATGTTTAAAGTGTGCAGTTAAGCGCCACCAGGTCATGATACTGAACATTTATTTCCATCATCCCTAAGACGTTCCTCTGTCCGTTTGTAATCCATCCCTCCCGCTACCCTGTCCCTAAGTGACCTCCGATCTGTTTCCATCACTGTGTTTCAGTTTGCATTTACTGGAATTGTCTACAAATGGGATCCTACAGTGAATGGGGTCATATACTCTTTTTTTTTTTTTTTTTTTTTTTTGGTCTGCCTTCTTTTCCTCAGTGTAATGATTTTGAGATTCATCCCTGTTGTTTCATAAATCAGTGGTTTGTCCCCTTGGATGGATGAGTAGCACCCTAGTGAGTGGATATACCACGCTGTGTTTGTCCATTCACCAGCTGACAGACATGTGGGTTGTTCACAGGCTCATGGCTATTACAAGTAACAATGCTGAGAACATTCGTGATCAAGTCTTTGAAGAAATATAAGCTTTCATTTTTCTTAAGCAAATACCTAGGGGTGGACTGGCTGGATCATATTGTAGGAATGTTCTTAACTTTTTAAGGTGCCACCAAACCGTCTTCCAAAGTGGTGTAGGAGAGTGCCAGTTTTGCCATGTTCTCCCCAGTATTTGCTATTATCAGTCTTTTTAAAGTTTAGCTATTCTAGTGGATGGAGAGTGGGATCTCATTGTGGGTTTAGTTTGCTTTTTCCTGATTGCTAGTGATGTTAAGCATGTATCATGCTCTTCTTGGCGATTTTTTAAAAATATTTTATTGTATTATTTAATTATTTTTATTTTGGCGGGGGGTAGGTAACTAGGTTTGTTTATCTTTAGAGGAGGTACTGGGGGTTGAACCCAGGACCTTGTGAATGCTAAGCATGTGCCCTACCACTTGAGCTATACCCTTCCCTCTTCTTGGTCATTTTGATATATTCCTTTGTGAGTTGTCTGAGTGACTTTTTTGTTTTAAATGCCAAAATCAGAAAAGGGGACTTACACAGATGTTCAGAGGCAAGAGAGAGGAGAGTGACTAATAGAGTGCATAACGGATACAGTGATGCTGAATAACAAGGGCAGTGCAGATCTTTAACACTTATTTTGCTTGAGTCTTCTGTTTCAAGGGGGAAGTCGTCAGGCTGAAAGGAGGAAAGACAGCTCTGCATATAGGAAGAAACAGTAGATCCATAAGACACAATCGGTGTGGGGAAAAGACCCAGTGGTCCACCACTTCCCTCTTTCTTTCTTCAGAATCTCCAAGTTTTAGTCAGATACAGGGTGACCAGCCCTCCTTTCTGCCCAGGACTGAGGGGATTCCCAGGATGCAGGGCGTTCTAGAAAAGACTTGCATAAGCCAGGACGAGTTGGTCAGCCTAGGCATGTCCTTGGCTGTCCAAAATCAAGAAGATTATTTCTCAGTCTCCTTTTCAGCTAGATGTCACCACGCAATTGCTATGACCAGTGAAATAAAAGCAAATGTGATGTCTGAACTTTCTGAGTTGTTCACATCAAAAGCTCACATGAAGCTCAAAGGAAGAAGTGAGAGCAGGCTGATAAATTCCTGCACTGAATGTATGATCACCCCACCCAGAAGCTCTCTTAGGGTCTCCCAGGAGCTCCCCATCTTTGTTAGGTAAGACTAACGATTGAAAATCCTTATCTTGAATGCAAATCTGCCTTTCAGTAATGTTCACTTGTATCTGTCCTCAGGAATCACAGAATTGCATTGTAAATGTTTACTTATTTAATAAATAAACATTGTTCTTCTTGGGGGAAAAAAAAAAAGAAGTGAGAGCAGAAACAGGCATAGGCATCTTACTCTTTGAGATAGGAGCTGCCGGTCAGGAATGCCAGAGCAGCAGGAGAGAAGGATGCGGAGTCCCTGATTATCATGAAGCTGCCGTAACAACCAGGGGGCCTCCCCAGCTTTCACATAAAAGAGAAACAAACTGGGATTTTGCTTAAGCTCTTTTACACCTCCTTTTACAGCTGCTGACCTAATGTGGTTTGCAAGAGCTCAACTAGGCAGGCTAAATGATTTCAACGGAGATACATGTTTCTAATCTCCGAAAGAGAGAAGAAGCACGGACATGGGGGCGGTGGAAAAACCCCAAACTGGCGAGTTTGATGACAATCTTGGGTCATTCTTCTAGAGGGGATTGATAAAAGTCTGTTGGTGAGTCCCTTGAAAAGGTAGCAGAGATTGCTAGGCTTCACCATGGTTGCGTCAAGAACAGGTCTTGTTGGACTTGTCTTGGTTTCACTCTGTTGAGATGGTTGCTATACTGGTAAGTCAGCAAAATGTTTACTTGTAATAGGGCGACTGACAAGAACACACATGACATCCATGCAGACTTGTTCTGGGTACAAGTATGACTAGATGGATTAATAACTAGTTGAACAGTCATACCCAAAGGGTATTGAGTACTGCGTCAGCGTCAGCTTGGAAGGAAATTTCAAGTGATAAGCTCTGATCTAGTTAAATATTTTATCAGTGATTTGGATGAATAGATAGTGAAGTACTCATCATATTGGCAGATGACAAGAAAGCCAGGGAACACTGATGAATACAGCATCAGGACTAAAAGCTCTTGCTGGCTAGAATGGCAGGATGAAACTAACAAAGTGAGGTGATAAATGTATGTTCACAGATTCAGATTTTTTTTTAAAAACCCCATCCAATAAGATAAGAAATGGAGGAGATATGAATTAGTACTAGTATTAGTACAAGAATTGAGATGTTTAAGGTGATGGTTCAAAATGAGTCAACAGGGCAAAGTCTGGCTGACTGTGTTCATGGAGTGACAGCACCTGCCCCGGTGAGCGTGGGTGGATCGGGCTCTGCCTAGCAGTGTTTAGAGTGGCAGTTCTCAGGCCACAATTTGAAAGATGTTGAGGCACAGCTTGAAGAAGGAGTCAGGGAGACATGAAACCGATTTCAGTATTGGAAGGCTATCCTGTGGCATTTGAACTCTACACAGCCACGGCCCTGGTCCCTCAGTGTGACCCTCACATTTCCCTCCCCTGTTTTATCTGACTATCCACCTGCTCCTGACTTTCAGCTTGCCACTCCGTTCCTCTTGCTTATCCTCACTTATTGGTTCTTTCTGCTGCTCTCTGCTTTAGGAACATTGTCTTTCTGACCTGAGCCTTTGATGTCAAAGAGATTAGGTGGACAAAAGAGTGGAGGAGCTAAGTGTGAGCAGTGGAAATGGTTGTGCCCCAAGCTCTTCCTCTTAAAGCAGTGTCTTTTCAGACTGTGAGATGCATCAAGAAGAGAGTCAAGTAGCAACTTCTTAATATGCTCTTTTCTCTGAATTGTAGAAGTTGCTGTGCTTCTGGGGACTAATGGGTAACATGGGGCAGTGTGAACTACATACCCTAAAAATAACCCTCCCAAGGAAACAACTAAAACTGCTGAATAAAATTTTAAAATACATGTATTTAAAAATGCATCACTGAGCTCACAGGGAAAAAAAAGCCCCAAAAGCCAAAAATAAAGTGAAAGTTAAGTCCAGGGAGATAGATAGCCCTGAGGCTGGCTTTCACCTTCAGACCATCAGCCCAACCCTGGTGACGCTGAGCTTTCATTAGGTGTCCCTTCAGGATAGGAAAGCAGAAGCTAAAATCCAATTCTGCCCAAGCGTAGAATCTAAAAGGATATCCTGCATAAAGCTGGGACTCCAAGGGACACAGCAATGATACAGTGATAAACTACAAATAAACTCCTGATGAAAAAGACAACAGGGAAACTTCTTAATCTGACTTTGGCATTGGGTGAAGGGAGGAAAATCTGTCCTGGTAATATGTAATCTTCAGCAGGTCTCATGTGCGTTTTGGCCTATATTCAACTATCTACAGGGTTTTGCAAACCTCAGTCTAAAAAGCTAAAGTAATCTCAGGCACCCAGAGAAGCAAGCCAAATCTTTTATGAAAGAATGTAGCTTAAAGTCAGATCTTAAAGAATTTTCACAGAAAAAGGTCCAAAGAATGGGAGTTCACAGTCAAGTACGACAGAATATAGAAGAAAACCGGAAACATGAGTGAAAATTAGCAGACGGCAAAAACTTATATTAATTGGAATTATTAGATACTAAATATAAAATAAATTTGCTTAATTTGTATATAGAAATGAAAAAGGGAGGGCAAAATATGACTAGAGAAAAAGACTTAATTAAAAATAACCAAGCATAATTTTAAAGGGCCGAAAGGAAGTTCTAGAAGTGAAAAATATAATAAAATTTCAAGAACAAAGGAGAAGAACAATTTAAAAAGTAGAGGATTTAAATAATGCTATAAACCAACTAGACCTAATAATCATGCATATAACATGCCATCCAATAAGAACAGAATATACATTCTTCTCAAGCACACATGGAACATTCTCTAGAATAGAACATTTTCTAGGGCAAAAAAACCAAGTCCCAATAAATTATGAAGTCATACGAGATATGTTATCTGAACACAATGGTATGAGATTAGAAATCAATAACAGAAGAAATTTAGGATATTTACAAATAGATAAAAATTAAATAATATGTTCCTAAATAACCAAAGAGTCAAAGAAGAAATCACAAAGAAAATTATGAAATATTTTGAGATCAATCAAAATGAAACACAAACAGGACTTACAAGGAAATTTATACCTGCAGATGCCTATACTTAAAAAAAAAAAAAAGAAAAATTCCAAGAGCCTACTCTTCTACCTTAAGAAACTAGAAAAGGAAGAGCAAACGAAACCCAAATAAGCAGAAGGAACACAGTCATAAGGACTAGAGAGAAAGTAAACAAAGTCAAGAATAGAAAAACAAAAGAGAAAAACAAAACCAAAAGTTTTATTGATTTGAAATATCAACAAAATTGACAAAACCTTAGCTAGATTGACAAGGAGAAAAGAGGGAAGATTCAAATTGCTAAAATCAGGAATGAAGGAGGGGACATCACTTCCAACCTTTCAGAAATAAAAAGTAAATTGCATCAGGGAGTACATTGCATCACTTAAGGGAGTACATTGCATCACTTAAGGCCAGGCAGTCAGTAAAACAATAAATCTAAAAAGCAAACAAACAATAAAAAGACAAATTAGATAAACTAAATAAAATGAACAAATTACTAGAAAGACACAAACTACCAAAACTGAGTCAAAAAGAAAGAAAAAATCTGAGTAGAACTATAGGAAGTAAAGAGATTGAATTAGCAGTCAAAACAAACAAAAAACCAACCAAACAAACAAAAGAAACTTTCCACAAAGAAAAATCAAGTCCCACATGACTTCACTAGTGAATTCTACCAACTTTTAAGGAAGAATTAACACTAATTCTTCGTAGTCTTCCAAAAATTAGAACAAACACTTCTCAACTCATTCTATGAGGCCAGTATTACTCTGATACCAAAATTAAACAAAGACATCACAAGAAAACTATAGACCAAAATTCCTTATAAATACGGACTCAAATATCCTCATCAAAATACTAGTAAACTGAAATCAGCCACTTTAAAAAGGATTGTATGCCATGACCAACTGGAATTTATCACAGGGACACAAGGTTAGACTAAGGTATGAAAACCAACCCATGTAATACACTGTAGTAATAGAACGAAGGACAAAAAACACATAATCACCTCAATAGATGTAAATAAGCTTTTGACAAAATCCAGCAGCATTTCATGAAAAACTGCTCAAAAAAACTAGAGATAAAAGAGAAATTCCTCAGTTTACTAAAGGTCATCTATGAAAAACACAGAGCCAACAACACACTCAATGGTGAAACACTGGGTGTTTTCCCCCTAAGTCAGGAACAAGCCACTTCTATTCAACATTATACTGGAAGTTCTAACCAGGGCAGTTGAAAGAAGAAAGAAAAGGCATCTAGATTGGAAAGGAAGAAGTAAAACTATCTCTATTCACAGATGCCATGATCTTATGTATAAAAAATCCTAAGACATTCACATTCACACACACACAAATAATAAAACTAATAAATACATTTATCAGAGTTTCAGGATACAGTGTCAACATAAAAAAATTTATTTCTACATATAAGCAATAAATGATTAAAATAAAATTAAGAAAAATATATATTTACAAAAGCAATAAAAAGAATAAAATACTTAGAAATAAATTTAACAAAAAAGTACAAGACTTGTGCACTAAGAACTACAAAACATGACTGAAAGAAATTGAGGAAGACCTAAATAAATGGAAAAAATTCCTTGATCATCACATTGGAGGTTAGCATTTTGACATACAAATTTTGGGGAGACACAAGCATTCAATCCATAACAGATACCAAGACAATACAATAGGAGAAAAAAATAATCTCTTCAGAAAATGGTTCTAGGACAATTGAATGATTGGACTCTTATCTTATACGATACTGAAAAATTAACTCAGAATAGATTTCAGACCTAAATGTAAAAGCTAAAAATAGAAAATTCTTAGAAGAAAACATAGGAGCAAATCTTTGTGACCTTGAATTAGGCAGTGGTTTCTTAGGTATGACATGAAAAGCACACGTGGTAACAGAAAAAGCAGATAAACTGGATTTCATCAAAACTAAAAAATGTGCTTCAGTGGACACCGTCATGAAAGAGAGAAGACACCCCACAGAATGGAAGAAAACATCTAGAAGTCACACATCTGATAAGGGACTTGTGTCTAGGAATATATAAAAATCTCTTACAACTCAGTAATAAAAAGAAAAACAACCAAATTTTTCTAATGGGAAAGGATTTGAGGAGAGATTTCTCAAAGAGAGATACATCAATAGAAGTGTCAGTGCATCTAAACATTGTTAAACTTTCTAGAAGAAATAGAAATAGGGTATATAATCTCCAAACTACTAGATGGGCAAAAATAAGGTGAAGGGAGAAAAGCAGAATGAATTTTTTACAAGATGAAAAAGGACACAAGAAAAAAAATCCAGAAAAATGGGACAAGTAGAAAGTATAAAATAAAAGTAGGAATAGATTCAAATGTAATTTTAAATAGAATAAACTCAGTTTTGAAGACAGTTTGCTGCAGAGATTAAAAAAAGCTGAGTTATATGTCATTTTCAACAGACATATCTAAAACATAAGGCACAGAGAGTTGAAAATGAAAGGATAGAAAAAAATATACCCAAAACAGAAAAATAGGTGGTTTAACTGTATTAATGTCAGACAAAATGGATGTTAAGGTGAAACTAAAGGACACAGGCTCCCTATCCGCGTCAGGAAGAAATTTCTAAGGGTGCTATACCAAAGTCGAATGAGTGCGCTCTGGAGTCACTGAATTCTCCATACTTTGAGAAATTCAAATCTGAGGTGATGACTCTTTGATAGGTGTGTCAGGGAGGACATTAAAACATCACAGAAAGTTTGGGATTTAATGATCTTACAGTTTCTCTGTTTCCTGAAATCCTAATATTTTATCTCATTTTCCCATTGTTTTTCAGATTATTTCATTGTTTCATGGCTAGAAGATTTTCTGATTCACCATGTTTCAGAAGAAAGCTCTGACATTCCTGTCTCATTATGCACTCTTATCCCTAAAGTCAGTCTGGTGCACATACGTGTCTATTTAAGAGTGTGGTTTATGTGTTAGACTGTACATACATACACATGTTGGTTGGTAGGACTTCAGTTCCCTCGGCTGGCTTTAAGGTTTGTCTTCCAACCCTTTGTCTGAAAGGGATGCTGAGAAAACTCCCAGAGGAAAATATTAGTGTCCTATCTTATCTAACTTAGTCTTATCTAACAGTTAGTTGTCTGAGTTACTAACAGATATGCAGAGAAAGATGAATATTGCAAGGCCTTCAGAACACACAACAGTTTTGAGGGTGGGGTGGGTGGCAACTGTTTGGCAATAGCATTCAGCTGTTCTTTTACAATACAGATCCTCAGGTTTTTAACTGCTCGATCAAGAGCTATCAAAAAGATCTCAAATAATTTCCTGGATGGTCTCCGGGGCTGGGAGTGGATCCAGCCTGCCTGCTCCAAGATAGTCAAAGGGTGGGGCCCAGAGAGACCTACTTTTAACAAACAACTCTAGAGGATTCTGAATCACACTAAGGATTGAGAAAGAGGAATGTAAGGTATCTCAAAGCTTTAGTACAAAAGAAGTGAGCTCTTTTCCCACGCTTTTAAATCCCAATTTCTTTAGAATATTCCTTGATTTTCTTTTTTCAGTTGGAGACACAGAGATTATAAAGAACTTTGGAGGTAGTATTCTCACTTTATTTTTTGGGAAACCACCTCAGGTCTTTATTTCCAATAATATTTCATTTATTCTCTTCAGCTTTAAAAGGAGATGATGTCATTACTCACTGTAATGGCAGGAATCCGGTCTTAGTGGTTTAAGTGACCTAGGAGTGTACCCACAAGAAAAAGACAAAAATGGTCATGGCTTTATTTTCTTTGCTAGTATAGATACCTACGTTAGGGGACGTGAGTCCTAGGATCCTAAAAGAAGGTATAGCCAAAAGTCTCAAGAAGATCACCCAAGCCAGCAAAAAGCTCATTGTAGTTGTGATCAAGTTGCAGGACCAGCCAAAATGAGGGAATGGAAAGAATTAATTTCAACCTCTGTAGTCATTTACTAAATAAATGGCCTACTCTAATATAATTTAAAATGTTTATTTAAAAATTATTTTTTAATGACAGTAGTGCAAAGGGATTAGGCAGGGGAGAAAGGGTAACCTTCACCAAAAAGAGTCAACAGAGCAAAGGCATACTGACTTTGTTTCCTCCACACAAAGTCACAGAATTTAATATTTTTGCCAGAAAGTGGAAAAATAAGTAGCCTCTGCTATACACAATCTCATCAGACACAAAATAAATGACTGAATTCAACCTGACTTATTAAGAATTCATTATGTAAGAGCCATTTAAGAATTCATTCTTTACAATGTCCTCCTATAGTTTGAAACTCTCTGATGAATAATTGTGTCCCTCTTGCATGTACCCCACGTGTCTTCAGCACTGCTGATCATGTAATAAGATATTACAAATGCCTGTGGGTTAAAGTCGACTGTTTTTTAAAAAGCACTCATTGTGAACTCACACATCCTTATGAAATCTCAGTACACTAAGTTTAAAAGAAAACTCATAAAAGCTTCCTGAGAGCAAAAACAACGCATTTACGGGAAAGTTAGAATTATATTGGCTTTCAGATTTTCCAGCTTTAGGCTGGAATACAACAGAATAATGCCTTCAGAATGCTAACAGAAAGCGTTTTGGAACATCGAATCCTATTTCTAGCTAGTTTACCAGTCTGCAAGTCACACCAAAAGAATTCAACATTTACCTCCCTTTATGGAAAAAAAAAATCACTTGAGTATATGCTTTAAGAAAATGAAAATTGAAATTACAAAGATGAAGATATGAAATAAAAAAATAATGGCCACAACTCAGAATAGCAATAAAAAGAATCCCTATGCTGTTGGGCAGAAGGCGTAAAAGCAATTAGTTCAGAGTAAAGCACATAGTTAGAAGACTTGCAGATAAATGTATTTGATAAGCAAATGCACTTCAACAAGTAAGTGTTACTTAAAAAGTTATACGAACTTAATGGTAGAGTGAAGGTGATTGTTTCTTCTCTCAACAAGAAAAAAGTAAGGCAAACAGAAACTCCCTGAAAAATGAAAAGCTCTGTAGCAAAATCATGGCCTACATAAAACAAATTACATATAGTATGATTCTGAATAGCATATGGAGTGTAATGAATGATAAAAACATTCAATCTTGGTTTTTGAAATACTATTTTTGGAGCTACATATATTTAGGAAAAGCCTAAAAGCATTTCCTTCTCCAGAAGTCCACTTACATTTCTTGATTCTGCAGAAAATAAGTACACAATTTTAGTATTTTAAGCACCCTTTATTGGATTTTAGTTTTTTAAATCAATTTATGTACAAAGCATAGAAGACCTAATTATAGTTCCAAAACAGAAGGGAAATGTTATTAACCTTTATAATATACAAGTTATGAGATGGAAAGGAAAGAGAGGATATAAAAATGTAATTGTGTACATATCCTCATTTTTTATAATAAAGATTTGAGAGATACTATCTAAAACAAAATGATCAAGAAAATACTTTCTTTGTATATTTCAAGGTTATAAAGTGAGCCAGTGGAAGAAACACTTATAACACAACTAGGAAAAAAAACATTGAGAAGAGGAGGGAGACAGTGGTGGTGTTAATAAGCCCAATTCCTTATTTTTGATAAGTGGAAATCAGTAAAAACTTGTGTGTGGTAGATGAGATCGTTGTTCCCAACTCTCTGCTCCTTCTATGTAGTAGATTATACATCCACACTCCTTGTTGTGTGACTTTTGCCATGCTTCCTGGTGGGGCATTAGTTTCCTCCCTAATCCCGTTGACTCTGGGCTTGGCCATATGAATTATTTTGAACAATGGAATGGAAGTGACAGTGGTAAGTTCTGAACAGAGGCTTTCAGAAGTAGCCTGTGTTTCAGTTTCTTCTCTTCAGCTGTGGCCCTCCGCCATGGGAAGAGCACATCCCAAATAAGAGTGGATGCTCCTTTAGCCCAAGTCACAAGGTAAAAAGACACACAGAGCCAAGGCGAACCAAATCCAGCATGGTGGCAGCCAATTACTCATGAGCTGGCAATAAGTATTCGTTATAAGCCATGATTTGGGGATTGTTTGTATGGCCATAAAAATTGATAAACACACTGTCTAAAGTTGAGAAATCAAGAATTATAACTCTATTATTTAGAGTTAGAGGAGCTATCCATCAGGAGGTGGCAACCACCGGAAAAGAATTAGTTAAAGGTAGTTACCTTTGGGGATGCTGTTGGGGGAGAAAACTTCTTTGTTCCATATCTTCCTGTCCTATTTGAATTTTTTAATTATATGTATGTATTACTTTTATGTTTAAAATATATAAAGTACAGTGCATACCACTCAGGAGTTGGTATAAACCGTAAACACGTAAAACATTATAGCAACAATACCATGAGGCAGGTAATTTCTATCGGGAAAAAATGTCACAGATGATGAAATTTTAGGAATTCCAGAGAGAGATCGAAAAGATCGACCTGACTGATGAGGTTGCAGAAGGCAGAGAAAATTGCACTGCAGTAGAATCCCTAGGGATTAAGACAGGTGGAGGAAAGTGGGCAAGGAAGAGACAAGCAGCACTAACAAATGCGGAGAGTGGGGACTAGTGAGGTGGGCGGTGTGACCGTAGCAGAGAATTCTTGTGGGTGAGCTGTGGGCAGGAGGGCCGGGACAGGTGCAACTGGGACCACGTCGTGAGGGGCTTGGATTGCTTGAGTAAGGCGTGTGTGGCTTTACGAACTTGGTGTTTTCAGAAGACACAGCATGGCAGGGCTGTGTGAGATGGATTGCATTCAGCATCCCCAGAGCTGGCAGAAACTATCTCAAGGGTCATTTAGCCATGTGGTGTGGCATATGTGAAAGTATTGCTATTAGTCACATAGCTTCTGTTACCACACCCTTTGGGTCTAAATCTATAGAAGCATTGTGCCTCACTCCTTTGCTGGAAATGTGTAAAATCAGATAGACTGGTGCCCTGTGGGGCTGGAAAGCAATGAGTTGGGGAAAGAAGAGGACAAGAAAATGTATTTTATAAATCTCTCACAGCCATTCTTAGCTGGAGAAGACCCAAAGTCTTCTCCTTCACCCTGTGCTAACAATAATGTGAATTCGTATGCATGTGTAGTTAAAACTTTTTTTTTTAACACCTTTATTGTGGTAACGCTCCTGGACAGTAAACCACACATATTTCAGATGTACAATTTGATGAATTTTGATAAATGTAACCCTCCATGAAACCACCATCCCAATATAGATAACATTTCCATCACTCCCCAAGAGGTGTGATTTTTGAATTCCCAATTTATCCCTTCCCTCCCCCTTTAAACCCTGGTAACCATAATTTTGTTGTCTATGTCTGTGAAAAACTCGGGTCTGTCTTACTCCAGAATACCCCTTTTGAATCAAGAACCCATTATCTCTTCCATTTCTCATTTCCAGTTCATGCCACCTGATTTCCTTCTAAGTGATGACTCCCCCAGCCCCCCACCATTCTAAGACTTGCTTCCATTGTTCTTGATGATTTTTGTACCTGACTTAGGTTTTCTTTCTATCTTGACTCCTGCTTTCCCTAACCTTTAAAAAAAATTCACATCGATGGCTTGTCTGACTCTGTTACGTTCAGTTTCTTAGGTTCACTTCTGCCCACTGCCTTCTTCACGCTGTCACTGGCCGTGTGCCCAGATGGTACATCCTGTGCCTCATCAGTGCAAGGCCTGTGCCGCCCATGGAACCTCAGGCTTGTTCTTCTCACTGGCTGTCCCAGCGTCTCCACTCCTCCACGCTTGCTGACCTCGGGCTCCACTGAATCTCTGATCTAGCAGTTCCTAGGACTTCCCCGATTTTTCCCATACGACAGACTAATTTATAGCCCATATAAATGTCCAGAATGCATGTGTGGAATTCCCAATAACCAGCAATAAATCTTCCCTTTCCTCTTTGACTCTTAAAAGCCTATTAGAATGCAAGAAACTGAGGGTGACCTTATTTAAAAAAATAGGAATCATCTACAATCTGCTCTAATTTACATTTTAAAACTTTATTCTCAACTTCCAGTTCCAGACCAAGATGGAGTAACGTGGATGGAGCACATTTCCCACTAAGAGCAGCTAAAAGCCCTGGACCTTGTACATGAAACAAACATGAGAAAACTCTGTAAGGCAGAGAGAAGAAGGCAATTGACTAAGGGCCTTGGGATCTGAGGAATGACGGGGTGATGAGTTCTCTGAGTTTTCTTTTTCCTCATATATCCTGGACTGAGTGCTGGACAAGCTGGCATCCTGGAAACACCACAGGAACAGATTTTTAAAAATCCCAAGAAATGCCTTCTCTTACAAGTCAATAGACCAGAAAAGGGGCAACCTAGCGAACTTTCAGACCAGGAACTGCTCTATTCCAGCTAACCCTGCAGACAAAAATGTCACCTTACCCCTGTCCCAGTCAGCAAAGGCTGAATAGAGAGAGACCCATCTTCACCCTGTTATTATAAGGGACCCCTGCTGACCCTTTTAACCCCTAAAGGAGAACCAAGTGTCAGAGAGAACCAAGTCGGGAGCCAGGACTTTCATCCCAGCCCAGGTGACAGGTGACTAGCAAAAAGAAAACAAAATAAAATAAACAAATGGCCCAACTATATGCAAGAGCATTATGCTGAGTGAAAAAAAAAAAAGCCAGTTTCAAAAGGTCACATAGTGATGATTCCATTATATAACATGCTTGAATGACAAAATGATAGAGATGGAGAACAGACAGTGCTTGCCAGGGGCCAGAGCTGGTGGGGGTCGGGGAGGGGTGGGTGTGACTATGAAGGAAGAGCGTGGTGACCTTTGTGGTGATGGGGTTGTTCTCTATCTTGATGCTGTGGTCGTTACATGTGATGAAATGGCACAGACTGATACACATACATTGTACCAATGTCAATTTCCTGGTTTTGCTATTATACTATAGCTGTAAGTTTATAGCTTTCTTACAAATTACAGTTATAAGATGTAACTATTGGGGGGGAAGGATACAAAAGACTCCTCTGTACAGTTTTTACAACGTCCTATAAATCTATAATTATTTCAAAGTAGAAAGTTAAAAAAAAGAGTCATCCTTCAATTTTGATACTTGTGATTGTCATTAATGTTACAACCCAAATTTTTGTAGCTCTCTGCTTTCTGGGGACAATGCTGGGATTTACCACATTTCTCTGCTTCTTTGAAAGTTACATATGTCAGGTGGTTTGATTTGGCCATTGAAATGCATGCGTTAAAGTGATACTTGGTGAAGCAGTGTTAGGAGACCATGTGCCATCCACCATGTGCCCTTCTACAGTCTCTACCAAGGAGAAATGATGTGCTGCTCTGGATTCTTCTTCAGCCTGAGCTGAAGTCTCCCCTCACCCTCAAAGGACATGGAGTGTGGGCCAGAAAGGAATGTGTAGTTTTAAGCTACCAGGATTAGGGGCTTTTGGAAACAGATATCCAGTACCGTGCTACAACCGTGAGTCACCATTACCTGCCCATCCCTTGCAAACAAATGCCTAAGATGTACCGCTCTTCTCACCAGATCCAAGGCAAGGCACCCTCCCGCCTGCTTATGATTTACATTTGCCACCTCGAGGACTGCCGTCACCATGCTGGCACATGCTCACTGCCTGGCCTTACCCATGACCACCACCCAGTGGATTAGCGGAACAAGGCTCCTGCTTCCATGCACCTTGACCCTCTTGTTCCTGGGCATCAGAGCAATGCAGTGGTCATGACAATGACAATGTGCTATGGGCGGGGAGTAGTTAGGGAGAGGAACAAGGGTACCCATGTTCCTGAAGCTTCAGCCACAAGGAAGGACTGCCAGGCCTTTGGTTGCCAAAAGCAAAACAAGGAGTAAAAAAAAAAAAATGATAGAATGATAGCACATATGCACTCTGCATGATCACCTACTTCACCTCTTTTGACTTGTGTGTGGGCTTGTGTTTGCCTATCCCTCTTTTAGGGTCACCCTCTTCTGTTCCTCCCCATCCTGTCAGGACATTTGACACACAATTATGTAATAGATCCCGTCTGTCTTCCTCCCGCCTTCTGAGTGGGTCAGTTATTCTTGGGCACTTCACTCTGATTTAGTCAATTTCCCACATCTCTGCGTTAAGGCCAGGCAATCTGTCCAAGGTGCTATTCTCTCGCTTTCTAGCTAATTGGAAACAGACAACTAATCCTTATTCACAAGCTAAAAGAGTATTAGCCTTATTCAGATAATAATCATTTTAAAGAGGTCCTGATAGAAACGAGTTGATCGTTCACTCAAAGGAGCAGCTTCCCTGCTGTGCTTCTCCGGGGCTGTGGTGAGGAGATGTCAGGGCAGGCAGACTACTTCATGTGGGATAGTCCACTTTCCACGTGTCTCCACTAATTAATCTTCTAGCGATTAAGTTCTTCTATGGTCAAATCACAGAAATCATGAAAAATCCATAAATTCATGAAAAAAAAAATCTAAATCATACCATTATCCAGCCCAAAGGTAGCGCTCCTGCTGAAACACACATCTGCACAACTAGAGGAAGCCAGTGCGTCCGGGGCACAGGGCCAAGGGGAAACAAGAATAACACTGGGAACGATTATGTCAGTGATTCCAAGCCCTTACACTCCTTGTTGTAAGGCATCCAGCTCTTTCTTGCTCTCAAACATGCTTTATCCTTATCTGCTTTATTTCCAATTCTTTTAGTGGGTAAAGTGAAGATACATTTTTGAATGAGTAAGGGTGGGTAGATTGGAGCGTTGAAGGGTAATTGTGCTTGGTTACATAACCAATCGCCAAAAGTGCATTTTAGTTCCTTGTACTATGCAAACAGCACACCATTTTCCCTCTAAGTATTTTTCATTGCAAAGAACTTGTTACAATGAGATAAGGTTATCCTGGGCTACTTAATGATACACAGATTTTGTATTTTAAATGTTTTATTGAGGTAAAGTTTATATACCATAAAATTCACTAGTTTCAGATGCAGAAGTCAGTGATTTTTAGTATGCCTATAAAGTTGTGCACCCATTACTACAATCCAATTTTAGCACATCTCCATCACTCCAAAAAGATCTCTTGTGCCCCTGTGCAGTCACTCCCCATTCCCACCCTGAGCCCTAGGCAACCACCAATCAACTGTCTGTATAGATTTGCCCTCTGGATATTTTATGTAAATGGAATCATACAATATGTGATCTTTTGCCTCTGGCTACTTTCACTTAGTTTAATGTTTTCGAGGTTCCTCTATGTTTTATCTTCCTTGTAACTTCTGTGTATCTTTCACCCCATTTTATTGCTGAATAGCATTCCACTGCCAAGGATATGCTACATTTTGTTTATCCATTCACCAGTTGCTGGATACCTAGATTGCTTCTACTTTTTGGGTACCATGAATAATGCTGCTATAAATATTTATGTACAGCTTGCTATACAAACATGTTTTCAGTTTTCTGGGGTAAATCCCTAGGAGTGGAGTTGTTGAGTCATATAGTACTTTATATAACTTTTAAAGAACCTAACAAACTTCCAAAGTGGTTGCAACCATTTCACATTTCCATCAGAAATGTAGATTAGTGTTCTCATCTCCTCACCAACACTTGTTATTGTCAGTCTTTTCTATCACAGCCATTGTAGTGGGTATGAAGAGCTTCCTCCTTGTGGTTTTGATTTGCATTTCCCTAGTGACTACTGATGCTGAGCATCTTTTCATGCTATCATTGACCATTTAAATATTTTTTCATTAAATACCTATTTTCATTTTTTGCCCATTTAAAATTAGATTAGTAGCCTTATTAAGATATTAGTTCTTAATATATTCTATTTATTAGTCCTTTATCAGGTATGATTTACAAATCTTTTTTTATCCAAGTCCTTTTTTTTTCTTTAATACAGTTATTTTTAAGAGAGATACAAACTTCAAAGTGAAGTTTCCTTGTGGTACATTAACAGGCCAGTCATGATTCACTTTGTTTCAAAATATTATGTAAGTACTCTTAAAAGGCTACTTTTATTTCATAATACTTGGAAAATGTAGATAAGCACAAAACAGGATAGTAAAATTCCAGAGATAATCTTTGGTAACACTTTTTGCTTACAGCTTTTTGGTTCTGTGAACGTACCTTTATTTAAAAAATGCAAATAGGACCACTTAAATATTGTAAACATAAATCTCATTATTCTAGCTCTTGGCTGGCAAGCAAGCCACACAAATCTCTGAATGATTTAAGTAGAACATTTATTAAAATAACCGTTACGCCTAGTGAGTGACGGAAGACCAGGGCTGCGTCTTCTCTTCAGACCAGGGTAGGCTAGGAATTGGAATCAGTGCCAAGGAAGTGTTTCTCAAGGGGACACAGTAGAAGGGCCCCTCTCAGAACATAACGCAGGAGACACTGCCCCCAAACAGTCCCCATCCCGCAGGGGGCCGAGCAGTTTTTGTCCCCCAAGGCCTGGCTGCCTCTTCCGGCGGTGCGGGTCGGTGGCCTCCCCTGTCGCCGCCCATCCTGGGTCCTGGACCTCCTGCATCCCCGTCGCCGCGCGCAGCGCTCAGCAGGGCCGGACCAAGGCGCCGCCGACAGTCTTCCAGCTGCACGTCCTCCTCGGCAGGCCGCGAGCGGCCCCACCCGGGTCAGGAGCAGCCTCGGCCCCGGCCCCGGGGACAAGGATCTCCTCGGCGCGGTGAGAGCACATTCCTTTCCTCCCACCCCACTATCTGCTCGACGTGAAACGGCCGAGTTGTCTTTCACTTGCTGCGGCAGCCTCTTTGTCCGTCCACAGGTTCAGGTGGAGACCCCACCCGGCCCGGACGGCACGGCCGAGCCCGTCGCAGACCCAGCCTCGCCAGGGTCAGGTCCGCACGCGCCTCCAGGGGGCCCTCGCTTCGGCGCCCCGGTTCCGCGCTTTCCCGCGGGACGGGGAGGCAGGGGCAGAGGCGTCGAGACGCCGGAACCTCCACTGCCCCGAGGGAAGAGCCCTGGCCCCGAGGTGGGCTCGCCGCAGGGGCGGGGGCGGCGCATCCGGGTGAGCGCGCGGCGCCCCCGCCTCCCCCGCGCAGCCGCACGGGCCGCCGCCGCCGCCGCCGCCGCCGCCGCGAGCACGCCGCGCGCGGGGAGGACCGCGCCCAAGCGGCCTGCGCGGGCGGCCCTGCGGCCCCGGCCCGCCGCGCTGAGGCGGCCCCGAGCGAGCGGGAGCGGCGGCGGCATGCGGGGCGGCCCCGAGTAGCGCGCCGAGCCCGCGAAGCCCGGCGCGGAGGCGGAGGCGGGCGCGGCGGAGGCGGGGCCCGCGCCGGGCCCGCCCGCCCGCCGGGGGAGCCGCTGGCAGTGGCCGAGTAGGCGGCGCGGCGGACGGCGGCCCGAGAGTAGCGCCCGCGCTGCGGCCCGCGGGACCGCGCCGCGACCGCCCGGGCCGGCCCCGAGGAGCGCCCGCCGCCGCCGCCGCCGCCGCGCGCCGACCGAGGTGAGTGTCCGCCCGCGCCCGGGCCGTCCCAGAGCCTCGACCGCTTGCGCGGGGCCGGCGGAGGGAGGGGAGGAGGAGGCCCGGCCGCGTCCGCGTCTCCGGTCCCTTTGTGGCCGGCTCGGCGGTGGCCGGGGCGCGAGCGCGCTGGGCGCGGGTCCGGGTCGGGGACTCCGGGGCTGCTGGACACGCGGCGTCTCTGGTTGGCAGCTGCGGCGAGCAGCGAGTTTCCGTCCTAGTTTGACATTGAGTTAGAACCGTTTTTCTTTAGAAGACGGAAGTTTGTTTTATTGACCAAAAATACAGCTAAATATGGCTCCTGGTTCGGCCCGGCCGAGTGGTACTTGGAGCCGCGGTGCCAGGCTGACCCCCGCCCGGCCGGCGCGACGGGGGAGGGGAGAGCACGAGGGCGGCCCGGGGCGGGGGCTTCCCGGCCCAATACCCGCCAGCGCGACCTGGTCCTGAATTAGCAAATGTCTGTGGATGGAAAGTAGCGGGCTTTAGGTAATGTGGCAGCGCTTCCTGGAAGAATGAATGAATGAAATGTCATTTACTCATCCATAGTCTATACAGTGCCCATTTAAAGATTTGCGAGGAACTGTAATGATTTGCAATGTCATTGCCTCTCTTACCTGGTCAACCTTGCTAAGTGAAGGTCCCCCTACTCCGAACTTATGACCTTGGCTTCATTCGCAGAGCCTCTAAGCTAACCTGGCAAGTGTTGGCAATGGGCAGAGTAGTGTTTGTGATTGTGAACTGTTTCTGGAGGGCGACAGTGTTACCTTGATCATACCTTATGCTTAATACACTATATAATATAATACCTCTTGTCAAGAACCCTGAGAGGCTTGGGGTAGGGGGAGTGTCTTGTCTTCTTTTCAAAAATGAAGAAGTTGGGACCCTAAGAGATTGTAACTTTCCAGGTCACAAACTAAACAGCAGAGCTGGGATTCAAACCTGAGTCTTACTAATCCAGTGCTCTTTATATCACACCTGTGTCAAGACCTGGATTGTTCATTGTGGTGACCACTAACCACATGTGGCTATTTAAATTAATTAAAATTAAATTTTTGAAAATTCACTAGCCACATTACAAGCATTCAGTAGCCACATGTGACCAATGGCTACTATTGAACAGCCCTTGTCTAGGCCATATATCGATTTATTTTTTCAGTAAATACTTTTTCAGTGTCATCTGTCTATGAGGCAGAGTTTTAAGTTCCGGTATACTGTGGTGAATAAGAGGCAAAATGTCCTTGGCTTGCATTTTACATGATAGTTTGAAGAATGTTTCTGTGGTACCTTCAGTGCCTTGCTAATTCAAAGTGTGGTTTGTGAACCAGCAGCAGCATCTTTGTCATCTGGGAGTTTGGAAGAAATGTAGAATCTCAGGTCCCAAACCACATCAACTGAATTGAGTGCTGTTAAAGTGATTTAACAGGTCACAGGTGTTAGATCACGGCTCTCAAGTGATTTGTTTTCACACTGAAGGCCTTATTTAGATACCGGTGATAACTGGGTTTAACAGATGTCCTAATGGATTGTTTGGTAGGGCTCCTAAGAGGCCAGCTGTAAAGTCTTGGCAACACTCATCATTTACACAAATACTTATTAAATGCCTGTCTCCAATAGAGTATAAGCTTTTTGAGAGCAGAGCTTCTTTTCCTTTTCCAGCCATGTATCCCCAAAGACTTCACAGTGCCTGGGACGCAGTAGGCACTCAATAAATGCATATTGTGTATATTAATGAGCCTCTTCAGAAGTCAAAACTAGTTATTCTCAAGCAGTTGCAAGCAAAGCAGTTTTCAGGGCATCAGGTAAGAGCACGGGACCAGAATCAAAATGAAGGTAGAGCTATGTGTAGCTTTTCAGCTCCAAGCCCCAGCTACCCTGGCCTGAGTTTCATTTCCTGCCTCACTTGCATGCCCTAGCTCTTTCCCTTTTTAATAATATAAAATAATGTTTATATATCATATTTAATCATATGTTGGTGCCGTGTGTGTGTGTGTGTATATACATATATACACATATATAGTTTTTTAAGCTAAATTCTGAACTTTATTTGGATTTCACCAGTTTTTCCATTAATATCCTCTTTCTGTTCCAGGAGCCAATCCAGGGTACCACATTGCACTACGTTGCATTTAGTCGTCATGTTTTCTCAGTCTTTGGTCTGTGGCAGTTTCTCAGTTTCTCTAGTTTTGCATAACTTTGGTAGCCTTGAGGAGTCCTGTCCTGGCTGTCTTTGGTGGACAGCTTTTCATAGACCAGTTCTGGGAAAAGGCTCTCATATTCAGGAAAGTAAGGCCATAGCAGGAAGAGCTATTTCTGCTCTTATTTGTTCATGTAATATATACATCTATTATGCTTCTGTAACAACTTACAACTTTAGTATGTTGTTTTCAGTAACAGATTCTTGGGATACAGTTCTTAATTGGTTGATATTCAGAAGCATGTTATAGCATTGCCAGTGTGAACCACTGTTTTAAAATATACTGAGTCTTTATTTTTCTGATGAGTTCAAAGCCAGGCTGAGGTAGAGGAGCCAGAAAAAATAAGAGATTAGCTAAAAGAAGTAGTGGATCAGAGAGGGACCAAGGCTAGTGGAGTGACAGACAATGCAGGAAAGAAGACTGCATTAAAGAGAAGTAGGAGTGAATACTTACTGTTGGTTCATTGACTCATTTAATATTTATTGAGCACTTGTTGTGCCAGACCCAGAGCTAGATACTCAAGATAACTGGGATGGGACAGATTAGATGAACATGCAGTTAAGTACATAATAATTACAACTTGTGATGGGTGCTATAAAGAAAAGGTAAATGATGCTGTGTGAGGGCTTAGGAGCTGCTGCTTTTGGTTGGCTGGGTTGGTGAGAAAGTCTTCTCTCAGTAAGTGACATTTGAACTCCTCTCTCCAGCTTTTGGGGACCTCCCATTGTTACCCCATCTTTTTGTTATTTCACAACACACACAGGCCCCTTTCTCCATAGGCACTGCACTTATTTTTAGCTCTGCGTTTTTATGTGATTTCTTCTTCCCAACATGCTCCCCTCTCCACCTCTACTTGTGGAAGTACTACCTCTTGTTCAAGGATTTGTTCAAATCCCATCTCCTTTATGAACTCTTTCACTGTTGATTTATGCTTCTGTTTGTCACTCTACCTGAGTGTATGGTGTTTGAGGGTAGGGATAAAATAAATCTTAAGTAGGTGTAGAATGATTCCTCCCACTTCATTATTCTTTTTCATATTCCTTTTCAAAATTGTTTTAGCTGTTTGTTCCTTTGCCTATCCCTGTAAATTTTAGAATAATCTTGTTTATAATTACAAAATCTTACTGGGATTTTGATAGGAATTGCATGAAACCTGTGTATCAATTTGAGTAGAATTTATGTCTTACTGTGTTATGTCTTCCAGTCTATGAACGTGGTATGTCTTTTCATTTGTTTGGACCTTCTTTTCTTTATTTCATCAGCATTGTGTAGTTTTATCATACAAGTCTATGTTTTGTTAGACTTTGTTGGATTTTTGTTAGATTTACATATAAGTATTTGCATTTTGAGCAATTGAAATGGCATTGTATTTGAAAGTTTGATGTCCATATGTTCATTGCTAGTATAAGGAAATATTAACTTTCTTACATTGATCTTGTATCTTGCAATCTTGCTAAACTCATTTATTAGTTCTAGGAGTTTTTCTGTAGATCCTTCGCAACTTTCTAAGTAGACAACCATGTCATGTTTACATAGGGGCAGTTTTATTTCTTCCTTTTCAATCTGCATGCCATTTATTTCCTCTTCCTCCCTTATTGCACTGGCTAAAACTTCCGGGACTGTGTTTAATAAGAATAGTAAGAGAACGTCTTTGCCTTGTTCCTGATCTCAGGGAGAAAGCATTCAGTCTTTTACTATGTTTTGGGTCAGTCTCAGCCAGTCCATAGTGATGCTTTTGGCTAGAAATGCCTAGGGGCACTCCCCTGGGCCGGTGGTGAGGCCCCACACAGACGTTTCCCCTTTTGGAGCCAGTGTTGTGTCTGGACTGGCCCTTGTGGCTCTTACTATGATTGCAAAACACACCTTAGCAGCAGCCATCAGGGAACTTCGAAAAGAAAAGGTTTATTACTCACAGGTGCTGGAGGATGATACGTGTCATGCCTGAGGCCACACTGCAAGGTCATGAGTAGAGGGCGCGGACCTGGGTTTCTGCTTTTATTGAGGTTGAGGGCTGGGTGCCTAGGGTTTTGTGGGTTCACTCTTTATTGGTGAATGTAAAATGTAAGAACAGGAAGGGAAAAGTAAGCCATCAAATGATCAGCTGTCTCATCTACCACAGCTCTCTTAAAAAGGAAAAAAGGAAACTTCATGGGTGGGGCAGTCTGGCTCTTTACCTGGTTGTGTAGCTGGCAATGTGTTATTTGAGATGGATGCCTTTAAAGTAGGTACCCAGACAATCAAAAGCTTAATGTCAGGAGTTTACATTATACAATCAAAAAAGCTAATTGTCAGGCACTTATATTATACACTATTAAGTATAATGTTAACTGAAGGCTTTTTTGTAGATGCTCTTCATCAAGTTGAGGAAGTTCTCCTCTATTCCTATCTTTCTGAGAGTTTTTGTCATGAATGGGTGTTGAATTTTGTCATGAGCTTTTTGCTTTGATTTTATGGTCCTGTGATTTTTCTCCTTTACTATTGATATAATGGAGTATTTTGACTGATTTTTTTTAATTGAGCCAAATTTGCATTATTGGAATAAACTCCACTTGGTCATGGTGTATATAATCTCTTTCATGTTTTGCTGAATTCTGTTTACTAATATTTTGTTAAGGACTTTCTGCATTTATATTCATGGGAGCATTTAGCACTATAGGTTTTCCTTCTAAGCACTGTTTTAAGCTGTGTCTTACGAATTTTTTTATATTGTATTTTTATTTTCACCTAGTTTAATGTATATTTTTATTTCCCTTGACACTTCTTTGACCCATGGGTTATTTAGAAGTGTGTTGCTTAGTTTCCAAGTGCTTGGAGGTTTTCTTATTATCTTTCTATTTTTGGTGTCTATTTTGATTCTGTTGCGGTTGGAGAAGGTACTCTTATGATTTCAGCTCTTTTAAATTTGTTTAGACTTGTATTGCTCAAAATATGGTCTGTCTTGTTATATGTTCTATGGACACTTGACTAGAATGTGTTTTCTACTGTTGAGTAGAGTGTTTTATAAATGTTTCATAAATATCAGTTAGGTCCATCAGTTGTTGATGGCGTTGTTGAGTTCTTCTACACTCTCGCTGTTTTTTCGCCTAATCTGTCAGCTCTTCAGAGGGAGGGTTGTTGAAATCTCTAACTATATTTGTGGATTTATCTGTGTCTCCTTTTAGGTTATATCAGTTTTTAGCTTTACATATTTTGCAGCTCTCTGGTGCATACACATTTAGGGTTGCTGTGTTTTCTTGGTGGATTGACCCTTTCTATCATTACATAATGTCCTTTTTTGTCTCTAGTAATTCTCTTTGCTCTGAATTCTGCTTTATCTGATATTAATATAGCCACTACTTTTCTTTTTCCTTTGATTGCTCTCATTTAATTGTTTGGACAGTATATCCCTTTCCTTTTTCTTTTCTTTTTTCTTTTTTTTTTTTTTTCACTGTCAACCTGCCTAAACTATTACGTTTGAATTAAGTGTCTTGTAGACAGCAGTTGGGTTATGTTTTTTTCCTTTTTAATTGATTCTGGCAGTCTCTGTCTTTTTCATTGATGCATTTAGACCATTTATACTTAATGTAATTATTGGTCTGTTAGAGCTTAAGTCTGCCATTTTATTTTTGTTTGTTCCCCCTTTTTTTTGTTTTTCTGGGCTTCTCCCTATCCTCGACTTCCTGTGGGTTACTTGACTTTTTTTTTTTTTTTTAAGAATTCCACTTTATCTATACTGTTTTTGAGTGTATTTCTTTATACAACTTTTTTAAATTAAAAATATTTTTGCTGGTTAATGCAGGTATTACATTATATATACAAAGCTAATCATTGTTTACCAGTGTCATCATTTTACCTGTTCCAATGAAATATAGAAACCTCACTTCCGTATACCTCCCTTTCCCCTCCCCCGTTTGAATACAATTGTATGTATTTCTTCTAAAAACATTTGGAAGTGCTTTAGACACTGTGTTACAGTTTTTGCTTTCACAAACATGAATGAGTAAACTTGAGGGGAGAAGGAAAACCTGTTTACCTGTATTTTTGCTTACTGTGTTTTCTTTTGATGTCTCAGGATTCCTTCCCTTATCATTTCTTTCCTGTTTTAAGAATTTAATTTAGCCATTTTCTAGGATATGTCTGCTGGTGACAAACTTTCTTTGGTTTTCTTCATTTGAGAGTGTCTTGATTTGCTCTTCATTCCTCAAGGATGTTTTCTTTGGGTATAGGGTTCTGTGTTGATCTTCTCTTTCAGCACATAGAAAATATTCCACTTGCCTCTGGCCTCCATGGTTTCAGATGATAAATCCACTGTCTAAATAGTATTTCCTCTCTAGTTTAGGTGTCACTTTTGTCTCACTGTTGTCAGGATTTTTTCTTTATTTTTAGTTTTCAAATGATTAATTGTGACACATATTGGTTTGGATTTCTTTTGGTTTATCCTGTGTGCGTTCACTCAGCTTCCTAAGTCTGTAGGTTTATGTCTCTTTCCAAATTTGGGAAGTATTCACCATTATTTCTTTGAGTGCTTTTTCAGTCCACTCTGTCTTCTCTCTTGTCAAGACTCTGATGATTTGAATATTAGATGTTTTGTTACAATCCTACAGGTTCCTAAGGCTGTCAGTTTTTCCTTAGTTTATTTTTCTGTTGTTTAGATTGAGTAATTTCTGTTGCTGTATCTTCCAGTTTCTTTGTCACTTTGATTCTGCTATTGAGTTCATCCACTTAGCTTTTTATTTCAGTATTTTTCAGCTCTAAAATTTCCATTTTGTTCTTCTTTATATCTTCTGTTTCTTTGTTGAGGTTATTTATTTGTTTTATTTATTTTTAAATTAAATTCCAAGAGTGCTTGAAATTGCTTATTGAAGCATTTCTGTCACAGCTGCATTACAATCATTCTCAGATAATTCTAACATCTCTGTCATTTTGGTGTTGGTGTCTACTGATGTCTTTTCATTTAGTTTGAAGTGGTCCAGGCTTTTGGTATGGTGAGTGATTTTTTTTTTTTAATTAAAACCTGAACATGTTTATATCATGCTGTGAAATTCTGAATCTTATTTAAGCCTCTGTTTTAGCTACCTGCTTTGGACGCTCCTCCAGCAGGGCAGGGGCGGCCTGCGGTGCTGCCTTGTTACCGTGAGGAGGAACCAGAAGTGCATGCTCCCCACTTGGCCTTTCTTGCCCCAAGAAGTAGTGTTTTGTTACCAGCACGTGGGGGTGGAGGTCCAGAATTCTCCAGGGAGATGGTGTGGCTGGGTGCCTTGTTACCAGCTTCCATGGATGAAAGCGTGGGCTCCCTACCTGGCCTCCTCAGCATCACCCTCGTGTGGAGGGGTTGGGGGTGCCTTGTTGCCACCTGGTGAGTATATGGAAATCTGAGCTACGCACCCGAGCTTTGCTGGCCTGGGTGGGGCCATGGTTTTTTCTGTGATGTTTGTCTGGAGTAGAGTGGTTTTGTCCTTAGAGTTTTCTGTCTTGTTATGATGTGCCTTTTCTGATCCTTTGGCTCAAGAGAGCAGGCTTTTGTTGGGGCTTTTTTTGTCTGTGCCTGTTGGCATTTCCAGTTTGCCAGCTTCTTCAGCTCCAAGTCTGGGATATATGAGGCAACAATAAAACCCTGGGAGGTCACCATTATGTTGTTCCTCGGGCCTGAGGTCCCTTGCCAGTCTGCCTTCTCTCCACATTCAAGGGCCCTCTTATGTTTGTTTTGTATGCAGTGTCCAGGATTTCTAGTTATAGCTATCTGGAGGAATAGGGGAAAGTACATCTACTCCAGCTTCCTGGGAGCAAATGTCCCTGAAGGACCAGTTTTTAACACCCGCCTTTGTCATAGGCTGATTCTTTTCTAGCATATATAAAAAATGAATTACAAGAAAGATGAAATTAAAAGCCTACAATATACAACTTCCACTTTTTTATTATTAGATTTGGTAGATACAAAATCTCTGTCACACTGCTATCAGCATTTCTAAGTGCTTCCTCCCCGTCTCATAGTTACTTCTTTTGGAGAAGGTACAAGCAGTTTGCTGTCTAGGGACCGCACTGTGACTCATACTGCCTGGGGTATGGCTGCTTGCTTCTTTCCGAAATTAGAGGTCAGTGATCAGCCATTCAGTTAAGTTTCTCCTCTGCTGTTTTCCTTGTATTTTTGTAGGGACATCCTCAATGTGAAATTCTTTTAGTCCTCAAGGAGAAAGAGTGTTTTAGGGCAGCTGTAGCAACAGCAATGAGACTTCAGAGTGCATCTCTGACTTAATGTGACTTATTTCTCCTTTGATTTTTAGAGTTCTTATAAGTCATAGAATAAATTCATGTGAGTGTTTATAAGAACCCTTTATAATCATTGTAATTTATGACGTCTGATGTTACATAGAGAGCATATGATTGTTTTTGGTTCTGGGAAGAGGTCTCAGCATAGGTTTCTGGTATGTAATCTTTTGGTTGACAACCTCAGCTGTGAGACAGACACTCAGGGACTAGGTAAAGCCTTCTGGGGAGCCATGAGGTGATTTGAAGACAGTTCTTTAGGTTTAGATGTCATGGTTTTTGCTAGATTTTTGTGTCTTTGGTAATGACTTCCTTCTTGTTAAAAAAAATTTAAAGTGTCAGTTCAGTTATAAAAAAGAGTAGAATTTGCATTGCATTTGTAGAAAGCTGCATGCTAAGTTGTTGGATTAGTCTTTGAAAATTGCACATTGCATTTTATATTTTGTTGTTCCTCTTAAGGCTAAAAAGTGAGTGAAGTTTTCCAGGAATGTTGTAACTCATTTTTCCACCTCTCGGAGTTATCAGTAAACACTCTACTAGTATTTACAAGTCCCTGTGCCTAGCAGGACCTCTAGAGGGTGAGAAGGCAGTGTGGTAACAGTGGTAAGGCCTGACCGCTTCAGAGGGAAGTCCATATTCTGCTCAGAGTCAGGCTGCAGAATTACTTGTCATTATTTTAAGCGTTTCAACGCAAAGGAAACACTACCTGACTAAATAGGACTGTTTTATTTCAACTTTTACCCAGAATTAGGGGCTTTGCCACTTAGCATGGAGAATGGTGGTAAGATGACCAGTCTCTGATCTGAAACTTGGGCGAGGGGGGGAGTGTGAAAGTAGAGGGAAGAAGAGGATGATTAATTGCAGACTAGCGGTCTTTGAACAGGGCTGGGAAATCCTATGATGAACAGCCTCTGGGGCATTTCAGTGCATGAGCCGTAAGGACACCCCTGGAGAGAAAGAAGCTTTGTGGTAGAAGCTTTTGACTGGAAATGCCCTGGAGTTAGAGGCACTCCTGTGCCAACACTGGCAGTTTATCAGCTGGTGTTGTGAGCTCTTACCCCACAAGGGGAAGTTTGAGGAGTATTAGAGGAACAGCAAGTTGGTTCAGATGGACAAGGACATAGGCTATTGATAATTGGAGGTGGTGCTACAAACGCAAATAAGACACAGTGTATGTAGCCCTGCTCAGTGCCAGGCACTACTCTAAGTGTTCTGCTTACATTGATTCATTTAATCTTGATAAGCAGCCTTGGAGGTAGATGCTCTCATCATTATCCCCACTGTAGAGATGGAGCCGCAGCCCAGGGAGTTACGTGATGAAGCTGGGATCTGCACCTGCCCCTGAGTCTGCACATTTACCCTGGCAGTCTGGCTCCAGAGTTCATGGTCTTAACCACTGAACTTGATTGCTTTGTTAGGACAGTGGACAAGATTGATAGGGCCTTTGAATACTGAGCAGAGAAATACGGATGTTACTTGGAAGACAGTAGGGAGTCGTTGAAGGATTTTGATGAGACTGTTGATTCATATCAGAATTAAACTTTAATATGTGTGTAGATGAGGGTGATTTTTATTTTAAAAGACTAGAGGTAGGAAATGGGGCTGATGCATTAGTCTAGTTGACTGTGTATATAGGAACATATAGGTGCATTTTTAGAGATGGAATCAGATATTCTTGTCACTTTGTGGAGGAAAGAGAGAAGTCAGTCACTCGACCTTTAAAAGAATGTCGTCATTAACAGAAATGGAAAAAATAGGAGTTTGTTTGAAGATAGAAGCGGGTGTGGTGGGGTGAGGAAATGTGAGCCCCAGATGGTCGGGTGTGGTTTGTGTCTGGGTTGGTTTGGCTGAAGTATCAGTGAGAGGTGGCCATGGCCGGTGGGTGTTGGACCCCGAGACAGAAGATGGGGTCACTGAGGATGATCGCGTTAGAAGGCAGCTTGAGTGTTGCAGCCGACAGGCTGGAGTCGGGTGGAAGTGGGATAGAACGTGGCGAACCCAGCGCTGACTTCGGCCCATCGGGGAAGGTTGGGTTGTGTCATGAAGATCAGTCTCAGTATAAAAGGATAAATCTTTTGGGGGTGAGGCCTAAATGAAGCAGCCAGTTTTGACTAATTCCCAGTCACGCTGAACTATTACAGTACACTATTGTAATATTATGGAAAATGTCCTGTGGCAATACTCACACACATAACAAAAATGTAATAAAATAATATGTAAGAATATCAAGACTGGTCCATTTTCTTAGGACACACAAGGTGGGGTCCACCTGTGATTCACTTGCCCCACACCCGCAGGGATGCTTGGCTGCCGGCCCTCACTTGCTCTGTTCTCATTTACGAGGCTGAGGAAATTTCACAGAAGCTTCTGGGAAAGACTTTTTTCCTTGTGCAAGGCATGGGGAGGAGGACCCCTCTGTTTGTGTAGATTGTCCTGTGTGACTCTGAGGCTCGGAGCTGCTGCAGCAATCTTGTTATCCAACCCGAGGAGGAAACAGGCTCCAGCGGGCGGCTGAGGGAATTGCAGAGGGATGGAGCTAGAGCTTCTAGGTTGAGCCAGCTCTGAATTCCATCCCACCCCAGACTAACAGTTATGTGAGCCGCTACATTTCCTTATGTGTAAACAGTTTGAGGAGTGATTTCTGTTTAGTTAAAGCTAATGGCATCTCAACGGATGTCATAACGCGGAATTGCAATGGGAAGAGATAACGAAATTCCTTCTGCTAATTGTTCGAGGTAAAATCCTCAAGATACTCTTAAACAGGCTGGTGCCCTAACATGGCAAGGTAGAAGCTGCATGAATTAGAGTCAGGGGACCTGGGTTGTAGTTTCACAGAAACTCTTTCCGGACTGAAGGCTTAAAACAAGTAACACTTTTATTTGTTAAAAAAATGTTTCTGGTTTCTTTAAGATTCTTCAGATTGTTCATTCTCTCTCTCTCTCTCTCTCTCTCTCTGTTTCTTTAGCGTTTTATTGTGGGAATTTTCAAATATATGTGGAAGTAGAGTGTTATAATGAACCTTCATATATTCGTTTCACCTCAGTAATCATCAACATTTTGACAGTCTTAAAACCAGTAGCTTTTAAGTGCTTAAAGTTGGCTCTTCTGGCAGACTTTTTTTTTTTTTTCCAGCTAAACTTTGGAGCTAAATTAGGTCTCCCTTGCTTTAAGGTTTCAGTTGTCTGCATATGCTTCTTTAATACTGTTCTTTTTAGCATGAAAAGGAGTTAGAAAACTGTGAAAACAAGTCTTTATATTAGCAGTGTGCTCAATTATGAATGTTCAGGCTTTATATTTGTGCATGTCACAGTAGGATGGATTCTCCTATACTCACATAGAACCCCCAGATCTCAGTGGCTCATGTACCGGTTGGCTGGGGACTCTGCTCTGCCTCTTCCCTCTCTGGGACCCAAGCTGAGGGAGCAGTTACCGTCTCGAGTGTTGCCAGCACTGTCACAGAGGGAAAGAGAGCAGGGCAAATGGTGCACTGTCTCTTAAAGCTTCTGTGTGGAAGTAAGGCATGTCTTTTCTGTTCACATATCAGGGGCCAAAGCAAGTCACATGGCTACCCGTGTTTCAAGGGGATGGAAAATTGCAAATCTGCCATGTGCCTTTCAGGAGAACCAGAAGTAATGGGTGGATAGCACTAATGATTATCAGAGCATTGTGACAAGTGGAAGATGTCCTCTGCCTTTTAACTTTACATGTAACAGCTAAGGCTTCAAAACTTGTTCACCCTCATGCAACAAGTGTAGGGAGTGATATTAACATTAACTTCACTGTTTTCTTAGCTCTTGTTTATTTAAAAGCCACTTTCAGACCAGTTATTTAGAAAAAGTCCCCAAGAGAGGAAATAACCAGTTTCTAGATTAGACCCCTGTTTTTTTTCTGAAAAATACAGATTTTTACCTCTTTCAGGTGATGCAGTGGACCAGGGAAGGGGCAGGATAATTGTAGCTGCTTTACTTTCCATTAGAGGAAGACCTTTCCCATCTTTTCTGCTCATCCTTTTAAAAATAGCATTTTGGATTTGAATGTTGACATGGATAAAGTCCCAAATCAGACCCTTAGGGTTCAGGACTCTAGATCAGATCTCTTTGTTTATATCTTTTGCTTTTGGAGGCTGGGATTTAAACAGATTCTGACCATCTTGTTTGAGTCTGTCAGTCAGAGCGCCGCCCACGTTTATATCACCTGGAGGAAGCTACATGACCCCCCCACCCCACCCCAGTCCCTGCTCAGAGGTGCTCTTGGTTGGTCATAACTTGATAGCCCTCGGAAATGTGCACCAGACCAAGGCAAGGCCGCCAGGCCAGTAGCAGCCACTGTGATATGACCTGGCTTGAAAAGATAAGTGAGGCCAGCTAGCTCCACTCTCTTCCAGAGAGTTTAACTTTGAAGACTGAGACCAAGGCTCTGAGTCCAGCACGATGCCATGAGAGAGTGAAAAAGTCATGATCACTCATAGGCAGTCTGAAGAAGTGATGAGAAGGAGGAAAGGGACAGAGCGGAGAGTTGATGGCTTAGGGATGAGAAGAGAAGGAAGCAGGCTCCTGGGGTGTTGTGTCATGTGGTCCTGGAGGTACACCCTGCTCATCCTGGCTACTGGTGGACTTTCTGCTTCCCTCTGTGAGGCCCGCACTGTGGTCACTTCTGGCCTGCTTGGCTTGGGATTCCTGTCTTCCTTGCATGTTCTGAAGAGTAAGATTAATTAGGAGTACTTGTTCCAGAGATCCAGAGCAAAGGTAGCTGAGGCAAGGAAGAGCTCTTTGTCTCTCGGGTCCAAGTCTGGACATAGTCAGCTCCTGACTGATGTGGTGGCTCCATGGTTCTCTGGGATGTTGATGGTTCTAGCTCTCTCATCTGCATCCCAGAGTCTAGTCTTTGTCTTCAGGGTCTGAGCCATCACATTCCCGTTCCACGCAGCAGGATGGAGGAAGAGTTGGAGAGGAGGCGAGCTCCAGTTCTTTTTAGCTCCCCCTGGAAGTCGCACACATGGCTTCTCTCATATCAGCTAGAACTTCACTGCAAGGGAGACTGGGAAGTGTATCCTGATACTGGCTGTCTATGTGCCTAGCAAAAACAGGGGGTTCTGTGCCTGCAGACGGGGGCGTGGATACTAGACACCTCACAGTCTGCTTGGTGTATTTTGAAAGTAAACTCTTTGCTGCTTGAGGGTGTCTCTGCACGTTGTTATGAAAGGCATCTAAGTCACCTTCTTTGATTTCATGCCTGTTTGTACCTAGGTTTCTGCTCACAAATTGTTTCAGCCAAACCAAGCAAAGATTCATTTGTTTGTTTACTGAAATGTTCTTTTGTAAGTGTCCATCGTGCACTTCAAGTATGGTCTTGGACATTGAGAAGACACAAAAATGAAGCAATGTGTGATCTCTGCCCTCAAGATGCATGCAGTTTGGCAGAGAGTACAAGTAAATGATAACACTGCTGTGTGATAGATGCAGTGGTGATGACCCCTGTCCAAGTAGACGGTGTATGTGCTAGGATGACAGGGCCGAGTACTGGCAGTGTCTTCCACCCCTTTCTTTCTTGAAGACGCGGGAAATGAAGGCCCGCACCCTGGCCCTAACTAAGCACTAGCTGTGGTAGGGGCACTGTCAGTCCAAATTCAGATATTCTTTCCTGTAAGGGCTTCCCATTCTTCCCTTCCAGTGCACAGAGTAAAAGCTTTCTAAAAGCAGCCCCCTAAATCTACCGCAGTGAAGAGCATTCTGCACACACAGTGTATAATATGCATGTAACCGTATGCACGGTGCATTGTGTCATGTAACATTCTTCTCATTACAAACCCGTTACCCAGAAATCCAGTTCCCTAGTTTTATCAATACTAAGATTTCTTTTGGACTTTTTTTTTATGTGACAGTCCTTGTGCGGTGACCGACTTACCAGTGGTATTTTGTTTTACGTTAAATCTTACCCTCGTTTACCTTTTCTCTGCATCTGTCTGTGGAAAGCTGATCTTTGATTGACATTAGTGGTGCATTAGGGAATATCTCCACAATAATCTTAGGTCAAAATGGAGTTTTTATACAAAAAAATTCAGGTCAAAGTGCTGTAAGCTTATCAGAATCTAGGGGATAACATGTGATTAATAAAACATTGTTTCTGCAGCCTGTCTCCTGGGATGTGGAAATAGCTGTTGTTCAGACCTCTTTGAAATGGTGTTTTCTCTCTGATTATTTTACCTGCAGCCCGTTGCTACCATTGAGCCTCTTTGTTTGCTCTGTTAGGTTATGTTAGGTTTATGAGTTGAAAGCACTCCTATACATCATAATTTATTTGGATTAATTATAGCCCTAAATTTTGTTTTACTTCTCAACATCATAGATACTTACTGGGACTGTCATTTTTTTCCTGAAAGAGAATTATTTTTTAAAATGGAAGGTGGGAAAGACAGATACGGTCAGAAGCCTTTGGGAGAGAGCAGTGACTAGGAGACAAAGTGAATTAATTTTTTTATATTGATTATAATCAGCTGCTTGCTCTTGCTTAGTACTGATCTCTTTAGATTCTCTCTTTGAAGGCATACGTTGTAATAATGACATCTCAGTAATACTTCTATTTTTTATATTTAAAAAAGAAGTGAACCCCTAGCATTTGAATTATCTTCAGTGTACGTTTGCTTGTTTTTCACAGAAGTAGAGGATTGTTCGGAAAGTCATTATTCTGAAACTAATGGATCATAGGTCACTTTAGGTGGTGGTGGTGGTTTTGAATTTTCATTATGCTTGGAGCTGTGGAGGGGCACTTCCATGGAATCACAGAGTGTTAGAATTTCAAGGAAGAGGACCATCTGTATAATGTGGGTCCATTGCAAAATGAAAATGTGGGGCCCCTTCTTAAAGAACTCAAGAATTTCAAGACCATGCCAGCAGAGCATTAAACCAAGTGTGGCGCCTTCCTAAGTGTGGGGCCCTGTGTGACTGCACAGGTCACAGGTCCATGAAGCCTGCTCTGCAGGGAGATCGTAGAGATCTTGGAGCACAGGCCCCTCCTTGTATAGACAAGGATGCGCAGCACCTCTGTGCGACTGGACGCTGGTGATGCCTGCTGTACAGCACGACCAGGCTGCAGCCTTACGAAGGGGTGCATCCGAAGGTCGGTTCATTTATTTATTTATGCTGCCTTTAAATCTGTAGGCATATTTAGTCCGTGTAATTTAAAACTACTATCGGTTATTCCCAGCGGTCATCAAAACAATGGCATGAGTGGTTGAAATAAATAATTCCGAGGAATTTTATCCTAAGTTATTTCCCCAATTCTCCATCCAACAGGAGTTCACTTTTCCTTTTTTAAAAAATCTTTGTCATGTTTGTTCTGCTGCAAAATTTATTAGCTTAGATTTAAATTCTTTATTTTCTTGTAAATTCTCTGAGAGTTCTAGTGAGCCTTGAAAGGACCCACAGGAAGGGGAAGGAAGAGAAGCAAAGGGCCTTACTGATCTACAGTGTGGGGTGTGAGCCCTTCACAGCTGCAGAGGGTGGCTGTGTGACTGTGGTGGATGTTCTTTTGCTGTAGGACACACGGAAGAACAGGCAGCACGTGTTTGTTACTGAAAATCTGCTGTACGCACCCCTGTCACTGTAGTTTTTTTTAATTAAATTACTTTTATTAGTAATCACATGGTTTTTGTTCTTTTTTTTCCATAATCACTCTCATTAAGGCTGCTGATAGAAATAAATGGAAGCAGCTTGCTACTTGAGCACGATTCATATTCAAATCACTTTAACACTTAAATGTTGATCTGCTGACAGCTCCTTGTGGGGGGCATTTCTGTATCTTGTTTCATTAGCTCACCCAATTTTGTATGCTGTTTTAATAAAATTCACTGACAACGTAATGCAGGTTAGACCTGCTCTTCTAGCGCTGAGATTACATTGGATAGCCACCTGGAAGGAACTACTGGAATAGTTTATGAGCAGACAAACTACTCATGGCCCGGAAAAATTAAGAATGTCATGGGGTTACGGGAGTTTGTAATGTCAACAGATACCATATAGTAGAGCTGCCCGTGTCACATAACAGAGATCAGCTCAGTTGATGAGAAACCATAAGAACTAACACCCTTCTGTATTAAATAATTAGGGGGTCATCTTGTACTGTTTTGGTTGCTGTGTGCAGTTGCTAGCTAGAATGCTGAATACACTTCACTTCTAGTTTTTGGCTGACTTTTACGACAGTCTGGGGTGTAACAAGGAGCCTTTGCTTCTGTTAAATGCTGACCTGGGAGCTGAGACCCGTGATGTGGATTCAGCCACCTCTTGCACCATTAGGGTGGAAACAGAATGGGGGATATTCCTGTTGGAGAATGTTGCCCTTTATAAAATATCTCTGAAGTTTACAAAGTGCTTTTCAGTTGAAATTAAGTTCAGTAATCTGATGAGCATTTATGGAGTATGTGTGATGTATAAGGCCCAGTGTTAGACTCAGTGGGTGATAGAATGATGAGATAGAATTCCTGCTACACCTGAAGATAAGACATACAAATAGTTATAGTTAGAATAAAAACTGTGATTCAGTGATTTAGTTATTTATCTGATAGCTATTACGCACCTACTGCTATGAATCATTCTGCTCTGCACTATGAATTCAAAAATGCCTTCCAGGACCCGCAGTCAAATGGGTGGACGGGGCCTGCAAAACTACGACTGGTGGTGATGTCAGTAGAGGTGTATAGAGGGGGACGTCTGAGGAGGTGAGGAACAGTTCCTTGAGTCCCACCAATGTGTCAAAGGCACAGCCCTCGGTCCTGGGTATACAAGCCTCTGCTTTCACAGAGCTTTGGCCCAAATTGTTTGAATTTGGTAGATGGGCAAGTAGAGGCCGTTTCTGATGGAGGAGACAACACAGGTGAAGACACAGAAGGAAGAGACAGTGTGGCCCACCAGGGACTAGGAGTGGTTAGACGGGCCTGCAGAGCAGGGCACCGAAGGAGGTGCGGAGTGGGAGGGGGAGCCTGGCTGGGTTATGCTGGGCAAAGGCCCGAGGGCTCTTCCCTGCCATCTTCCTGTGGCTTCTAATTGCTTCCTTGGTGACACTGCCTCAGGAACGCCTTTCCTTGATCACCCAATGGGAGGGGACTGCCCAGTCCCTTGCTTACACAGCATCTGTCCTTTTTACTGGTTTACAGAGCGCTCCTTACTGGCTGACACTTCTTGTTTATTGTCTGTGTGTCCCGACACTTGGCTGCAGGTCCCTGAGAGCGGGGACCTGGTCTTGCCTGTTTATTGCTGCATCCCCAGCACCTAGAACCTGGCATAAAGCCGGCGTTTGATAAATGTTTGTGGAATCAATGTGAGTATGGATTTTTTTAACTATGAATTTTGGATTTTGTTCTATAGATCAGCAGTTCTTAATATTATTGTTCTCTAGACCCCTTTGTATAACCTCAAAGTTGTTGAAGACCTCAAAGATTTTTTGTTTTGTGGGTTATCTATTAATGTTTATCATATTAAAGATAAAACCTAGACGTTATGAAGACATTAATTCATTTCAAATAATAATAAACCCATTACCTGTTAATACAAATATATGTTTTTTTGGAAAATAACAGCTTTCCAAAACAAAAAATTAGTGGCAAGTGTGGCTTTGTTTTACATTTGCATAAATCTCATTGTCCAGCTTCTCATAGCTGGATTCTCAAATCTTCTTTTGTATTCAGTCTTTTATGATAGCATATGTCATGTAGCCTCTGGAACTCGACTGTGGACTCGTGATGGCACGAGAGTAAAAAGGCAAATAATGACTTGATATTAGTGTACAAATAGTTTTGAACTTGCAGACTCCTTAGAAGGATCTTGAGGGCCCCCACAAGGGGTTTCTGGGGTACCATTTTAAGATCTGCTGCTTTACATGGATGGTTTTCTGACTTCTTAGTAGCAGGAGCATGTTTTCAAATAGTATCTTCTACCAAGCTCCAACGTATAGATACAGAGCTGATTGCGTTACAGTGCGTATATGTTGGGGCTTCGTTCCCTGGAGCCCTGAATTCCCTTTCTTTCTCCTTCCTTGGCTAAGCTGCTAAATTGGGGATGCTGTGTGAGAGACAGTGAGGCAGGTGAGCATGTTGTGTTTACTCTGTGTCACTCTGTACCATTGCTAAATTTCAGTATTTTATTTAATAGTGTTTAATATATCATAGTTTACTATGTCTTAATATGAACTACTAGTATTTTATAAAGGCTGTTTTCCCTCAAGTACATGATCATTGGTTTGCTTTCATTAACAAACAAACAAAAAGATTTAATTGCAACCAGAGACCTAATTTTGTTTCTGAGGTTTACTTTTCCAATTTTGTGTAAGTAAGACATTTTAATGAAATTTGCAGCAACCTTATAGAAATAGTTATGTCATTAAACATTACCTAACTCAGATTCTTTTTTAAAGACAAGTCATTTTCTTTACACATCTGAGAGTATGCAAAATAAAATTGAGTCAAGGTCCAGTACGTAGTCAGACAAAAGTGAGGAGGTGGAAGAAGTCTTATTCTACTTGCCAAATGCAGGAGGAATTCTTACCGTCTGGAGACTAGGGGAGAGTGGCAGCTGCCAGAGCTCAGACAGTGCTGTAAGCACCATCACCACTAGCCGGTTTTAGGATGCAGTTTATTTAAAATGCAGTTATTTTTCTGCCTCAGGAAACATTCTCATATTTGTCTATTTTATTACTACATGGACTTGTTTCTATTTTTTTTTAATCTCGAAAAAGGATCATAAATTTCCTGTAAAGTTTCTGTTTTTACAAGTTAATCCTGTTTCTACGTTTTTCAGGTCTTGTCCTTTGAAAGTTTTATCTGACAGACAAAATAAAGTGGCCATGCTGGAACATTAATCTGTTACCATCATTATCACCTGTATCATTAAAAAAAAAAAAAGAGATCATCTTTTGTATGTAATTATAACACTGTTTATATAGAATATTGGATATAAACTCTAGCTTTATTGTCTGCCTTTTAAGAAATGGAAGGAAAAATTAAGGGATGTAGAGAAAAGCAGTGAACGTAATTACAGAACTGAAAAGTACAGTCTTGGTTTTGGAGTTAAATGTTTTAAGGTATGATTTAATAACTAACTCAAATTCGTACATGATTCTTTTTATGAAAAGAGAAAAACCTGTTTTAAAGAGTTGTAAATAGGGCACATCTCCATGAAAGAATGAGGTATAATTGGACAAATTGCCTTCTAAATTAGGTTTAACATTCAAAAGAACTGCCTAATAGTGTTACCAATTAATTACTAATTATCTTTAGAAACATGAAGGATAATTCTCATTTAATTATGTTTTAGTAAATATTCGAGTGCCTGTTTTGATCCCGTCATAAGCATATTTTTAAATTTCATGTACTTAATTTAATTTTTTGAATAGGTAGTATAACTTTTTAAGCAGCACCTGCAATGATTAATACTCAGGTGTGTCTCTGTTTCTTTGAAGTGGATGGAGTCATGTAGTATTAAAATGTCTGTAGGCTGCTCACCATCCTACTTTATGTCAAGAGAAGAGGAAAATACTCAGTTTCTTATAATTGTGTGTTTAATAAAGATTAATGGGTGGTATGTGGGGGAAATACTTAATGTTTTAGTAATAGGTACCTTGTTGAAGATCGCAGTCCCCCAGCCTTGCTCTTGGTCCTTCTACTTGACTATTCTGTTTCTTCTTTCCATTGCTCTTACTTCTTCTGTGATACAGTTCAGTTGACTTGTGTTTATTGTTTGCTGTCTGCATCTCTCCTCCCACATAGGGCCTTTGAGTGCATTAATCTTTGTTTAGTTTAGAGATTTATGCCAAGTGCGTAGAACAGTGTTTGGTACATATTTGTTAATCAAATGAGTCATTTTTCCTTTTGGCTTTTAAAAGTAGAGGTACATTTCTTCTGGGGGAAAATACTCGGCTAGCAGCCTATTCACAATGTTTAGAGGCTTCGGTTTCTTGGCAGTGTGGCAAATCAGAGAATTTTAGAAAGTCTCCCCTTATGAAACATTACAAATAACTGGACCAGATATTCAAACTACCTTTTAAATGCATAGTTGAGCTGACAAGCAAGTAAGGTCAAAAACAAAAAAATCGTGACTCTAGGGAGGTGAGCTCATGGTGATACTGGCTGCTATGCTGTGAGTGCTGGTGTCTGTCGATCCCTGGAGGCCTAGAGCTTTCAGTTTTGCAGGGTGACCATGGGGTACTAGACAGAGTCTGGGGGTCAAGGTGAGAAGTAACATCCAGGACTCATGTATAAAGCTGAAACTCCCTGAAAGGTGTTGGTAGAAAAGCTAGGGAAAAAAATTTTAAACCTGCAGGGGTGGATGAGTGTAGGAATTGGGTAAGGAGAGTTCTGTGTCTCAGCTTGTCTTTCATTGGAAAGGTATTAGGCCTCCCTGAGACATGATGACAAGTCCACTCTTCACTGGGTTTGGGTCAGAACTCATACTACCTCAGTGCCCCCCCCCCCCACAAAACCCAAGCCAAGACATCAGTAAAAGTGGTCTTAGTTTGTTAGGACTGAGGAGCAAACCAGAGCCTCTCTGAAGGAATACAGAACACAGACCTCAGAGAATTGATACAGTAAAATTTCTAGGAACATGAGCTCACAATTAAAAAAAAAAAATCAAAACCACTTCAAATAAGCCATAGTGAGTTAGCCAGCAAATTACCTAATTTAAAGTGTCAGTCTTCTTACCTGTAAGGGGGATGGGCACAGCAGTACCTAGCTCATTGTCTTGCTGGGAGGGTTAGTTATGGTATCTTTGTCGGTAATAAAGAAAAACATGTGCAACTCTTTAGTGTGTGTAGTAGGGAAAGGAGAGAGAACTCAAGTGTGTAGAGGTTTCTGCAGAATACAATTTTGAGAAGTAAGTAGAATTTAAAAAAATAGTGCAGAAGTAATGTTTTGAGTTACTGATGTGAATTAAATAGCAGGATTATTTCAGGGACTTTTTCAACAACTGTTAGCTTTCTATTGTTCAATGAATAACATCCTAATTGCAGTGGTTTGGGGGGGAGGTTCTGAGAGCAGGAAGTAAATCCTCTGTCTGCCCCCAAAGAGCTGAAAAAAATTCCAAGAAAAGGCACTTGGGATGTTATCTCCCGGTATGGATTTTAACTAGTATCAGTGCAGAAGCCGTGGGAAACTAGGAGACTAACTTTGAGGGAGTAAGGCAGAGAATAGTTCTTCACGGAAAGAAAGGGCAAGGGGCCAGAAAGTTGAGTAGAATCAGCAGGAGAGAATACAGAAACAATATAAGCAAGGAAAAGAAGTGAAGTGGCATTAGGGAGAAACCAAATTAGGGAAGAACCCCCCCCCACACACACACAAACAAAAACTGATGTACCAGAGAGCCGACTAGTTAAGGGAAGAAAATGAAGAGTGTGTTTTGTAGTGTGTGGCACCTGTGATAAATCTATGACGTAGAATTCACGACTAATTAGAGCCCTATCTGTCTGTAACATGCTAATAAGTGAACAAAGGGGTTTTGTTGTTGTGGTGGTGGTGTTTTTTCATGTGGTAACTAAATATTGCAGACATTACCTTGGACCCATCTGAAATCTACCCCCATCCCAAATTTCTGTTTTCATTTGATCTGTTGCACAAATTTTAAAACTTTTTCAATTCCCCCAAATCACTTAAGTTAATATCCGAGTAACATCAGACAGTGCTTTTAAGTGAAGGCTCTCAAAAGAACTTTCATGTTTGTGGTCGGGAAAAACAGCTAAATTGCATTTGAGGGTACTATTGTCCTTTGATGTTTTTTCTTCCTTCTTTCATCTCAGAATCTTCAGTGGAGGAGGAGGAAAAGTGTGGCACTGGGTCCTGGAGAATGCATGGAGAAGGGAAAAGGGAATGACCATAGATTTCCATTTAGTCTGCAAATTGTTCTGCGTTTTTCTCATCCCTAGCCCAGAGCCAATAAACTGTCGGGTCTCACAGTCTTGTTTGTTGCCCAGACTGGCAGTAGCAGTGCTGGTGGTAATAGCACAGTAACTGTCTGCGTTCTCAGAGTGGGGTTGGCCAGTTTCTAGTGAATTCTTCATGCGCTCCTCATTGGCCACCTCATAGCTCTACACGTTGCCTTTGCATTTTGGCTTGATCTGTGGTCCAGCAGCCGTCTGTGGGTAACATTTGAGAATCTTTGTTCAATATCTGAGAAGTAAAAAGTATTTTTTAAATAAAAAATTTAAAGCACAGAAAAGTACAGTAGCAGAAGACAAGGAAGAGTCATGAACCCACCTTTCCCCTGTGTCTTATCTTTACATTTTCCCCTATTTGCTTCTGTGTCAGTTAGTGTTAGGTTTAGCTGCATCTGAAAGATCCCTAGTTCCCTCCCCACCCCGCCAGATGTGCTTATAGAGGGTTTTTTCCCTCCCAGGACATGGCATCTGTGTGGTTATCAAAGTTATCTTTCTGCTGTTCAAGCCTTAGCCTATGGCTTGCTTTCTCAAGGTCATCTCATGGTTGCAGAGAAAGTCCTTGCCGTTCACATTCCAGGCAGTATGTCAGTACTGCCCTTTCTGTATCTTTCCCATACCCTACCCAGTGATTTCTGATTTTTATCTTGCTGGCTACCTTAATCTGCATGGCAGGCCAGGGTATGTAAATTGCCACTCAGTAGTACAGCAGTAAGAGAAGAGGAATGTAGATGTTCCTTGAGTAGCTAGCAATCTGCCACAACTTAGATCTTTTATATAAAAGAAGTTCCATTATAGTTGAAGCCTTCCCCTCCCTCCTCAGAATTAACCGTATATGAATTTGATACATTGTTCTCATGCCTATTGTTTGATCTTTACAATATATGCTCATGTCCATGAATAGTGCTTACTTTAATCTGCTTTACAACTGTACATAAATGGAATGTACTGTACATACTGTGCAGATAGCTTTTCTCCTCCTTCAGCATTGTTTACCCATACTGAGGCACAGAGTTCTCCTTTAATCCTAACTGCTCTGCAGTGTTGTTACACAGTTCGTGTATCCATTTTCCTCTTGATGCACATTTAAGCTGTTACCTTTTCCCCCATTATAAACAGTGCTGCAGCCTTTGTATGTCTCCTCACGCTCTCCTCATGCTCATGTGCAAGTTTCTCTGGGTTCTGTACCTAGAAGTGGGATTACTGAGCCACAGAGGGGGTGCTTTCTTCAGCTTTCCTGCATATTGTCAGGCTGCCCTCCAAAGTGGCCGTGCCAGATCACACTTGGAAAGCATTGTATGATCATCGCATTTCTTTATTCCTTACTAACAACTTGTCTTTTTTGCTAATCTGTTGAGGGCAAATTCATTTCCTTAAGTACTACCGAGGTTGAGTAAATTTTCGTATGTTCATTGACTGTTTATGGTTCGTTGTCTGTGATTTGCCCATTCATACTTTTTGGCTGTTTTTCACTTGTGTGTTATTTGTTTTGGTTAGGAAATGTTTTTAATACATTCTGATATTAAACTTCTGCTGATTATTTCTGTTATGGATATTTCCCCCAGTCTTTGGGTTATCATGTAAATGTCTATGATGTCTTTGGTTGTATTAAAAACTTTAATTTTCATGTAGTAATTCTTCCTTTTTTTCCTTTATTATTTGTGCTTTTTGAGTATTGTTTAACAAATTCTTCTGTAACCAAGGATATAAAGATACTTGCCTATATTTTCTTTTAAAGTTTTAGAGATATATATCCTTAAATCTTTAAAGTACCTGGAGTTGTTTATTTGTGTGGTGTGAGGTCAGAATTTTATTTTTACATATGGGTGAACACATTAAATAGCCCATCCATTTCGTACTGATCTGTAGTGACCCCTCTGTCATATGTTGTTTGCATGTTCATGTCGTTCTGATCTTGGACTCTGTTCTGTTTTGTTGGTCTTTTAATTGGTCTCTGCCCATGATTCACACTGCCGTCATTACTACGGCTTGATTGATATGTGGTAGACAGTTCCCTGGCCTTGTTCAAAATCTCACTGGCTTTCATGGCTTTGCTCTTCTGTATGATTTTAGGAGCTGCTTTTAAAGTTCTATTAAAAAGCTATTGTGATTTTGATTGGAACCTTATTAAGTATATAGATTAATATTGAGATAATTTACTGTAATAAACCTTCCATATGAATCATGCTATAGCTTCATTTTTTCTCCATCTTTAAAAAAATTGAAGTATAGTCTATTTACAGTGTTGTGTTAATTTCTGGTGTAGAGCATAGTGATTCAGTTGTACATACATACATATTCCTTTTCGTATTCTTTTTCTCTATAGGCTATTACAAGATACTGAATTTAGTTCCCTGTGCTATACAATAGTACCTTGTTTATTCTATATTTAGTGGTTGGTATCTGCAAATCCCTAACTCCCAATTTATTCCTCTATCCCCTCTCCCCAGTCCCCTGGTAACCATAAGTTTGTTTTCTATGTCCTTGAATCTATTTCTGTTTTATAAATAAGTTCATTTGTGTCATTTTTTAAAGTATATCTCCATTTCCTAAAAGGTCTTTCTATGCAGTTTTCTAGTTATTAGAGGCAAAAGGATTAATTGAATTTTTTATGTTGATCTTGAATCCAGCAATCTTGCTAAAAGTTCTCATTGACTTGAATTGTCTTTATTTTCTTGGATTTTTTTTTAATCATTTCTTTTGTTGTTGTTCTGTTTTCTTCTTTCCAGTTCTTAAATATTTTGTTTCTTGTTTTACTGTTCTGAATAGGAATTCTAGTACATTGTTGGCAGGAAAAAGTGATAGAAGGCATTTTTGTCCTTTTCCTAACTTTGAAGGAAATGCTTTCAACACTTCACCAGTAAGTGTTTTATTTACTGTAGATTGAGGGCAGATATCGTTTATCAGGTTCACAGAGTTCATTCTTACTTTTAGTTTCCTAGAATTTCTTTTGTTTTTGTTTTAAATATCGTGAATGGGTGTTCGGTTGTGTTATTTCACGTAAAAGTTAAGTCCCTTGCAACTATATAGTTATGCTTTTTCCCACTCTATCCTTTGCTCTAATTTTATCAGATGTTACTTCATATTAATACACTGTACATTACAAAGTTATAAATTTTGTTTTAATCAGCCATGTCTTTTAAGAAATCAAAACGGAAAAAAATAAGCTTTTATATTTGCTCAGATACTTAACCATTGCTGACATTCTTCCTTTCTCCCTGCAGATCGGAGTTTCCATCTGGTGTCATTTTCCTCCTGCCTGAAAAACTTTGGTTAACGTTTCTTGTAGTGCAGGTCTGTGAGAGATGAGTTGTTTTGGCTTCTTCTTTATCTGAAAATGTCTTTGTTTCTGAGAAGTCATCCATTTTTTCTGTGTGTATAATATATCTCCCCGCTGCCCCCCCACCCCCGGCTGCTTTCAGGATTTTCTGAGTCTTTAGTTTTCAGCAGTTTGAAAACGATGTGCTCCAGTTGTAATTTTCTTTGTATTTATCTTGCTTAGATTTCACTGATCTTAGATTTGCAGTTTTCTGTTTGCCACCAACTGTGGACATTTTCAGCTGTTATTTTTATGTCTGTTTTTCTGCACAATCTCCTCTGTGCCCTCCTTTCGGGATTCCAGTTTCACACAGGTTAAACTTTGTGGTGTTGTACCTCTGCTCAGTGAGCTCACTGAGGCTCTCTGTTCATTAAGATATTTTTCTTTCCACTCAGATCTTCAGATTGGATAATTGCTTTTGATTGTCATCTTCAGGTGACTGACCCTGTATTCTGTTGTCTCTAATCTGCCGTTAAGCCTGCCAAGTGAATTTTTCATTTCAAACTGTATCTTTGTGTTCCACGTGGTTCCATATAGTTCCTTATTATAGTTTTCCTTTGCCTGATAAGAGTTCCCTCTCTTTATTATTGGGTCCCTGAACATATTTATAGTAGCTGCTTTATAACCCTTGTGTAATCTTGTGTTCAGTATGTATTGACTGCTTTTTTTTCTTGACTGTGGGTCACATTTTTCTGTTTATTTTCATGTCTAGTTTTTTTGTTTGTTTGTTTGTTTTTACTGCATATGGGGTACTGTGGATGTATTTTTGTGTAGTTCTGTCTTCTTAAAGACTTCTGACTCTTTGTTGTTCTAGCAGGAAGTCACCCAAACTCTGTTTCTGTGCACTGGGCAGCAGCTGATGTCTTTGCTTAGTTCGTCCAGCCATCTGGCTGTTGCTTTCCTTCTGGGCCTCTGGGTTCTCTTCTGTGTTGTGTGGTCCAGGGCTCAGCTAAGGATTGTGATGGAGTTTACATATGTATTTTGGGTTCCCTCTTTTCTAGGATATCCCTCTTTGCTTTCCAGGTGCTCTGTAAGCTCCAGACTTCATCCTCTGATGCCTGCTCTGCATAGTGTAGGCCGGTATCTGCCCTCAGGCAAGCAGCTGTGTAAAGGCAAATCTCACCTGGCATAGAAACGCTCTTTCAAAGGCTTCTCTCTAGTTTCTGCCTTTTGACTGCTCTCCATTGCTTATAGTTGTTTTTATATTTTGGCCAGAGTTTATGGTTGTTTGTGGGAGGGTTAGTCTAGTATACGCTGTTCAACCTTTCTGTGTATGAATCTTCCATGCTTTTATTTTTTTTAAAGACTGTCTTTTTAAAGCAATTTTAGGCTTACAGTAAAATTGAGAGGAAGGTACAGAGATTTCAGTCTATATGGCCCTTCCCCTCCAAGTGCATAACCTCATTATTAGCATCACTCACCAGAGTGGTACCTTTTTTTTTTTTCTTTTTTAAGCAAAAGATAAACCTATAATGACACATTTTAATCACTCAAAGTCCATAGGTTACCTAATGGTTCACTCAGGAGTGTGTATTCTGTGGGTTTGGACCAATGTATAAAGGCATATATCCATCATTATAATATCATACAGAGTATTTTCACTGCCCTGAAAGTCCTCTGTCCTCTATTCAGCCTGACCTTCAACCCCCACCCTTGACAACCACTGATCTTTTAATTTTTTTGGCTCCATAATTTTGCCTTTTCTGTCACATCATGTAGTTGGAATCACATAGTATGTGACCTTCTCTGATTGACTTCTTTCACGGTAACGTGCATTTACTTTTCCTTCATGGCTTTTCATAGCTTATTTCTTTTTACACAATAATATTCCATTGTCTGGATGTACCACAGTTCATTCATCCATTCACTTACTGAGGGACATTTCGTTGCTTCCAAGTTTCGGCAATTAAAGCTACTGTGTAAACATCCATGTGCAGGTTCTTATGTGGACAGAAGTTTTCAACTTCTTTGGGTAAATATGAAGGCATGTGATTGCTGATGGTATGAGGATATGTTTAGTTTTGTAAGAAACTGCTGAATTGTCTTCCACGGTGGCTGTATCATTGTGCATCCTCACCAGCAGTGGAGAATAGTTGCTGTTGGATGCGGGTTCCTTGCCAGTGTTTGGTGTTACCAGTGTTCTAGATTTTGGCCATGATAGCAGGTGTACAGTGGTACCTCAGTGCTCTTTAAATTGCATTTTCCTGGTGACATATGATGTGGAGCATCTTTTCATATGTTTATTTACCATCTGTATGTCTTTGGTGAGGTTGCTTTCCTTTTAGCTTTTCTGAATCCTTATGTTTTTGGTGCATGTCTAAAGAGCATACAGCTTTTATTTAAAAAATCCAATCTGATAACTTTTAATGAATACATTTAGTCCTTTTTATCTTCATTTTAGTTACTTATGTACAGGGATTTATTTCTACCATTTTGTTTTGTGCTTTCTATATTTGTGGGGTTTTTTTAAATGATTTAAAATTCCTTTCGTATTTTATTTTGAGGTTGGTTTTCTTATTTCACCTCTTTTCAGTTTGGTTTTTAATTATACGTTGTTTTTAATTAATTAGTTACCTTTTAATTAAAAAAATTTGATCTTAAAAAGTCTGTAATTAATCAAATATCTCTGCCCTTTACCTAAACACAGCAACCTTAAAATGCTTTAATTTTGACTACTTTTGTTCCTAGGTATTGCTTTCTGGTGTTTTTATTCATTTAACCAAATAATAATTGAACTCTTCTGCCGTATGCCAAGTACTATTCCATGTGCTGTAGTAATATTAAACAGAATAAAGTCTCTGCCCTCATGAAGCTTATAGGATAATTAATTAATTAATATATAGTGTGTTGTAAATTAGTATTTGGTGCTAGATGGAAAGTAAAGCATTAGGAAAAAATAATGACCTGGGGTGGAGATGCTGTTTTGTATATGAGTTTCTGCTGTCTTGAGACATTTCATAAGGTTTGTAGGGCTCAAGTGTGAAAAACATGATTCCCGTGCTGGAGAAACTCGCATTCCAACCAGAGAGTCACGGGAAGAAGTTACAGATATGAGAGCCATGGGCACATGGTGGGTGAGGCTTTACAGCTGTTAGGTTTCCCAAGGAGGCTGTGTAGAGTGTCAGGCAGCCTGTGGACAGATCCGGGCAGAGTGAGATGAGCAGTGAAGAAGGCTGCAGAGCATGCTTAGAAAAGAGGGAGGACAAGGAATGACCCTTGAGCCAAGGAAAGAAAAGGTTACATTTTATTGGGAGCCTGCCTGCTCCACAGATAGTTTGAAGCCAAGACATCAAGTAGAATGAGTATGAGAAAGAAACTGATCATGGTAATTTGGGCATTAGAGTGACTTGATCAAAAAACAGTTTCCTTGAAGTGAAGCCAGAGTACACTCGATTGAGGAGTTGAAAAATTGGAGACAGACAATAATGACTACTTGCACAGAGGTGGTAAAGGAAAGAAGAGAGAGTGACAGTTCGAGGGGAAGAGGGCAGCGTTGTGGAACTCGGGGCTAAGGTTGGCATTTTGGCAAAATTCAGAACAAAACCTGGGAGACCTGGGGACCTCAGTGGTCGGAATGTAGAATGGGCCTCCAGCCCGGAAGAAGGTCCTGCTGGATCCTTTGCTTGCCAGAAACTGCTCCCCAGGATCTCTGAGGTTTTCCACTGCTGATGGTGGCAAAGTATTTGCTTGCGTCTGAGTTCATGGTTCGGAGGAAATATGTAAATTTTCTGAAACCTCAGTGTTCCGTTGTAATGATTTGGCATTTGTATTCAAGAGAGAAAAGTCAAAACATGGGAAGACTTCCCTTGACCATTGCTCTTCCAGACTCCTTAGTGTGATAGTCAAGATTTCCCTTGTTCTGAACACACTCTTTCAGCCACCCCTCCCAGTTTCTGTCTGCTGTCCCTAGACGTCCCCTGAGTTTCCTGCCTCCCTGTTTTAGCTCACATTGTTTTGTCTACCTGAAGTACCCTTTTGCCTTTTCCTGACTCAAACCAATCCCCTACCAATTTCTCTCCTTCGTGTACTATCGTTTCCTGTAACTTGGCACCTGTTGCAAAGGTATAAAAGCATTTTGTAAATTGTAGAGTGCCACACAAACTTAGTATCTGTCCTCCTGCACTGCAAGGTCATTGAGGACAGAAACTGAGCCGTTCTCATATTCAGGTACATCAAACGACTTAGTGTTGTGTCTTGTACATACTTCGTGTTTATTAAATGTTGAATGAATTAAGGATATGTGATTCTGTGGTAGCTTAAATTATGCTAAGAATGGTCATGTTATACACTAGGTTCTAATTCACAGCTATTAAATTTATATTGAAATTCTGCTTCTGTGCAGTTCTCTGTAAAAATAGACTTTAATTTGGATCTTCCACTGGTTCACATCTCATTTTTTTCTTCACTGGATACATACCTATCTTAATCAATAATTGTAGGTTGCAGAGTGATGTACTGGCATGTTTTTGACTGTAGTAGCAGAATACTCTGTGGTAACAAGAAGCCCGGACCTCGGAGATTTCAGGGTTAGCCTGGTAGTGTCCCCTTGATATTATCCGGGTCCCTTTTGCTGTCCATGTTTTCACTTTGTCGTCCTTAGCGTGTTGATGTTGGCTTCCCTCGTGACCTCAGGATAGTTGCAACACTTCTAAGTATGCTCTGCAAACAATACCCAAAGGCAGAAAAATACAGTTTACCCTTCAGCATCGCTGTGAGGGAGGATAGCTTTTCCTGAATGCTTCCCAGCAGATTTCCCCTCAGGTCCTGCTGGTTGAGATTTGGTTATTTGCACTGGCAGGAGGAATGGAACAGCCGTGGTTGGCTTGGACCAGTCAGGAATAGGTAGTGTAGCAGAAAATGATCACTTGAATTCAGTTGGGGGTCTAAAGGCTGTGAAAGACATGGGGATGGGGGTGCAATAAGGAACAAGGAGCATCTGCCATGGGTGCTAACTTTGTGTCCTTGGCCTACCCCCCACCCCCTGGGAAGTTAATGTCCTCACAAATTTCTAAGGGGAGGAAAAACTCTATAGTGTTTCCACTGAGCTTGGTGTTGGCTGTCGGTAATAATTTGTTCATTGACTCACTTATTCACGTAATAAACATTAACTGAACACATGCTGTGTGCCAGGTATTGTGCTCAGCATTGGGGTAGTAGCTGAGTGAGACTTGGTCCTTGTCCTCAGGGGGTGGCTGGCCTGCGTCCAGTGGAATAGGGAAGCTGAGGTAAGAGGGGAGGATAGAGTTATTCTGTAACAAACTGATTTTAGGAAATTTATTTTTCAACAGGCGATGTGAGACATGTGGATTTGGGATTTGAATTCATTTGAAAAGCCACTTTGGGGTAAGTTGGTAGCTGGGAGTAAATGACGCAGGGTTGTGCTTCTCTTTACATTGGGGTTTGCTCTTACAGTGCTGTACGTTTCACACGTACGTTGATTGGACTTTATGCCTCATATACGCACAAGAAAATGGCTTGTGCTAAAGTGCTAGTTTAGTAATCTGAGAACTAACCATCAAGCAGAGCCCCAGTACTAATTAGTTAGTGCATTCACGTCTCATTTGGGAGGTCAGTTTCAAGACTAAATGAAGACCAAATTTAGGAATAGAAAGATTCTTGTGAGAGCTTAACCTGCTTGAGCTCACCTGATAATCCTGTCAGGTGGACTGGAAGTCACTCACAGCGCCAGTGTTGAGGTGGAGGGTTAAAGCTGGTCTCTGAGCTGCTCTCTGCAGTGCTCCAGACGGCCATTTGAATTCTCATTGTGTCAGTTCAAATATAAAAGATTCCTGGTTTTTTGGTTTCATCTAAGAACCTCTAGAAATACTATTTAACATTTACTGGGTGTTTAGTAAATGGGTGTGTTGTGCATTACTTTATTTAATTCAGTGCAATGGGACCATAAGGTGGGTGTGTTTCTCATTCAGAGGAATAAAGAAGTCTAGGTTTATGCAAATAAAATACAATTGCTAGACTCACATAAGTGATACGTTTTAGAATTTGAAATTTGAAATTCAGCATTTGGCCTAAGAGACACTCACTGCTGATTCAAAATGCTGCCTGTGTTGGGTGTTCCCGAGAGCAGCCCCAGGTTCAGTGATTGGCTAGGAGGGCTCACAGGATTCAGCATGTAGTCATAATAACGGCTAAGATTTAGTACGGCAGAAGGATGCAAAGTAATATAAGCAAAGGGAAAAGTGCATGGGGTGAAGTCTGGGGGAAACTAGTCACTAGTTCCAGGAGGTGAGCTTAATTCCTCCAGCAGTGAATTTTGACAACACATGTGAAGTGTTGTCAACCAGGAAAACTCATTAGACTCAGTGCCAGTGTTTTTATTGGACCCGATAGTGGAAGCACCCTCTGCTTAGCATGTACCAAAATTTCAGGCTCCCAGAAGGAAAACGGATGTTTTGCATAAACTGTACTGTTTGCACAGACAGCTTAGGTGCAGTGAAGCAACACTTATCATTTAAGGTAAGTTTTATATCAGTGTAGGGACGTTTATCATTCAAGTTCCCAGACTCCAGCCAAGGGCCCGTCTTGCACCAAGCATTTCTAAGGACAGTAATCTCAGACCTTCCATCTTAGCTTTTATCCTATGCACTGATTTTTAATTTAAGGATGTTGTTATTATGATCATTTAGCTTCTGAAAAATAGTGAGGGAAGTGGGTATTATGGCAAACCAAATTCTTTAACGGTGTTTGTTTTGAGGGTCCTATGACTGCCCGCTAGTGTGATTTGCTGGAAAGACTCACACAACTCTGCATAGTATTGTACTCACGGCTAAGTTTTATTACAGCAAAGGATACAGTGCAAGAACAACAGGAAACAGATGTATACAGGTGAATGCTAGAGCGATCAGGCATGGACTTCTGAGACCCTCTGCGCGGATGACAGGGACACGATTTTCTCTGTAGCTATGAGTGATAGAGCTTGTACAAGATGCGTCTGGCCGGGGAAGTACGTGAGTGTTACAGTCCAGAGTTCTTGTAGGAAGCTGTCCACATAGGCATATTCCTGCCACGTGGCCAGTCCCCGTAACTGAGACTTAGGGCCCAGACCAGATACCAGGTGCACATCGTAAATCTTGGTGATTAAACATTGCTGACAGCCTGGTATATCCTGACCCACCACCTCTAACATCCTTAACCATTGACTGTGAACATTCCAGGAGTTTAGTTCTCAGAGTTTGGCCAGGGGTCATTGCCAAGGCTCTAGTCATCCCCAAGGGGTTAGCAAGGACTGAGTAAAACAGACCTGCTGTGTTAACCCTTTCTTCACAGTATCATACATGAAATAATGTTGCATTTGCTGAATGTAGAATTTAATGCTGATATATTCTTTAAAATATGATACTCTGTACTTAGAAAAAATAATAGTAGAAATAGTTGACAGATTTCACTTATCTGAGGGGAGCTTTGTAGATTCTTTTCTTTTAGGGGTTTATATAATGGTGACTTTGGGATTTCCCTCTTTTGTCCACAACTATTTATATTATATATAGATATGTGTTATGTTAAGGAATGATCCAGAAATATGAACTTAAAACAGTTAAATCAAGATAACACATAATTAACCTTCTTTTTATGAAGTTCTGCCTTGTGAGAGGCTTTTAAACACAGTGGGGTCTCTTTTTTATTCAGTTTGCAGATTCACAGAAATAACAGTTTTACAGAAAGAAAATAACCCATAATTTTAAAATTGCCTGGTTCCAGAATGTGAAACCAATCTTTACTACTTTAGTTATTGCTATTTGAAACCTGCTTTGTGTTATGCAAAAAAAGAAAAAGAAAAGACAAAGTAGATGGGGAGAGTTTCATACTTGAACATGAGAAGTTCTGAGTTAACACAGTTACATGGGTTTCCTTATTGTAGAACTTACAGAACCTTTAGCGCAGTAATTTACAGTATGAATCTCCCAGAGTGAATAGAGTAACATTTCCTTAACTTATTTACAAAATTTCTTTAGGGAGGACTCTCAGGTGTGCATCCTGCAAACAGTGCTCTTTAGAACCAAATAGAAGGACATTGAGAAGCCCTCAAAAGGTTTTAGCTAAAGGAGAGACAGAAACAAAACAACTATAGAAAAAATTTAAAGAAAACCTTATTGCAGAAGAGTTTAGTATCTTATACTGTCTGACAAAACCTATTTAGAAGCTAACCTATCTGGATGTCTCTTTCATGCCAGGTTTCCTGAGTTGATGTTTCTCTTTTGCAGTGTGAATGGCTTATCTCTTAGACTGGCATTTGATAGTGTGATAAGAGCTGCCATGGTGTGGATCATTGCCTTCATGAATAGATCTGTTGGAGGGTCCTCTCACCCCCATCCCTTTGCCTGGTTAGTACAATGCAAAGTTAGTGATTCTAGGTGTGGGTGCCTGAGAGTTCTTTGTTTCTGGGAGACGGGAGATAAGCGCCTAAGTGTACTCAGAAGTTGGAAGTTTTAGGGCCAAGAGATTGATGTTTCTGTTTTGCTATTTTACTCAAAAGGTTGTTTCTAGATTTTGATGATTATGATTAAGCTCCTACAAAGATTTGCATACAAGCCTTTGTATAGATGTACATTTTCCCTTCTCTTAAGTAAATAGCTAGGAATGGAATTGCAGATTCTTGTGGGAAGAAACTGCCAACTGTTTTCCAGAGAGACACTACCATTTTGCGTTCCACTGGCAATGTATTAGAGGTCCAGTTGCCGCAGTTCCTTGCTAACACTTGGTGTTTTTTTCTTTTCTGCTTTAGCTGTATATGTTGGTGCATAGTGTTGTTTCATTGTGGTCTTAGCGTGCAGCTCCCCAATAGCTAATGATGTTGAGCATCTCTTCACATGCTTGTTTGCCACCTGTATCGCTTTTTTGGTGAAGTGACAGTGCAAGCCTTTTGCCCATTTTATTGGATTGGGCTTTTTATTAAATTGTTATTTTGAGAGTTCTTTATATATTCTATATACAAGTAATTTATCATATACATAACTTGTAAATATTTCCTCCTAATATGTGACTTGTTTTTATTTTCTTGACTGTCTTTTGAAGAGCAGATTTTAATTATGAGGTCCAGTTCATCAGTCTTTTTAATGATTTGTGCATTTTATTGTTCCTGTGTAAGGAATCTTTACATAACCCAAGGGCTAAAAGATTTTTGCCTCTCCTTTATCCTCCTTTCTCCACAACGCTCTCCTCCTAAATGCACATACACCCACTGCATCTCATCTTCAGTTTTAGAATCTAGTTGTGTTGCCTTGGAAAAATTAAATAGGAATGGGGGTACAAAGTTAAAAAGATTTACATTTAAGTGTTCTGGGCTGCAAGGATTGAAAAAAATAACAATCAGCAGATTTTAAAGAACACAAAGCCACATTCGAATCCCAGATATTGCTCTAGCAGTCAGATTCCTTGCTTTGCCAGTGACCAAAAGAGGAAGATTTCCATGTAATGTGGCTTGAAATATAAATTTATATATATATATTATCTCTCTCTCTCTCTCTCTCTATATATATATATATATATATTCTCTCCAGAAAAGTGAGACTGTTGCTCCATGACCCCGTGCACTGTGATGCTTTTGATGCTCCCCTCACCCCAGCTACCTTAGGTGCCGGTAGTTGAGGCAAGACTGTGACAGTAGAGTCCCTGTTCTCATCGTGCAGTCAGGGAGTGTTGGTTTGATGAGAGGGGGACTATATGCAAGAGAGCAAAGTCCCCAGAGAGATGAGTAGAAATAATACATTATGTGTCTGTAAGTATCACTGAGTATTTTGGGGGTGCTTTTCAAGTTGCTGTTTAGCCACCTTGTGGAGTAGGCAAGGACTCATATCTTTTTCATAGATAAACTCTCTGGCCTGTCTTGGACTGTGCGGGTAAACCCCGCTCAGCTGCCTGCCAGGGAGCATGCCACATAAGGCTGCCCTTGTAAGAAGCTGCTCTGCTGCCGCTCAGCCCAGTCCTTCAGTGCGCCTGCCCGTGGGCTTTCAGTGTGGGGCACCTGTGTCAAGAGTGTTTCCTCTACCTGCTCCTCTGAATGCCCTTGGCTCACCTCTTTCCTGATGAGCCGGCCTTTGAACATTGTGTCTGCGGCTCGGTGGGATGATACCCTACCTCTCCAAGGCCCCTCAGACTCCTCCAGAGCTCCCCAGGATGAGCGCCTATGTGCCAGAAATGTTTCTGGTCAGGCTGTCCCAAATGACTGCAAATTTGGTGACAGTTCCTCCAGTCATTTTCGCATGATATTTTAACAGATTGGGGCAGGGGGTGATGGTTAGAAACTAAAAATCGGGGGACATCTATAAAATTAAGGACTAGGTCTCAGATCTTGTGATGCCCTTTCTTTTCTGTTATACTTTTAATGAGTCCTTTTCTGAGTGGCTGGTGATGAGCATTTTTAGAATGGGATTCAGTGGAACAGAGGGACAAGAATCACCCCAATTAAACTGCTCTAGTACGGCTACTAGGAGAATGCGTATAAATCCTTGGGCCCCAGGAACTGAATGTGAGTTGTGGAAATGGACTGGGAATCACTAGTTTCTCAAACTCCTGTGGCAGTTAATGGCTTTACTTTTGCTTTAGTGTTTAATAGAACAGTTGAATAGAAGGCAGTTAAGTCCCATGTGAGATAGTAGCTCACTGTTTTTGCATTTTCCTAGTTGTGGTGAATCAAGCACTTTTCTGCTGGTTTATTGACTCTTCAGGTTTCCTTTCTGCAAAGGGCTTGTTTACATCCTTTGTCCATTTTTCTCTTGGATCATGTATATTGATATTTGTAGGACTTACTTTTTCTTGATGCTATTAGTTTTTATGTATTTTACAAGTATTTTTTCAAGTCTGATTTTAAAACTATTCTTCATAGTAAAATTTCACATGCATTTTAAATTAATCTTGCAGTTCATTCTTTACGTTCTGAATTTTTAAGTTTTTTTTTTTTTCTTTCTGTAGGTTATGAACGTGATTTCTGATGAAACTGGATTGGAATAATTTTCATGATCTTTGTATATTTATATATATATATATTTTAAAATTTTGCATTTGACTTAAAGTGCCATGAGAAAATTTGCATATTGCAAGGTGGTCCTGGCCACCTCCTTGATTTGGGTACTCTTGGATATGTTCCTGCTGCTTTACTTCAGTGAATGCAACAAATGTGATGAAAAAAAAGAGAGAGGACTTCCTGCTGGGGATGGTGAGTGACTTTCTATCACAATGGACCTGTTTTGATACATATGTCACTTGTTTTTACTGATTTGGAAACTATAAAGTTTTAACAGTTTTAGATTAATCATAATCTCTGGCTTCCCGTATATGATGGTCATATTTGCAGCACTTGTCCAGTGGGTTCTTCCAACAGTTAAAAGTATTCGAGTATCACGTGTAGAATTACTAAATTCAACTTGTGTGTTCAATGTTAAATGTAGTTAATTTTGTGGAAGTTATATGACCAAATAATGCAAGGCCTCTCAGAGCCGGAACTCCGGCAGCTGTACAGAGGACTGGTCTGACTCCATAATGCTGAGCAGGGCGTTACACTGCAGTAGCGGCATCAGGGAGATTGCGCCAGCCTTCCCGTCTCAGGCCTAAGGGAAGAGGTCATTTTAGGTAGATGTGGTCTGGAGAGTTCGTTTTGTTAATGCTGGAGATAGCTCCAGTTAGCATGTTTAGGGAGAACTTTTGAAAAGATTAGGCTGTAAAATAGGGGCCGCTGTGAGAACGCCGCAGTAACTGACACGGGAAAGGAAGAAAGCACATGATGGAGGATGTACGTTGACAAGTACTGACATTTTTGGCAGAGGACACCTGAAAAATTCAGTTTTAAACTCTGTGTTTAAACCAACACATGAATGCTGCCTTTTATTTTTGTTTTTAAACATGGTGAAAATGACTCTGCCTTGTGAGTCAGTGATGCCGCTATTCTGGGCTCTGAACTCTCTGTGATTAGTTACAGAATATCTGGCTAACCAGGATCTGTTTTTAGGAGTTATATGTAGATGATTCGTTTTCTTTGAATACGTTGTCACATTTAAATATTTTGCACTTTTACAGTGCAGGCACCTGGTCCCTTAAAATTTATAACCTAAAAATTATTTATTTTTATTGATAAGTGAGCCTACTTCCTGTAATTTTTATAGATGGGATTGTGTGACCAGTTCTATTTATTTTTTGGGAAATTTGCCTAAAATTAGGCTCAGTTGCTAACACTGGACTTTAATAATACCTAGCCTAACCCCTAACTTTCTCATTTTCACCTTCCCTGTAATTTTTTAATAAAAGGTATTTTTATTCGAAGTCAGCCTATTAATTTGTTGACTTCCCTGGTTTCCTTTATGGTCCTGCTGGTTAGTAAGTTTGTTGGGTGACAAAACCCCGCCTCCTTACCTGCTGCTAAAGCTGTAACTCTGTCTACATTTAAATCAAAGGGCAGGTATTGCCATGCATCAGTAAGAAGGTAGGGTATTCTTTTCTTAAATAGAACAGATTAACTTTCCCCCCACTCCACCTTAACTCATTGCCATTTATAGTGGGAGCTCGTGGTATTCTACCTTAAATGGAAGGGCACGAAAGTAAGACAGAATGGGACCTCTGCAGCATCAAAGACCCACTTGGTGGATGTTTTTTAAACTCTGATATGCGCTGGGCAGTGTGCTGTCTGCTAGTGACACACAATTCAACAACACAAAAAAGTTCCTCCCTTTGGGGAACTCCTTCTCCTCCAATAGGAGAGAAAGAATAGTAGGGAGATAGTGATATGATACATCGCATACTAGAGATGCCCGTAAGAGCAGGAGGAAGGAACACCTCAGGGCACCTGAGAAGGTGCAGCAAACAAGTGATGCTCAAGTTGAGTATCAGGGTGAACAGGTGTTTGGTAGGTTTGATGGGTGAGGGGAGTGCCTTCCATGCAAAGGAGAGAAGTACATGCAAGATGAACAAGAGAGAGAGCAGAGTTGATGGATGGGAGAAGGTGAGGGGGAGCACAAGACAAAGTCAGGGAGGCTGGCAGAGGCCCCATCACAGAAGGCCGTTTGTGACCTGCAAAGGGTTTGGGGCCTCCTCCTGTAGGCAGTGGCATGCCGTGGAGGGATTTCTAACAAGGGAATAAGTAACCTGATGGCATCTGGACTTTGAGAAGAAAGTTTGGTGGTCTTGTGGCTGATATACTGAAAGAGAGTAAGACAGCAGAGACTGGTTTTAGTGCTGCTGAGAAAGCTTGGAGGCGTCCTTGGGGTCTACACTAAAACGATACTGGACGTGGAGGAGTAAAATACACGAGGAGTCTTTAAATAGCGGGATTTACATTGAACGTCGGTAATAAGGGAAAGAGGAAAGTCTAAGATGACTCTCAGGTCTCCCTCTTTGGATCAGTTGATGTGAGATGAGGCCCCCAGAGGCGGAGCAGCTTTGATGAGAAGGTGGAAGGAGGAGCACTTTCAGGTGCCAGTGTAGACGCTCTGCCGCGGAGAGTGGTTGAGGTGGAGCTCGTGGGTGGCCGTGTGAGCCTGTGTGCGCATGAGACGGCCCCAGGCTGTGTGGAGAGTTGGAGGAGGCAGACCAGCGTTGGGGAGGGGCATGGAGGGTCCCTACAGGAAGAGAAGGCTTCTGGGAAGTCAGAGGTGGGAGGAGAGGCCAGAGGGAGTGGGGTCATGGGAATCCAGGAGTGGTGTTCGTTCAGAGATTTTACCTGAGATGAAGTTTTTCTGGTATGTTTCCTAATGGGTTTCCTTGTGACCCTCGCACGTGCCACTGGATATGATATACTGGCGTGCAGCCTCTTTTTAGGAAGCTTTGGCATAGAGAGAGGTGGGTAGTACAGTAGTTAAAGGAATGGAGCAAAAATTAGTTTTCCGTGTATATGTGTATTCTTTATGTGTGTTGAGGGAGAGACTTAAAATAAAAGGGAAAGAAATGATGGTTGAAAGAGCAAATTCTCAGCAGATGAGAGAGTGTGATATCAAACCCGTAAGAAAAGGATGATCCTTGAAGAGGATTCTAAGGTTAGTATGGTTTCAAAAACCACTAGTGGCATGAGCATCAAAGAGGAGTGGTTTTATACAAAGTACAGAAGTACAGAGTAGAGGGAAATTAGTCTGGAAGTGACGGCACGGAGCTATGAGGTAGATCACTGCCTCCTAAGAACAGGAGAATGAACGTTCTCCCAGAAAAGGCCGTGAGGTCAGCGGGCTCTGGGGGAGAGAGTCAGATCTGAGTTGTCTGGTAGATGGGGCCCCCGTGTTGAGGAGACAAGATGATGAAGAAGCTTTGTGATGGCCCAGAGGGTTACAGGGTGTTGAGCGGGACACACGGAGAAGGAGGTCAGCAGCAGAAGGACGAGGGATCGGCTGAGCAGTCAGCCAGGAGGTGAGTTAATAGCTGCAGGGAGAGGGTTTGAGAGGCCAGCAGTTCCAGATGGGCCCCTAGCGCATCTGTTTTCAAACTGTGTTCCATGTACCATTAAGGGATTGAAAGGAAAGAGTAGGGAAATGATTTAGGGACGGGGAGGAGTTGATGCTAAGCAAGGACAGTTTGAAGAATCTGCTCTGATGTGAAGTTTCAGTGCAGTGGGAGCTGAGAGGTCCCAAGTAGCATCAGAACCTTGAAGTTGTCAAGGTTCTCAGCATGAGGCTAGTGAGGAATCGTGGTGGTGCCACCGAAGAGATCTTTTACTGCAAGTTGTTGGAAGAGAGTAGATAGGTGATGCCACCAAGGACGTGGACCTTCTTAGTGGAATTAGCAAGTATGCTCAGTGACCTAGAAGAATGGAGGTCTCTTTAGATAGAACACGAGGTCTCCAGGGTGTTCATTTTTTATGGCATTTGAAAAACCAAATCAAAACAAAAAAGCAAAAAAAAGCAATGAGCCGATATGACGCTTGAGGGCAGTTGCTTCAGTATTGTAAGAATCTCATTTCTGACCGTTCTTTGAACTGCTTTTCAGAGCCAATTTGGTGAAATTTACCAAATTCTGTTCTTTATACTATTTTGTGTAAAAAGGTGCCTTATTTTTAAGCAGAGTAAATTCCTTGTCTGTATGATAATGCTCAGGGCCTTTTATATGATTATCATTGATATATTTAGTTTTCTGGGATTCTTACATTTAGTTTGTTACTTGCCAATAACAACAGGCTAGTCTTGGTGATTACAGAGGGTTGTTTTGTTTTGTTTTATTTTCCTGAGCAGTTCTTTCTTACAGTTTTATACTTGTATTTTATACCCCAGACTGCCTGAGAATAGCAAAATTCTTCTGTTGCTAGAGAATTAGATTGGGCCTCCCTTGAACAAACCAGGTTAGTGTGGGTTATGTCTTGGGAATATTTTTTGCAACTCTTCTGCTTTTTAGAATTAACTCATTCATTCACTTTATGGATTTGGATGTTGTATAAAAGAGTCGGTATATTTTGCAGATCCTGTTTCAGGTAGGAACGGATCCTTTATGTTCACACTGATCTCAAGGCCAGAGTTTTACTTCACAATGACGGGGCAAGATCTTAACTTTCTGGCCATGCAGTCTCTTAGGCTGTAAGCAATCAAGTTTATACTTACTGGTCCTTACAGTGATCATTCACTGAGCGCTCTTTCATGCTCCCCCAACCCCCACAGAAAATTTTAAACAAACAAAAATAGGGAAAATAGAGAATTGATCTCCCATATACCCATTGTCTGGCTTCAACAGCTGTCAACTCAAAGCTAGACTTGTGGCATGGATACCTTTTTCTCTCTGTCCTCCCCCCGTGTTGGTGGTTGTTGTTGAAGAAGAAGAAATTAGGCTGATTTTCTTCTCCAGTTTCCCACAGTCAAGGTTTATATTCCTTTAATTTTTTGTTTTTTAATCATATCCTTCTGTCCCCTTTATTTCCTGTGAGTTGGTAGGTAGGTTCAGAGGCTTGATCAGATTCAGGATCTATACTTCCCCCTTCCCCAAGCAAAAGTGTGTTATAGATGGTGTTCTGTATAATTTAATACTCTTATTTAAAACTGAGCAGTATGAAAATGTTTCCATTTTAACTTTTCTTTAAAGAATCATCTTATACTAAAATAGGACACAGATAACAGGATATTTATAATCAGGGCCGCTAGATGTCTCCCACCCACCTTTTCTGTGCCATGCACAAAAGATCTTGTCACCTCCAGCCCTCTGCTGCTTTACATTGACCCCTGAACATCCCAATCCCCAAACCTATTCATTGCTCTTTTGCTCACATATTAATTCAGCACATAGTTAAGCTAAAAAGAGATCATGATCCAGTCGGGGGAGGGTGTCATAAGATAGCCTTAGCAGTCACTGTAGTAAGGGATAACTATTGGTTAGAGACATAGAGCCCTAGATGAAACGATGTGGCAGTCAGGAGTGGTAAATGGTCACTAGAGAGATTTGGAAGAGCTGCAGGAGAGAAGCCATTTCAGTTGGGCCTTGGAGGACAAGTATGGGTTTGGTATTGCAGAGGTGGGAGTGGGAAGGAGATGCCGAGGAGGGGACCAGTGTGAGCAAAGGCACCGGTGCAAGAAACCATGAGGCACATGGAGGAGAGTGGTGGGTGCTGTCGGACTGGGAGGTGGAGAGCCCAGCGGGTGGTGGTCTTGGAGCGTTAGGTTAAATTCCCTATTAAAGAGAACGGACTCCAGGAGACTAAGGGAATAACACGATGAAGGCTGTGTTTCAAGGAGGCTGAGGCGGTAACAGTATTCGAGGTGGGAGTGCCGAGGCCGTGCAGTGATTCAGGTGAGTGGTGCAAGGCGAGGAGGTCTTGGGTCGGGCAGCTGCTGGCAGCGTTACAGACTGGGAGAGGATGGGCTCAGAAACGCGCTGGTGGTTGAGGGCATAGTTCAAACTCATGTTACTAAACAGAAACATGAATCAATTGCTATAAAATTAATGTAAATTTCCTTTTATTCTTAGTCCTAGAGCCAGTACAAAAGCCTCATGAGGGTCCTGGAGAAATGGGGAAACCAGTCGTCATTCCTAAAGAGGATCAGGAAAAGATGAAAGAGATGTTTAAAATCAATCAGTTCAACTTAATGGCAAGTGAGATGATTGCACTCAACAGATCTTTACCAGATGTTAGGTTAGAAGGGTAAGTACCCCATGTGGTCCTGACAGTATCTCATTTGAATGAGAAGTATATTCTGAGTCTGGTAGGTTGCACTGTAGTGTTGACTGTTCTTAAACTGAATGTTATATCGCTAAGCTACTACTTACACCCCACTTAAAAAATAATTAAATGCTGATAAAATAATACCTCAAGTTCTAGTGACCATTGGGACTATGGATTTTAGGCTTTGGAAGATAATTGTTTACCTTGACAGATTAGTAGGGATTTTAAACTTCGCTATTACCAAAACATTTATTTAAATACTATTTTTTAAAGATTCTTGTAAGTTGTGTGTAACTTAAAGCAGTGACATATACAATTGTAAGTGTGCAGATCACTGAATGTTTGTATATGTATGTATCTGTCTTGAGTGTCATCCAAGTCAAGTTATAGAACATTTCCGTCACCCTTGCAAGTTCTCTTATGTACTCCCACCCCCAGGGGCAGCCTTTGTTTTGATCTCTAAATATAGAAGAGCTTTGTTTTTCTCGGAACTTTTTATAAATGGATCCGTACTATGTATATTCTTTTGTGTCTTTGAGATCCGTATTACTGTGTAGATTATTGCCTTTATTCCTTCCCATTGCAGTGTGGTGGTTTGTTGTGTGCCTATACCACAGTTTATCTACACACTGAGAGATATTTGGGTTGTTTCCACTTTCTGTTATGAATAAAGCTGTGGTGGTGATACTCCTGTGCATGTTTTTAGGAGGACTTAAGCTCTCGTTTCTGTTCGGTATTTATTGAGGAAAGGAATAAGGTATACACTTACATAACTTTATCATGTGCTGCCAAACATTTTTCCAAGATACTGGTACCAGTTACACTCCTACCAGCAATATAAGAGACCCAGTTGTGCCACGTGAGGACGGTAATACAAGGGATCTGGGCTAGAGGACAACAGCCCCAGTTAAAAGCAAGGGAACTGTACAGGGGATGGTAGATCAAGTGGACATACACATTCTGGCTGCAGAGACCCCTTGCAGCCACCTTGCCTCCTCCGGCTCCCGTTAATAACCACAGCCAAGCCTTACCCCCTAGGCAAGAGACTGGGGCATCTTTTTCAACAGAATTGGACTAGCCCTAGAGGAAAAAAAAAAAGAACTATGGACACCAACATCAGAGATTCTCCAATTTATATCCAGGGCTTATATTCAGCATTTTGGTCTTCCATGTTTAATCATAGGTAACCAAGAAGAATAGACATCACAGGAAACCCCCAGACGTGGAGAGTATAATGCAAAACTGTAAACAACTTGGAGGAAGCAGAGACTATTCGAGAGGAAGAAAACGTAAAAAGAACAATTAGTAGTCCCAATTAAGTAAGAAAACATATTGCAACCATAAAACAAGAATAGGAATGCTCTTCAAAAGATACACTGAGAGAACTAAAAAGAGCTTTTGGGAATTTAAAAACTTGAAAACATCCAGAGGTTAGAAGGCAGAGCTTAGAAGGCAGTGAAGAATTACAGAGCCAAAATACGAGAGAACATGGAAACCCAGAGAAATGAGCCTAGAATTCAGAGGCAACTTTTTACTTAGAGGCATCTGCTGAATTCAGAAGGACTATACTGAGAAATAAATAGTGTTTCTGACAGCCCTTTGGTGCTAGGTAGGGCCTGAAAACAGAACCTGTCGTGTAAGGAGGAAGGGTGATCGTGGTGTTGGAGCCCCGGAGTCCCTTCCTGCATGCTTTGGTGTTAGGCTTCTAGAAGTAATGATCATACTGAAGTGGACATATCAGCTTTTGTGGGGACTGAAGCCCAACTTCAAACTATCTCGATGTATGAAGCTAAATTAAGGTGCTTAGGGTTTACTAGTGCCTCTAGCTCCCTTAGAAGCAAACAAATCCGCTTCGAAGGAAGATCTCAGGCGTCAATTTTTTTTTCTTTATGGTATTTCGCATATAGTGTCTGGCTTGCAATTGACAAAAAAAAAAGAGCAGACATATGAGGAAACAAGACAGCATGAAAGAAAACAAAGCATTAGAAATGAAAACAGACCAAAAAGGACTCCAGGTAATGGAGTTATCAGAAACAGACTTTAAGGTGATTTTATATAATATTAATGTGTTTAAGGAGATTAAAAATGAGATTGAGAATTTCAACAGAGAACTGGAACCTATTATGAAATAACCAGATGGAAATTCTAGAATTGAGGAAGTATAGTAATAAAAATAAAAAACAGTGGATGGGTTTAGCAGCAGATTAGACGTAACTGAAGAGAGAATTAGTGAACTGAATTAAGGAACAGGAGTAAATATCTAGAATGAGGCATGGAGAATTAGGAAGATGGGACATGAAGAACAGATAGTAAGAGATACAGGAGATGTAATGAGAGGTCTAAAATTATTGACAAATTGCAGTTACGAAGTGAGAAAGGGAATAGAGCGGCAGCAATATTTGAAAGTATCATGGCTGAGAATTTTCCAAAACTGATGAAAGGCAACGAGGCACAGAATCAGTAGGTCTGGTGAGCCTCAAGCAGGATACCTGCCGCATAATAACGACCTGGACACATCGTAGTAAAACTATTGCAAATCAAAACTAGAGAAAAGAGTCAAAAAAGAAAAAATCAGAGAGGGAAAATAAAGATTCCCTTCAAAGATTCCCTTGTAAGTCTGACAGCTAACTTCTTAAGAGAAAAAAAAAAAAGAGGAAGCCAACAGATAATGGAGTGGTATCTTTTAAGAGAGAACTACAGCCTTAAATTCTATACACAGCAAAAGTATCCTTCAAAAATAAAAAAATTTTAAGATCAGCAAAAACTGAGATAATTCATTACCCACACTAAAAAATGCTAGTGGGTATTTTCTTGGCAGAAAATAACCCCATGAGTGATCAGATAATAGAAATGAAGGAAGAGCATGAAAGTAAGTGGATGAGATATGGAGGAGGAGAAGCGAGCAGAGCAGAGCTCTGAGAGGCCACGTATTGAAAATCGACTGTGTGGAGACTTAAGATGACCGAGAACATGATGACAAGATTAGTGCTGGAATTGGTAGGGAAGGTGGCAGATGATTGTAACAAGGATGGGTTGGCAGCTTTTGATAGCACCTTCTTTAAAGGACCTGAGGCTTCTTAGGGAAGAAGGAGAAACTATAGTCTTGAATCACCAGTGAGGACCAAGGGAGATATTTACCCCCACTTCCAGACTCAGCGGTTTAAGGGATGTGGAAGAAAAGCCAGCCTAGGAAAAAAATCAAATCAAATTGCAGATACAGTACTTAGAGTTATGGAGGTAATTGCCAAGAGACAACAGATAAAAGAACATGGTTTGCATTATGGGAAGGGAGAAATGGCAGAGAGGTGAGGGAACAGCCTTTTTAACGTGCTTCGGGCAGCTAGTTAATTTTTAAGCTATGTACGTGTCCTTTGATCAAAATGAAAGCTAAATAAAGTTCCTCAGGTAATTCTAATCTCTGCAGATATCCCGCCTCCCAGGGACTCACTGCTCCAGTCTAGTGCTTCTCAAACTTGCTGGGGTAGGAGAGGAGGGAGAAGGAAGAAAGGCTGCAGGTGGGGATGTGGAATTCTCTCTGCTCTCTCTTTAGGTCGCTCCTTACTAGCTCCTCAGACCAGAAAGAGAGCGCCTCTTTTGGGTCTCATTGTGCACACGTGTAGTTTTGCGGCTGCTGAGTGCAGGCTGGCCAATGCCAGAGCGGGAAGGATGGAAGAGTCCCCGCTGATTGGATGGAACTTCACCTTCAGGTCTCCTTCGTCAGCTGGCCTGCTGCCATTTACAGTTCAGTGTCCCCTTACATATCTGTCCAGGAGTTAGGGTTCCACCCACACTTACTCATTCTTTCCTGGAACCAGAAAATACACCCATTTAAAGTGTATATAGTTCAGTGATTTTTAGTAATGGAATCGTATAAAAGTGGGTCTTTTGTATCTGGTTTCTTTGAGGATGATGTTTCTGAGATGTATCCTTTGTTCCTTTTTATTGTCCAGTGTTACTCATCTGTGTGAATGTAACACATTTATATCTTCTGTCACTCGCTGAGCGTTTGAATTGTTCCCATTTTCTGGCTGTTACGAATAATGTTGCTAAGAACATTTATGCACAAGTCTTTGTGTGGATATATGTTTTTTGTTTTTCTTAGATAGGTTTTTGTTTTTCTTGGGTGGATTCCTGATTGCTGGGTCATATGGTCACTCTTTGTTTAATTATTTAAGAAATTGCCACATTATTTTCTGACGCTGCTGCACCACCCACATTCCCACCAGCAGTGTATGCGGGTTCTAGTTTCTCCACATCCTCACCAGTATTTCTTTTTGCCTTTTTAATTATAGCCATTCTGCTAGGTATGAAGTGGTGTCTCATCGTGATTTTAATTTGCATTTCTCTAATGACTGATATTATTGGGGATATTTTCATGTGCTTATTGGCCATTCTTATATCTTTCATGAAATAGTTCTTCAAGTATCTTGCCCATTTTAAATTGGATTATTTGTCTTCCTGTTACTGAGTTGTAAGAGTTTTTTTTAATATATTCCGGATATAAATCATTTTATCAGATGTATGATTTCCAGATATTTTCTCAGTTTGCAGCTTGTCCTTTACATTTCCTTAATGGTACCTTTAGGCATAGAATGGCACACAAAAAATTTAATTTTGATGAAGTCATATTTATTAGTTGTTTCTTTTATGGATTGTGCTTCTAATGTGTTATCCCACCTCATGGTGCAAGGCTGGAATCTTTCTTCCTAAGATCAGAAACAAGGAAAGGATGTCTGCTCTCCACTTGTATTCAAAATTACACCAGTTCAGAACTCAGAAGTGTGCCATGCATACAGAAGTCCTCTCTGGTCTGAGATACAACAAAGGGGACTTTTAAGGGTTAGAGAGTGAAGTAAAACCCTCATTTCTCTCCCAATCTATCTCCCTATTTAACCTTTTCACCTTCCCCACAATCCCAGCCCCTAGGCAATATTGCCAAGGCTGCACAGCCATGGGAGCAGTGCCCAGGCAAGCAGTGAAGCTCTGGGGAAGGGGAATCATCTGTTTGACTGGAAGAACTCTGGCCTCCAGAGAATGGGGAGAATTCCCATTGTTTTCTGTCTCCCACAGCCTGGCCTAGAACACAGACACAGTCGCAGGAAGTATGCAGCAGAGTGAGGAAACTGAAGCCTCGGCTCTCTGGCTCTGTTGGAAGACAAAACATACAAGATGTCAGTTCTCCAATAGATGTTTGGTGAAATTCCACTCAAAATCCCAGGGAGAGATTTAAAATTTTATTTGGAAAGGCAAAGGAAATAGAATCGCTAAAATAATTTTGAAAAAGATGAATAAAGTTGGAGAAAACACAGTACCCGATTTAAAGACTCTCCGTAAAGCTGCAGTGATCAAGACAGTGTGGTTTTGGCAAAAAAGATAGATGTATAGATTAGTGGAACAGAATAGAAAGCTCAGAAATAGACCCACACGAATATGGTTATTTGACTTTTGACAAAGCTGAAAAGCCAATTCAATAGAGAAAAGATTATCTTTTCAACAAATGATGTTGGAACAATTAAAAATCCATAGGTAAAAACATGACTCTCAACCTTAATTTCATGCATTATATGAAAATTAAGTCAAATTGGATCAGAGATCTAAATCTAAAACCTAAAAGTTTTTAACTTGGGGATGATATTCAGGGCCTGGCGTTAGGCAGAGAGTATTCAGACATGACACAAAAGCATGATTCCATAAAAGAAAAAACTGAAAAATAAAATCATCAAATTAAAAAATTTTCTCTCTGCTAAAAATGCTGTTAGGAAAATGACAAGTTACAGAGTAGGAGGGAATATCTGTACCTGGGAGATGTAATTAAGAATCTGCCTGTGGATTACAGCTGAAACTCATGCCTCTGAGTGTCCACCATACGCTCCACTGACAGTCATGCAATAGGAGGGGGAAGAAAACGAGGGGAGACACACTAGATAACCAGGAAGGGATGTTCCTTCTCCGGCAGTGTCTCCCCAACACCCTTCACTGACAGAGCTTATGTATCCATCTTGCTAACTGCAAAGCACAAATGCTTGTAGGAGCCAGTTACGTTATCACAGAGCAGGCAATGAAGGATATATTTGGAGCTAAGAGGCAGTACATTCTTAATGGGCATACTGCACAAAAGTGATAAATCATTTCTCTGATAGCTAATGTAGTATGTGTTTGTGGATTCTTGTATTTTAAAAATTCCTATTTCAATTTATAATGTAACTATAACCCATAAACATAAGCACTTTGGGGTCCTCAATTTTTAAATATGTAAAGGGGTTTTGAGTGAAAAAGTTTTGAGAGTTGCTGCTCTACATTATTCTTTTTAAGTAAAGTTCAAAAAAAGAGGCAAAACTCATGTGTCATGTGAGAGGTCCAGAGGAGTGGCTACCTCGGGAAGGGGCGCAAAGGCAGCCTGGGTTGTTGGTAGTGGTTTGTTTCTTCACCTGGCTGCTTACTACTTGATGCATTCACTGTAGAAACTCCACTGTCTGCTTAGGATTGTCAGCTTGTTTGTACATATATTTCGGTAAAAAGTTAAGACTTTTTTCGCCTCTTTTCCTGACCCACACCCTGTTGTCAGATCTGTCTGTAGTTTTTGTTTGTTTAAGTAGCACACCCTTGCCCTGGCTCATTTTTATCCCTGAGAAGGAAAGGCTCAGTTGGGACAGGGTGGAAGCAAACTGCTTCATAATACTGCCTGTGCTCATCCTCATCTTTGTGCCCCTCCACCCCCAGGGGATCCTTCACCCCAAGCCCCACAAGGATAGCTGTTCCCTCTGTGGGAAGAGTTTAGCTAGAGTGGGATCTCTGGTTGTTCTTAAGTGCTGTATGACTTTCCCAGATAGAGAGGAGTTTGTATGTGTTTACCTGTTTGAGATCAGTTGTGATGATTTTTGCCATATTTTCTCAATGTTTTCTATTTTGCATTGGGAGAATATTTATGAATTTGTATGTCCTCTGAATGAGTAAATGTAATAGATTTAGAAAATTATTTTCCTTTTTGTCATCTATTCTTCTGGATCATCTATTCACTTTGCTTTCTGATTCTTCCGTGGTGCTGTGAATGATTTCCATTTTAGTCTCCTTTATTTCTAGTGTTCCTATAGCCTTGCTTCCTTTACATACAACTTCACAATTTAATTCTTTAACATATCACCCTAGTACTAAATCTGACTCCTCACGTCTCTTCTGCAGAGCCTGCATCTCAGAGTCCTGTCGTCTTCCTGTCCACTTCCTAGCCATGCACGTGGCTGCCGGTACTGTTAGTACGCGGCACATCACCTAGCATTACCTAATCTTTTTTTTTTTCCAGCAACTATAAAACCAAAACTTCCCTTTTTCTTTCAATTAAAAAAAATTTTTATTTTTTACTGAAGGGTAGTTGGTTTACAGTGTTAGTTTCACGTGTATAGCAAGGTGATTCAAGTTACACATTTACACACACATATATATGTATTTTCAGATTCTTTTCCATTATAGCGTATTGCAAGAAATTGAACATAGTTCCCCTTACTGTATTTAAAACAGATGAACTACAAAGACCTCCTGTGCAGCACAGGGACTCATCACCTTCTGTGTCTCACTCTCACCGTGGCTGTTAGTTCTGTCTCCCAATTCTCCTGTAATGATAAGCAGGATTAACTTGGGGAAAAGGATTACGTATGACTTAATACAATTCAGTTAAATAATATTAGAAACTTTTTTTCTGAGCCCCTTTTACCCAAACACAGGCCATTCCTGACTTGAGAGTCCTGCTCCAGTCGTCTGTGAGTCAGGCACTCAGCGTGTGCCTTCCCTTGGAAACATGAGTGTCTTGACTTGCTCACCTGGGAGCTACCTGAAGCAGAGTACTAATGAGGTAGATAGATAGATTAGATAGACAGACAGACAGACAGAATCTAGCCACCATTTAGAACAGTTTTGATAAATACTGTCAAAATAATACTATTTGATATAGTACTATTATATCAATACTATCTGAAAATAGTGTTAGTTACTGTATTAATTATTTAATACTATTTTCAGATAGTATTGTTTGGCATGCTAAGAACCTTCCCACAGGTTTCCTTCCCGTGGCCTAGGCAGCTGGTCGCTGGGACCTCACCTCCTCACCCCCGCCTTGGAGGCAGGGGATTGTAGAGAGGGTGGCAGGCTGCGTGGCGGCCTTCTCATGGATCTTGGAGTGAATGAATGTAGGGTGAGTGGGGAGTGGACTGTGGCGTGGACGTGAGGCTTAGGCTCCGGTGGATAGACAGTGAGGTTACAGTAAGAAGACAGGGAGCCCACACCGCGAAAGGGAGCCCTGGGGATGGGGAAGAGGGTGGGAGGTGCTGAGATGGGATTTAATGAAGAAGGAGAGCGGAAGCTGCTTGTTTCTCCTCTTCTCCTGGGAGAGCGGAGGGGCAGGGGCTGACGGGGCCCCTGTAGTGACCTGTCCTTCCATTTCTCCTTTTCTCAACCCCTTTATTTGATTTACCTTGTCATCTTTTTTCAGTTCTGTTTTCCTTTTCTTCCACCTGCCAACCGGCAGCCCTGGGATGGCATGCTTAGTAAGCAGGGACATTGTGGCAGTTTCAGAAGCGGGCTCTTGTTGGTATCTTTCTCATTTCTTCCCCCTTCTCTCCTTTCCCTATTCCCATTGACAGGTAATAACAGACGAGATTGGAGAGAACACAAGGTCTGAGGGATTTACAGGAGCAAGAAAAAATAGTAGAAAGAGAGTCTGGAGGAACTGTTCTTTGGGGATCCCTGAGAGAGTAACATATGCCCTCTTCAGGAGAGTTTTAAGTCCTAAAACACATGCCTGAATGTCTGCTTACTGCTGTCAGTGCTCTCTGGTGGTCCGTTTCTAATGGTTTCACCTAGCCAACAAGATTGAAAGAAGAGACTGTAGAATCAGTATGTTGATTTTGTGTGCAGGTATTTCTGGTGTATTTGGTGATTGAGTTTATAGACATAGTCTGTACTGAACAAGATGCACATTGAACTCTCAGTGTGGTGGAGGCAGCACCAAGACTGGTGGTGTTAGTCAGGCCCTGGCACTCCCTCCCTGGGTCTGTCCTCAGCTTCTCATCTGTGAAACGTGGCTCCAAGTACCTCCGAATTTTTAGGGAGCTTAAGTGCCTAGTACATGATAGATACTCAGTAAATGTTGGTTCACTTCCTTGGTAGAAAATAATCCTTTGCTTAGATGATTAAAGCGTTAAGACTGATTTTTTTGTCTCATTGGACTCTGGAGACATGTTCAGTTGGGGATTGATGATAGAGCCTTAGTACATTCTCCATTAAATGAATCAACAGAAAACACTCATCAGAAAGAGGTGCCTGATTCTAAGGACACAGTTAACATCCTTAAAATGATTTTAATCTAAACGTATATCTTTAAGTAGGTACTATTTTATTAAACATGCAACATTAACTAAAACTTAAGTAAATGAAAAGTTACCAAGGGTTGCACCGCCAGAGCAAACTGTCTTTATTGTTCTGTCGCCCCTTCCAGCCTGGGTTGCTTGATTATGCTCTCTTAACAGTTTTACAAAGGCATTTGCTTTGTCTCTAGGTGTAAAACAAAGGTGTATCCAGATAACCTTCCTACAACAAGTGTGGTGATTGTTTTCCACAATGAGGCTTGGAGCACACTTCTGCGAACGGTCCATAGTGTCATTAACCGCTCACCAAGACACATGCTAGAAGAGATTGTTCTAGTAGATGATGCCAGTGAAAGAGGTAAATCTTAGATTTTAATGCCAAAAATATGCTACACCTTTTGTCGTGAATGGTTAAAAAGCTACTTGCTATCATTTTTAACCCAGTAATTTTATACAAACTTCTAATTTATCCTAAAAGTTATTTTACATTTGGACTCATTGACATGTGCAAAAAATTAACACCCTTGTGAAACTTAAAATATTACTTTAATTAGCATTTAGTTTATGTCACATCTTAATCTTGTTTTAAAAAGAAATAATTCTATAAAAATTTATGCAGAACAGTGGGGGGTGAAGCACATAATTTTGTCAGGATTTTCTCTGTGGGAAGCTGCAGCCCTGAGTCAGTGGAGAAAGATTAGCTCCTACTCAGAGCCGTGAATAGCAGTGTTAGTTCCACGTCCAGGGGAAAGTGTCTGACAGCGCAGCGGAGCCTTGGCTGGGTGAGCTGCGGGCCCCCACGTTCTTCTTAGGTTTCCCCATTTTCTCCATTTCTAAGTCCGGGAATGGTCTGTAGCTAGGTGCATAAAAGGATGAAGAAGGAACTTTTGAAAAAGTGGAGTCTAGCATGACTGACCTCATAATGATCCTCTGCAGTGACTTTCCCAGATACTCTTCCAAGAATCTCAGAATTTTTCACAGGCTTTTTTTTTTTTTTTAACCACAGCACAGCTATTTAGGGTCATTTGTGTTGTGAGTTTCCCCCAGTATAACTATACTCACATGAGAAAAATTTGGAGGGAACTACAGAAAATGGCTCTTCCTTCCTTAAGCAGCTTTAAACTTCATGACCCATCATTTCAACCTTCTGGTTATTGTCTCCAACTTTCTCATCTGATCTCTCATTGCATCTGCTAAGAAAGTTTAGCCAAGTATTATACCTTCTCCTTCCTGTGTCCACATTAAATATATACACTTAACCATGATTAAAGTTAATCATTTCATATCTTAATTATTGGGAGTCATTTGCACATTAATAACAATTTGAATCTTAACTTTGCCGGGTTGTAGTGGTAGAAATGAGTAAGTTACAGCCCTACCGTCTCAAACGCCTGGTAGCGTACCTCCTTAATCTAATTAAGGAGATGGTTTATAATGACACAAAACATTTAATAATAGCATAACATATATTGTAATTAATGTCAAAATGAACAAGAGCTGTTATAAATTAAGAATACGACATTTTAATAATACTGTTGACAACAGCACTATAAACCTCATGTGGATAAAAGTGGCTTGTGTGTGGTTTACTTACATGTTGATACTTGTTCAATTAAACATTCCTCAAGGAGAAATACTTTGCTTCAGATGAAATGTTTTTCCACTTCCCCCTTTGTTTTCTCCGTCATTTGGTTGAGTGCCTGAGAAGGCTATGTGAAATAGTTCATTTTTGTAGGACGTGGCCCGGTCAGAAAGACATGTGTGTGCTCAGCCTGAAGTGATGAAGAAAGTCACGCGTCCCAGTTTATCTTTCTCCTTCCTCGTGCCGGTCCTCCCGAGTCCCCCAGCCTGCAGACGGCTGTAAGAGGAAGTGTGTGGTTAGGTGTCTGCCTCGCTACTCCCCAGGGGGCTCTCAGTCACTGGGCAGGGTCCCTGCCTGTACCTCCGGAGCCCTGACCAGGGATCTGGCTCTCCCTTGTTTTCCTGCCTGGAGAGCCTCAGGCACCTGGGTCACCACTGCTGATACTTGGGAACCACCGGGCATTGCGTTGTGTTTATAACTGCAGTCTTGCTATCCAGATTGAGAATCATCCAATGTAACTTTCCTGTTTAGGTGGGGACTCTTGGGCCCAGGAACCAGAGCAAGCTCCTTAAGTCTGCTCTTTCCTGTCACGCGGCACATCCAAGGCCCCATTCATTGTTTCTCACCTGGACTGATGGAAGGCTACCTTGTCTCCCCACAAACACTCTCGCCCCCTCCCATCTGCTCACGCTGCACGCACAGTGAGCGTTTAAACATGCTGATCTGATCATGTCACTTCTGATTAAAACCTTTCCTCTGAGGCTGGCATGGCCAGCCTCTGCCCGCATCTCCAGTCGCATCCAGAACCACTCCCTGCCTACCCCATCCCCACAGTTCAGCTCAGCTGTTTCCTCGGAATCAAGTTATATTCAAAGGGGCCTTCCTTGACTTCCCAAGACCAGGGCATTGCCTCTGAACACATCTCAGAATGCTCTGTACCCTCCCCAGCTCTCCCCAGAGATTTACCTGTTCACTTGTTTGTTTCATGACTGTCCCCCCTCACCCCGCCCCTCCAAGCAGACACTGCAGACTTCACCAGGACCGTTTGCTCACCATTAGCTCCTAAATGCCCACAGTGCCCATTACATAGTAGATAGTCCAGAATTTATTCACTGAACGAATGAAAAATTAATGTACCAGTCACTTAATCCTTGTTTTTATTCCTTGTCTACACAAACTTCCTAACTAGGTTGTGTAGCAGGCAGCCTGCTCATGGCCTCGGGTGCTGGATTTCAGTTAACTTGCTGAGTTGTCAGTAGCTCCATTTATTAAGTATGAAGTAGGTGCTATAATTATCCCTGTTTTATTGATGGAGCAAAATAAGGCTTAACATGGACCTCGGGCCTGACCTCTCGGCTGCAGTGTACTTCATGTCTGTTGTGACTTCACTGTTACAGGGTCTGTAATGAAGACGGAATCTGGATGAATCCCTAGTTTACGTCAGAAGTTACATAATCATCATCTCAGAAGATTATCTTACTACTTAGAATTGATACAGTATTCTCAGTCTGAGATGACTATTATTTTTCTCATTTTATGCAGAAGGAAACAGAGGTTCTCATTTAAGGAGGGATTAGGAGTCAGATTTGTTACACTCCAAATTCCTTGCTCTTTCTACTGCTCTTTAAAGTTCTGGCTAACAGTTCTCAGATGTGGCTGGGAGCAGTGAAATTTCCCTGACGTTCAGTCTCTGACAGCCTCACACTTCGTGATGGAGAGATGCCTAGGGACCCGCTTACAGACTGAGAGCTGCAAAGATGGTCTAAGAAACAAGATTCCCCCTTATTTTTAGATGACATAGTAGCTTCTGCCCATAGTCACGTAACCCGCCACGGCTTCATTTTTGTAAAATGAGGTTTGAATAAATAGATCCTAATCTCCCACCCAGTGCTGAGTCCATAATTCTGTATCAGCTGTTAGGAAGACTCCTGTTTCGTTTTTCTTTTCCTTTTTCTTTTTTATTGAAGCTGTAGTTGACTTACAGTGTTGTGTTATTTTCTGGTACATAGCATAGTGATTCAGTTATACATATTTATTACAGATGTATCTTCTTCATATCCTTTTTCATTATACGTTATTACAAGCTACTGAATATAATCCCCTGTGCTAAACAGTAGGACCTTGTTGTTTATTGGTTTTATATATAGTAGTTTGTATCTGCTAATCCCAAACTCCTTTTATGCCTCACCCCCCACCCCAACCCTTTCCCCTTTGGTAACTGTAAATTTGTTTTCTGTGTCTGGGAAGACAGCTGTTTCTCACATTTATTGCGTGAAAGCCACAAAGCTGTCAAAGAAAGATGCCAAGAAAATTTGTGGATTAGCAACTTTCTTGAGCAACCAGACCAGAGAATCATGCATCTTTCATTTTAGTTATAGACAGGACAGAGTATTTTGATTTTCAAAGATACAGGATTCAGGAATTCTGATTCTTAAGAAGCACTTTAAACTGTCTGATATTTTGGGAAAATTTATTGGGAGACACAGTGTTTATGACACAGCCCAAATTGACTGGCCTCTCATACCTGACCGCGTGAGAGTCTGTCATACTCTGGGCACAAAGGAATTTAAGTCTGTGTCAGGCCAGGGGATTCCGCAGTCCTGGATCGTCTTCGCAGTAGCTCTTCTCAGGTTTCTTGCTGTGGATGAAAAGATGAGCTTTGAAGTCAGACCTGGGCTTGATCTTGGATCTGCCCCCGTTAATAGGCTGTGTCATCCTGATCAGTTCATTTAATATTCTGAGCCTTATATTTTCGCGTCTAAAATGTGTGTAATAACAATCTCCTAGGGTTGTTATGAGGATTAAATGAAAAAAAAGTGTAAAGAACTTGGCGTTGTGCTAAACAGACCCAAAATAGTGAAATGTTGCTGTTCTCTGAGATCCGCACGGCCCTCGCCTTTTTACTCAGAATTGAGTTATATCTTTCTGACCCTAAGATTTGGTTCATAAAATCTATGTGGTCAGGTAGGAGTTCTCCACATATTTTTCAGATATCCTTTCTAGCCCAGCTATATCAGGAAGTAGTACATTAGCAGACATGGAAATAATTGTGGTTCTGGTGTGGTGGGACACAGGCCTTTTTCTCTCTCACGGTTTTCATGGCCCTGATTCTTCCATTGTTGAACCAGTCTGGTCTTACTAGTTCAAGTGAGCAAGAACCATTTCACGCTGTTTGTCTTTCCCTCTCCACTCTATATAGGAAGCCCTTTGGATTCCCACATTTAGTGTTTAATACTCAGACCCTGATCTCCATTATTCGGGTCCTGTGGTACAGAGCTGGTCATAGGAGTCCCCTTAGTTCCATGTCAAGTTTTTCCTTCTCTAGAGAGATTGTCTTTACACTGTTGAATGGGAGCTGTTTGGAAAGACATCTGACCGTACCACCATCAATAGCTTCTGTGGCATAAATACCACAAACTAACATGGTCTGAAAAATTCCTTCTCTTTGAGTAAATGGAACCTTTTCTGCTTTTTGAAGTCAGTTATGTACTTTGGAGGCAGGAAATCCTCAGCTCAGGGGCACAGCATCTGTTGGAATCCTCCAGGACAGTGGCTTTCGTGATGAACTCATCCTCCCTTTCTCTTTTCCTCTTCACCTATCCTTTCCTCTTAAAGCCCTTTTTACCTAGACTGACCTGTCTGCTAGTGATCTCTGTTTGGCCGTACGGCTGCAGTCCAGCACTCCCTTCTGACTTGATAAAAGAGCTATGCAGTCAAAGTCTGTGATCATCTGTGAGACAGTTCGTTTCTGCCTTTAAAGAAATCCCACAATTTTCTAAACTCTAACACCTATTGTGTCTTCTGTTCCTTCTCTCTATTGTGTTCTGGATTTAATTCTCTCAGACTGCTCTTTCTGTTCCTGATCGTTAAGCATGATTAGCAAAAAGAACTGTGCCTGACAGAGAGTCGCTTAGAGAAGTGTGTTATCTTTGATTCAGCCTGAGCCCAAAGGTTCTCTGCTGATTCCTCATGTAATGAGGTAGAGGCAGTTCTGGTACATTCTCTTAGGAAGTACAAAGGCTTCCTGAGTGAAAAGGGTTTGTGAGTCAGGGAGCCTCACGGAAAGTGCTCAGTAAATATGTGTGGAATGAATATTGCAAATCAAAATTCTTTTACATCTGGATAATGCCAGGTCCCAGTTTTTTCAAGTTATTTTTTATTGGTTTTGTTTTATTAATCTTTCAGACTTTTTGAAAAGACCTCTAGAGAGTTATGTGAAAAAATTAAAAGTACCAGTTCATGTAATTCGAATGGAGCAGCGTTCTGGATTGATCCGAGCTAGATTAAAAGGAGCTGCCGTGTCTAAAGGCCAAGTGATCACCTTTCTGGACGCGCACTGTGAGTGCACGGTGGGCTGGCTGGAGCCTCTCCTAGCCAGGATCAAACATGACAGGTAATTTTCTGGCGTCTGTAAATTGTTTCCATTGCGTTTGTCCTAACCCATGGTAAGTTGCAAAATTCTGATCTCTAAATAAATACAAAGATAATTTCCCCTGAAGTTCTTTTTAAAAATACCTGTGAGGAGCACTCTAGACTAAACATGAAGAAGGCCAAGTCCTGAAGTCTAGAAGGAACGTTTGTAGGCTGTCTTGTTAATGAGGGTGGGTTAGGAGAGGGGGTGTTAGGACGCACACTGTACGTTCTGTTCATTAAACGGGAGCAGAACACAAGGACAGTGAACTCAGGGAAGGGAGGATAAACCCTCGTCCCTGCTCTCTCGAGCTAACGCTGGGGCGGGCAGGGCAGCCCCTCTCTGTCTGCATCCTTACTGGGACTGCAGCTCTCAGCCCGGAGCACGAAGGAGCAGAAGGGGGCGGGGAGACACACGCTGCCTGCGGAAGTGTTTGGCTGCGTGAGGAGAAGCGCTGTGATCTCAGGTAACACAGGAGGAGCGTGCGGAGCAGGGCCAGCCTCTCATGATGCACGGCTTCCGAAGGATGACCTGCTGCTAGGCCCTGGCTTAGCTCTTAGGTATCAGGAGGGAGCCGGACCTCAGTCTGCTAGACCCATGCTAGTTGAATTTCTGCTGCTCATTGCAGTGTGACCCAGAGGCTGTGGCTACTTAACATTAAGGTTTAGATTTCAGCAGCGTAAACTTTTACTAGTCAAGTGGAGCAGAGTGGGACCTAAAGCCACTGCATCTGTTCTGTTTGTAAGCAAATGCTGGACCTACATCTCTCCCCTTTCAAAGAAGAATAAACAGAAAAAGCCAGCTTCGGGGCAGTGAGAAGATCTTTAGAAAGGAGCGCATTGCCTGCAGAAGGAATAGGGTATCTCTGTGCGTTGTTTTCTGTGTGTAACAGATGACTGATTTCGGAAGTATTTGCTTTCTTAAAGACATCTTGTAACCTTTATGAAGCAGGAGCCTGGACCCACAGAGAGAAAGCAGTGTGAGGTGATGACAGAAATACGAAGGGAAATTGGCTGAAATAACAGCCATGACAACTTCCAGTTGGGCTGAATGGTAGATTAGGTGTCCTGAATAATTTTTCCAACTGAGAAAGCTAAATGCTGGATAAATAGAAGACACATTTTTAAATGCATCACTGAGTTGGCACCAAAGTAAGAAAGTTTGCAGACCTCAGCATGACGAGCAGAGAAGTAAGCAGCACAGACACTAACGCCAGCTTTCACTTGTGGGGCTCCTGCTGAGCTCGGGGAGCACGGCTTCTGCCTTGAAAGAAAAACGGATGGGAGGGTGGAGGCGAGGCCTGGGCCCTGCCTACAGTGGGAAGGCAGATAGCAAACACCTGTATAAAGCGAGGCTCTCCGTGTCTGCACCTCCCTGTTAGTGAGAATGAGAAATGAATCCTACCACGCCAGAGAAAACTGGTACGGAGTGGAAGAGGGCAAACAGATTTCCGTCGAGAATTTGTAAGCAGAATGTAGAGAAAGGGGGAGCCCACTCCGCTCTTTTTATGAGACTAGTGTAACCTTGATATGCAGTCAGAAAAGAGGTGCATGGAAAATTACAGACCCACTCATGAATGCTAATACGGAAACCTCACACCACCAGCAAACTGGGTCCAACTGGGAGCGGGAGCAATATATATATATATATATATATCATATCATGTCATATTCTGTATCAATACATAAACAACATGTCATTACTAGTTGGTGTAATATTATAAAACCAGTTCACATAATATACCCCATTAACATGTTTCTGAAACTGCTTAAAACCCTATCATTAAAACTCTGACCACTTTAATAGATACAGAAAAAAGTGTTCATTTATGATTAAAATGAACATCAATTTATGATTAAAAATACTTAGTAAACTATTACAGAATGGAAATTTACTAATCTAAAAAAAAAAAAAGATAGTTAACCCCCCCCAAAACCACACACCTTACCTAGCAAACATCGTATTAATGGAGAAATGTTGAAAGTAATTTTTGAACGATATGGCACAAGAGAAGGAGGCCCTGAATTATTACTGTTAACTCAGTATTATTGGAAGCCTTCGACTCTGCAGTAATACAAGAAACAAGGTGTATAAGAATTGGAAAGGAAAATACAAGTGCTTTCAGTTGCAAATGATGTGTTTTTTATGAAGAAAAGTAATCTATACACAACATAGTAGAAAACAGTAAGAATTTAGCAATATTGACAAACGTAAGATCACCATAGAAAAGTCAATTGCCTTCTCCATAAGAGTTAGGAATAGGTAGAAAATACGTGAAAAGAAGAAAAGAAATGAAACCATTTATAATAGCAATGGAAATCATAGGCGGTAATTAGGAATATGTTTAACAAATGATGCATGAAATAGAAAACTGTTGAAATTCACTGGAAAGTAATCTGAGCAGAGAGAGAAGGGTAATGTTCATGGATAGAAAAGTCAATAGAAAAATGTCATTTCTCCCCACATTGATCTAAAAATTCAGTGCATTTCTAATTGAAATCTCAACAGAATTTTCTTGGAGAAACTGTCTGATTCTCACCTTTACATGGAAATGCATGTTTTTAAGAATAGCTAAAATACCCCTGGAAAAAAAGGAGCCAGGTCCAGTGGGGCTGCCCTCCTAGAGTCAGACTTACTTCAAAGCCGTTTCAATTGTGGCAGTGATGTGCTGATGCAGGAATTCACAAACAGACGAGTAAAACAGAGCCGCCCATGTTTATGGGAAAACTTGACCTATGACAGAGCAGGCACTTAAAATTACAGCAGAAGAAGGGACTGTTAGATAAATAATGCCGGAATAATTGGTCATCCTTAAGAAGAATAAATGAAGTTGGATACTTACTGCGTGTCACACCCAAAGTCAGTTCCATGAGGGTTAAAGACAAATATGAAAGGCAAAAATATAATTCTTTTTAAAGATAATATATGGGAGAATATCTTTATGATTAGGGAATAGAGAAAGGTTTCTTAAATAAGACACCAATTGGATGGGGAGGATATCACATACTCTCAAATGTGGCTCCCGGGGGCTCTGAGCAGGGTACCTTTCCTCAGAATGGGCTGTGGTTATGTGTGAATTTTTTCAAGTGTGTGAAAATCACAAATACCAAGAGAAAACTTTTTCAGTGTGTATGATCAGGCAATTTGTATGAAGAAATACAAACTTCAGGGAAAATACTCTTTTTAATAATAATAACAAATTTTTAAAATCCTGAGATAACTGCTTAATAAAATTACAAGAAAACAGTATCTGAAGCTGATAGCACTGTGAGGACGTTGCACATACATGTGATACTTGGGAATCGGTGATGCGTAGTGCCACGGAAGGTTCTTGACTTGGCTGATCTCACTCCTGGAAGTTTCTTCTTAAGGCAAAAGTGAAATTATATATATATATAAACATCATCACTTAGTATCTTAACAGCGGAAATCTCTAAGGAACATACATGTCCAAGAGCCATTTTTTAGGAAAAGTGTGAGCTTAAAATTATTAAATATATAGTCATTTTTGAAAACTAGAAAAAGTCGAAGGATTTTTACACGTGGCCAGTATGTCAGAGTATGAATGGAAGAGGTGTGGAAGGTTATCAGCAAATAAATATGATGAGTAATTATGTTGCTACCTTGGCAGGATATAGCAGAGAGGTTTTTTCACCATTGTCTTAACATTAACATAGACTGTATTTTTATTTTAAAAACACTCACTATACAATTGTTATATAGTTGTTATGACAGGCCTCAGAATGAACGTTTTAAAAGGTTTTTTTAATTCGCTTTCATGAGTTTAGGAGGACAGTGGTCTGTCCTATCATCGACGTGATCAGCGACGATACTTTTGAGTACATGGCCGGCTCTGACATGACCTATGGCGGGTTCAACTGGAAGCTCAATTTCCGCTGGTATCCTGTTCCCCAGAGAGAGATGGACAGAAGGAAAGGTGATCGGACTCTTCCTGTCAGGTAATTAGTTTGTCAAACATTTTCCCTAACGTGTTGTTGGCAGAGGGGTGTGAAGCTTTGGGAGTTGTATTAGCAGGATTAGAAGTGTATTTTGAGAGACATGAAGCGTTTGTGCACTGTACGTGTAGTTAGGAGCCATCTTTCACACACATCATCATTTCAGAGAGGGATTTTTTTCCTCTGATGAATTAATAAAATTAGAATCTTTCATTTCTGTAAATCTAGTGCCAGTGAGATGGTGATACGCATATGTTCTTTCGTTCCTGTATGAACATTTTGCAAGTCTGTAAGTCAGATTCATGCTTTAATTCAGTTATTTAGGATAAAAATATTTAACTTAAACAGTCCCTTAATTAATTGTAAGTGCCAGTATATGAAAATATTACCTAAAACTGGGTCCTTGCACTAAAATCTAAGATTTTAAGTTCAGACTCATACCACCTGATAAGATTAGTAAAATTGTTTGAAATATAAAAATAGCCAGAATTGACAAAAGTATGAAAAAGGATTTCCGTGAACGCATTTCTCCTTTTTTTTTGCTCTACATTTGGTCTTATGTGGATTTTTTTCAGAAAGGGATAAAAACCGTCATGCTATCTAGGACCTTTAGATTGAGGCCTTGAGCTTTCTGAGCCATCGTAGGATTTATCCTGGTTGCATCAGCCTGCTGCTTCTGTAGTAACTGGGAGTTCCTGCAGAACCAGGCTTTTTAGCTTTCTTCTCTCCTGGGCTTCCCAGATCTGTCTTCCTTTGAGTTAAGTCCAGTTCTGGCAAAGCTGAAGAGAGGTTTCACTAATTCTGCGCTCTTTCTCCCTAGCCAGCCCGAGGCCTTTCCTTGTAGAGGGACTTCCCCACTCTTCTCCTGACGACAGTTCAGATCACCATCTGAACCAAGTGTTCCTAAGCATTTCACAGATGATGGACTTCTTTGAAAAATCTGATAAAAAGCTATGAGTCTCCTGTAAAGGGGGTGGGGGGAGCAGGGATGTACATGGGCAAACAGAAGGTTCTGCATATAATCCTAGGACATTTAGAGTGACCCCCAGACCCAGGTGAAGAAAGCCTTGCACTCAGTGAAGAAGCTGGGTGTCAGCCCTTGTCCTGTGCCTCCTAAGGTATTAGACCTTCTTCCTCTTTCTTCTCTTCTAAAATCAAAGTAAGTCCTAGCTTCTTTGTGGAAATAACTATTTCTACTAGAAAAGCAAATGCTGCCGCCCTGACCAGTGCATGGAATGAGTAAGTTTTAGGCCTACAGAGATGGCCAGTTCATCCTAAATTACGATCTTCATAGTGTTCTCTGTCTCTGGAACTTAATTACTTTCTCCTAGTTGGAGTCCTTTTTTTCTCCATACTCATTCCTCAAGGAAACCAGTGTTTGATTTTCATTTATTTAAATCCTCTTTCATTATCATTTCTCTGCTTAATTCTGTGTATTCCCACCCCCTCTGCATACCTGGGCCAGGCTTCGAGGCAGAGAGTGTACCGGACTCAGTCAGGGTGATGAGCCCCTAGGAGGAGCATGTGGATTTTATTCTGTTCTTCGTCTCCTTCCTTAAAGGTTCAGGGAAAGGGCTGCATTGTTTTCATCCTATTTAATCTTACATCTCTGCAATGTTTGCCACCCTTAAGAAGCTGCTCTGTTAGAGCTGCTGGTATGAGTCTAGTTGGTTAATGTGCTCAACTGCATTTACGGTTGCTAGGAACTATGGAGTGGGTACACAGTCAGGTGGAGAGGATTTCAAGAAGCAGCTTCATTTTAAGGAGTTTGGGGTGGAAGCTCAGTTGGGACCCAAGGACCAGGAAAGGTACTAAAGACAGTAAGAGCCCTTGGGACTGGGCCGGGAAGGATGTCCAGGCAGAGAAGGACGTCCGGGCAGGAGCTGTGACAGCATGACTGGGGTGCAGGTCATGTCTGGAAGCCAAATAACAGCATAAAAACAAAGCGAGCCCTGGGGGCCAATGAACGTTTCTGAAAAGTGTGAGAATAAGCATTTATTCCGTAGTCATAAACCGTTAAAAAACTACTTTTAAAAACAAAAACTGATAGTAAATTTTAAATTGTTACAATTAACAGTATAGTATTATGATTGAATTTCAGAACACCTACAATGGCAGGAGGCCTTTTTTCAATAGACAGAGATTACTTTCAGGAAATTGGAACATATGATGCTGGAATGGATATTTGGGGAGGAGAAAACCTAGAAATTTCCTTTAGGGTAAGTTCCCTTTGAAAAAAGTAATCTGTGTAACCTCAAATATGGATATGCTTTAAATATTCATGTTATCTCTAAATAAAAAATAAAAAGTGAATATAATGTGAGTTTAATCAGACTTAACAGTCTTCAGTCCATAAACAGTTTGGTGATACTAGTAAGGATTCATTTTGAACAATTTTAAGCAAATAAATTAGTTTTCTTAATAGCCCACCTGTAAAACTTACACAAGATTCCGTAGTTGTTTTTAATTTGTTACTTTCAAGGAAGTAATCTAAACTCTAAAAATAAACAAAAAATAACATGTAGATGCTACTGTGTTACTTAACTGCCAAAAACATAACTTCACTTTCTTTAATATGCTGTGTCCTTCTGGTTTGAAAGTTTTTCTCTTGTCTAAAACCTGGTCATTTCACCAGCTTTGTATTTTTTGATAAAAAAAAAAAGGCAAAAGAATTCTGAAATCACTCTGAATTAATTTTACCCAGTCAGCCTTGTCTTATGCATTTCACGTTCATAAAAATCAACATATTTTTAAGATGACGCGGTGTGTTTCTGAAAATAATGGACTTTAGACACATGGCTTATAGCGGAAACCACACTGAGTTGCCCTGAGGCCTAACGCAGCTAGCTCGCCTTGTTCCTGGTGGGGCGCTTTGGCCTTCATGAAAGGAGAGGTTTGGACTCCTGATTGTCTTGGAGATCCCACCAACCTGTATCACTTTACAATCCTGGAAAAACATTAAAGTAGGAACACTGAATATTTAACAAAATCAAAACTTTTCAAAATGTGTTTTAATTGTAATTAGAAGATGTTTAACTTATGGGAAAATGTGTTTTGAAAGGAGCAGAAGGATAATTAAGGATGTGAAACTGTACTTAATGATCTTTCTTGTACCCCTTTTTGTTTTTATTCTGACAAAGACATAGAGTGTGTTCTCACTGTCCCACCGAGTCTCGCGTGAGTCGTCCAGGTTTGATTCCTAGGTTCTAGTTGATGCACAGGCTGCGACACAGGTTTGGAGGAGGAGGAACAGATAAGACTCTGGCTGAATGTTCCGTGGTCAAAGGTTTTTTGACCATGAACCATATTAATAAAGTTATACGCACAACCCAAAATGTAAACATTTCAGGGAACAGTATGTCCTTGTTAGTAAGTACAGGTTGCAATCCATCAAATTTGAATTTTATGACCCTTGTAAGAGTGATGGCCTGCAGTTAGAAAAATACTGCTGTAGATGGCATGTCTTTTCTGAATTTAGCCTTTAACTTATCCTTCTGGATTTAACCTTCAGCTTCTGGTTCGATCAGAACCACACATAGAGGAAGCACTTGCTTTGTGACCATATAACAGGAGCTCCACTGTACACCCTTGATTGAGCTCAATAGATGTGAATGATTTTTTAAAAAACTATTGGTGTGTAAAACCGGTCTTCCTTGCTGCTTTCAGATTTGGCAGTGTGGAGGGACTTTGGAGATTGTCACATGCTCACATGTCGGACATGTGTTCCGGAAAGCTACACCCTACACGTTTCCAGGAGGCACGGGACAGATTATCAATAAAAATAACAGACGACTTGCCGAAGTGTGGATGGATGAATTCAAGAATTTCTTCTATATAATTTCTCCAGGTTAGCATTGTTTTGCATTGGAAATACAAGACTCTCTTGACCCTGATCCTTATGCATTCTGAGGAGAGGTAAGAAGGGTTGGAAAAGAAGCTTTGAGGAGAGGTGAAGCATCTACCTGCTAGGCTGTTGTAGGAATAAGTGAAAGCACACATAGTACAGAGAGTGCCGGCGGAATGCCTGCTGCGGTATGTCAGTGACGCGGCAGTGCGTCACCCAGTGCTGCAGAAGTTCCTGTTGGTCCAGGTGCTGTCCGTGCTCTTTTTTTTTTTTTTTAAACCCAACTGCAGCATTTAGCATTTATATGAGACTGCCAAGTATTCCAGGGCGAGTGCAGAGCCCTCCAGCATGCCTCAAGGGACTTCTCTCCAGGAACTTCGCTCTGCTCTTCCCAGTGTTGTGGGAGCAGCTGTTCTGTCAGCTGTGACTCCGCCCGCCATTGTGACCATTCCATCCGCGCCTCGTCACCACTGCCCAGTGGCAGGGTGCGCGACGCAGTCAGTCGTGTGCGAGAAACCTGACCAAAAACAAGTGCTCTGTTCAGTATTTGGGCAACACTGATACTTATTTTTGTTTTTGCCTTAACAAATCTTAAAGTGTTCTGGCCCCATATAACTTACATTTGTTTGTAATAATATTAGCATGTGTATCATTCACATAAATTTAATTTTTCTTTGAAAAACACATATTAATGGATTTCCTCGTTTTGTCCTGGGGAGGTGGGTTTATGGTATGTCACTTGCGTAGTCACGCGGCACCAGCTGCTGCCACTTTTCCCATTCGCCTGGCTTGTTTGTTACCTAGTAGCACGTCAGTAACTCAGTCGCTTACTTCTTTTGACAGGTGTTACAAAAGTAGACTACGGAGACATATCATCAAGGCTGGGTCTGAGACACAAACTCCAATGCAGACCTTTCTCTTGGTACCTGGAGAACATTTATCCTGACTCTCAGATTCCACGTCACTATTTCTCTTTGGGAGAGGTAAGGGGGAAAAAGTATTCTGTGTGGTTATTATGTTCTCACTAATTTATCAAAAAAAACAGAGGTTAAACTTGTAAGCAGGGAGCACCTCCATATTAGGGTTACGTACTCCAGTGTGGGAAGTTCTTGTTAGCTGACAGTCTACCTTATCACTTGAAACTTCATTTTTTTTCATGTTATGTTTTATTAAAATAAGAATGCTGTGTGCCTAACCTTTCACAGTTAGACCTCTGTTACAATATATTAGTGTCTTCAGTAGACGACTTATTTTAACAAACTGGCCCATTTAGTTGAAACCATATATTCCTGAAGCTAATGTCCTAGCGTTAATTAGCCCGGATCAAAGTTTGAGGAACTTCCAGTAAAGATAAACTGTAAAGAACTGACAAGGAAACTTGAAAGACTGTTTATGGTAAGCTGTATTTTTAGCGTCCGTTTATCTTCCTTCGGGAGCCCTAAATCTCAGTTTGGGATGCAAGTTGGAATGAGTGGTGGTTAGCGTCTTTATTCCTGATGATGCCTTAGTCATGGCTCGTAGAATTCAGCGGCAGATCTTCTTGAAACTTAGTAAGTAATTTACTTATTGATGCTCATAACTAGTTAACGTAATTACCTGTGCTTTGGAGTTCGGCCTTTTTACCTTGTGGCTGCCCACAGTGTGGGGTCTCGTGTGAGAAAGACTTCCCTTCCGGCGTGACTCCTCCTGCCAGGACGCTCACGAGGCAGCGATCCTCGTGCCCCTCCCCACCGCATCCCCAGAGGGTTGAGAGCCGTTCACTCTGCATCCCCGCCGACGCTGGGCTCCACGTGTAGGAAGTCTGAGTGGGTCCTTCTCTTTAGCCCAGGGGTCTGATCAAGTCACAGATTCTGTTAGCTTCCCAGGGCTGCCACCGAGGGGCTGGAACAACAGAAACGTACCATCTCACAGTTCTGGGGATGAGAAGTCTGAGATGAGGGTCTGGGCAGGTTTGCTTCCTTCTGAGCTCTGTGAGGAAGGATCTGTCCTCTGCCTCCTTCTGGCTTTTGGAGTTTGCTGGCCACCTTTGGTGTTCCGGGTGTGTGGACGCGTCACCCCGATTCCTGTCTCCTAACCCCCAGTATCTCAGAATGTGGCCGTATTTGGAGATGGGGTTTTTACAGAGGCAGTTAAGTTACAATGAGGTCATCAGGGTGAGCCCTAATCCAGTGTGACTGGGGTCCTTGTGAAAAGGGCACGTTGGGAGATACTCACACACAGGAGAAGGCGTATGAAGATGAGGGCAGAGATGGATTTTGGGGAAAGAGTATTCCAGGCACAAGGAAAAACAAATACGAAGGACGTAAGGCAAGAATGCACTTTGGCACGTTCCGGAAGCAGCAGAGAGGCTGGCTGGCTGGAGCAGTGGGCCGGGGGGAGCAGTAAAGGAACAGGCCAAGACGTAGTGAGGCCAGATCACACAGAGCTTGCAGGCCGTGGGGAGGACTCCGGGTTCGGTTCTGAGGTGGGAAGCCACAGGGAGCGACGAGCAAACTTTCACTGGAAGGATCAGACTGTCTGCTGTTTCAGGCAAAACTATATGGGAAGGAGAGTAGAGCTGGCGTATTGGTGAGAAAAGAGTAGCCGAGGATTATATTAAGATTTCACCTGAGGAGCTGGGACAGGGAACATGGTGTCACTGAGATGGGAAAGCCTGCAGAGCAGGTGCAGGAGGCACTGAGCAGTACCGTTCGGGACACGTTCAGTTTGATCCAGGTAAAGACAGTATGTAAGTAGTTACATTAAAAAACCTGCACCTTGGACAAGATTTTGGAGATTGAAAGTTAGGGGCTGTTAGTATATAGGTCATTTTTAAAACCACAGAACTTTGAGAGCACCTTGGGAGGAGTGAATGCCAATGGAGAAGAGGGGAGGACTGAGGACCAAGCCATAAAAAAACTCCACTATTTAGAAATTATGAAGATGAAAAGGAATCAGCTAAAGAGACTGATGAGAAGGAGTGAGCACTGAACTAGAAAGAGAACCGAGGGAGTGATGTCCCAGAGACTGAGTGAAGGGCTTGTTTCACAGACGGGGACGTGATGGGCTGTGCGGAACAGTGCGGAAAGGGTAGGGAGACGAGCCTGGGCACTGGCCGCTGGATTAGCGGGAGACGCTGTCAGGCTCCAGCTCTCCGTGTCAGGCGGGCTCCTGTGGAGGTGGCAGGGACAGAATGTCTGATGGCTTCAAAGGAGATCAGGAGAAGAGGAAGTGGAGATGATGAGTGTGGTTGAGAAATTTTGCTGTAAAGCAGAACAGAGAAGTGAGTGGTAGCTGGGGTGGAGGGGGTGGTTAAAGAAGGGTTTTTTATATTTTGCTATGATGAAACTGCTGGCGCACATGACACAAAAGAGAACGTGTAAAGATGCTAGAAAAGAGGCACTGACCGCAGAGCCACGTGCACCTGGGGGCGTGGGGGGCAGTTCCTCCCCCGCACCAGGGAGGAAGGTGGGGGGCCTGGGGCCAAGTGCAGGGGACAGGGTGGGGGGCTAGAAGCCGGCCGTTTGAGGTGGGAGGGTGGGGGGGTTCTCGGGTGAGCTGTTTCCTCGGTTGGATGCGAGATCGTTGGCTGAGGGTGAAGGAGGGGGTTGGTGGTTTGGGGAGAGAGGAAGAGATGTAAAGTAGGAAAGTGGGATGTGGTCGGGCGAAGAGGTGACAGAGGGGAGCTGGATGGCGGTGAGTCAGAGGAGGCTGTTGGGCCTGGTTGCACTTTGTCCAGCGCCAGGGCCAGCACGGCTCCCAATTTCATCCTGGGAGGTTCCTGAGCCTGCTTGCGGGTTGACTTGAGCGCCCTGCCTCTGAACTTTGCTGTGATTTCAGGAAGTCACCCTCAAACAAGCAAGGGGCGTGCTGAGTTTCTGGCCTCGTTACTGAGCGTCTGTTCCCTTTGCTGGAGCCTCATTCCAATCAAGAAAGGCCCCGGGTGGGTGAAGCTGTGGGAAGATTTATGGCAGTTGCTCGCCTGCAGAATAGAGAATGAGCTTTTTTTGTTTGTTTTCTTTGAACTGACCCGATTTTGGACAACACCTAGGCATTGTTATCTGGGCCAGAATACAGACATACTACAAAGAGCCACTTGTTAGCCCATGGGAGATGACTGCCAAGGCAGGCGGCCTTTTACTGCCCCCGCCAGCTGGCTTTCTGCATCAGGAACAGATTTTACCCTCTGTGGCCTGCTTGTTATCGCCTCAGTAACTAAGCCGCTGCTATTCTAAATTCACATTTTTATAGGATATTGTAAATAAAATCAGTTTGTATGTTTGAAAAAAAAAAAAACTGACAGAATCTTAGCCATACAGTGATTTTTTTCCCCCAACTCATAGCCTTTACCTCAGGAATTAGAGGGTCAGCGGGAAGTGCAGACTGTGTGTGCGCCTGTCCGGTCAGCCTCGCTAACGTGTGGCATTTTCACTGTCCCACAGATACGAAATGTGGAAACAAATCAGTGTCTAGATAATATGGCTAGAAAAGAGAATGAAAAAGTTGGGATCTTTAACTGTCACGGTATGGGAGGTAATCAGGTGAGTATTTTAGGCTCTAAAGGTGTAATTTTCAGATTTGTTTTAATCTTCTTACTTTTTTACTTCATGATGTCATTCAGGAAATGTTTTCTACCTTTAAAGAGAAAATAATGAAGACCTTTAGGAGAATTGAGCCTTCAGTATAATGATTATTTTTAAATGAAACATTTGTAAAAGGCCTTTTATGAGAACTGTATTTACACGGTTGTGAATGAATTTGTTTTGTCCTTTTTGGTCAAACAAGGTGACAGCCCTTGGCAATATGCTCAGTGTATACAGAGAACTCAAGGTCATTTTTTCTTTCCTCTCTTCAAAATTATTAGTAGCTTTTCTGAGTCACTTACTCTCCATTACATTAAGAAAGTTGAAAAAATACGTATCTTGAAATACTTGTCTTTCTCCCTGCCAGATTCTTGGGCACATAAAACAGCGATTAATTTACTTTATTGCCAAAGCTCATACGTGTGCACTTCTGGTTTTCAGGTTTTCTCTTACACCGCCAACAAAGAAATTAGAACAGATGACCTCTGCTTGGATGTCTCCAAACTTAACGGCCCAGTCACAATGCTCAAATGCCACCACCTAAAAGGCAACCAACTTTGGGAGTATGACCCAGTGGTAAGTGATCCAGTTGAATACAGGAATAAAATTGTGTTGTTGGGTGGATTTTATATACTGCTTTGTATCTAAAAGAGTGAACCCTTGTGGAGTCTGCATATGGATCAGTGTTCTCATACTCTAAAAATTGACAGGAAAAACAATGTAAGTAAAACAACATGCTTTATTTAATCTCCCCAGTAACTAACTTGGTCTTGCCTCCAGTCCCTGGGTCCTTGTTGTCACCATGTGGCCACTCCCCCCTGTGGGTCGCAAGCTCTCCGTTTAGGGTGGGAGAAAAAATGACTGAGTTAAACACCTGGGTACAAGTCTCGTTAATTAATGAAATTCTCCAGCTGCTCATGATGCTTCGGTGACATATGTGACAGAACTCTCTCTGCCTTCCTCTGGAGCCGCTCCCTCTTCCCACCTGCTGTGTGTTGCACTTAACATCAAGGTGCTTGAAAGACACTGATTCAGGCAGAGCATCTCCAGTAAACCTCTCTTCCTCTCCTCGTATCTGGCTGCACCTCCCAGCCTGTGTGTTTGCTCTGCGGCTCTGGCACCAGCACCTTCACTACATCTTTTCTCTGGTTATTTTTCTTTTGCTTACAAGCACTAGCTTTCTTCTCCACGTTAGGAACGACTTTTGTTCCTACTGTGCTTTCTGCCTACCCTCCTGCTTTTCCCCTGTGATGGATGACAGCGAGTGAATGGCCCGCACTTGTGCCTCTGGTTCTTCACCCTGGCTCCTGCCTGGGCCCGACACTGTACCGGAACAGCTCCTGGATGCACAGCCAGGGCATTCCCGTCTCTTTTCCTTAACTTCCAATAGCATTTACTGTTGCGAAGCAGGTATTTTAAAGTCCTCTTACCCGTTGGCTTTAGATCCACTAGTGTTTAGTTTCTTGTCTTAGCTTTCTTCTCTCTGCTTCTTTCGTCTGCTTGGCTCACTCTGCTGCCTCATTCCACCCCTAAATGAAGACGTCCGAGCCAATCTGTGACTTCAGCTGCCTTTGCTCCTTACACTGGGTCACACGCAAACCCTGGTCTACTTTCATTGTCAACCTGCTATTCCCCGAACACACCCTGGACTTTCTCACTTTACGTTTAAGATCATACAGTTCACTCTGCCTAACAAATCCTACCCATTCTTGAGGACCCGGAATTGACGTCACATCCATGAATCCCAGCCAGAAATCAGTTGTCTTTTAGTTATTGTCTCTGACCCCTGTAATGCTGTACTTCTTTACAGTCATTTATCTACCAGTCTTCTCATCCCTATTAGATAGACCCAATCCAGGGTCTGCCTTCACAGTGTCAGACTACAAAGTATACACGTGTATTAAATGCAGCAGTAGTTCCATTAACGTGACTATTGGAAATGGTGCGAATACCCTGTTCCAGTGGTTTCCGTGGTGCCTGCTGTTGCCATTTTGGGTGCAGCCGTCCTGAGCCCTGCAGGATACATGGCATCTCTGACTCCAGACAGTAAATGCCAGTGTAGCCCACAGTCATGGTGGGAACCAAAATATTTTTAAAATTAAAAAGACCCCCAGTTGTATGTTCACTGGAAAATGATGATATATGTAATTACGTAACAATTTACTATATAATAGCATGAAAAAATAGTGGTTTTTTTTTCTTAAGCGTGGGGGTAAGTGGATTCAATGGCAGCAGTATTCCTGGCTTTCCCTGGCGGCCACTGCGTGGGTGCTACAGCTCTCACCACCACAGCCAGCTCAAGGCGGGAAGCGGGCATGCTGCACTGCTCCATGAACTGCTCTTTCTTTATCAGCAAAGCCAAAGCTTTTCCTGGATTCCCCGCAGTAGACTCTGCTCTGTCTCATGGGCCAGAACCTCCTCTCACAGGAACCCCCCAGCCGCACGGGAGGCTGGGAAGACAGGCACGTGGCGTCCCCGTCTTCATGGTGTGACGTGGCCCGGAGACAGGGAGTAGGAATGGCTGTGGGCAGACTGTGTATAACCTGCAGGGGCTGCCGTGATAGTTACTCCAAAAGCAAATGCTTTGAAACTAGAGCTGCTTTATTTAGGGTATTCTGAAAGAACCAGTTACGAGTGTAAGTTTCAAAACTCCTAATGCACTTTGCAAGGTGTCTTTCCTTAGATAGAATTTAGTAGTGCAGGCTGGGTTCTCCCTGAAACAGACTGCAACCAGCTTAGCGTTCAGGAGGAAAGAGACGGCAAAATTGGGCAGAGGAAGGAGTCAGACTGCACCATGGGTCCCACAGCCTGAGCTGACTGCACCAGCAGAGTTGTGCTGCCTCCATCAGCTCAGAAACTAGCAGTCTAGAAAAATAATCTATTTATCTCAGTAATGTGTAATCTAAACCTTAAATCATGAAATCTTAGATTTCAGAGGAACCCAAGAAATAAAACCCAGGCTAACGTTTAGTACATAGAGACACAGAAGCCCAGAATGGAAGTTAATTGGCCCAAGGTCACAGAGCAGGTGAATGGTGTTCCCAGCTCTCAGGCAGCCCTGGTTTCCTGGTCCAGGATTCTGGGCACAATACCATACTACTTCCACTCGGCCCTTTTGGGAATAAAGTGTAGATTTTTGACATAGTGATATCTAGTTAGGGGAAGGAGGCAGCAAACTACTTTTTCTAGGTGGCTGGTGGACTTTATGCAATAATTTTATCCTCCTTTTTCAAAGGTTACAATTAGTTACCTGTCACTTGTTTTTCCCATTGCCTCAATCATACCTTTTCTCTGTGGAAACTAGGCAGTGCTGGCGGATCCTCTCCTGAGCCCAGTGACCACAGAACTCGGCACCTGCAGCCAGAGTGGGCTCTGGAACAGGCTCTTCTCCAGGGTCCAGGTCTCCTGAAATTATGAAGATTCTGTCTTAATTTTGAGCAGTTAAAGACCCAGTGTGGATCATTAATCATGTCTTTGTTATGAGTTTATTTTACATAAGTGAAATAATACATTTTTTCAAATTGGGATGATAAAGACCAGTTCCCCAACTAAATTTTTTGTTGTGTTTAGTGTTTTTGTTTTTATTGGTACTGATAGTGGCCACTCAGAGAGGCCCTGCAGGATCTCCTGGAATATTTGAGGGGTTCTTTTTAAAAGCGCTTTGTTTTTGTCTTACACGTGACTAAAAGCCTTGGCAGCACACAGAATGATGGGGCTGCCGGAGCGCAGCCGTGGCTGCTCAGGCTGTTGCTAGGATGTTGAGCCGTGGCTGCTCGGGCTGTTGCTAGGATGTTGTTTTCCAGTAGTAAGTGCCTCCGAGCCAGGCAGCAGCATTTTGTCCCCATTTTATAGATAAGGAATTGGGGCTCAGAGAGGTTTTTGTTCAGGGGCAACAATGCTGTTGGTACCTGACAAATCTGGAGCTCACTCCAAAAATGTCTGATGGCAAAGCCCATCCTCTCAACACGTGAACTACACAGCATCTGTCTAAAAATAAAAGCCACCCCTGCCATGCTGACTCTCCTCCGGGCGCTGTTCTTATGCTTTTGTAGGAATTAAAGTATCTAATACTAACCAGAGTCAGAGTTGACAGTAAACTGTGACATCTGCACATTTGCCTTTCGCCAGCTTCCACTGTGACCACAGCACAGAAGAAGCAACTGAAAGCCAAAGTAGCTGTGTTGTGTACAGTCATTGGGTTTTGCTTTGCTTGTTTGAAGTTCAAATAGGTACTAAAGAGGCCTTATGAAAACGAAATGCTCCAGATAAAAGAATTACGTTAAAATAGAGCCATGAGTAAAAATGTGTGCTAAAGAACACTTCGCGTTTCCTTACTGCTCTGCACACTTACCAGGACAACGCGCAGTGCAGGCTCCCACACCACTGCGTCGGCGTCCTTCACCTGTCCGGGGCTGGGTAGGGTGCATTAGTAGGGCCAGTATGTAGCTGTTAACTCTCGTTTGTCCTGTCCTTTTGAAATCACCGTGACAGCATCAAGTCTGGAATGCAAACAGGTAGACAGGAAGACATATAGCCGTATCTGCCAGCCACTTATAAAGGACTGCTTTATAAATACTGTGATTTCTTACGATTTCGAGTCTTCAAGCCCTGAATCGCTAAGGACTTGAGGCTTGGAATCACAGAGTTAATTTGAACAGCCTTATCATGGGAAAACAAAACAATTTTGAAATACCTTTTTGAAAATAGGTTGAGGATCCTAAATTAGGAATCACTAATCTGATCATTTTTTCAGGAAACTGAAGCACAAAGTGAAATTTCTCACAGTATTACAGAGCTATGCAGAATTGGGACTTAGAATTCAGGTCATCTTCCTGTAACTCCAGTGTAACCCACTGTAACCCCAGTGCCTTTCTTCCCACCACATAGCCTTTAATGCTCTCTTTACACAGACACCTTTTCTTCATTGCCTTTTAATTTGCAAAAACAAAAATCTTCTCTACAGAGTAATGTCCTAATCACCAAAAACGATGGTTGAGGTGTTTTGGTTTTGTCTTCCACTTTAAGACTTTTTTCCTGTCACTTTCAGAAATTAACCCTGCAGCATGTGAACAGCAATCAGTGCCTGGACAAAGCCACAGAAGAGGACAGCCAGGTGCCCAGCATTAGAGACTGCAACGGAAGCCGGTCCCAGCAGTGGCTTCTTCGAAACGTCACCCTTCCAGAAATATTCTGAGACCAAATTTACAAAAAAACAAACAAAAAAAGATTGACTGGGCTACCTCAGCATACATTTCTGCCACATTCTTAAGTAGCAAAAAAGGAAAAGTGCTTTCCTCCTGCGGGATGTAAGGTTTATCGGCCATTAAAGCTTCGGCAGCTCTCGCTCCCACTCGCTGTGAACCAGCCTTCCTGTCCGAGGACGTGAGACCACACAGCAGCGAGACTGTGCACGCTGATGTTTACACGATTGAAAGAGTCTTTCATCCAGAATCATTGTAAAGAATATTCAGACTGAAACAATCTACAAAATGTGCTTTCGGGAGAGCTGCACCTTCTGTGGTTTGCTTGCACATCAGGAATTTCTGCTGAACGTGCTGTCATAATTTCTGATTAGAACTGGTAGCCAGTATATTACATATGGATATAAAAGTAAATGAAAAAGAACTGGAACCAGGTTCAGAATCATGAAAACATTTTACAACAATTAAAAAAAACTATATTAAACAGGGTTTAAAAGAAATTAAAACAGAACTATGAGAAGTACAATTTGTAATAGTATAGTATCAAATTTCTATATAGATTTTATACCTCAGTGGGAAAAATAACTGATTCCAATGACGTTCATTTTGTTTTCATCTGTGATGGTCATGGATGCTTTTTTTTTTTCCTTGGGGTGCTGAAATTGAGCTGAGAAAAAAGTGGTTCTTTGATTGTAGTTTTAATTGCTTTCTATGGTGGTTTTTTTTGTTTGTTTTTAATTTGGTTTGTGGACTGTTGGAATTGTAATTTTTAATTGCCTTCAAAAATGGAGATTTAAAATAATGTCTGGTTTCACTGAACAAGTTTGATATCTCAGTTGCTCTTGGGTCAGCTGGCTGATAGACTTTACTTTGTCACACACACACACACACACACACACACACACACACAAATTTCTTATTAGATTTTCAACTTCCTAATTTGATTCAACTGATAATGCTTAATACCCAAGATTCATACTACTGTACTACAGGTTTGTTTTCACAGCAATAAATCTTATGTTCTTTTGTTTATGATTCCACTCAGCAAAAGGCCTGCACAAGTGATTTATTATTTGGGTATTTGGACATGATACATTTGATGGTTTTTTGAAAAATTTTTTTCACTCCATACTCAGATGTGCTTCATTGTCAAGTGCATATTTAGATTAGGTTCTTGAATTGTAATGTTGATCTGCTGCTTTTTTTTTTTTTAATAAAATTTGACTGAAAATGTTTAATTGGCATTTTTTAATGAGTTAGCCAAAGAAGTGCAGCTTTTATTCCGTATTATTAGACCTGCATTTCTTCCCTAAATTCCATTTAGGTTAAATCAGTTTTCTTTTTCTGATTTTTAATACTACAAAATAGCCTGAGAATTGACTAGAAGTTGAGTATCAATTAATGTTTGAATCTCACAGAAAGAAAAATCTCACTGTGAAATTTTTCCTGATATGTGAAGCAATCCATCAGCAAAAGTGCATATATTTTCCTTCCTATTTGTAAGATTATATTTAATGATATTCTTTTCTTTGATTATCAAAGACTCTCACTGCAGGCAGTGCTGTTTCTTGTGCCTAAGAATGTTTCTGAAAGTTGCATCACTAACGATACTTGGCAGGTTGAGCAGAAAGTGTCTCGTGTCCTGTTCAGGTCGGTGAGCACGATGCGTGCGCAGACGCACTGGGGTGAGGCTGCAGCACCGAATGCAGACGTTCGTCCCCAGGAAATCTGAGGTGAAGCAGGTGCTGGGTGGGACTTTTTCCTACTCCGTGAGCTGTGTTAATTCTATCTTTGGTAGGCCTAATGCTTGAATCAACCAGATGTTTAATCAATAAATTATTTTCATGCTCAGAATTTCAGGTTTTATACTCTAGTGTAGCTTGGTCATATTCTTTACTGTAAGAAAGCTTAACAGCAATGTGACTTAAGGTTTTGTTGTATTTTTTAAAAGGGTGATGTGAGTGACTTAATCCATGGGTACTTTTAGAACCTGATAGATAACCCCATTGCCTTTATTTTTCTAATTAAAGAATTCCTAAATACTTTGGAAATACAAAATATTCCTGAACAGTTGTGCCTTACATTGGTTTTATTTAAAGTTAAACTGGCTCCCTGTTCTTTATAGCTGTCTGTAGATTAGGCGGTGTGCTGATCACTGCTCTAAATCAAACCGCAAAGAAAAGAGTGAATGAAAAAGAAAGCGAAGGATGAAAAGATGGGATTATTGACCAGTGAAGAATTCATTAAGTGGACAATTAAGGATAATTTGAATCTCACAAATCTAGTCACCCTACTCCAATCGCAACCCATCTTAATATGTCTTTCTGTTCTAATTGAGATTCTTGAAAATAGTACTTTATTCACCATTCTGCAAATAAAAGCCAGCATGTAGGCCGTGCCCTCGTTTCCCTGTTCCACATTCAGCTGAAAAACAAAGGTTCCTCTGTAAAGATCTGGTGCTGTCTCCATCTTTCAAGAAGTACACCAAGAACAAGTTAACTCCAGAATTACATGTTCTTCAAAGGAGAAGGAAATCAGAAAGGTAGTGTTTTTGAGGAGATAACGGAGAAGAGGAATACAAAGCGTGAAATCATTTTGTGCTCCAGAAAATCGGATGTTTCCAATTATATGACACTGCTCCCATTCCCTGACTTCTTGAAGATTACCAAGTGTTTGCTTGATAAATCTCCCAGAACTAATAACTTTGCAGGATATGAGGCAAAACTCAGTTGTATTACCTTTACACTAGCAACAAATAATTGAGAATTACATTTTAAACATACAGTTTATCATCAAAGATAAAAGTAAGTTAACAAAGACATGTGCCAGACTCTTACCCTGAAAACTATGCAACATTGCTGAGAGAAACTTACAGAACACTGCAATAAATATATTATGTTCGTCGATTGAAAGACTAATGTTAAGATCTCAGTTGCCCACAAATTGATCTATAGATTCAATGAAATCACAAAATGAGGTTTTCTTGGAGATATTGGCAAATATATATGGAAATGCAACAAACCCACACGAGCCAAGAAAATGTTGCAGAAAGAAAAAAAAAGTTGGAAGACTACTCAATTTTATGACCTGCTTTAAAGCTACAGAGACTAAGAAAATGTGGTATTAGAGGTACTACCAACAGGCAGGTCAATGTATAGAACAGAGTCCAGAAATAGACCCACACATGTATGATTATTGACTCCTCAACAAAAATTCAGTAAGGAAGGGAAAATGCTTTCAGTTGGAGCCGGAGTAACTGGATGTCTGCGTGAGAAATCAGTGAACGCTGATGCTTTCACACGATGCACGTTAGTTCAGAATGGATCCCAGGCCTAAATGTGAAGGGCAAAATGAATTTCTGGAAGAAGACAACATCTTCATGACTCTCAGGATAGACAGATATCTTAGGACACAAAAGATGTTAACCGTAAAAGAAAAAACCCATAAATCTCACCAAAATTAAACCACCTCATCAAGAAGATACTATTAAAGTGAAAAGGCAATCCGTGACCATGGAGAAAATGTTTGCGGGACACATAACTGACAAAGGAGTCATGTATGCAGAAAAATAACGTTTTAAAGCCAGTGTGAAAGCAACACAATATAAAAATTCATAAATGACTTGAATAGATGCTTCACAGAAGCTGTCCAAAGGTGCAGCTAGCACAGGAGAAGGCCCCACCATGCGTCACCGGGGAGTGCGAAACGGAACCGCAGGGAAGTAACGTTGCACACCTGCTGGATGGTGAGAGCGTGGGGCACCTGGTGCAAGTGGAAGCCCGTGTGATTGCCTCGGGGACAGCGGGTCGGGTCCTTACAAAAGTAAACATACGCCCAGTGTGATTGCCTCGGGAGACAGCGGGTTGGGTCCTTACAAAAGTAAACATACGCCCACCCTCTACTGGGCGATTCCGACTTCCACAGACACAACCAAGAGAAACGAGAGCATGCGCCCACAGTAAGATTTGTGCAAGAATAGTCAGAGCTTCACAGTACTCCCAAACTGAAACTACCCAGATACCCATCAACAAGTTAGTGGATAATCAAAATAATGGTGTATTTATACATTGGGATATTAGTCTGGAATTTTAAAATGTGAATTTCTGTTGGAACAATAGGGATAAGTCTTAAAAATGTTGAGCAAAGAAAGACGTTACATTTGTATCAGGTTCAAGAATAGGCAGAACAAATCCTAGGGTGATCTCTGGCAGAGTACAGAGTGGAAACAAGCATGAGAAACCTTTCTGGAATAATGGAAATATTCTATAAATTGATTTAGATAATGGTTAACATGCATATAATTTAAAATTTTATTGAGTTGTATACTTAGGACACATGCAGTTTATTGTAGGTAAATTACACCTCAGTAAAGTACTGGGGTGGGGGGAATCAGGAAGATAAATTTCTGACATCAAGATTTTCTCCACTGCTACAAAACGCCCAAAGGCTGAATGAATTGCAACAAACATACTTCCTAGTGGGATGCTGAGCTCAGAAGGAAAATAGGAAAAATCCCTAATGTCTAGGGAAAAAATGGGGGAAAAAAGGGATTCATAAACTTAAGCTGCAGAAGTAATTGCTAAATATGAAAGCCCTTCTTCTCCTAGGAACAAAATACAGTAACCAGAGTTTGGGGAATGGGAGCTTAGGCCTGGGGCCTGAACAGAGTTGGAGAACTGAAGATCGTCTTCATAAAACTGGAAGAGTCAGAGGCGTTACATCTGCAAGTAAAAGAGTGGCTGAGGAAGTCTGCCACCTTATAAAGGAAACCAAAGGTAATCTGATTCTGCCCCTTTTCCAGGTGTAAAGGGTGACGAGGATGACGCCTCCCCTGTAACCACAATGCCTGACTTTACATAGATCAAGGGCTTAAAGCCACAGTCATGATGTCTACAGATCAAGAAACAGTGAGTAGACTTATGGCACTTGCTGGAAATCATTATAATACATGCCTTTGAAAAAATTCCAGTCCCTTACATCCCCACAAATTAAATTATGGAATCATCTTCAAAGAGAGGAAGTGAGCCCCCAGTATGAACTTTTTTTTTTTTTTTTTAAAGTTTGCTGGAGATCAAGATGGTGGAGGATGCTGGGCTCACCTCCCCCCAACGAACACATCAAAACTACAACTACACAGAGTGACTCACACTGAAGTCAACCTGGAGACTGGCAGAACAGCTCTCCTACAACCAAGGCTGTGAAGAAAGATCGACAGGGAGGCTGTTGGAAGGGAAGAGAAGCGATCTGGTCGGGACCTGTTCCCCTAGTGGGGGACACAGAAGAGGAGGGGGAGCTCACAGCTCAGGGATCCTCCCTGGGCTCAAGCCGCATATTAGGCATCCTAGCCCTGGGGTCTGCCACAAGGAAGATGCGCCCTCTCAGCTGGTCTGGGAATCAGGAGGGCTTACCTGAGGGCTGTAGGAAACTGAGACTCCATTTGGAAGATACATGCATGGACTCGCTTACCCCTATCACAGTGTGGAGGCAGCAAACTGAAAACTGCCTGGGGCTCTGGCTAGCTTGCCAGGACCACCCCAGTGCGCCCCCTAGGCTGTACTGGGCTCCTCCTCCAGTCCCTCTTGCTTGGCTGCTTCCCACTAAGGCAGCAGCTGCAGATTTCAATGAGCTTATGCACACCTGGAAAGAGCTGAGCCCGCTCAGATCCTGACCCTACCTCTGATGAGGTCGGAGGCAACCACTGCCAGCAAGCACTTTGGTGCACTCACACAGGAAGGAGCGAGGCTGGCTCCGGGTAGAGACCGTCATGAGAGCAGCAGTCCCTGTGCAGACTCAGAAGGGAGTGAAGCTAGCTCCAGGTCAGAGACAGGCGTCACCGGAGCATGTGTCCCAGCTCAGTGGTGTGCCACCAGCCCCTCTATCCCCAGCCCAGCCAAAAACCAAGGTGTGCACACCGGAGAAAAAGTGCAACCAGCAGAGTACAGCCCCAAATCCTTAGGCCTCAGCCACTTCCCAAACCAAGGTGGAGACTTCCATCACAACTGGGAGAAACCTAATTCCCTCAGGGTTTCTACTGCAGCCCCTTGAGCCCCAGCCCTGGCCTCAACAGGGCAGTGACAATCACTGAGTATAGGAAAAGCCCCAGCTTGCACCTGGCTCTGGCTCTAGCCCCTCCAATTCCAGACCCACAAGACATTTAATTAAAATGCCAAAAGTTAAAGAGAATTCTAAAAACAGCAAGAGAAAAAGCAGTGGCTCCCAGCACACCCTGGGGGAAGATGCAGCTCATGCTCCCTTGAGGACCAGCTCTCCACCAAATCCACTGGGCACACGCAGCCTGCATAGGGATGCTCCCATACAAGGACACACCTTCAAGAACAGGCTAGGTAACTACTGCACCTCATCTCATAGAGACAGAGTTAAAATGAGAAGACAGGAATGTGTTTCAAACAAAAGATCAAAGAGGAAAAAGAAAAAACCCGGAAAAACCCTAATGAAACAGAGAAAGAATTTAGTTGATAGAGTTCAAAGCAATAGTAATAAGAATGCTAACTGAACTAGGGGAAAGAATAGATGAACACAGTAAGAATTTTAACAAGGAACTAGAAAATGTAAAAAGAACCAGCCAGAGCTGAAGAATATAATATATGAAATGAAAAACATACTAGAGGGAATTAACAGCAGATGAAGTGACACAGAAGAATGTGAAAGCTGACTGGTTACTAGTATGGAAAGTGAATCAGTAGTGAAAATACTCCCAACAGACAAAAGCCGAGGACCAGACAACCTCATGGAGGAATTCTACCAAACGTACAAAGAAGAGTTAATACCTATCCTTTTAAAACTATCCTAAAAAACTGAAGAGGGAATACTCCCAAATTCATTCTATAAGGCCACCATTACCCTGATACCATAACCAAAGACACAACAGCAACAGAAAATTGCAGCCTGATATACCTGATGAATATAGATACAAAAATCATCAACAAAATATTAGCAAACTGAATTCAATTATATATAAAAAGATCAGACACCATGATGGAGTGGGGTTTATCCCAGGAATCAAGGATGGTTCAAGATCCACAAATCAATGTCATACATCACATTAATAAAATGAAGGATAAAAATCACATGATCATCTCAGTAGATGCAGAAAAAGCATGACAAAATTCAACATCCATTCGTGGTTAAAAAACTGTCATCAAAATTGTTATAGAGGGAACATACCGCAACACGATAAAGGCCATTCATGACAACCCACAGCTAACATCATACCCAGCAGTGAACGCCTTTCCTTAAAATCAAGAACGAGACAGGGATGCCCACTCCTGCCACTTCTATTTAATACAGTATTAGAAGTCCTAGTCACAATCAGACAAGACAAAGAAGTAAAAGTCACCCAACTGGAAGAGAAGAAGTAAACCTGTCACTAGTTGCAGATGACATGACACTGTATTTAGGAAACCCTAAAGTCTCCACCAAAAAAACTATTAAACCTAATAAATCAATTCAGTAAAGTTGCAAAATACAAGATTAATATATATACAGCAATCTGCTGCTTTTCTGTACACTAATAATGAACTATCAGAAAGAGAAAGCAAAGAAACAATCCCATTTACAATTGCATACAAAAATCAAATAAAATGCCTGGAAATGAACTTAACCAAGGAGGTGAAAGAAATATACTCTGAAAAGTGTAAGACATTGATGAAGTGAATTAAATACGATACGAGTAAGTGAAAAGACATTCACGTTCATGGACTGGAAGAATTAATATTATTAAAATGGCCATGCTACCAAAAGCAGTCCCTATCAAAATAGCAATGACATTTTTCACAGAACTAGAACAAATAATCCTAAAATTTGTATGGAACCACAAAAGACACCAAATTACCAAAGCAATCTTGAGAGAAAAGAACAAAGCTGTAGGTACCACGCTCTATGACTTCAGGCTATACTATAAAGCTACAGTAATCAAAACAGTATGGTACTGGCACAAAAACAGACACAGATCAATGCAACAGAATAGAGAGCCTAGAAATAAATCCACATATACATGGTCAGTTAATCTATGACAAAGGAGACAAAACTATACAATGGGGAAAAGACATTCTTTCCAATATGTGGTGCTTGGAAAACTGGACAGCTACATGTAAAAGAAACAAGTTATTCTTATCCCATAAACAAAAATAAACCCAAAATGGATTAAAGACCTAAATATAAGACCAGAATCCATAATACTCCTAGAAGAAAACATAGACAGTACACTCTTTGACATATCTTAGCAACATTTTTTGCTCAGGCAAAGGAAACAAAAGCATAAATAAACAAATGGGACCTAATTATACCTAAAAGCTTTTCCACAGGAAAGGAAACCACAACAAAACAGAAAGACAGCCTACTAAGTGAGAGATGATATATGCAAATGGTATGTCTGATAAGGGGTTAATATCCAAAATATATAAAGAGCTCTTACAACTCAATACCAAGAATTCAAACAACCTAATTGAAAACTGGACAGAAGATATGAATAGACAATTTTCAAAGAAGACATACAGATGGCCAATAGGCACATGAAAATATACTCAACACCACTAAGCATCAGAAAATGCAAATCACAGCCACAGTAAGATTTCACCTCACACCTGTCAGAATACCTATCACCAAAAAGACAACAAATAATAAGTGTTGACGAGGGTATGGAGAAAATGGAATACTATTTCACTGCTGGTGGGAATGTAAATTGGTACAGTCACTATGAAAACAGAGGTTCCTCAAAAAATTTAAAATGTAAAAACAAGCCTCTGTAACATCAAGTTGATCTGCCAATAATTTAATTGACTTCTTGGACAAAACTAAACAGTCTTCTGAGGAAGATAACAGAATACAGAATCTCTTCAATACGCCAGTCACAATGCTCAGTACAAAATGAAAAAGTAATAGATAAAAAAGTAAAGGTCACTTTCTTGTTTAACAGTCAATAAAAGCAGACCCACTAATAACCTAGATGAGGGAATTGGCAGACTCTTCAAAATAATGTGTTTTTAAAAATAGATGCTCAAAAAATGGATATAATTTTAAAAATGGGAAATTTCAGATGAGATTTAGAAACTAGAAAAAAGAAAAAAATCCTAAAATTGAAAAATATCAAAAAAATTTGTTGAATGAGATTAATATCAAGTTGGACACAATATAAAAAAGGGTCTGTGAATTTGGACTCAAGTCAATAAAAATGTTTCGGACTGAACCATGGATAGAGAAGGTTGAGAAAGAGAAAGAGAGCTGAGTGGCAGGGGCTTGGCCAAGACAGCAGAGCAAGAAGACCCTGAGCTCACCTCCTCCCTTGGGCACACCAAAATTACAGCTCTTTACAGAGCATTTATTGATAAGAAAGATCAGCACCTACAAAAAAAAAAACAAAAACAGATCTTCTACAAGTAAAAACATAAAAAAGGAACTGCAACAAAATGGGTAGAAGGGGTGGAGACAAAGCATAGTCAAGACCCAGAGCCCCGGGTGGGCGACCCCCGAGGGGGAGGATCATCACAATTGCAGAGGCTCCCGAGAAGCGGTGGGTCCAAGCCCCACATCGGACTCCCCAGCCTGAGGGTCCTGCACCGGAAAGATGAGCCACCAGAAAGTTTGGCTCTAAAGGCCAGTGGGGTCTGCTTTCGGGAGTCCAGGAGGGCTGTGGGAAATAGACTGCACTCTTCAAGGGCACACACAAACTCACATGCTCTGGGACCCAGAGAAGATGCAGTACTTTGAAAGGCCTGACTCAGACCCACCTGCTGATCTTGGAGAGTCTCCCGGTGAGGCAGGAGGCAACGAGAGCTCATTCTGCAGACACAGAATTGGCGGCACCCCTTTTTGGGAGCTTGTTACCACGTGGACACTGGTGCCAGCAAGCACCATTCTGGAGTCCTACCTCTCGGTTATTATCATGGGGACCCAGCCCCACCTACCAGCCTGTAAGCACTAGTACTGGGATGCCCCAGGCCAAGCAACCAGCCAGGCAGGGACACAACCCCACCTGCAAGTAGGCAGGCTACTCTAAGGTCCCCTGAGCCCACAGTTGCCCCAGGACCTGCCTGGCCCCACACACCAGTGCACCAGCACTAGTACTGGAATGCCAGAGACCCCCAGGACCTGCTCTGCCCACAAGTGAGCAGGCACTAGCCTCTGGTCCCTCTAGGCCCCAGCCCCACCCAGTAGCAGGCTGACCCCAGCCCCAGGACCCGACGGGCCCAGCCCCACTTACCAGCAGGCCAGCACCAGCTTTGAGACACCCTTGACCCTGCAGCTAGCCATGTCAGTAACTGGCCCACCTACCAAAAGACCAACACTAGATCCTGGAACCCCGGCCCCACAACCACCCACCCCAGAACCCAGGTCAGCCCACCAATGGGCCAGCACTAGCCACAGGACCCACAGGATGCAGCAGCCAGCCACCTCATGACCCAGCCCTACCCACCAGGAGCTGGCAGCCTCCAAACAAGGCAGGGCCTGGCAGCCAACTGAACTCGGGGCCCACCATGCTTACCAGCCACGCCCACGGTAGTCAGTCCACCACAAAGAAGAACCGCGCAGCCCGTATAGGGGGCAGCCCTAGCTCTGGTGATGGTGGGGGAGTGCGGTGCTGGGACACAGAGGAGGACGTCTCCTACAAAAGGCCACCTCTCCAAGGTTGGGGAAAAAACCAACATAACAGATACACAGCAATAAAAACAGCAAGTTAGGTAAAATGAGACAACAGGAACATGGTCCAAACAAAGGAACAAGTTAAAACCCCAGAAGAACTAAGTAAACTGGGGGTAGGCAATCTAATCCAAAGAAAATGAAAACACTAATTCACAGTAGCGTTACTTACAATAGCCAAGATATGGAAACAACCTAAGTGTCCATCAGCAGATTAATGGATAAAGAAGATGTGGTATATATATGTACCGCAGCAGTATGTGTGTGTGCACACACACGCGCGCACATGTAATGGAATACTACTCAGCTATAAAAAAAAGAATAAACTTTTGCCATTTGCAACAACACAGATGAACCTGGGAGGGTATTGTGCTTAGTGCAATAAGTCAGACAGAAAAAGACAAATACTGTATTTTATCACTTATATGTGGAATCTAAAAAATAAAGCAAACAAATGAATATAACAGAAACAGACTCACAGATATAGAGAACAAACTAGTGGTTACCAGTACAGGGAGGAAGGATGAGAGGGGCAAGATAGGGTAGGGGATTAAGAGGTATAAAGTACTGCATATCAAGTAGATAAGCTGCAAGGATATATTGCACAGTTCAGGGGATACAGCCAATATTTTAAAAATTTAAAATGAGTATAAGCTATAAAATTTTTGAATCACTATGTTTTACACTGGAAACTAATATAGTATTGTAAGTCAACTATATAATTTAATTAAAGTGAAGTATATTAAATTTATCAAATGACATTTTAAATATTTAGAAGGTATTTAAGTTTGTAAATGAAACAAACATCATCCAAAAGCCCCTTAAAAAGACTGCTAAATTTTGGTAGACTTATAAATAGAAAAAGGAAAAGAAAAATTATAAGCCAAATCTTAAAACTTAAGAACTAGATTTTTATAAAATTTATAACTTAAATAAATTAATATTCCTTCAAAGAAATCCATGACAATTGTGCATCATCTACAGAAAAGCCTATTATTTCCCTCCCTCAGCTTCTTTCCTTTTTGATCATTACGATCCAGCCACCTTGGTCTTTCAGTTCCTCCAACAGACCAAGCTCTCTTTCACATGAGTGTGCCCTCATTTTCCTAAGAAGTCCTACATCCCAGCTGTCTTCCACTTATTACTCATGTCTTAGAATAAAGGCCCCTTCCCTGGCCACCCAATTCCAAGTAGGTGTCCCTTTTACTCACTACCTCATCTTGTCCTTTGTAGCTCTTAACAAAATGTTTGATCATTTAACTATTTGGGGGTTTACTTATTTAATTCCTACCTTACCACTAAATGATAAGCTATATAAACACCCAAACCACGACTCATTGATAGAATTCAGTGACAAGTACAGTGCTTGAAACATTGATAATATATATCTGTTGAAAGAGTAAGCCAATAATTTTTATTTCTTTCTATTTTACTGTAATAAATAATATGGTTTGCAGAAAAAAATTATCTCATTAGCTGGCACAGTTTGATAAAGAATCTGTAATTGTAAAAATAATGTAATAAAATGACTTTTTTTTTAAACAAAGAAAAAGTCTTCATAATCAAGTACTGCACTTTATACTTAGAAGGAGGTAAGACAGACCTTATTTCAAAATTAGGTTCCATTCTGAAGTTCTGAGTACACACAAATTTGGGGGAAACACTATTTAAATCAGCACATCCACCAAACATTTAAAGAAGGATTAATACCAATTCTTCACAAACTCTCCCATTAAAAAAAAAAAAAAAAAAAGGAAAGAACACCTCAATTCATTCTATGGGACTAGCGTTACCCTGATATGAAAGCCAGACAAAGATATCACAAGAAAAGGAAAGGAAAAAAGACCTAAAGACCCATATCCCTGATGATTATAGATGAAAATATCTTCAACAAAATACTAGTAAACCAAACCCAGCAGCATATTAAAAGAATTAAACACCATGATAAAGTGGGATTTATCCTATGAATGCAAGGTTAGTTCAACATGTGAAACTGATGTAATACACTGTATTAATAGAATAAAGGACAAAACCCACATGATCATTTCAATAGATTCAATAAAGGCATTTGATAAAATCCAACACCCTTCTGTGATAAAAAACACTCAACAAACTGGGAATAGAAGGGAACTTTCTCCATCTAACAAAGGGCCTCTATGAAAAATCCACAGGTAACATGATATTTAATGGTGAAAGGCTGGATACTTTCCCCCTGAGATCAGGAGAACAAACAACAAAGATGTTCACTCTTGCTATGTCTATTCCCCATTGCACTGGAGGTTCTAGCCAAGGCATTAAAGCAAGAAAAAGCATCCAGACTGAAAGGGAAGAAATAAAACCATCTTTGTATGCAGATGATACCATCCTGTATACAGAACATTCTAAGGAGTCCACCAAAAACATTAGAAATAATAAATGAGCTCACCGCGGTTGCAAGATACAAGATCAATACTCAAAAACCAGTTGTATTTTGATGCCATAGCAATAAACAATGTAAAAATAAAATTAAGAAAACAATTCACTTAAAAATAGTATCAAAAAGAAATAAATACTCAGAAATAAATTTAACAAAAAAGTGCAGGACTTATTATTGAAAACTTAGAAAATAAGTAGGACCTAAAAAAAAAAAAATCACACGTTGGTGAATCAAAAGACTTAAAATTGTTAAAATTTTTATTATATATATTCATATATTTATACTTTAAATTCATATATCCAGAATATGTAAAGCTCTTACAACTCAACAATGAAAAAGACAACTAATCCAATTAAATAATGGGCAAAGGATTTGAATAGACATTGCTCCAAAGAAGATACACAAATGGCCAATAAGAATGGTAATGGTAATATTTCCCAAATTGAGCTACAATTTCAGTGAATCATAATAGAGCTACAGACCAAAATCCCTGATGAATATTGATGCAAAATTCTTAACAAAATATAAGCAACCAGAATTCAACAGAACTTTTTAAAGGATTATACGCCATGACCAAGTGAGATTTATTCCTGGAACGCTAGAATGGCTCCATCTATTAAAATCAATTAATGCGATACACTGTATTAACAGAATGAAGGGTGAGAACCACGTGATTATCTCAACGGATGCAGAAAAGCATATGACAAGATTGAACATCCTTTCATGATAAAAAAAAAATTAACAAACTAAAAATAGAAATTATTGCAACATAATAAAGACCATATATGAAAAGCCCACAGCTGTCACCACACTCAAGGGTGAAAGACCAAAAATGCTTCCTCTAAGATCAGGAACAAGGCGAGTTTACAGGTTCTTCTCACTTTTTCCAGCACAGTGCTGAAGCCCTAGTGAGAGCACGTACACACTTAGACCTAAAGATGTAGAACTCCTAGAAGGAAACAAAGGGGAAAGGCTTCACGACGTTGGACTTGGCAGCGATTTCTTGGATGTGGCACCGAAAGCACAAGCAACAACAACAAAAAAAACACAGACAAATAAGGCTACATTAAACTTAAAAATTTTTGTGGGTCAAAGGACAAAATCAAAAGAGTGAAAGGCAAATTATGGAACATGAGAAAGTATTTGCAAAGCACATCTGAAAAAGGGGGTTGATATCCAGAATACATAGAGAAATCCTACAAATTAATAATAAAAAAAAAAAAACAACCTAACTAAAAAACGGGCACAAAATTTAATAGATATTTCTCCAAAGATGGTACACAAATGGCCGACAAGCATATGAAAAGATGCTCAGCATCACTAATCAGCAGGGAGTGCACATCAAAACCACACTGACATCACCTCACATCCATTAGTATGGGCAATATCAAAAAGACATAACATATGTACATTCCAAGGTACCACTTTGACTCTGTACACACTGAACCCTGTTATCTCTACTTCTTCTGTAGCATGTACAGTGACCACCAAATAGAGCTTTTGCCCAGAAGTTTTGCCCATGGCTGATGTTCAGTAAATATTTGTCAGATGAATGAATTAATAAAAGGGAAAAGAAAAACCCTCAGCATAAAAAAAAGAAGTGTTGGCAGGGGTGTGGAGAAGTTGGAACTTGTGCATTGTTGGTGGGATTATAAAATTGTGCAACCATTATGGAAAACAGTATGGAGATTCCTCAAAAAATTAAAAAAAAATTAAAAACAGAACTACCATATGATCCAGCAACCCCATTTATGGGTATATATCCAAACGAACTGAAAGCAGGGTCTCCAAGGGATATTTGCACACCCATGTTTATAGCAGCACTATTCACAATAGCCACAAGGTAGAAGCAACACAAATGTCCATGGATTGATAAACAAAATGTGATATACACACGCACGCACACACACACACACATCACACAATGGATTATTACTCAGCCTTAAAAGGAAGGAAATCCTGACACATGCTACAACATGGATGAACCTTGAGGGCATTCTGCTAAGTGAAATATGCCAGCAACAGAAAGACAAACATCCTGTTTTCACTTATATATCTGAAGTAGTCACATTCACTGAAATAGAAAATAGAATTGTGGTTTCCAGGGGCTGGGGGGAGGAGGGGAAAGGGGAGTTGCTGTTTAATGGGTATTTTCACAACAATGTGAATATACTTAATATTACTGTACAGTTAAAATGGTAAAATTTTTGTGTGTTTTACCACACACCCAAAAAGGAATGTACCAAATCCTGGTGAGGATATAGAGTAACAGGAACTCTCATACACGGCTGGTGGGAATGTGAAATGGTACAGCCACTTTGGAAGACAGTTTGGCAGTTTCTTATAAAAGTAAACATACTCTTATGACACCATTCAGCAACCATTCTCCTTTGATATTTACCCAAAGGATCTGAAAACTTTTGACCACATAAAAACCTCCACACAGATGTTTACAGTAGCTCTATTCATAATTGCCAAACTTTGGAAGCAACCAAGGTGAATGGATAAACTGTGATACATTCAGACGATGGAACGTTATTCAGCCCTTAAAAAAAAGAGAGCTATCAAGTCATAAGGCATGGAGGAAACTTAAATGCATACTACTAGGTGCAAAGAGCCAATCTGAAAAAGCTACCTCCTGTAAGAGTCCAACTTTATGACATTCTGGAAAATCAAAATTATGGAGACAATAAAAAGATCAGTAGTTGCCAGGAGGGTCAGGGGAGAGGAATAAATAGAGCACAGAAAATTCTTAGGGCAGTGGAAACGCTCTGTACGATACCATAATGATGGATGCATGTCCTTACACATTTGTCCTAACCCGCGGGGTGTACACCACCAACAGTGAGCCCTAAGGGAAACTGCGGCCTTTGATTCTGGCTTGTCAATGTAGAATCCCCCTTGATAACAACCGTCCCACTCAGCTGAGTGACGCTGGTAATGGTGGAGGCTGTGCAGGGCTGGGGGGAAGTGGGGTATGTGCGAAATCTCTCTACCTCCCTCTCAATTTTGTTGTGAACCTAAAAACGGCTCTTTAAAAAGTCTTTAAAAAAAAAAAAAAGGAATGAAGTACTTACTAATGCCTGCTACAGTGCACGCTGCAACTTGAAAATGTGCCGCATGAAAGAAGCCAGACACACTAGAACCTTTATTTTATGATTCCATTTATGTGAAACGTTCAGATTAGGCATTAGGCATAGAGACAGAAAACAGATTAGTGGTTGGCAAGGCCTTGGGGAAGAGGGAATGAGGGATGACTGGAAATGGGTATGGGTTTATTCTGAGATTATAAAAATGTTCTGGAATTGGATAGTGGATATGACATACAACTTGGTGTGTATACTAAACCCACTGAACTGCATGCCTTAAAAAGTAAATAAACAAAAACTGTAAATAAACAAAAAGTAAATAAACAAAAAAAATTGAAGGCAAAATAGACATTTTCACATAAATGAAACCTGAGAGCCTGTTGCCAACTGTCCTGCGTTATAAGAAATGCTAAAAAGTTCTTCATACTGAAATGGTAGCAGATAGACATTCAGATCTACAAAAAGGAACAAAGAGCCATAGTAATGATAAATACATCCAGCAGCAACAAAACCATAAAATAGGAATAAATTTAATGAAATACATTCAAGACATTTATACTGACAATTACAAAGTACAACTAAGACCCCCCAAAATGGAGAGACAGTCCATGTTTATTAATGGAAAGACTCCATGCTTTCAGCTCCAAGTAACATAAACCCCTTACTCAAGGGCCTTAAAAACAAGGAGATGTATCATCTCACACAGCAGAGGTCCAGAGGGAAGCGCTACTGTAGTTCTCTGGCCTACCTTCCTGTTCTCCTTGGTAGCCTCATCCCATGGTTGGGGCCAAGGTGGCTGCAGCAGCTCCAGGCATCACGACTGGAGATCATATTCAGAGGGAGAAAGGCCATCTCTTCTTAGTGCCAAAAACCCTTTTCTAGAACCTCACCCTCACCAGCATGTCTCTCACAGCTCACTGCCTGGCTTGGGACACTTACCCATTACTCAGCAGTCACTGAGGTGGGGGATGAGAATGCATTGAGGGGTTTACACTAATCCTTTAGGGTGCAATGGGTGTTAAGAAAGCCACCCCCAATCACCATCCCCAGAACACTGCTCACCCTGCCACCCAACACTCTCTTTATCAAGATCTGCACTCGTACCTCCCTCCAGTCTCTCTCCCTGAACAGCTGTGAGCGCTCGCTCTGTGATGCTGCACGAACACGGATGGTGTCCCTTCTGTCCCAGCCACCAAGCAGCCTGGAGCATCATTTGTGATCGTCCTCCAGCCACCGCAGGACCCTTGGTAGGAACTGGGGTTGGGGGGACACTACTTTGCCTTCATCTGCTTTCCCTACCTTTACTGCCCCCTTTTTCATATTTCCTCATTTCTATCTCTGCAGACACTTAAAACACTCATTGTCCACACGGAAGAGTCAGTTTGTTCAGCAGAGTCAGCAGTGTGCAACCAATTTACTGAGGAGCCTTCACCTGAAATGCTTTTGCTTGTTCCCTTGGCATCTTCTTGGAGGCCTCCTCCATTCGGAGGCAGTTCACTTAAGAAGACCTTGATCCAAACAGAAACAGACTCACAGACATAGAAAACAAACTTACGGTTACCAGAGGGGGAAAGGGGTGGGTGGAGGGATAAACTGGGAGCTTGGGTTTAGCAGATACAAACTACTATATATACAACAGATGAACAACAAGGTCCTACTGTACAGCACAGGGAACTGTATTCAGTTCCTTGTAATGGCCTATAATGAAAGAGAATATGAAAAGGAATATATATATATGTTTGAATCACTATGCTGTACACCAGAAATTAACACAACATTGTAAACCAGGTATGCTTCATTAAAAAAAACAAAAAAACACCTTGGCTCAGTTTCACAACTTTTCAGCCACCTCCATCTGCCCCCTTCTGACAGTCCTGGGCTGGAGTCAGCGCTCACTCCTTGCTGTCCTCCTCCCCATACTGTTTTGGGGGAGGCAGCGTGGGTGGGGGATCCCCTGATCAAATTCACCTTGTTCCCCCTGCACCTCCCCTCAAGTGTTGAGGGGGAGGGGAATGGCCTCTGAAGCCAGCTTCCAGGTGGTGGGTTCCTTTGCCATCTTGCTCCTTCACTCTTAGGAACTAGGGACCCCTCCCCAGGCAACACTCCCCACACACTCTCTCTCTGTTGTCCGGTGTTGGAGGGAACCCCAGCAAGCCCACCACCAAAGCAAATGAGCAGGGTGCACAGGGCCAGGCTCCCCTCCAGGCAGGCACCCCATTCTACCCAAGGGGGACACACTTGGGACGGGGAGAGGGTGACGTTCCTCAAAACTGCCCCTGCCCCCATTAGCCTGTGTGGAGGGGCTGCCCTGATGGATTCAGCTCCTGTCTCAATAGTCTGGGAAGAATCTTGACTTCCTGTCCTCGGCTCTGGGCCTTTGCCAGATTTCAAGACAGTGGGCAATACTGTACCGCACATCCTGTCGGGAGAGGGGAGAGGGAGAGGCCAGGGTCTCCATCACTGTGCCATTTGAATGGCCAAAGGGAGAGGGTCAGCTGTGAAAGGAGACAGTGGCGCTGCAGGAAGAGCACAGGCTTTGAAGTAGAAAATCACAGGTTCAAATCCAAAGCGGGCCATTTATCAGCTGAGGGACCTTTGGCAAGGCCCTTCATCTCTTGGGGCCTCTGTCTGGTCATCTCTAAAATGCCTGCCTCATGGCAGGGGGGAATGACACCCTGACAGAGAGGGCCTGCACAGAGGAGTTTTCCCTCCGCCTCTCTCATCATTTGCTTCCGTAGGGCTGGTGCCCATGGTGGGGGCAGTGACACCTAGCCGTGCGCCAGGCCAGCCCAGGGGCCCTGTGCGCTGGGCAGCTGGAAGAGGATCCAGTCCTCCCATCCAGACCAACACACGACTTGATCTGACTCTAGCAAAGAAATATTTACAACTGCAAAAAGTGAAAAGAAACCAGACAGTATTTATTCCTCAGCACGGCAGCTGTTACTCGGCCCAGACCGCCTGACTCCTTCCTGCACTCTAAGTGCGTGGCCGTCCAGGGAAGGCGGACCCACAGTCCACAGGCAGCTTTGGGGATCAAGAGCTAAACAGGGGACCAAAAGGGAGGAAAGCAAAGTCCCAGCCAATCACCCTCATGACTGCAGACTCAAATTCCTAGACACAGCATAGACGGGGAATTCAACATTACAGTAAAAGAACAATGCACTTCAGCTAAGTTGGGATCGTCTCAAAATTTATCTAAGGTTTAATAGAAAATCTACGAATGTATTGGACCAGTAGATATTTGATAAAGTATTACCAGTAGACACTTGTTGCAAAAGCATGTTTAACATGTTTCTTTTTTTTAAGTTCTCTTGTACTTTTAACATATTTTTTCAAACCAAGAGGCAAATTATATTTAACGATAAAAACCCTACAGACTGTTATTCAAATCAAACAAAAGAAGGATGCCTGACATCATCGTTACCACTAAACAATTTTCAGGAAGTTCTGGTACTACATTAGGACATGAAACACAAAGGAGGCAAAAAAAGTTATCGAGAAAAATTTCTTCTCATTACTTGCAGATGATCGTCATTTATTTGTTTCTTAATTCACCAAATATACACTGAGCCTCCGCTACATCCCACACCATTCTAGGACTCAGAATGCCAAAGTCCCTGCCTTCATAGAGCTGACAAGAGGAGGGAGGGTGGAGAGAGATGAAAACAAGTGAAGCAAAATAAACAACGTGCCTTGAAGAAGACTAAACAGTTGACACAGTGACAGGGCGGAAGGAGCCATTATATAGCAGGTGGACATCCTACCTAAGAAGGAATAGGTGACCAGAGCCTGAAAGGTACGAGAGAGAAGCCATGGGGCAAGTGGGTGATGTTCCAGGTTGGGGAGCAGCGAGGGCACAGGCCTTGGGACAGGAACAAGGTCAGCAAGTTAACAGACTAGCAGGGCAGTGTGGACAGAGAACAGCTGAGCAAAGGGAAAGGGCCCAAGACACGGCCAAAAGCAGGCAATGGGGGGGATAATTGTGGGGATAATTGTGGGGCTAATTGTGGGCAGAATAATGGCTCCCAAAGATGGCCGTGTTCTCATCCCTGGAACCTGTGAGCATGTTAGGTTACTTTGCAAAGGAGAATTAAGTCTGCAGATGGATGTAAACTTGCTAATCAGCTGACCCTGAGATGGGGAAATTATCCTACATTATCAGGGTGGTGTCATTTATTTGTAGCACCAAATAATATTCCATCGTCTGGACATACCACAGTTTATGTATCCATTCACCTACTAAAGGACATCTTTGTTGCTTGCAAGTTTTGGCAATTATGAATAAAGCTGCTATAAACATCTGCGGGTGGACATTTGTGGACATGAGTTTTCAACTCTTGGCGTAAATACTAACTGCTAGATGGTGTGATAAGAGGATGTTTAAGTTTATGAGAAACTGCCAGACTGTCTTCCATTTTGCATTTCCACCAACAACGTATGAGTAGTGAAGGTGGGAGTGTGTCAGTGAGAGGATCGTGTTTCAAGGTGACACAGCCCCAAAGGGCAAGTAGGCACCTAACACTGAGATTAATTATTCGAGTGGGATGAGGTCTATAGGCAAATAACAATTATTATAATAATAATTATACTTATTTATATAGTATAACCTTAATTATAAACACAGACTATTACAAATTACACATCTATGTAAAAAGTAAACAAACATGTAAGCAATTTTTAAAAGAACAATAGAATCATTATCCAATCTGAACAACAGAGAAAAAAATAGGCTAAAAAAAATAACAACACACTCTTACAGACCTGTGGGACTAAACAACAGATCAAATATTTATGTCACTGGAGTCTCAGAAGGAGATGAGAAAAAGTACAGGACTGAAAAGGTATTCAAACAAATTATAGCTGAAAATGTCCCAAATTTGACAAAAGATATGTCTACAGATTTAAGAAGCTGAGCAAATCTCCAACAGGATAAGCCCAAAGAAAGCCAAACCAAAACATCATAATACAAATTCTGCAAACTAAAGACAAAAAAAAAAAATTCTTTATCAATAAGAGAAAAATGACACCTTACCCATAAAGGAAAAGTAATTCAAGTGACAGTGGATTTCTCACCAGAGATCACAGAGGCCAGAGGAAGCTGTACAGTATTTTTCAAGTGCTAAAAGAACTGTCAACATGTCCATACCCAGTGAAAATATCCTTTAGGAATGAAGGGTAAATTAAGACAATCTCAGATGAAGAAAAACTAAGAGAATCTGTTTCCAGGAGAACTACTCTAAAATAATGGCTAAAGGGAGGACTTAAAATAGAAAGTAAATGATAAAAGAAGGAAACTTAATCCCTACTTTATATCACATACAAAAATTAGCTTAAAAAGATCAAAGTCCTAAATTTAAGAGCTAACGATATGAAACTCAGAAGAAAACACAGGAGTAAATCTTTGTAACCTTGGATTTGGCAGTGGTTTCTTAAATATGACACCAAAAGCGTAAAAACCAAAGGAAAAAAATAGATACATTGGATTTCATAAAAATTTTAAACTTTCATACTTCAAAAGATACCATCAAGAAAGTGAAAAGACAACGCACATAATGGGGAAAGATTTTCAAATTACATATCTGACAACGGACTTGTATTTATAATATATAAAGAACTCTTACAATTCAGTCATTAAAAAAACAACAGTCAAAAATGGGCAAAGGATAAACAAGTTCGCACTGTACAGCACAGGGAACTGTACTTAGTATCTTGTAGTAACTTATGGTGAAAAAGACTATGGAAAGGAATATATGTACGTTCATGTATGACTGAAGCATTATGCTGTACACCAGAAATTGACACAACATTGTAAACTGACTATACTTCAGTAAAAAATATATATATACGCATTTAAAAAAATGGCCAAGAGTGAGGTCAGGGCATAGCTCAGTGATAGAGTGTGTGCTTGGTAGTCACAAGATCCTGGGTTCAATCCCCAATGCCTCTGTTAAGGGGAAGAATTTTTAAATAATAATTAATAATAAATAAAATAAAAACTTTAAACGGGCAAAGGATCTGAATAAGCATTTCTCTGGAGAGCATATGCAAATGGCCAATAATCAGACATAAAGAGGGTCAACATCATTAGTCATCAGAGAAATGCAAAGTAAAACCACAATGAGATACTACTCCACACTCACCAGCACGACTATTATAAAGAAGACAGACAATAACAAGTGTTGATGATGCGGAGAAACTGGAACCCTCATACATTGTTGGTGGGAATGTAAAATGGTCAAACTACTTTGAAAAACAGTTTGGCAGGTACTTAAAAAATTAAACACAGAGTTACCATATGACCCAGCAATTTCACTCCTAGGTATATCCCCCCCAAAAATGTCCCACAAAACATGTGTACATCAATGTTCATAGCTGCATTGTTCATAACAGTCAAAAGTAGAAACAACCCAAATGTCTGTTAACTGATGAATGGTTAAATCAAATGTAGTATATCCACACAAAGGAATATTATTTGGCAGTAAAAAGGAATGAAGTACTGATACATGCCACAACATGAATGAACCTTAAAAATATATAAAATGAAAGAAGACAATCAGAAAACACTATATACTGCAAGATTCCATTTCTATGAAATCCCCAGAATAGGCAAATCTACAGAGAGGAAAAACTAAATTAGTGGTTGCCTAGGACTTGGGGGGGGGGTGATGGCTAAAGAGTAGGGGGTTTCTTTCTGGGGTGAAAAAAAGGTTCTAAAATTGTGATGATGGTTGTGCAACTCTGTTAATATACTAAAAACTACTGAATTGTACACTTGAAATGAGAAAATTGTATTAGGTGAATTATATCTCAATAAAGCTGTTACCAAAAAATAAAAGAAGCTTGGAACATCAATAAGGAAAGAACAGAAAGACTAAAACACTGAGTAAATCCAATAGATTTTACTTTTCCTCTTGAGTTTTCTAAATTGTTTGGTGGTTAAAGCAAAAATGACTGCATTTTCTGATGTGGTTCTCAAGGTAAATGGGGAAGAGTAAAAGGAATGAAAAGGAGGTAGTTTTCTTGGAAAAAAAAAATTAGCCTTGGATTTCTCAATGTTCCTGTAAAACTCAGGTTCCTCAGACTCCAGAGACTCAGAAATCAATATTCAGTAAACGTAGAGAATGTTTGTTTTCACTTCTCTCAGAAACATGTTATTTTGCACATACTATTAGGATTAGATCCTCAGTCATCTGTTTCCTAACAGTGGAGTCAATTTCTTCCATCCAATAGCCTCTTCTTACCTCCCCGAAAGCAAAAAAAGTTACATTTCAGGATATCTACAGAGCATTATCTTCGTAGGTAATGACTTTTAAAATTTCAAAGGGGATGAAACCCAGGACACACAGACATTTGTACGTTGTAGAAGCTGAGACGCTGGGCTCATTTGGATCCTTGAGATATTTATGTCAAAGTGTTAGAGTAAGACATTTCCACTCACACCTGCTCAGTCTCAGGAGACCATGTCAAAGCGATTTTGCCACAACCATGTTAAGACCTCTCCATCTGGTATCTCAAAGCAAGAAGTTGAGGACAGGACACTGGCAACAGACAACTGGTTGACAAGGCACTTGGGTGCCTGTACCCAGACTCCACAGGTCAGAGTCTGGCTCACAGCATTTATCAAAGCTTCCCCCAGCCCAGTGGTCAGGGTCACACTGCAATTGTGGCTCTTCCCCGAGGCCCAGCAACGAGGGACCAGGGTCTGTCCCAAAGGAGGTGCAAGGGCAGGAACATGCAAGGCCCGGTCAGGGGAGAGAACTACACACATGAGTATTGGGAGTATATCACCTTCCAGGATGCCCAGGGCCCCAGGACCCCTGCACCGGCCCCAGGGGCACCAAGGCTGTATTTGGAAAGGCCAAACGCTGCAGCAACCAGACACACTGTCAGATTCCCAAATCATAAAGTACAGCTTATCGGGCGAGGTTACCAGCTCAGTGGTAGAGCACATGCTTAGCATGCAATAGGCCCTGGGTTTAATCCCCAGTACCTCCCTAGAAAGAAAGAAAAGAAAAGGAAGGGAAGAGGGAAGGGAAGAGGGATGGGAAGGGAAGGAAGAAGATAAGGTTTGTCAGGCTGGCAGAGGAAATGACAACACCTGGTGGTCAGCGTTGGCCGTCATCAACTCCTTCAACTTCAAGAAGGCAGCCAATCTCCTTCTTAACAGCACAAGCTGGTCCCAAGGGGGAAAACGGCGCTCTCAGAACCCAAGGCATATTAACGAGTACAGAGGTTACAGCTGGTCCTAAAATGCCTTTGGCGACCCATCCTAAACGCTCTGACCCAGGAAGAGCTAGGCCTGTTACGCAGTTAAGTTTCAGGAGAAAAAGACCACAGAAGAAAGAAACCCACAATGCAAGTACACACACTATCCCTCTCTCACAAACATGCAAAAAAAAAAAAAAAAAAAAAAAAAAAGCTCACTCACCCACATTCTCGGGGCCGGTTGTCCCTCCCAGCCGCAGTGAAGGGTTCCAATTCGTCCCATTAGACGTGGCTGGCTACTCCTGGAGCCTTTCCCCTGAAGAACAGCCTCAACGCCTTGCTCTCTCTTTGGACCCAGTGCCATGGCCAGCACCCTGCGATGGGAGAGCTGGCTTGGCTTCTCCACCCAAGCGCCTCCGTCAGGAAATGGGCTCCTCTTCTGAACAGCACGCCGCACACCTGAGGGCCAGGGTCGGGGCCTGGAGGGGGCGGAGTGGAGCGTGGGGCTTCCCAGGGAGGCAAACCGGAGCCCGCAGATGGAGCCCACAGCGTGTGCGGTGCCGGGGGTGCTGTGAGCGCGGGTCCTGAAGGAGGAGCAGGCAGACCACGGCCTGGAACGCACTCAGGGTCGAGGAGGGTCGGAGAAAGGCGCAAACCAGCCAGAGGCCCCGCTACCTCCACGGCGCTTCCCGGGAAGCCTGATCTTCCCGGGAAGCCTGATCTCGCGAGATCTACCGGGCGCAGGGCGGGTCCTGGGATGAGAACACCTGGGAGTCCCAGGCGCTGGAGGTCCCTCACCCGGACTCCTTAACAAGCCTGGCGCACACCACTATCAACCAGTGCCTCACTCCCCAGCTCAGAGTCACAGTGCAGGGGTGCGCCGCCCCAGGGGCCCAGCCTGATGAAGGGAAAGGCCTAGGTCAGAAGATGTGGTCCAGGGCAGGGGTGTGGTCCGCGTTTCTAAGCGGGCTGGGTGGGTGAGGGGTCGACACCACCTCTGACCCCGTGCGCTCGCCTCTGTGCTTTGGTCACCGTGTGGCACCTGGAAAACCCCCAGGCCCACACGGCACGACCTGCCACTGCGGACAGTCTGGCCCGCGCGCCCGTATCCTCCCCACCAAACACCCGCACGCCCCCGCGGGGGACCCCCTCCCCCGGCCGGAGAGCCCCCGCAGAGGTGGGCACCCCGAGTGGGAAGAGCGCGGTGACAGTCCCTCCTTTGCCCCGGGGTTCTGTGAGCACTAATGCCCGAGGCATAACCCGCGGCATAGGGGGTGAATATTATTATAATATTGAAATAAACCTGCCAATGAATCTAAAATTGGCTTTTCCGCCCACGGTTGGGTTGAGAAGGGGAGTGGTGCGGCGGGGGGAGGTTGTTCCTCCAGCAGAGAAAATTCACTTGTATGTCTTTAGACAAGAATCACTTTGCATTGTTATCAGTCATCTACAGTGTTACAAAACAGCACTTGGCAATAAAAGGCCAGAATCAGATAATCCCAAAGGATGTGATCTAAACAATTCACAGTTTCTATTAAAGCACACATTTTCCCTGACAGTTCGGGAAACCTCAGATGAAAAGACCAAACAATTTGGTTACTCCACAGCCTGGCCCACAGGGGCCACATCCTCAGCAAGGCCCAAGGCTCTTAGTTAACCCCTCAGCCCCATCACCCTTCCTGATGCGTGGGAGAGGCTTGGGCAGCCCGCCTCCCTCCTCCAGTTGCAGGTTGCTTGTCAGCTTAACCAGGACTTTGGATTCCCATGGTGGGGATCATCACAGCTTTGTAGTAACACTTCTCAACGCTTCTGGACCCACTGGGAATAAGTCATTTGTTTTATTGGAGTCTGTGAAATAATTTGCTTCTGAAAGGAATGAATTTGCCAGCAAACACCCGGCTTTAATTACCAAGAGACATTGCAGGTCTTTAGAGCAAATATCTACCAGAATGACTAGAATCACCTCTAAAACCTCATGATGTGGGGTTTTCACGGCTCTCCACCTATTTTTAGCAGTGAGGAGCGAGGAGTCAGAGCTTGTGGAGAAATCACCTTTTGTGAAAGATGTCAATTTAGCAGGACTTCAGTGAGAGAGACTGACTGGGGCGTAGGGCATGGGAGGGCTTGGGGCAGACCCCAGGACGGCAGTCACCCATCACCTCTGCTCCCAAGCTCCAGCCTCTGTGGGTCACTATTTGACCTTCCTCAGCCTGGCCCAGCTCCCTGCCCTGGGCCGCCTGAGGTGGGAGGTGCTGGGGCTAAGGCCCCAGGTGTGGTTGATCTACAGAAATGGTGAGCCAGAGCAGGGCAAGCCAGTGTCCTTCCTGGCTCAATAATGCACTTACCAAAGTAGTAAGACCTTAGAGCAGAAAACGTGCCCAAAGTGATCACACAGCCAGTGCCTGGCACACAGTATTTCCTGGAGAAATGCGTTTACCCAACCCCAATGGCATACACTATGCCCTGCTCTTATGGAAATTGGACTCCTCAGCCCCCATTTATCCTGGGGAAGGAGGTTTAGCCTTAACTTAAAAATGAGCAGCTGTTCTAGACTCCTGGGGAGGCCACAATGGTTCAGGCTCAGTGCAGCCCGTGCACAGACCCCTGGGAGCGCGCACTTAGGGCTGGAAGAGGCAGTGCAAGTGCACAGAGGAGATTAGGAGGGAAGGACCCAACAACCTTACAAGGCTAAAATGGAAAAAGGGTCACCGAGGAGTTTCCCAGTCTGGATGCCAAGGAATCTTAAATGGTGTCCTGTAGAAAATGGATGCTCCAGTTACATAGGTCTGGAAAGCTATGGGTTAGACACACTTAGGCAAGTCTCTCGTTTCGCGGTCTTCCTCACCAGAGGTGACTCCAGCCAGAGATGTTAAGATGAAGGTGCCAGAATCTGTGAGCAGAGCGCCATCTGGCGGAAATACCTATGGATGCAGTAGGGCGGGTTTGTCGAGGCTAAATCCCTCTTTTCAATAAGGACCCGAGGCTCCAGGGAGGTTGAGAGTCCCTGATCCTGAGAGAGAGGGAGAGCCCTTCTCCCTACCTGCCCACCGTGTCTCGGGGGATCAGGGGCCACATCCAGGGCCCTTGAAGTTAGATCTGGGGCCGGCTGGCACAGGGTATTTGGCGGGGGTCCTCCCCACGGGCTCAACTCCCCGTGAGGAGCCTGTAATGGGAGCCCCAGGCGGTCGCCCTGCAGGCGGGCGCTGCGCAGGGGAGGCGGCGGGAGGAGGCTGTATGGGGCGCAGCTGGATGGACTCCCCCGTTGCAAGGCTACTGGTCGAGGAACTCAGGTGTGGAAGATGGAGGATGATAAAGGAACTGGCTGAGGGGGCCTCCCACCCAGATCTCCCCGCCCCCAGGGTGGTCTCTGAGGAGCACAGGGGCCCCCTAGAGGTCAGGGGGCTTCAAAGCAGACAGGCTGGGGTCGAGAGTTGGAGGCTGTCCTGGCTCCCTGGCTTCCCTGAGAAGGTGGCTGCAGAGCGAGTCTCAAGGCTCTCCAGGGTCTTGCCTCATCTGCGGAGGCAAGTGATGACAGGGGTCCTTGGCTCTGGTGGGCACAGAAGATACTCAGCCCTGATGGTTCCCCAGAGAGGGGTTGCTGGAAGAGCATGGGGCAGCCCAGCCCAGGGAACCTGCAGGAGGCTGGCAAACGTCAGAAGGTCCCCAGTTCTTAGGGTCTCAAAACGGTCCAGGAATTGTCTGTATCCACTTTTGAGTCCAGCCCTGCCCCTCAGGCCCTGACTACCTAGTAGGTTGGGACCTCCTTTGGGCTATTATAGCAGCCACTGGCCTGGCCTCTCTGCCACCAGCCCTTCCTCCCTCTGCTACACACACATTCAGCCAGACCCACCTTTGGGCTGGCATCTGGTTAACACTGGTCTCAGCATTTGTGCAGGCAGTGGGCAAACAACCGCGGGTCCACACCTTGTCCTTGGGAATGCTGGAGCCCAGCACAATGGTGGGCACAGAGCAGGTTCTCCCTCCACGTTTGCTGACTGACTGACTGACCGACCTTAGCAATGAATGAGATCTATGTGGCTGCTGCCCTTGTTTTCTCACAGTCCAACAGGGGAAACAAGTGTGAATTAAACAACTGCAAAAGATTAATCAGCAACTTTCCACATGATAAAAGACCAGGAGGGAAAAGTACAGAATTCTGTGGGAACTGGTCAGGTAGGCTTCCTGAGGAAGTGAGATTTCAGTTAAGATCTGAAGGGCAGGAAAGAGTTGCCCAGTGAAGTGCAGAAGAAAGAGTGTTCCAGATGGAAGGAACAGCATTTATGGGGCTGGAAGCACAGCTCCCATCTCAACTGATGCCCCCTCAGTGGCACTCCGTCATGGCTACCCAGCCGGGTCCCGTGCACTCCAGCCAAGCCCTCCAGCCAGATTTCTCTCTCTCTGCTCTCCTTCAGGGCTCAGGACCCCGCCAGATGGTCTTGTCCCCAGAGCCTGTCCTGTGTTCCCAGCTCTGTGCCTTTGCCTTGGTGCTGGGGCTTCCCCGGGAACGCCCTTTCTCCCACCGCCACCTGTTCAAAGCCTTCCCTCAGCTCCAGTTCTCAGTGAGCTGGAGTCAGCACCTCCATCCTGTCTGTCCCGCCGAATACAACTCCCCCCACCCCCGCAGACAGCAGGCATGGAGCAGCTATCTGAAGGCTCTGAGAAGTACACAGCAGGCGTACTGGGGAAGAGAGCAGAATTCGAAGCCACCCCAGCATCAGCAGTGATTCACTTCTCTTATTCTCCAGCATGGGCATACCTCCTTTGATTGCCCTTCGCAGATATTGCGGCGGGGTTTTGTTTGATTGTTTGGTTTCCGTTTTTACAAATTGAAGGTTTGTGGCAACTTTGTGGATCAGATGATGGTTAGCATTTTTTTAAACCAATAAAGTATTTTTTAATTAAGGTAAGTGCATAGCTTTTTTTAAACATAATGCTACTGCACATGTAATATACTATGGTATAGTGTAAACATAACTTTTATATGCACTGGGAAACCCCAAAATTCCTGTGGCTTGCCTTATTGCAGTTGTCTGGAAGGGAGCCTGAGATACCTCAGAGGTAAGCCTGTATTTCCCTGCCTGAGCTCCAGGCAGCCAGAAACCTGCAAGTGGACCCGGCTGGTGATGGCTCTGATCTGGGCAGTGAAGGCCTGATCAGCAGTTTGATGCCAGTCGTCTCATGAGAGAATCCTTACCAAGTACATCTGCATCAGTGACACAACTATTCCATCAACAGTGGTGATATATTCCCATGGTTTGCTGACCCCAGAGGGGTGTCTAATCTGCCAATCCAGAGTCCTCCCCATAGCAGGCAAGATGGCGGGCCATGGGCAACAACAGACTCAGGGGAGAGAACAATCGCGGTCACTTTCTGTTTGACGGAGCTAAGCAGCTGCAACAGTGCTGAAGACGCCATCAACGTGGCTAAACTACCAGTGCACCAAGCCCAGGAATTTAGAGGAATCTTTGTGAAGCCAGGACCCCATGAGGTCAGTGGCTTTGCTTTAGGGGGCAGTGGTGGGGGGTACTGTTTCCCCTAGAGGGGTTACTGCCCCTTTTTTATGTAATGCTGAGATGCCAAGAGGGCCAGGCCAAGAGGCTCTTGAATATGCCGTTTCCTTTTGAACAGAGAGGCCTATTGGGCTCTTTCCACCTTGCTAGTCATTGAGTCTGCGTTGATACCCTCCAAGACGGGGTGTCAGGCCAAAGAGGAACATGCCACCCATAGGTCAAGCGTGCACTTTCAACAAGAACTTGGAAACGCCTTTCTCAAAAACGAAAACAAAAAGTGTAGTAGGTAGCTTGTCCAGCAGGTGGCGCTGTTATACTAGGAAATGCCTCTGCCTAGTATGGCGGCCATTAAATCTTTAAAACTGATTCCTCCTCCTGCTAGAATTCTTTTTTGTTTCTGCTGGACCACCAGGGATGGTTTAGGGAGGAAAGGATAGAGGGGAGGTTGCAGTCTACACGTACCTCTAGCACTTCTGTACATGCAGCGATCCCGGATGGAGAATCCCCTCTGACACGCACCTGCGGGGAAGCGCAGACTCAGGGCACGTCGGTTCTTAGCATCCTTCCAGCTCTGGAAGCCACAATAGCACAGAGAACCGGCCCACAGGGCCACTTAGGATTTCCTTCCCCTCAGCCAACTTCGCCAAAACCCCATCGTTTGAATTCTGGAGCCTTGACTCTCCCTGAGGACATGGACCAGGGAGTCTAACATGCAGGCGAGTCAGGGGATACAGCGACATGTCCCTAACACCAGGACACCACGTTATCCCCCGGCCAGGAACTCAGGGAGCACGGGGTCGGGCGGTGGGTGATGGAGGCTAGCCCGCGGGGGACAGTGGGAGCAGCGGGAAGGAAACAATGTCAGCTTCTTTTCTCCCTTCCTCCAGGGCCTATACCTGAGCACGCCACTTCTTCCTCCCCGCGTCTGGTGCGTTGCCCAGCGAATTCTTTCTTCCTCTGCACAGGCCACCGCCTTCCAGCCTGCGTCCTCTGTGCTTTGGGCCTCCACCCATTGCTGAGAAGTGGCCCAGGCGAAACAATGGTCAGAACTTTGCTGTCTTGGCTCCATAGCAGGAGCTGTAGGAGAACAAGAAACTCAAAGAGAATTGTCTCTCCCAACACTGAAAAACTTATATGACGAGATCATGTCAAAAACATATTCAATAGCTTAAAATGGAATACTTAAAAAAAATTAAGTAACCTAAACAAAGGTAGGAAAGGGGTATCAGAGAAACGAAAAATAGAAAACAATAAAACGGGAGGCCTAGATTCATACATATCAACAATGGCATTAAATGTAAATGAAGTAAACACATCAATTCAAGACAGACATGCGCAGAATGGATTTTTTAAAAAATGACCCACATACATGCTGTCTATGAGAAACTCACCTCACATACCAGGATACAGGTAGGGTAAAAAGAAGAAGTGTGAGAAAAGCTATTCCATGGAAACTCTTAACAAGCCAAAGCCAAAGCCAAAGCAAGAGTGACTATATTAATATCAAAGTAAGCTTCAGAGCTAAGAAATTAGCAGAGTTAAAGAGAGACAATACAGATTGATAGAAGAGTCAGCTCACCTAGAAGGCATAACATTTCTAAATGTATAGACACTTGAGATTAGAGCTTCAAAATGTAAGAAGCAAAAAATTGTAAGCAAAATGTAAGAGCAGATAAGGAGTCCACATTTCCACAGTTATACTGGGAAGTTGCAGCACTGTGTAATGTGTAGAAATAGTAGACAGAAAATTGGCAAGGACAGAACTGAACAACACCATCAACTAACTTGAATTGATTGGTATTTATGGAACATTGCACACATTCGTTTCAAGCACACAGGGAGCATTCAAGATAGACTGTATCATGAGTCATGAAGCAAACCTTAAAAAATTTAAAAGGATTGAAATCATACAAAATATGCTTTCTGACTATAATGAAATTAAACTAGAAATCAGTAACAGAAAGATAACTGAAAAAAATTCCAAACACTAGGAAAGAAACAATATACTTTTTAAAAGGAAATCTCAAAGGAAATTAGAAAATGTATTAAAATGAAAGAAAATTAATATATAACATACCAAAATTTGTGGGATGTAGCTAATTTACTGCATTAAATACTTATATTACAAAATAAGAAATGTCTTAAAGCAACCATCTGAGCTTCCCCTACAAGAAACTAGGGGAGAGACTAGGGAGGAGGGGAAGCAAAATAAACCCAAAGCAAGTAGGAGGTCAGAAATAAAAAGGATCAGTTATTAATGAAATTGAAAATAAACAGAGAAAATCAATGAAACCAAAAGGTGGTCCTTTGAAAAAACAAGACAAATGATATACTTTAAGTCAGACTGACAAACAAAAAAAGAAAGAAGAGAGAAATGACCATATCCGGAATGAAAAAGTGAACAGTTGTAGACCTCACAGACTTTAAAACAATAATAACATCCCTGTGCAAATGAATTTGACAGACTGCAAGAAATAGGTCAAATCCTCAAAACCCACAAACTAGCCAAAAAACTTACCCACAACATGAAGGATAACTCAGTCCTATAAAAATTTTAAAAATTGAATTTGTAATTTAAAACTGCACTAAAAAAATCTCCAGGCCCTGATGCTTTAATGGATAAATTATTTTCTTTTAATATAGCAGCCTCATTGGGATATAATTCACATACCACACAATTCACCCATTTAAAGTGTGCAATTCAATAGTTTTTGGTGTATTTAGAGTTGTGTAACCATCACCACAACCAATTTTGGAACATTTCATCACCCCAAAAAGAAACCCTATACCCATTAGCAATCACCCCCCATTTCCTCCCAACTCTCCAGACCTCAGTGACCACTAATGTATTTTCTGTCTCTATGGATTTGCCTATCTTGAACATTTCATATAAATGGAATCATATAATGTGTGGTCTTAGTGACTGGTTTCTCCCTCTTACCATATTTTCAAGGGTCATCCATGCCAAATATAGCATGTATAAATTCTTTCTTTTTATGGTCAAGCAATCTCCCATTAATATGAATTTATCACATTTGATCGATCCATTCATTAGTTGATGGGCATTTGGGTTATTTCCACTTTTTGTCTGTTATAAATAATATAGCTGTAAACACTTGTGTGTAAGTTTTAATGTGGACATATGTTCGCATTTTCCCTGGGTACATACTCAGGAGTGGAATTGCTGGGTCATATGGTAACTCTGCGTTTATCTTTTTGAGGAATGGCCAGACTATTCCAAAGCAGCTGTAGCGCTTAAATTCTCACCAGCAGTGTATGAAAGTTCTTGAAAACACTTGTTATAATTTGTCTTTTTGAAAAATTCTAGCCATCCTAGTGAGTGTGAAGTAGTATCTCATTATGGTTTCGATTTGCATTTTCCTCGATGGATCATTAGGGATGTTGACGCCCCTTTTCATCTGCTAATTGCTAATTTGTGTATCTTCTTTGGAGAGATGTCTATTCAGATCCTTCCCTTTAAAATTCCCCTTAAAATTACTTGTCTTTTTGTTATTGAATGGTAAGTGTTCTTTATATATTTTAGATTTAAGTCCCTTGTCAGATACATGATTTGCAAATATTTTCTTCTATCCTGTAAGTTGTCTTTTCATTTTTTTTTTTTTTGGTGGTATCATTTGAAGCACAATCATTTTAAATTTTGATTAAGTGTGTTTTATCTTTTGTGGTTGTTGTTTCATATACTTTTGTTGTCGTATCTAAGAATGCTTGTTCTAATCCACATTCTTGAAAGTTTATGCCTATATTGTTTTCTAAGAGTTTTATAGTTTTAGCTGTATCAACTAAGTCCAGGGTCCATCTGAGCTAATTTTTATGTGTAGTGTGAGGGGTCTTTTGCATGTGAGTATGCAGTTGTCTCAGCACCATCTATTTAAAAAAACCTGTTCTTTCTCCATTTGATTGTCTTGGCACCCTTGCTGAAAATCAATTGACTATAAATATGAAAGTTAATTTCTGGGATCTCAGATCTATTTCATTGGTCTGTATGTCTATTCTTATGTCAATACCACGCTTTCTTGATACTGTAGCTTTGTAGCAAATTTAAAATGGGCAAGTGTGAGTTCTCCAACTTTGTTCTTCTTTTTCAAGATTGTTTTGGTTATTCGGGTCCTTTGCATTTCCATATGAATTTTAAGATCAGCTTGTCAATTCAGGCCAAAAAGGCCCTCAGGATTTTATGGGATTGTGCTGAATCTGTAGATTAATTAGTAAGTATTGCCATCTTAAAAAATATTAAATCTTCCACCCATGAACATGGATTGTCTTCATTTACTTAAGTCTTCCTTAATTTCTTTCAACAATATTTTATAGTTTTTAGTGTTCAAAGCTTGCACTTTAAGTTTATTCCTGTTTTATTTTCTGGTGCTGTTATAAATGAAATTATTTTCTTAATTTCACTTTTGGATTATGCATTGCAAGTTTATAAAAATACATTTTAAAAAACTCATCCCTATCATGATCTGAATTAAGGCCAATCTTGTTTCTTTACTGCATTTTAAGAAGTTTAGAGGAGGAGACCAGTTACTGATGTTTTTGCCACACAAGTAATCCATGAATGCATACTCCTCATAAAAGGTTCGAACAATGCAGGAATGTTCAGAGGGAAACACCACAGTCTCCTCAACTACATGCCCCCATCCTTCTTGCTTCCTGCCCCAAGTGCCAAGCACTGTGAACACTGCTTTGCATTCATTCAGTCCACGTGCTAAAAACACATTTTTTAGTATATTATATGTCCAATTTATATTTTTGGTATATTGATCTTGCATTCTGCAAATTTGATGACCTTGTTTATTAGTTTTTTTAGTACACTCCTGAGGATTTTCTCTATTCAAGATCATGTCATCTGCGAACATAGTTGAGGAAAGATCACACAAGGTGGTGCATGTGTCTGGCAGTGAGCCCTCATGTGAACCTGAAATTCATTCTGACCAGTTTCGTTTATATTTCTGAGAATTTATATAAGCACTTAATTTCTTTTAAGCCATTTAAACAGCTCATCCACAAACCAATCTTGGCAATACCATTTGGAGGCAGAGACACATCACATTTATAATGTACACACAGACATACACTCACATACATACACACAGGCAAAGATCCCACAGTTTCCTGCTTGAATTTAAAAAGGCCTCTTTTTCCCTTCAGTCTCAGGGATCACAGATGATTAGATAAAAGTCCCTGAGAGCCCAAGCAGATCATTTACATCTCAAAGGCCCAGGGAGAGAAATGCAAGTTCCTCCCAGAAAGCTAGCTTCCACTAACTGCACGTGCAAAAACCAGTTTTGGAATGTCAAAAGAGCCCCATCTTGGCCCTTTTTAGGGTGAGAGTTCCTTCAGTTTCTAAATAGCCGATTCAATTTAAATCGATAACAGTAATAGAGAATAACAGACATCATTCACTTACATCACAGGCCTCACTTCCAGAGGGACTTGAATCAGCGTTCAAGTTACCAAGGACCCTCTAACGAAGGTCAAAACCAGGAAGAGAGAATAGGGTTTGGACTAATGTACTGAGACACTCACACACATACACACACTCCCAAGAAAAAAAACCAAACCAATTCCAAAAAAAATTTACTTTGATGCAATAGCATAAAAGCCCACACATAAGGAAGTTCGTCCCATTTTCCTTTCCCTTTTAACAAAACAGTTCTATTTGAGAGACGGTGTAATAATTTAAAGAGCCATGAGGGGCCATTGTTCTCCAGATCCTAAGGAGGACTGAGGCCAAGCAGTGTTACAATAAAATATCATTTTCTTTCATTCATGGGAGCGTAGCTGGTGATCTCCCAGTTTTGTAAAATACAGCCTAGGGGACTCCGAGATGGAACAGAGCTCTGATCAACCATGTTTAATTAGTCATGGCTGGTGTTGTCAAGTATCAAGCAAACATCAAACCAGTGCAACGCAGAACAGTCTCTCAGGGTTGCAGTTGCCTAGCTCTAAAAAGGGAAGATTCTCAGCCAATATTGTGCCGTAAGTGAAGCCAGTGCAATAGGGAAGAATACGCTGGTGTCATCACATGCAAGCTCTGCTACCAGAGACATCTCAACCAGCCAGTGCAAGTACTGATATACACACAAAGCTACGACTGACAAATGCAAAAAGAATCAAAGGAGATACAGTCCAAAATTCCACTCCCACTCCCAGATAGAGGCATCCAAACACATTTCCTGAAAGGGCATGAACTCAGATGGAAGGGGAAGAATTCCCAGCCCGCACAAGCTGGAGCAACTCACACCAAAAACGAAAGCCAAAGTGGACCCTCAGTCAGGACATTTCTCAGCTCCAAACTGCTTTGTGCTGAGGCAGCTGGTGCCTGTCAAGGAGTGACCCTCCAGGTTCCCCAGAACACAATGAGCTCTGGCAGCTGCTGGGGATTCAGGGAAGGGGCTGCCCCCGAGCCAGGGCTGACCTGCCATGGGCACAGGCTCCTGGCTGTCTCACCAAAATTATTGTCAAAAGCAAGTTCATGTGCCTGACACACAGTGAGGTCAAACAAACCAAAACATCAGAGTCTGGAGCAGAGCAAGGCTTACCTCAAGGGCCAATCCAGGAGAATGGGTGGCTCGAACTCAAAAGACCTGAACTTCATGATGGTTTGGGGGGAAGAAGTTTTAAAGGCAAATTTGGGGTGTGTGACTTCCTTCTGATTAGGTGGTGGTGAGGTAACAGGGTGGTGTTCCAGAAATCTTGTCCTCAGCCTAAAGTTATCACCCTCCACCTGAGGGGTGGGGTGGGGCTTAGCTCCTGTAGGAGAACTCAAAGATACATTGTTATGTATCTTCCTTGAGGACAAATTAGGACTCTGCCCATCACTGAACCATTGTTTGACTGCCTTGCCTTTGTTTCTGTGTTCTCTCACTTTCAGGATTAGTAACTGTTTGAATCTGCCCTTTGGAACTCAGGGGAGGTATAGGAGGCTGAAGATTTTTTCCTACAAACAAGAAATGGGGGACACTGGAAAGTTCTTCTACCTGGAGGGCCACACAGGGTCTTGCTCGGTTTCACTGCCAGAGCTGGGGGCCCCTCTCCCCCGCAGAGTCAGTCCTCTGAAGGCTGTCCCTGCCTGGCTGGGTTCCTAAGAGGCGAGTGTCATGGATGCCACCCTGTCTGAACCAGTTTACTCTAAGAGCCCCTGAACCCCTCCTTCAGCCCCATCATGCGCCCCTGGCTCCAGCTTCTTCTCCCGGGCAGAAAGCAACCCCAGACCCAGAATGTGCCCACCCCTAAGGCGTCTCCAAAATAGAGAAGAAGGGAAGTGGGGTTTTTCACAGTCCTGCATTCCTTCTACCCAAGGTTGGCATCCACTTGTAAGTCCTGGGAGAATGGGATTCTTTGAGGAGGGGCGGGAAAAATATGGGGAGAACAACCCATCTTAGCATAGGGTCCTTCAAAGCAAATTCTAAATGACTCCATATAAGTAAAAGTAAAAAGAGATGGATAAAAGCTAACTTGATATTAAACATCTTAATATCCAGAAACTCTGCACCTATACGTATTATGCACCTGTAAAGCAGTTTCCAAAGACTCAGCACATTTTAATTGCTCGCCCACTTGGGCTGGGCCGTGGTTCTGGAGCAGGCACCATGGCCTCATACTGGGGTGCCCACAGTTCAGCAGCAGAGATGAGGTGAGCCGTGCCGGCGGGTTTGCCTGCTCCTGACAAGAGTCTACCTTGAACCAGGCAGTTCTTAGGTTGTTCTGTGGGTTTGGGGGCTTTCAAGTGCACAGTCTCCTCTTAGTCGAGGGCACTAGGGTACTTGTGGTTCTAGGACATGGCTTGGGTGCCCTGGCTGCTCCCAGAGGGGCCCAGGCCTTGGCGGGGACAAAGGCCCTGCTACCTCTGAGAAGCTGATGGCTTCACTCAGCACGAAGCCAGCCAGGCTCACCACCAAGCTCTGCGCCAGCTGCCTGGTACCCAGTGCCCTCCACACATAGATGTTATCGAACCCAAGTTCATGTGCCCAATGCACAGTGAGGCTAAACAAACAAAATGTTGGCGTTTGGAGCAGAGAAATATTTCTTGATCAAGAGGGCACCAAGCCAGAAGATGGGAGATGTAGGTTTGTCTCAGGTCCATCTTACGGGCTGGCTGGGGCTTAAGACTTTTTAAAGCAACATTTGGGGTGAGGGTTGCAGGAGGCATGACTTTCTTCTCATTGGCTGGTGGTGGGGTGACAGGGTGACGTTTCAGGAATCTGAATCATCAACCTTCTGGTTCCCACCAGGCTGAGGTCCACAGTGCCGGTGCTCAGTGTGTATCCACCATCTTCCACTTTAGTTCCTGAAGAACAACTCGAAGAAGTGTGTCAGATAGTCATGCATATGCCTTAAGGAGGAACTCGGACTCTGTTTGATCGATGAACTGCTGTTTCTTGACTGCTTTTCCTTTGTTTCTGCATTCCCTCCCTTCCCTAATTAGTATCTGCTTGAATTTCCTCTTTGGAACTCAGGGAAGGTCCAGGAGACTAAAACCTTTTTCCTACAAACAAGCACAGAGGGGCTTTTGTACCCAGGAGGGCCCGCAGGGTACACAGGTTTCCCCGACAGTGAGGTCAGTCACCTTCCTACCTCCTTCCCGCCCTGGGCAGCATGAGGGTCAGCGGTCAGCCTTGGCAGGTCGCTTCCCCGAGTCAGGCACTGTGCCTGCCTCCTTTTGAGTGGGGTCAAGTTCAGTCCTTGAGTCAGGGCATCACACCCTCCTGCTCACCGGAGCTCAAAGGTAAGTTCTGACTCCTCTGGAGCACTGTAACCAGGAAGGCCAGGGAAGGAAACTCCTGGCAGAGGAAGGCCCGGGATCCAGAGCCCTGCCGGGTCATGCCATGCCCGCCCTATGTGCTCCTCAGCCCGTCCCAGGAGGCACAGGGACCCATGTGCAGATCCTGCCCCAGAAGATGCCCCAGATCCCCTCCAGCCCGCTGCCTCTCCGACACCAGGTAATCACACCAGCTGCACTCCAATTATAATATCTTGAGAGATATTATTCTCTTAAGTTGAAAAAATAACACTATTATGAGCAGAGCCTGCTGGAAGAAGGGCTGAGAGCATTCAGAAGATGCATTGCTGTTAGTCGGTTTTATGGCACATTTGCATTTAAATAGATTCTTTAACTCTTTCTCTGAACTTCACAAGAAGATAGCCTTAAAAGTGCTGACTCACAGGGAGGCATGTGCTTAATTTTCACTTTAATTCAAACACTGATACGTTGTCTGATCTTAGCCATTCCAGCTCAAATGACATTTGCAAATGCAGGTTTTAAGTTAGTATTCCTTTGTTCTTTTTGGTTAAAAATCACAGTTCTTGGACCTGTGTTATAGGAAAGATGCTGGTCCCACAGGCTGGCCTGGCTGGCCCTGGTCTGAACTCTCCTTACGAGCTGCCCAGCCGCGCGTCTCCTGCAATCCACTGCCTCCCTCAGCCAACATCAGGGAGCCTTGCATCTTGCAGGAGAGCTCACCGGGAAAGGGCTCGTTGTACCAAGGACCCGTCCTAGCATCAGCCAGTGGTGTGTCAGAACGGGCTTGTCCCGCGTCCCAAGAGCCGATTATTGCATTTCCAGGAATTCTGCAAGCTAGTTCTTCCACGGCCATTATTAAAGCTTAAATTAGGTAAACTTACAAGTAAACAAATTATCCTAAAAATGAAGTTGAAAAAGACAAAACTCATCGCTTCATTATTGTTGTATTACTGTTGAAACAGAGGGTAATCATCAGTTAGATCCATTACACCTGTAAGCTGCCTTCACTGATCAAGTGCACTTTGTTTTTACATGACCTTGCATGTCCTCCAAGCCTCGCCTGGCCTAAACAATGAGATGTTTGTCAAAGATGTAGTTTCAGAAACTTGGACTCAGCTGTGTCCAGTCTGAGCTCCAGCTGGTGAAGCCTGAGACCACCGACCCTTCATCTGGGCCTGTGCGAGTGTCCTCGATGACCTTTTGACGTCATGGGACCCAAAACTGCCCCCTCAGAGGATGCTGACGCCACTATTTTCTGAGCACAGGTCTCATAAAGATGCCTGTTGCTCAGCTGCCCCTGCACAGAAGGACGATTCTCTCATCTTTTTCTTATCTCCAATTACCTTTCCTCCCACTCCCCACACCTTAGCTTTATCCCAGAAATATCGAGAGCCCCTCACCTGCGTGGAGGTGGATTTGAGATTTGTTCTCCAGCCTCCTCACTTGGCTGCCTCACGATAAGCCCTTTCTCTGCTGCAAACCTAGGTGTCTCAGCTTGGTTTGCTGCACATCCAGCCGACAAAGCTGGTTCAGTAATGCTATGTCCCTGAGGTCATTCACACATGGAATTTGTATTTTATGGCAAGACAAGAAAAATTCAAACAAAATTTTGCTCTGGCTGTTTGGGCCTCCTTCCTCCCCTTTAGTATGTATTGGGCATCTGCAGTAACCAGCCCTCCTTAAGGGATAACCTTTCTTCTTAATTTTTTTTTTTTTTTAAATAATGGAGGTACTGGGATGGAACCGAGGACCTCATGCATGCTAAGCACGTGCTCTCCCACTGAGCTATACCCTCCCCCTGCGTCTTAATCTTGAAAGGAGTCATGATGACCCACTGCTTTGTACATGCAGATCTGGACTGTGTAAACTGTCATTACGTCACTTGATGTATGACCCTTTGTCTCAAAAACTTATATAGCTGTGCTTTGTCCTCTAATGGGCAGAACGGTCCTCAGAGCTTTCTGAAAGGCTGACTCCCAGGTTATAATCCTGAGGTTGGCTTGAATAAAATTTTCTCTTTCTTTCCTAGATTGACTATTGATTAATTTTTTCAGCAACAGGTGGGAGGACTATGTAATGGTGTTTAGTAAGGTTGCACTCGTGCTTGAAATTGGTGGGGTCATCTACAAACCTGTCCCCTTTTTTTTCCCCAAAGAGCTGATTGTTAACCGATACCATCACACCACTGATAACCGGGCCACCTGGAGGAACTATGGGCCTCCTTCCTGCCTTGTCTGTCAGCCCCGGGCAGGACAGCGGCCGGGCAGACTCCTAGAAGGGCGACTGTCAGCCCTTCAGAGGTTGCTGGGCCAGCGCCAAAGGCCTATGCGGTGTTTCTACTGACGAGCCCAAAGTAGCAAAGGAAAGCAGCTGAGGGAGCCGGCTGAGGTCTGTCCTGCTGCCTGTGTACTCCCTCCCTCTCTCGGCTCTGGGAAAACTCCCCAAAGGGACCTCCACCCCTTCCTCTCCCTCAGCCCTAGACCCACTGCACCTGGCAGACGTGTGGGGCCTCAGGCCCAGCATCCTGAGGACACCCCAAGATTCCCGCCTCTCACCTGGGCGGCGGGGAGCAGCATCTCACTGCTTTCTCAGCCTTCAGCCCTGCCCGACCTGCCAGACCTTCACTTCACGGAACTCATGATGACCCTCCACTCCTCTAGGACCTACGCTGGCTCCCTACTGCTTGCCACAACCCTCGCCAACTCCCCTCTCAGGGACCCACACTACTCCAAAGTCCAGTCACCACTTCTCATAATGAGACTCAGAGAGGGAGCAAGTGACAAACATCTTTGTGCATGTTAGTTGGTTAAAAAAAAGGAGGGGGGACATTTGCCTACTCTGACATCACCAAGGCAAAGTATCTTCTTTATCAAAAAGAAAATCACTTAGCGGGGGGAGGGTACAGCTCAGTGGTAGAGTGTCTGCTTAGAATGCACGAGATCCTGGGTTCAATCCCCAGTACCTCCACTAATAAATACATGAATAAACAAACCTAATTACCTACCCCCCAATTTTTTTTTTTTAGTTAAAAAGCCAAAAAAAAAAAAAAAGGAGAGAAATTTCTCAAAAAAAATTTTTTTGAACAGTTCGGATGCCAATTCCCTGCCCTTTTTGCCCCATGGCTTCCTGTCCTCCAATGTTGCTGTCACAGCCCTGTGGCTCCCACCCACACCTCATCCAGGGCGTAAAAGGCCCAAGATTTGGTATGGGTTGGGGGGGTCCCCATTCACTTCAGGTATAGAGAGGGGCTTCAGCAGGGTGCTTGAAGAGCTTGATTCGTGTTCTGTGGTTTGGGGGCACAATGGTTTGGGGGTACGTGATGCTGCCTGGAAAATGCAGGGCAAGAGGCTAGTGGGCCCATGGCTTTCAGCACAGAGCAAAGCAGAGGTGGGGGATGGGACCCTGGCCCCTCCGGCTGATGCCAGAGCAGAGTGAACTGAGTTTTAAAGGGTGGGTGGCACTCAGAAAAGACTGGAAGATCAGGGAAGGCATTCTAGGCAGGAGGAGCAGAGCACAAGTGCAAAGGCTACAGCAGAAATGGCACGTTCCACCCTCAGGGGTGCCAGCAGCCTGGCTGAGTGCAGAGGCATCTTTCCAGCAACTGTGAGAGGCAATGGAGAAGGCACCTGGGGCCCTGCCTCCCTGACCGCTCACCCTTCTGCTTGGTCTCCTGCCAGCCTCTTCAGGGCTACTTTTGAAACAAGAGGGAAGGGGGCAGGGCACAGCCATTAAAGGAATGACACAGCAATGACAGGACAAATTGGTTAGAACCAAGATGGCAGAAGATTTGACTTCGGGTAGACCTTGAGCCTCATGGCACACCCACAGGTGCCATGACAGTTCCCAGGTTGACCATAAATGGTCAAAGAGTGGGCGGGACCCAATCCATGGAAATCCCCACCCCCTCCCCAAAGTAGTTGGAATAATCCTCCTACTCATTAGCATATGAAATTACCAAGCCCATAAAACCTAACAACCCCACACCTTGTGGTTGCTCTCTCTCTTGCCTTCTGAGCAGCCATCTACAGAGTGTGCCTCTCTCTAAATACACTTGCTTTCACTTTACTACACCTTGCTCTTGAATTCTTTCCTGTGCAAGGCAAATATTCTCCGACAATATTTGTCTCCCTGCATCCCCTAATCTCTCCAGATTTTAATGCCCTCTCCATTCATACCCCATCCCCAGACTCCTCCTCTAGCCCTGCCTCCTTCATAGCTCCACTTACTCATCCAATCAACTTCTCAAATCCAACACACCCAGCTCTGACCTCCTGATTTCCCCCTCAAAACCCATTCTCCCATCATCCTCCTCTCTGTGAATAACATCACCATTGTAGGGGTTCTGAACAAGCCTTCCCCAAATGCACCATTTTTCATGAGGATTATTTTGAGCTGAAGGCAACTGAGACCCTGTGGGCTCAAGGGAAACTACTGCTCCTCCCTTAACCACCTGGAAGAATTCAAATCGGGGATTTTTTCCCCAGAAAAAGAGTTATTATCAGAGATAAATTTTAGCTAAGTGACCCCATCTATTTGGCAGGGTAGACCCCTAATTACCAAACATCTACTTTTCTTCTCATTGTCCTGAGAATGACCCTCCTGTCCTTGGAAGCCCCAGGCCCCTGTCCCCTTCCTTAGCTCAGGATGGGACATACACCTAATTTTACCCTTTTGTCTCCGACCCTCTCATGCATATGGTGTTCCCATATGTATGAAATTAAATTAATTTTCTCCTGTTACTCTGCCTCATGTCAATTTTATTCTTAGACCAGCCAGAAGAACCTTAGAAGGGTAGAGGAAAGTTTTTTCCTCCCAACACCATCCCCCCAGCCAGAAGTCAGGGGCCATCCTTAAGTCTCCTCTGTCCACATCCAACTTATGTCCCCACACCTGGTTGACTTTTCTTCCAGGGATCACTCATCTCCAGTCATTTCTCAACATCTCTAACTCACTATCCACCCCACCCCCCGCCCTCACCCTCACCCCCAGCAAACAGCCACCATCACCTCTTGTCCAGACAACTGGCCTCCCGCTGCCCTCTTTGTCCTTCACGCCCAATGATTTATTCTTTACACAGCAACTAGAGCAATTTTTCTGAAAATGTAGATCAAATCATATTACTTCATGGCTTAAACCCTCCAATTGCTTCCCATAGCATCCAGAATTAAAGGAGAAGCTCTTTACCCTGGCCTAGAGGGCCCTCTGTCTGGTTCCTTCTTATGCTCCAGGCCCATCGCGTGTCCTTACCATGGCACACCTCTCCTGACTTGAGATTTTGCATGCACTGGTTTTCCCTTCTGAAATGCTCTTCCCCAGTTCTCACCCTTTGGGGCTCAGCTTAGATCTCTCCTCCTTGGGGACCCCTTCCCTGATCCCTCCCCACCTCCCTTCACCAATGTCCCCCCCCCCCCCCCCCTTAGCACTTGGTTTCTTCATAGCATTTTCTGTTTAGGCTGCTTATTCAGTCCTACATGGATCCGATTGCTGGTCCTGAGAGCTGTCCTAGGTGCTGGAGATGCAGCCGTGAACAACCCAGCCCCCCGCTCAGCTGACCATTCACTCAAGACAGAAACTGCGTCTGTCCTGCTGCCCGCAGGCCTGGCACAGAGAAGGGGTACAATAAACACTTGTTAAAAGAATTTGTTGTTACATTAATGGGTTTGTGAAGGGAGAAGGCTTGAACTGATTAAACAGCATCTTAGCTGTAAAGTCTCATTGAAATGGTATTTGCAAATCAAATAAACCAACCGGAATATACCAGAAGGCATTTGGGAGCCCAGAGCAAATCCTTTTTTGGAGCAAAGAGTTCTTTTGTGATGTAAATGACCCATCGCTTCCTCCTAGCTCTGTGTTGTTCTTGTTTAGGAGCTCTCCCTGGGCTTCTGAAGCCTCTAAAATTATACGTAAAATATCTGTACGTGTGCATTTTTCTGAGGCGTTCATATCTTCCCTTAGATTCCTGAAGGATCGATTACTCCAAAAAGATCAGGACACGTGGCCCTGGCCGGTGCCTATTTCTCAAGACTGTTCTGATGCTCCTTTCCTGCTGAATCAATTGCACTGATAATTGTTTATTTTTAGAAAACAGCTCTTTATTAGCCACAAAGTTTCATCTAGCCATCATTAAGTGAATCCCCAGCTCCACACACTTGGTGAAAACCCTTATTTGTAAAGCATAAACGTACTACACTCTATTACTAAGATGGAAAAAAATATTTTTCACTATGTTTCAAAGAGACTGAAAGCAACAAGTCTCATAAAAATATGAAACGCTAGAAAAGTTACTCCAAAGCAGGGGAGCCCTTGGAAATTTCCTGGTAAAGAAAAAAGAACACGCTCTGTTTCAAGCTTGCCTCCGCGTCTCAGAGTGAACTTTAAGATGAAGAATTTCTTCCCGCAAGATTAACATCGTTAATGCCAGAGGGAATTTTTTGAAGTCACAGCCCCTTCAACAACATCCCTTAGAGAGAGCCCTGCGTTCCAGCTCTCTGCCTCCAGGAGTCAAATCCCACCCCTACGTTCTGCCAGCAACTCAGGTGCCACAGACGGAGTCATCCTCTCGTTCCTGCTGCCCACTTCCCACTCATCGCCTGGGTCAGTGCAGGGCCTTTTCTTTCTTCTCTTGAATCAAAGGCAAGCCACCTCCCTGCCCTCACCCAGGGCCCAGTCTGACTCCAGAGCTGCCACCCGAATTGTGTCCTCGAGACCCCCCGCCCCGACCCCACCAGCCAACATGCCCAGCTAGGAGGTTCCCAAAGAATGGAAGTGCTTTGTCCATGGATAGCACAGGCTCACTCAAAGGTGGAAGCAGAGGATGCGGGGAGGAGAGACAGCTCTCTACATCTGTGCTCAGGGCTGCCCTCCTACCTCCCTGCTTTGTGATCCTTGATAAGGTTTACGACCTTTTCAAGAGCTTTCTAAAACTTTCCTCCTGTGTCTGCAGGCTTTGAGGACAACTGCCCTGACGTCTTTCTGGCTTGGTGCCTAGGGAGGGCCTGAAGAAGCTGAGGCATTTTTTCAAGGTTAAAGGAGGTTAGACTTTAGGAGTTTTAACGTTTTGTGTTTCCTTTTGTTTTTGTTCACTTTCCATCGTGGAAACTTTCAAACACACGCAGAAGTAAAGCTTACAGAGCGATAAGCCTCTGCACACCCCCCTCCCAGCTTGGACAGTTCCACATCTGCCAGTCCTGATTCACCTTCCCTCCACTCCCCAGATAATTATTTTTAAGCAAATTCCAGAATTCAAAGTGTTTCGCCGATATCCTCACATGTATCTCTGAAAGATAAGGAATTGTTTATGTAATTATTATCACAGTACAGTTACCACATCTAAAAATTTTTGATGATAATTCTCTCAATTTGCTACCAAATGGGTTGACTGGGCCCGTACCAGGGTCCTAGCCTGGGCCGAGACCCCTTGTCTCGGCCAGGGAGGTTCTTTTTCCAACCGAATTCCCACAGCCCAACACCGAAAAATGAGGTGTATGTGACATCCTTAGCTAAGGAAGGGGACAGAGGCCTGGGGCTTCCGAAGACAGGAGGGTCGCTCACAGGACAGTGAGAAGAGCAGATGTCTGGTAACCAGGTGTTTGCTCTGCCATATAGATGGGGCCACTTAGATAAAATTTACTGCTGCTAATGACTCTTCTGGGAAAAATCCGCAATTTAAATTCTTTCAGGTGCTCAAGGGAGGGGCCGTAGTTTCTCTTGAAACTGCAGGATCTTGACTGCTTTTAGCTCAAAATAATCTTCAGGCAAAAGTGGAACGTTTGGGGGAGGCTCGCTCTGAACCCCTACATTTCATAAATGGTTTTATTTTCATGGCATGTTTAAATCAGAATCCAAGTAAGCTCCACAGTTTGCTATTGGTTGATAAAGCTCTTAAGTTTCTTTTAATGCATAACTTCTCCCTTCCAAACTCTTTTTTTTTCCCCTTGTAATTTGTTGAAGAATATGCTTCAGCTTTGGCCAGCCTATTTCTTGCCACTGTCTCTGCTTCCTGTGAGATTCTTGATTTTTCTTCGCTTGTCTTTTCCAGGAACCAGGTCGGAGAAGGGTTGGCAGTCTGTCTGTGACGTCATCATTCATTTAATGCCCCTGTTTTAGAGAATCCGTCCCTTCTTCAGCAGGGCCCGGGGTGCTCCCCCAGCCTCAGTCTCTCGGCTCAGTCTCTCCTGGGTACCCAGCTGCCCCAGAGCAGGGGGTGGGGTCCACGTCCTGTTGATGTTCACTGGTCAGAGACCACCAGGAGCACACCTGGAGTCAAACAAAGCTGGATTTATTGTCTTGTTGCAGCGAGAGAGACTGACATCCTGGAGAACGGAGGGCACCTCTAGACAAGCATGAGGAAGAACTTAGAATACCACTTGGATCTGAGTTAGCCAATGTGGAAGAGGGTCCCAGGAAGAGGCAGTTTTCCCTGGATTGGCTGCTGCAGGGGAATGAGGGGTAATCCTGTGAGTGCTTAAGTAGCCTTGTCTGGGGGCAGGAGGAATGAAGCGGGCTCACCCTGTCATCAGGCTCCCAGGGCTGCTTCTCAGCTTGCCCCCCGCCGGCTGTCAACCCTCAGCTCCCTCCGGTCTGCTAGGTCAGTGACCACTCGGAGATCTCACTCCAAGTTTTCATCGCCTTCCCTTTCTGCTGTCTCTTGGCCAAGTGTCTTTACCTTTGGCGGCTTCTATTTTTTCTTTTTTTTGTCCCTTTACTGTCTTTAGAGGACTCTGGGGACAGAGCAGTGGCAAGTGACTGCATCTCCACGGCATGTGTAACTGACAATTGTGTCAGGCTTTCGTCTGGGGTCGATTTGTCCGAGAACCATTCCTCAGTGAAGTCCTTCTGCCCTTGGTGAGGGGATGCCTGGCACTTAAGCCCAAGTCCCCTCCTTGATAAACTGGGGGAAAATGTGTGGACCACAGGCTGATACTGGGATCAAGAAGGTTCTGGTTCCCTTATTTAATGAGAACAGCTTTTTTTTTTTTTTCCTGCAGGCATCCCAATTTATCATCTGATTCTGCGCTGAGGGCAGTGCCACGATGGGGGAGTCTCATGGATTCATTTGTTTCCCAAAGTGGATTTCCCATGGCCGAGTAAACTTTGTTTCCTTACATCTGGAGCAGTAGAAATATTTGCTTCTTAGAAACTGTCAAGGTAGCAAACACACATTTTAATAAGAACCATTCTTCTCATCTGTGAGATCCGGTATTTTTAATTAGCTGGCTGGACAGCTTCTTGTCTTCCTTAAGGGATAAATTATTAACGGCCAAGGGGCGAAATGTCCATTTAATGCAATGACATGTTTATACCATTTGTCTCAGCAACTCGGCTTTGCTCAGCTGTACTCTGTGGAGAAATAACGGCAATGTTACAAAAGAATCATCGCTAGGATGTGATCCCATGTTCCACCATGGTCATAATTACACATCCCTGGTGATGCATTAAAGGTGGAGGAACCATCTTTGTTGCTGTCGCTCAAGATGGAAGATAGAAGGTCTGATCCCTGTTCTGCAAATCCCCAAACGTTTAATGGGGCTCATGGCAGACTCGTCAAGAGGAAAGTGGCACAGGAGCTGCATGAAATGGTCTGTGGCGAAATTCATTTATAATACATTAAAAAAAAAAAACTTTGCATTTCTATATAGAATTGTATTTTTAAAGAGTTATATTTGCATGCAGGCTGGGATTTATTATTGGAAATGAACATAACATGAAGAGGGCATGTTATCAGGAAATAACCATGGTCATTAAAAAGTGGGGACAGCTTTTGTGTGCCACACACAGTGCACATCTCATTTTCACAACAGTACCATTTAGCCAGTGAAGAAACAGGCCAGAGAGGCTGACAATGTTACATAAATAGGGAGCAATGAAGCCTCAGTTCAAACCTGGGTCTGACTCAGCTCAGGTTACCTCCTCCAGGAAGCCTTCCCTGATCTTCACATACCTTCTACTATGATACTTGCATAGTAGCCCAGAACCTACATGAGTCTGCCCCACCTTGCTAGACCACAAAAGCAGTCTGGAATGTCTTCGTCATTTATTCCCAGTCCCAGCCCAAAGCAGCCTCTGGATAAATTCATTCTAAATGAACCCAATGCCAAGCCGTGCCCCTCCTTCCTTTGTGACCAGGCATTGTCACTGCTGTGTCCCGGTGTGGTCCTCCGGCTCCTGCTCATGGGGCTCTGGGATAAGAACTCTGTGAAAGGGGCTATCTCTTATAGATACAAATAAAGCATGAAGTCACCTGCATTGGGGCTGAGTTTTTTCTAAAAAAGGATGTATAGAAGACAGAAGGGGCAAAGATAGAGAGATGGTCCGCAGACAGTGAGGAGACTCTCTGCGAAGACACACATCTTGTAATCGAACTCTTACCAGCAGCTCCCTGCACGTAGGCAAAGGTAGGCAGGGTCTGGAGAGTCCTTTGTGAGGTCTGGGGAGTTGGAGAAGTGAAGACAGCCCAGAACAGGGGACCACGGCCCCAGAGGACTGAGGAGGCAGAGAAAGCCTCATTTAAAACTTAGAACCAAAGTCACATCCATTTTTGAGTCCAAGACATGAGGGAGAAAAAGTATTCAGAAGAAACCCGCTCCTGGGTCTGGCGGGCGCGCCAGGGAGATTAAGCAGCGGCTCATGGTGCCAGACCGTGTAGCCGAGCACAGGCTCTGACCTTGGACCCCAGCTGTGCCACTTTGCAATGTGTGACCATGGACTAGTTGTTAATCTGTTTGTACTTCAGTTAAACCCTCTGTAAAATGGGGGTGACAATGGCATACATTTAACTGAGTTGTTTTGAAGATTAAGGTTAATAACCACGAAGAGCTCAGGTCACTCAAGGTAGTCACCGTGGGAGGAGCACCTGCTCTGCACCAGCGCCGTGCTGAGCGCGGCACCTGTGCTGATTCGCAGGCTCCCCTGAGAACCCCAGCGAGGCCGGTGCCTTTATTAGCATCTTCCCTATTTTACAGATGCAGAAACGAAGGCACAGATTGCCTCCTATCTTTCCCCAGATCACACAGCCAAGAGGCTGTAAAGCCAGATGTTGAATCTGGACAATCCTGCCCAGAATCCCTCCCCGAGCTGTGCTGCCACTCAAAATACTCTTGGCACTATCAAGGGGCCTGTTGTGGGCTGAACTGTTTCCCCAAGAAAGGTCTGTTGAAATCTTAACACCTGGGAGCTGTTTGTGCTCCTTGGGTGGTCTTTGGCTTTTTTCTTTTTTCCTCACGCGTGTCTAAATTCGTTAAGAATATCTCACGTACACCGGTGTTCCGGTAACTGTGATGAGACTTACCCATCGAACAGGGCTGCTGCGGTAATACCACACGCAGCCTTGGGTGATGAAAGCAAACCCAGTAAATGAAAATTCCACTTTACGCGGAAATGAATTCTTCTCTTTTAAGAAGAGTTGATTAAATTCTGGCTTCACTGTTACCTTTGAAATATTGCTTGTCTCCTCTCCCCTCCCCCATGAGCTCTCTCTGCAGGAAGGAGAACTGGCGAAGGGAAGGACAGACTTCCCTTGTCACTTCTGTCCGACTAGGAAGCAAGCACTGGCTGGTGATGTGGGAACAGCAGGACCCAGCGGCATGTCCCCTGAAGGCAGGAAAGGATGGGGGCACAGGGCACATCCGGAGTGCCCCCTGGGTCTGAAGGGATAATTCAAGTCAGCAAGTGTAACCTCAGCAAGAAACTTCTGCTCTGACGACGTCCTGAGCAGGTAAAAGCTAGAGATCTCGGCAGCCACTGAAGACCACGTCTGAAAGCAGGAAGGCAAGGTCCAGCACTCACAGCTGGAAAGCGTTTTTGTACAAGAATGGAAGGATGCCAGCTGCCATATTACAGAGGTTAATTCTGAGCAGGGGGATAGCAGATGGCTTCTGTTTGAATTTTATTTTGTTCTGTGTTCTTTTTTGTGCTTTCTGTGTGTTCTGCCACAAACACATATGACTTCTGGAATTAGAAAAGTGATTTTTAAGAAGCTGAGTGTTGGAGGGAGAGGCAAGATGGTATATCTTGCAAGACATCATGAAGTGATGACATAAAAGTCACCCTATAAAAGATCACTATTAAGAGACAAGCTGCAAACTTTACATTTTTACCGTGAGAAACTCTTTTGCAAGTGATAAGAAGTATGGAAACCTTGGAGAGTAAAGAACTTGTGGTATCTTGGGTGTTCGAAACCACAGCGAGCACGCTCCTGACTCAGGGCTCTCACACTGGCTGTTCCCTCTGCCCCAGCACTTCTCCTCCAGACTTCTGCCTGGCATCCTTCCTCACTTCCTGCAGGTCTCTGCTCCAATGTTTATCAGGCCGCCCTGGATAGAAAAGCAGCCCCTACACCGCATTACATGAATGTCCCTTCACCAGAATGCCATCCTCTATGACAGCAGGGACTAGGACCACCCCGGGACCCCAAACAATATCTCCAATAAGCAATCATTACAGTATTTGTTGAATGAATAAATGAAGTCACTCAGATGTTTCAGGGGATGGTACAAGTGTCATTTTCTAGCATTAGGTCCGAGACCCAGGTCTCTCTCCTCCGGGGCCCCCCTGAGGATGAACGTACATTGGACTCTCAAAGCAAAGCATTGGGCTTAGTCATAAACTTCAACATATTCAGTCCCTGCTGAGTTTTCCACGACAAAAAAGTTTAAAGAAATAAGATGTGTAGAACACAGACCGTGGCCCCCAAATGCCAACTCTCACCAAAAGGAACCAGAATTCCTTAAAGAAATGGCTGATTCCATTTGCAGCCCAAAGTGTGTAAGATGAACCTGGGCCATCTTGTCCTGCCTGCAAACCAGGGGCTCTCAAAGGGCCATGACCAACAAAGACCCAAGAGCCAACTGGAAAAGGCTCCCATTGCCCAGATGCGACCATTTGAATAAAGACAACATTTCAAAACACATGAAATATATTAAAAATCCATAGGTTCACATTAATACTAAAAAAAAAAATCCAAAACAAAACTAATTGATCACCTTAGGTAAAGCATAAACCTGTTATTCTGAAAACTGATAAAGGAGGGGAAAGAACTGAACTTTATTCTGCTTTTCTCTATTGACTATATTTCAAGATAACCAAATAAAGAAGGAAAGTTTCTTTCTACAAAAGGCCATTCAAGCTAATAAATGAAGAAGCAATGAGATAGTTAGAAAATCACCCTTTTGCAAATCCTCAGTGAAAAACGAATGTAGGTAGCAATAATCAACGGCTGCTAACCATTCAGTGAGAGTCAGTGGAATGTATTATAATGAATGGATCAGAGAGAAAATCTCAACCCACTGATCAATGTGAGTTAGCGTCACAAAAAGTGGGCAACCTTGCCTCTTGGGGTGATGCAATAGGAAGCCCACGGCACCACCTAGGAAGTTATTTTGATGGAAAACAAAGCCTGAATCTGATTAAGCCCTTGACTCTACTCCCAGGAACGGAAACTCTCAGGGACAGAGGAATAGGTTAACAGAGGGTTCCAGAAAGCAATAAGCCAAAATCGGAAATGTAGAACATTCTACAGACACATGACTCAGTTTCTTCAACAAACATACGGTTTCAAAACAGAGAAGGGCAACTGATAGATCAAAGGAGACTTGGGATGTTACAGTCAAAATGCGGCATGTGGCTCTTACTTGTATTCCGATTTGAAAAAAAACATACAAACATATGTTTCTGAGATAAGAAGAGAGAAGTGAATATAAACCAGGTATTGGATACTATTAGGAATTACTTATTTTGTTGAATGTGATGATTTTATGGTTAGAATTTTTACGTCATTACGTTTAGAGAGATATATTGAAGTATTCACATGTGACATTATATGATATCTGGGATTGGCTTTAAAATACTCCAGCAAAAAAATATAAATGGGAGAACAGCCGACTCAAGAATGCTGAAAAGCGGGTTTTGTGGAAGAGGATGTTTTACACCTGTGTATCTTCCCACCTATCTGGGAGAAAAGACTGGTTTACTCTTTCAAAAAAAAATTTTCCAATTTATTGCAGGCCAATACTTTTATAAAATAGAATAAAAGTGAACTGCCAAAAAATTAAATGATAAAAAATCAGACGTACAACATATGTCTGAATTTTTCATAGGATTCAACACACATAAAATTGTATTTTAATAAATACAATCAGAACAAACATACCATATGGAAAGTGAAAATAATTTTTTAAACCATGGAAGCTTTTCAGTGAGTGTGCATATGTAAGTGATGAGTATGGAGAACTGCTATTAAATTCATAACTTTTTGTCATTCCATAATCATAACTCATCAGAAAATTATGAGTGAGATGGTGAGCCCCTATATTAAATGCCTCTGCACACAGTTTGAACAAAAACCATCTACATCAATATTTAAAGTTTTTAATGTGACAACTGAGCTTGCTTCTTGCTTTTTAATCTCTCTAACCTAGTTTGGGTTGATGGCAATGCTACTCACAGAGGATCATGTGCCTTGAAACTTTTGTTTTGTTGTCATGACACTTCTGGTAGAGAAATCAGACTCACAGAGGTGTGAATGGCAGAAGAGAGTTTAAAGTAATTTCAGCAGGCTCAGAATATTCATTTTTAACTTGTATTCAAAATGAAGCCAATAATGCTGTATTTTCAAAATTCATCTTCTGTCCTTGATCCCAGCCAGTGCCATCAATTTATCCTGTAAAGTTGTACTTCAATTTAAATCACCCATATCTTTTGATGAAAACAAAAAAATCCAGAGCCATGAATTTCTTACATGTACATTATCTTCTGGTGGAAAGTAAAATTCATATTCATAGACATACAAGTATACAGTAATAGGCTATCACCTACATTCTTGATTGTTGTTGAGACATGTCATGAAAATCTTAGAAATTCTAACTTTCGTTTTTGCCTTTTGATCTTTGGTGCATTCCTTCTTATATGAAATTTTTAAGATCATTAAAAATATCTAAGAGATCAGACGAAACAGCAAGTCTGGATGTCCAATTCACATCTTTCAACACTGGATCAAACTAATTCCCTACCTTACAGAAAAAATGATGAATTTGTTCTACATTTTATTCCAAAAGAATCCTACCCTCAACAAGCATTGTACCTTAGCATGCAGTAAGAGGTCACTATGCTCCACTTCCATATATCACGCAAAAGTAGGATTCAGCTATATATACTTATATATATACACACACACACAATGCAATATTACTCAATCATAAAACATAATGAACTAATGCCACTTGCAGCAACATGGATGGACCTACAGATTATCATATTAAGTGAAGTAAGTCAGAGAAAGACAAATATCATATGATGTCAATTATATGTGGAATCTAAAAAAAATTTAAATTTTATTTACAAACTAGAAATAGATGCACTGACAAAGGAAATAAACTGTGGTTACCAGGGAGGAATGGAGGGAAGAGGGATAGATTAGGAGTTTGGGATTAACAGTTACACATTTACTATACATAAAATAGATAAACAACAAGAACCTAACGTATAGCAAAGGGAATTATATTCAATCTTTTGTAATGAGTTGTAATGAAAAAGAAACTGAAAAAAAAAGTATGTATATGTATAACTGAATCACTTTGCTGTACACCTGAAAGTAACACTGTAAATTGACTATACTTCAATGAAAAAAAGAATAAAAAACAGGATGGTATTGGCATAAAAACTGACAGAGAGATCAATGGAACAGAATAAGAGATCCTAGATAAACCCATGTGTATATGGTCAACAAAGGAGGCAAGAATATACAATGGGGAAAGGATAGTCTTTAACAAATGGGTTGGGAAAACTGGACAGCCACATGCAAAAGAATGAAACTGGACCACTATCTTCCAGCATGCACAACATAACTCAAAATGGATTAAACTCTTGAACATAAGATCTGAAACCATAAAAATCCTAGAAGAAAACAGAAGGTAAGCTCCTTGACATCCGTCCTAGCAATGATTTTTTGGATTTGACTCCAAAAGGAAAGGCAACAACAACAAAAATAAACAAGTGGGACCACATCAAACTAAAACACTTCTGCACAGGGAAACATATACAAGATCTTGTGGTGGCTCACAGTGAAAAAAAAAATGTGACAATGAGTATATGTATGTTCATGTATAACTGAAAAATTGTGCTCTACACTGGAATTTGACACAACACTATAAAATGACTATAAGTCAATAAAAAAATGTTAAAAAAAGAACATTTAAAAAAAAACCTTCTGCATAGCAAAGGAAACCATTAACACAATGAAAAGGCAACCTACAAAACGGGAGGAAATATTTGCAAATCATATATCTGTAAGGGTTAATATGCAAAATATATAAAGAACTCACATAACTCAATAGCAAAAAAAAAAAAAACCTAAATAATTTGATTTTAAAATGGGCAGAGGAACTGAATAGAAAGGTTTCCAAAGAAAATATACAAATGGCCAACTGGTATATGAAAAGGTGCTCAACATCACTAATCATCAGGGAATGCAAATCAAGACAATAAGATATCACCTCATACCTGTTAGGATGGCTATTATCATAAAGACAAGAGAGAACAAACGGTGAGGATGTGGAGGAAAGGGAACTCTTGTACACTGATGGTGGGAATGTAAACTGGTACAGCCACTGTGGAAAACTATTAAATGACTAAAAGAAGTAATCCTACTTCTTAGATTTGTATGTGAAAAATGAAAATATCTTTAAAATGAAAACAAGGAAGAGCAGGCTTTGTATAACTAGCAGAAGAGTGGTGTCATGTGACCCTCCTTCCCTTCACGCCAGTGCTAGACTTCAGAGGCCAGGGGAATGCATTGGATCTTTGATGTCACTGTGAAGTCTTTTAGGAAATGAATGAGTAACACTGAGGGGCATGATGAGGCCGATGGGTAGATTTGCTTCCAGGAAGCAATGTTTCTTGCAGTCTGTTGGTCAACGGTTTTGATGCTCTTAGTGGGGCTTCCAATTAGAGCTCCAGGGGCCTTTGTCTTCATCTTGTCAACATTTTTATTGATCATTTTGATGGTTATTCCATTTTCTGACAAAACAGAGCCAGGAAGAAGAGATAAAGTGATAGACCATGGAGTGAAGATTTAGAATTATTTTGGGAGTCAGGAATGTCAAGTTAACACTAAAAAAGATTAATTTTTTAATCTTTTTTACACAAGGATGGAGGTCAAGCTTTACACAGACATAACCAAGTCACCTGCAAATTGTGAGTGTGGGGGAAATTTGAAAGGATTCCTGTGGAAAAAAAGACCTGGTGATCTCAGTCAATGCCAGGCCCAATGTCAACCAAGTGTTTGATGTGGCAGCTAAAAAGATGAGTCCAACTTGGGTGTGCATCCAACTTTTCTAGACAGTGGAAAGTCAGAGCTGCACTGCCCTCTCCATGGACCACCACGTCTGGGTGTTATGCTCAAGAGCCTCCTCACTGGCCTCACAGTTACCCAGCCTCCCTTCCCCCTGCTCCCTGGCCTGTATGGCCAGCGCCATCATCGTCTGTGAGGGGACCACTTCCACACCCCTTCACCCTAACTCTCAGCAACTCCTCACTGCCTATCAAGTCTTGTGGAAAACCTTGGTCTGGAAGAAAAGCATCCTGTAACTTGGCCAGCTCCTCTTCCCAGTATTCTTCTTCCGACTCTCTCCTACATGTTTCAGCCTAATTTGAGATCTTACCACTTCCTGAATATATTACATTTCCCCCCACCCCCTCGTAGGCACCCTTCTCCCTCCATAGCCTTCCAGCTGCACCTACTGGGAGTCCCAGTTCTTCATTTACCTTCCCTTACCACTTCCACCTCAACTCCCAAGTTCCCACTCAAGAAACTCCATGTTTTTTTCTCCTTTTACGGATATATATACATTTTTTTTTAAAATCACGTCTGATTTGTGAGTTTGGGGATTTCTGGGTGGCATTCTGGTGTTCACTTGGTGAAATTAGGCACATGGTCCCTGGAAGGTCTGTATCATGCTTCTCCACCCTCCTCACATCATGGGGGCTCAGACTGAGGAATCTGTGTGTACAGAACAAAAGCAGAATGATGATAACGTGCCAAGATTAAATTTGAACCAATGCCCTTGTTCTACAAAGTAGAACCCATGAGGCAAATTAAGTGAGAGTAGGCGATTTGGTTCAAAGTCAAAGTAAGACACTTACTCTTCCCATCGCACCGCCAGTGCAGAGGGAGAGGCAGAGAGGACCCAAGTGGGCAGAGTCCACTTACTAGTGTAGACACTTAACATAGAAACAGCGGCTGGCTGGCCTGTCACTAGGCTCCAAGTCTTGGTGTGGTGTGAAACAGGAAGGTGGAGAGGGTGCCACAAATGGGTGGTATCTTTTAAGGCTCAGCCATCCAGTCCTCTACTAAACATGACCCAGGGACTATCCTGGGAACCCAACCACAGGTACCATTCCCCTCTTAGAGGGAGACTGGCGTGGCGTAGAAAAAGCAGCATGGAGAGAGGTGCAGAATTGGTCTATTCCCAATTGGAAACTCTTGGACACAGGACTACTGTTTTATACATTTATAAATTACCTACTTTTAACAACCACATCTTCAGCACGTACGTGGCACATGCTACTCAATAAAAATTTGTAGAATTGAATTTGTGATTTACATTTTAAAATTGGTGTTGACAAGTTTGAGTCAGTCAGGAATACGGCATCCCAAATGGGGAGATGTCCCCAAAAATGTATAATACGAGTAACAGTTGTTGGATTTGGGTCAATTCTAGGGGTGAGAGGGGCTTTTTCTGAATCACAAAAAAAGGGCCAAACAAGGTTGAGTGATTGTGGGCCACTTCAGGGACATGGCTTAAGGCTCTGACAACATAAAGAAGACACTGCCAGCAATCAGGCCTTCAAATAAAGGAAAGGGCTGCCTTGAGAGGCTGCTCGAGATTAGAATAACACCAAAAAGGGTCTGGTGCTGAGTCAGGAATTAAACTCAGCTTCCAAATCTGAGTCTATGAAAACTAACTTCATGTGGGATTTGAGAGAGAGAGAGAGATAAGAGAATGATTTAGCCAAACATTTGAAAACCAGATTTACATTCTTAAAATCTCATTTAAAAAAAAAAAAAGAAATCCCACTTCTTTTCTCTTTATCCACCCTGCAGATAATGTGTTTCAAAGACACTCACTCCCCCATGTGTTTAAGTAGGTTGTATTATCATTGGGTCTTCAGAGTCAAATACAATTAGTCTCTGGGAATATTCGGCTTTTGCACCATTATGTCCTGAAATCATTTATATCCAGGCTTAACTGAATTAAAATAAACATGCTTTTTCTCTGAAAGTTCAAGCTTATCTATTACTTCGAAGTTGGTAATTAGGTTTATTTATAGGGACATAGCTGGCATTTGACTGAAAAAACGCTGCAACAAGTTTGACTGTGGGCTTCAGCTAAAGGCCAGATTTTACTTAAATCTTCATTTTTTTTCCTAACAAAAGATTTGTTGCAAAATTAGCAAATCTGAAACAGTTTAGGGCAAATGATAGCCTGTATATTTATAAATATATGAACTAACAAAAGCCACCATCTGAGGCCCAAGAGAAAGCCAGCTATTTGTAATTTTACAACTGGGTGAGTGCTATTTTAATTAATGTGATGAACTTGTGAATTTAGTCAATTTAATTATACAGGAAACAACTGCATTTTGTTTATTGCATATTTGCTGTGATTAAAAATTTACTGGAGAAAAATCATCCATGAAAGGTATTTCAACCTTATTCTGAATGCCTCAACGACATTTGGTGCAAAGCAAAAAAAAAAAAAAAAAAAAAAAGAACTATATTCTGTATCTAATATTGCGTTATATTTCTTCATCACTAGCTGAGCTAGATTTGGGCAGAATCGGCCTGTTGCAAATCAGCAGCTGCTGCCGCAATTCACAGGAATAAAACAAATTACGGGAAGATTGTTTATTAAGTTGAGCCCCTTCTTTATTAGTCATTTGCTACAATTTTATTTTATAGTCTCATTTCATGCTAATGCCTTCTCCATCATAAAAATGTCAATAATTTCTCTTAGGATTTCATATTAATTTGTCAAACCAAGCTTCACAATGCCATAAACCTGTTCTGCTGGAGATACGATGGGGGGTGGGGAAGCCAACTCAACATACCAGGATTGTGGGCCAAGGATCAAGTCCAATTTCTAAAAAAAGCTTACTGAACACCCTCTAGCACATTCTATGTGGCAGGCACCACCCCAGGCCTGGCAACAGAGACCCAGGTCCTGGCTTTGGGAACTTGCAATCTGAGGATGGAGACGTTTATGTGAAGAAGACAAAGCATCACAAAGCAGAGCAACCATGGTGAGAAAGACCAGTGCCACCAGCCACCCAAGAAAAAGCACAGCACTGAGATATTTTCTTAGAGACCTCTTAACTTGGGGGTCCTTCACTAGGTTTAACTAAATTAAGAGTAATATAATACATTCAGATTCTTTTATACTTTAAAATGTGAAATAGCGTATGTGATGGTTCATTTTATGGGTCAATTTAACTGAGCCATGGTATGGCTGGATGTTTGGGCTCATTTTACCCTGAGCGTGTCTGTGATGATGTTTCTGGTTGAGATTAACATTTGAATCAGTACACTGAGCAAAGCAAATTGCCCTCCGCAGTGTGTCTAGGCCTCATCCAATCCGACTGAAGGCCTGAATAGAACAAAAAAGGTTGAGTCGGGGATAATTCCCTCTCTCTCTGCCAGTCTCTGAATTGGGACTTTGGTCTTTAGATGCAGACTTGGATGGGAACTTACACCACCAGCTTTCCTGCTTCAGACTTGGACTGGAAGTTCTTAGCCTCCATGATCACATAAACCAATTCCTTATGATAAATCTCTTTATATCTATATCCTCTTGGTTCTGTTTCTCAGGGGAATCCTGACTAATACACCGTAACACAGTCAACCCATGAATATCCATTCGTTTCCAGTAGAAATGGTGTAGTTCTGCCTTCCTGGAGGGCTTCTCAACTCAGTTAAACAAGCTGAACTGATTTTTAAATATTCCTTTCACTGGTCTAACGTGGGCACGCGTGTTAAGTGGAAGGTGCCAGTCAATTAAATTTTCCAGCTAGGTGAGGACTAATCCATTTCACTCCCAAAGACTCCTATCTCCTGTGATTTCCATCTTCAGAAATGAACATTGTAATTAGAGGAAGGGAGAACTAAGGTGGCCTCTGGGACAGTGTTGCTGAAATAAGATGCTCAGACCACTCAGGGTTCTATTATGAACAGGGATTTCTGGGCCCCCTCTGACACCACCTCTGGGGAACCCTGTTGGGATGGCTGAACTCTAGGGACCCCCCTGAAGTTGGACAATAGCTCAGCAAGAATGTCTCAGACACATCCTGACACTCATTTTCATCATTGCTTTTTAACATTACTTCTAGAAACACATGCTTTCTAAATGCACCTGTGTGTGTGTGTGTGTGTGTGTGTGTGTGTGTGTGTGTGTGTGTGTGTGTTTTAAAGAATCTCCTCTAATTTCTGCCACTTCCAATCAGTCTCCTTTTGCAGCCCTGCCAGTTCTCAGACACCTGACATTTCCTGCTGTCTGCTGTGGAGTAGCTTTGGGGAAAGAGATTATTTCCTTTCCTCCTTCCCAATCCCCACCCTAGGCTTTTTCTGTTTAACTAAGAAAAAGCAGAAATTAGTCAAATCTGTATTTTTAGGGATTTTTTTTCCCTAGTTGTATTCAGGGCCATAGTTGTTGATCTGGTGACAGAAGAAATTCCTGATTGATTAAATGTGCTGTGTCTAGATGTTACAGCAGTAAAATTGTGCCCTGGAAGTGAGAGTCTGGTCCCAGATGGGGTCCTGTGGGGAACCCCTCAATGTGGAAGCAAGACTGCTTCAGACTTGGGAGATGCCCCATGCAGTGGAGCCCTTCATGACTGCTCCCACTCACCATCCTTGCCTTCTGGGATGTACATCCCCTCCTCAACCCAAAGAAGAGAAGGCAGTTTGTACGTTGAGATGGTTAAGCCTCACTATTCAATTGCCACAGTGACATGCATAAATGGGATGGCATGACTTTATTATATAAAGTTCATAACTCACGGACTGTCGTCCTTCTGGGGGCTTCAACCCAGATGCCCATTAGCTAATGAATGAATAAACAAAAATGTGGTATATCCATACAATGAAATATTATCCATCCATGAAAAGGAATCAATTAAGCTGAAAACATTATGATAAGTGAAAAAAGTCAGTCACAAAATGTTCTTGAAGGGCCCTGCAGGACCAAAGCAACAGGGCAAATCCACAGTGCAGGGCTCTGAGGAGAGGAACTCTGAAGTACAGCACAGCAATCGGTCCTGGGCTCTGGCTCTGAAACTGACTAGTTTTATGGCCTTGGTCAAGATTTAAATTTCTCTAAACTTGAATTTTTCCATCAGTAAAATTAGGATAATGGTTTCTTCAGCTGCGAGGATTGAATGAGACCGTGTACGTTCTGTGCTATGGTACTTTGTTACTGAAACGGGCCCCCAATTACTTCTTCCTATATCTCCACCCTTGATGGTCCCCTCCCACATTGATTCTGAGAGTAGCCATGTGACTTGCTTTGACCAATGGCACATTTGCAAACATAATATGAGCAGAGGCTTAACATATCGTGCACTGAGACTTGCCTTCTCATACCACACAAGTCTACCACGTGAAGATGCCTGGGCTAGCCTGCTGGAGATGTGTGGCTCAGCTGTCAGCTAGCTCAACCACCAACCAAGTGAGTGAGGCCATCTTAGATCATCCTGTCCCAGTTGAGCTGCCAGGCGACTGCAAACATACAAGAGACTCCAGGTGCGGAAGATGATCTACATGTCAAAGACCACTAGGAACACACTGGTAGTCAAGTAAAGTTAAAGTGTTGCAGCTAGGGAGAGCGTACACCAGAGGAACCAGGAAGGGGAAGCCTGGGAGGAGCTTATTATAGGATTTGGGTGTCTGCTGGGTGATTCCATAAGGGTTTAGGGAAGCAGGAGCCAATTTTTGATTGGGTGCTGTTAGAAAGTGGGGCCAGCTTGGTGACCAAATCTCTTAGTAATTTTTATCTATGAGGCAGGAGGATGAAAGCAGACTACAATTGTCAGTGGTAACTCATATTATCTAGAAGAAGGAGACGTTTAGTTATCTGTGAGTTGCAGAACGTCCTTATCTCTGTATAGTTTCAGGCATGATCACAAAGTAGTCTTGCTCTGTCTTATTCCATCATGGCCAAAGAATGGCCTTGTCTATTGTTAATATGCTGTGAAAATTGTTCATATACATTCAGGAATGCTACCGCTGCCACTGTTGGGGCCACTGCTTACTTTCTTACACAGAATCATGAGCAAATAGTTGTCTTAAGCCTCTAAGTTTTGGGATGGTTTTTAATTTAGCAATAGATAATTAATATGATCTCTTTGCAATACCTAAAGTATTACGGGCTTTCTGATTCCTTCTGGGGTTATATGTGTAGAAAGCTCCAAATTCGTGGGATGCAAGTGGAGGAGGTAAGCAGAATCTGGGGGAGCTGACCAGGACCAGCTGAGGACAAGGGGCAGGGCAAGACCTCAGAGGCCTGAGGTGGCCACATACATGCAGCAGACAGGGCTGGTTCAACCATCTCCCAGGACCAGACCATGATGCTCCATCTCGCCTTCCTAGGTCTTCCCCATTCAGGGTCCACTCCTGGCTTGAGGGGCAGCAGGGCAAGTTCCCCGGGATCTCTTCTCAGCTAACATCTCTGACAAGCACCTGAAAGCCTCTGATGGTCTGTGCACGAACAGTCTATTCTGTTCACAGACCCGCCTGTGGGCTCAGCCATCACAAAAAATATCCGAGCCTATTTCGTTTCTGGTAGAAAGATACACCTGCCCTTGCTCTGGGTACAGGAGGTGTTGACCCACTTCAAGGAGGTACGGCGGGGGAGTCATAATTCTTGGTTATTGTTCCACTTCTTGAATGACCAATAACCCAAGAGTGAACTCTTCTGCTTTTTGACCAGGTACTTTTAGCTTAAATCACTGCTGGTCAGGCCCTGGTCATAAATCTCCTGAGGATAGGCCATGCTTCTTGCAGTTACTTCTTCTCTAGCCAACACTTTCAGTGAAATTCAGGGAAGAAAGGACAGTAAATCCTGTTTTCCTCTTACAAATACTCTATACGCTGTTCCCTACAGACAGCTTAAAAATTGGCTCGAACTTAACTAACTTCTGGGAGGCGTTCTTTCATTTAGCTACAAGAATATGTTTTTCCAATCACCCTCAAAGCCAGAGGCAGCCACTCTACCTATCAGAGTCTGTCACAGTTTGGTACAGAAAAATCCAGACGACTGAAAAGTAACCATTCACACTGGCTTTACAAAAAGGAAGAAAGTAAATCCCCCGTGGGAACACTGGGACATCTGTCTTGGTTCAGCAGGTTCTTGGGAGAACATGAGAAGCACTGGCTTCGTTTCAGGGTGTTGACTTGTATTTTACATGAAAATGTACCATTCCAATCACGGAGGACTTTGAATCTCAGTGGGCCCTTCCTCCCTTCTTACTCTAACAAACCAGCAAAGAGCCAAAATTGGCTAACTGTAGAGCCAGAGTATCAACTCAACCACAAAAACCTGGATCATCCACTCCTGGCTGTAGAGCTTGTCAGCCAATGTCAATGTTAAAACAGGAATGGATTCCATGCTCTGAAGCCACAATCACTCAGCAAAGTGTTTGAACCCTTGATGAAAATCCCTGGCCCAGTTCCTGGCTCTGTACCCCTCTGGCTGTCACGTAAGGGTTTTGTATTTCAGTAACTTTGTTTGTAGACTGTGCTTCTACCCATCTCAGGGGATTGCTAGGAGGAACAATTGAGAAAATGCAAATTTTCTTTGAGGAATATAAAATGGTAAACATACGCTCTGTGAAATGTTATAAATGTATTTAATTTGTCATTCCACGACATCTCACCATAACCCTATCACAGTAAGATAAATGGCAGCAGCTAAAACACATCCTTCCCACAAGTAACAAGAATAACTTGTGAGGTCCTCGAGGACAAGAGCCATTCCCACTCATCTGTATGTCCACCGTGACACACATCCCCCCAGGAAACGTCCCTAGGCGATATACGTTTGTTGAATAGATGGATAGATAGATAGATAGATGGAATACTGAATGAGTGGACGAATGGATGGGTGGGTGGGTGGTGGATGAATAGATATGATGGATGTGTGAACAGATGGATGCAGGGCCAAGATGGTATACAACAGTATGGGCATTTGGGTTGTCAAAGTACTAAAATACTTCCACATTGGTTGGTTAAAGATGTCTCTCCCTGAGCTCTTCACGTGCCCCCTGTTGTCCAGATTGCTAACTCTCTCCTCCCACAACGCCCCCAGTCCTTTCCACAACTGGAAACAGTAGGCTAATCATCTGGCACAGAATTCAGTGCTGATAGGAAATCAAAGTGGTTGATGCCACTGCCCCCACTCAATTGTGAAAGATTCTAAATGTCCACATCTTACTTGGATGGGTAACCATTTCATTATTGGGCTAGTTTTAGGCCACTGGCCCTAGGACAAGGTTCTTAATAAACCCCACGAATGAGATTTAAATTTGTTGTCAATATCTCCTAGCTCATAGGGATTAAACTCCATCATACCCTGAGGTCCTAGAAGATTTTAACTTTTGTCGTTGAGTTTCTTTTCTTCAACACACTCCAAAATTTCCAAATAATGATTTGCCACACCACATGTAGGGTGAGACTTTTCCCACAAGAAGTTACTTCTTATATGAACTCACTTTCTTAATAGCAGGGGCTTGGGGAATTTCTTATTCATTAATTTATTTCCTTTCCCCTCCAGCTTTACTGAGATATAATTGGCATATAACATGGCATAAGGTATACAGCATGATGATTTGATACATGTATATTTTGCAAAATGATTACCACAATAAGGTTAATTAACGCCTCAATCACCTCACATAATTTCATTTTATGTATGTTATTTAAGATTATTTAGGATCTATCTCTCAGTAACTTTCAAGAACATAATACAATATTGCTACTATGGTCACCATGCTGTACATTAGATCCCAGGGACCGACTCATCTTATAACTGGAAGTTTGTACCCTTGACCATCTCCCATTTCCCCTATCCCCATCTCTGGCAACCACCATTCCACTCTCTGTCTCTACGTAAATCACTCTCTTAATAGTGTGGGTTTGGAGGATTTCTGTTTCAGATAGTGACCTACGATATTAACTCACTTTCTTAACAGCATGGGTTTCAGGGAAAAGTGCCTGATAAGTATCATGACCAATGGGTCCATCTCAAATAGCCCTTCATGAAACCCTGGAAGAACCTGTGACCACTGTACATGGACCTCACCAGGCAGAGCTCTTTTTCCGCCATGCTTTAAGGGAAGAGATGTTGGTCTCACACAAGCCATGATCCAGCCAGTTGCTGATGCCTCGTGATGTGGCTCTCAGCTCCCTGTGGCCCTGGGCTCCTCCGTTAGGGACCACCACTTGGAATTCGGGGATTGCTGCCCTCCACCTACACTGCGGCCACCATGTAAGGCTTTGGTGGGGTGGAACCCCCCTACCCCACTTTCCCTCAGTTCCCTGTGACAATCTTTGGGCAGCAATGCTCTCCATGCCCGACACACACATACTTCCCAGTGATGAACAGTCATCTCCAGAAGCCAAACAGTGCAGCAGTAGAAAGGGAAAAAGAGTTACCCGTGGGCCTCGTCATTACCATGCTGAGAATCATTTGAGCCCTTTGGTCCATCTCCCTCTGTCCAGACCACACCCAGGGTGCAAAGGGAGGGGCGTTTTCTCACCCTTCACCAAACAGCTGAGAGCTTAGTTTAAATTCTGGGGCAGGGCCTTGAAACTGAAGTGCTTTCCCTTGGGCCAGAATGGAGTTCTTAGGAAGATGGCCCCTCTCACTCCTTTCCACCCTTCCCCTCCTCAGAGACTCAGAAGCAGAAGGGTCACCCTTCTCAGAGGATTAGTCTCAGGGCTGGAGGGCAGGAAAAGGACTCTTCCAGCCCCAGTGTATCTTCCTGCTCTACGGGAAGGATGCATCATCCACTATTTGGAAAAGTTTCATCAAAGGGAAGTTGTTCTAAGAAATGTAACAGTTAGCATCTAGAATGTGCACTTCACAGCTGGGCCAGGCAAAGAAGTGGATCGGTTACTGCTGCATTTTGAGAAGAGAAAAACATAGTGGCTGTCATCCTTCAACAGAGTATATTGAATGATACTTTATAATTAGCTCCCACTCCTCTGACACAAAGAATGAAAGAACTGGAGTAGTTCAGTGCCCTCCAGCCGAGCATCAGGAAAGAGCTACTGCGGTAACATCAGGACAGCCACCTCCAACGGTACCTGTCAGATTTTAAGAGGAGATTTTCTTCTACCAACATCATTCTCCTTTCCCCTCCCACCAGAGAGAACTGGCTGAATTTCCCCTTCAAATGCAGCAAAATTTTTGGACGAAGTATAATAACTATAGGAATACATTAGAAGAAATAAATATCACGTGGAGGAAAGGCTTCAGTGTTTGCCGAACGTACCAACTGCACGGGTCTCCAGGGTTACGGGGTTGATTTGCATCCGGCTCTCTTCCCCACCACCTCATCCCTTCGCTGCTTCCCGAGACCCTGGGAGACAAAGTCCCCGTCCCAGTGAATGGCACTTGCTCTCTCCCACACAGGACGCCCCTACACTCACAGCTCCTGCTGCCAGCGCCTGGTCTGATGCAGCCATGTGTTTCCAGGCACAGCTCATGCCCAGTGAACTGAAGCTTTGAGCTGTGACCTTACCAGGAAGGACTTGCAGCCTTGCTCCCAGTTGCAGTCATCTGGGAGCGAGAACTGCATTGGCCCCAGATGCTCATCTGACCCCCTTGTGTGGGAGCTGACGACGGAGGGAGGGGGTGGTCCCGCAGTCTGAGTGGAGGGTCTCATCACTGCTGCTCAGGGCTCTTCTCACTAATAGACAACTTGTATAATCATAACAAAAGTTGATTTTAAAAAGAAAGGGGCTCAGACCTTCTCACTTCCAAGACAGGCAGGGAGGAACGGAGGAACAGGAGCCTCCTCCTTTGTCTAGGCAGAATGGTTCGCAGAGCACTTGGCGAGAGCCGGGTCTGCCCAGGGTAACAGAAATCCCTCTAGGTCTAAGAACAGAGGAATTCAATACAGGGAATCGGCTGATGAAGCAACAGGACCGCAGAGGAATTCAACAGAAAACAGTGGAAAAGCAGAGATTAGCCACAGCAGGAAGCCACAAACACCCCAGGACCTGGAGACCGTGGGAACAGAGGGTGTGACCAGGGACTAAGCTGCAACTGTGAGATGCTCCCTGCGGGAGCTGGGACTGTAAGGGAGGGGCTGCCTGGCAGAAGCTGGAGCCTTGAAAGCAAAGGCCACTGCTGAGATGTAAGAGCAGAGGAGAGAGAGGGAGTAAAGCGCAAGAGAACTTCCTGCCCTCCCTCACTTACCCCCTCCCTCCCTCCCTCCATCTCTCCAGTTTTCTACCAGGCCTCCCACTGGCATGCCTACCAGTGGTCACTGGTAAAGGAGCCACGAAATGCAGGTCCCTATAATCAAAGGAAGAACAGAGGAAGGGCTGGGGTGGCTCTGAGGCACAGGAGGCGCCCAGTCTTCCCTTCTGCCCTGGTTACAGACCAGGGAGACTAAGACCAAGAGCAAGAGGTGAGGCGGCCATCCCATAATAAATGCCAGCTCAGCCCTTCTGGCACCACGATGCCCTTGGGAGGAGAAGCAAGAATATGCTTTGATGTGGGGATGAAAGAAGAAAGATCCCAGAAGGACTTTGGGAGGGCGGAGGGTGCAGGCTGAGAGGGCCATAAGGATGCTTTGTCTCAGGCTGGAGTCCTAAGGCTGGGGGTGGCCTGGGATCTAAGGGTTGGGGTGTCTTGGCCAGAAGCAGAAATGTAAACCCTCAAATCCCATTAGAGGGCCTGGGCTGGAGGTGGTCCTTGTCACAGCAGAGGGAGAGAAATTAGACTAGGGCTTCCAGCCATGCAGAGGTGATTTTTAAAACCATTCCATGGACAACCTATTTGTTACCTGGACTACTAACGCTTTGCACTCTAAAAAAATCGTCCTCACACTTTGTAAGGCAGGTGTGCTGTCGTGAGCTGGGATAGCTTACTGGTTATGAGGCCAGGAGGGCCTGGGCCAGACTCCAGCACCGCAGCCTACTGTCCTGGCTGGGGACACCTTATCTAACCTTTCTGTTGCCTCTCCTGGAAGACAGGGTTGCTGACCTCTGCCTCCCAGAGCTGTTGTGAGGATGACATGAAATAATGGACTTAACAAGGAAGCCCTTAGCACAGAGCCTGGCTCCCAGAAAGGGCTCGTGTAACGCAGCCCTGGTCTGTGGGTGAGAGACTCCTCTCACAGCTTTGGCAGGCCCACCCATCCTCCAGGACCCCTGGATGCTCCGATCCCTGGGGCGGGGGGGTCGTCGAGAATGCACAGCAAAGCACAGCCTCCTGGCCACCTGCCTTTACTGCTGGGTGCTAAAGGGTTGAAGGCAGCAAATTGCCTTCCCAGCCTGTGGCTCCTTAGTCACAAAAAAACCAAATCATAGCCTGTCAAGTTAGTCCCAGAAGCAAACGAGATCAGAAGAACGCACATTTGCTAACAAAATTTACAGCCTTCAGATGCCCATGGAAGTCCTATTACCCCTCATGGAGACAGGAGGGGAAGCCTTTTGCACCTTCCCACTGTGGAGGAGGCCAGGGGTCCGGGTCGGGCACCCTGGGGAATGGGTTGGGGTGAAGGAGCAGTCAGTGGGCCTGCGGTAATGAACAGACGTCTCTGAATGTCCTGGGTCCCCTTCTGTCCTCTGTGGGCAGCAAAGGAATTGGAAGGGCCTCCCTGGACTGGGGTGACCACGGGGAGGGCAGAGGCAGCGAAGAGAGGGGGTTAACCTCTCATTATTGCAGGCCCTGGGGACCAGCACACAGAGATGCAGCAGGCAGGGGAGCGGGGAGCGGGGTGAGAGGGGCCTGAGCTCTGCAGCCGGTGGATGAGTCGGACAAACAACGGTGAAAGTAACAGGTGTGGGCCAGCCCCTAACTCGGCGGGGCGCAAGCCCCAGGTAGCCAGTAAAATACACTTTCCTCCACGCCTCCTGAAGCCATGAATGGCTCCTCCAGGAACTTCCTCATCTTTGTCTGGGCTTTTCAGCCATGACTTGAGGACAGGGTTTTATTTCCTTAGAGCGATTCACACAACCCCCTGCCCCACTCCCCACCACTGTCTGTGTGCAGTCACAGCAGCTCTGCAGTCCCGGCTCGTGTCCACACGATGACCATTAAAAAAATAAACGACAGTTCTTGGGGGATGGAGGAAGAGAGGACAGGGGAGAGAAGGCCCTGGAAACTCTAAGCAGGGCCACAGTCTGTGGCCAGGGAGAGGCAGAGCTTCAGCAGAGGGGCGGGGGTGGGACAACAGAGCATGTCTGGCAACAGTAAGTCTTCCTGTGTGTCTGGAGTGGGGTGCCGGGGAGGTGCCTTCTCTCAGTGGGTGTGTGCTGGATCAGTGCTAACATGTCACACACGTCACCCACGCTTTATCAGCATTGGTTTTATTGAATTTGGGGAGTTTGAGCCTCATCTGATTGAATCAACAGTCAAATGGCGATTCCTGGGCATTCTAGGTGATGTGGGACCGTGGTGGCCCAGCAGTGGGGACAGCCCCCTGTGACAGGGTCAGAGCGGGTGACAGGCCTGCCGGGCCAGCACGATTCGGTGAACACTGACAAAGATGCTTTTCTTGGCCAAACTTGAGTCAGGCTCCTGAACCTTCTCCTAGGCTCATCTCTGCACTCGCTTATAAAATGCAGTTTTAGCAAGAACCCCCAACCTTGATATCTGATCACCCTCAGATCTCGTCAGGTTCCTTATCCTCCTCGTTTCCCGGGTGATGTCTGATCACCCTGCCCCGCCTTCAGCAAGGCTCCTGTGAGGCTGGCTTAGCCAGAGCCCCTCTTACCTGACGTTTTAGTACTTTTCTGTGCACCGACTCCTGCCCTGCTCCTTGGCTACAACCTCCCCCTTGCCCATGCTGTGTTCGGAGTTAAGTCCATTCTCTTTCCCACTGCAAAACCCTGTCGCGATGGTCCAGAGTAAACCCGGCCTTACCATCTTTAATAAATGTCGTATTTCTTTTCTTTAACAGGACCATCAGCTTCCTCGCCCTTGCCGTACCTGCCACCACCCACAAACATACCCATTTCCCTCCCCTTCCTGCCGCGCTGCCCACAGTGGTGCCACACCTGTGGGGCTGCTGGGAGGCCCCCGCTGGGTGCTGCTCTCCAGTGAAGGAACCTCTCCACCTCTGCCCCCAGGGCCTGACAGCTGTCACACTGGTGCCCCTGCAGTGAACTCGTCTCCAGCAAATTGGGTACAAGGTGGCAAATTGGGCTCTGTCCCTGAAATATATTCTATACTATACAAACAGTAAAAGTGGCCACAACAGTACATTAAAATTACATATAAACATATGTTTTGACAAACATTTGTTAAATTTAATGTTTCATGTACAAGCCACCATGAATATTGTCTTAGGCAGATTTTTTTGCCTAGACCAAACCGGCTATTATTATTATTATTATTATTATTATTATTATTATTATTATTATTGGTATTACTTTATTTAAAGGAAATACAGGAAAGTTTTTCTTCACTTCTTCTTCTCATTCCCTTCCTCTCAATTCAATCTTTTTTTTCTTTCTTTCTCTCTCTCTTTTTTTTTTTTTTTTTTGGGTGGGGAGAGGTAATTAGGTTTATTTGTTTACTTATTCTTACAGGAGGTAATGGGGATTGAACCCAGGACCTCATGAATGCTAAGCATGAACTCTACCACTTAAGCTATCCCCTCCCCTCTTCAATTCAATCTTAAAGCCATCAGCTGGGGCAGAGCAAGGTGGGAGGAGTCATGGTGGCTCTGGGCAGCGTGTGAAAGCCCAATGGGGGTCAGGAGAAGGCCTGGTGGGCGGCAACACAGCACAGGATTTCTGAGCCCAGGTGAGGTGAGGGGGCATCAGCACGGGGGAGGGGAGTCTGAGGTGGGAGCTTGGCTACATATTGAGGGATTAGTCACACATGTAGATATATTAATGGTAATGGAAGCCAGGATTCTCACCGACAGAAAAGAGAGTTACAAATAAGGAAGGAGAAAATAAAATGAACCCTATGGTGCTGAAACAGACAGCGTCAGTGTGAACTCATGCTGTCATATATATAGACAGGAATAAAGATGGAAACACAGATGCAAATGTTTGTATGCATGTGCATTAAAGGACATACATATATTCCTTAACTCTGGCCACACCTGGAAGCAGAAGCACCCTAAAAGCAATGAGCACACTTAGCTCCCAGGTCTTGGCTCTTAAATACCATTCCCAACTGAAAGAAACCAGGGCTCCTTGGAGAAACAGCTGATTCCAGGGCTGGGCAGGGAACCTACAAGGTCAGCCTGAGATATCTTATTGTGCCAAAGTAGGAAAGCTCAGAGAACAAGAGGGATATTTCAAAGGGACTTTGGCCTATCAACCAAATCCAAGACAAACTTAGCATCAAAACAGGTGATAGTGTCAATGCCTATAGATGAGCCTCTTGCGTTTATTTCTCATGACAGTGAGGGCGAACGCACAGCATAGGGAACCGTGGGGTACCTCAACGAGAGGATGTCAGCAAGAAACTATCATAGGATCGGGATTTTGTTTGGAAGGCTTTGGGGAGAGTCCAAGAACATGGGGTTCACTCTGGATTGCACAATGTCAGAAAACGGAGACGTTTCTATGACTGGGTGCCTCAATACATCTTATCCATAGGGAGGGCAGATTGGAGTGGGGATAAAGCTGCAATAGTCAGGGAGAAGCAGGCACTCACATTAACTGATAGAGAGGGATACCTGGTATTTCATGGGTTGCATCTTGTTTTTGTTGGTGCCTAGACCGAATTATGAAGTGGCCTTGTTTTGCCTCAATTTGCCATGGTCTCAGAGTGACTTTGTCTGATGTTGGTGCTCTGTGAGTCAGTCTGTGTCCAGCAGGAGAGTATACACAGCCTGGCTGTGAGCACCAGGCCAGCTTTGAACAGTGACGCCCAGCTGTAAGCATTAGACCAGTTCCCAGATCTTGGAATGCCTTTTTCTTTCTCAGCAATAATGGCTTCTAACTCATGGGACAAAATAAGAATCTATGAACCCATAAAGATACAAAGTAATTAATTAATTAAATTAGGATAATGATGAGAAACTTTTTTTTTAATTAATAGATTTTGTTTTAGGGCAGGGTTAGGGTTAGAGAAAAATAGAACAGAAAGTACAGAGTTCCTTTATATTTCACACACACACATACACACACACATACACAGTTTCCACTATTATTAACATCTTGCATCAGTGAGGTACGTTTGTTACAATTTACGAGGCAAAACTGACTCATAAACCAAAGTCTATAGTTTACATTAGAGTTCACTCTTTGTGTTGTGCATTCTATGGGTTTTGACAAGTGTGTAATAAATATATCCACTGTTACAGCATTATGCAGAATAGTTTTAGTGCCCTAAAAATCCCCTGTGCTCCATCTATTCTTCCCTCCTCCCCTCCCTCCCTCTGAACCCTGGCAACCAACCTGGTCTTTTTACTGTCTCCCTGGCTGTGCCTTCTCCGAATGTCTATAATTAGAATCATAAAATATGTATTCTTTTCAGATAGACTTCTTTCACTGGGCAATATGCATTTATGTTTCCTACATGTCTTTTCATGATGATAGCTCGTTTATTTTTATTGCTGAATAATACTCATTGTATGGACACACCATATGTTAATCCATTCACTTATTAAAGGGTAACTTGGTTGCTTCCAATTTTGGGCAATTATGAATAAAGCCTGTTATAAGTATTTGTGTGCAGGTTTTTGTGTGGATATGTTTTCAGCTCATTTGGGTAGATACCAAGGAGTGCAATCATCAGACTGTATAGTTGGCCTATGTTTAGTTTTGTAAGGAACTGCCAGACTGTCCTCTAAAGTGGTCGCACCATTTTACATTCCCACTAGCAATGAATGAGACATGGTAATTGTATGTACTGTGATGTTGTAGATGGGATCTTGGAGCAGAAAAGAGCAAAAACTAAGGGAATCTGAATAGAGCATGGACTTTAGTTAATCATGCTTCAGTTGTAACAAATGTGTATCACGGCAGTATAAGATGTTAAACCAGAGGACACTCAGTACAGGGGATGCTGAATTCTCTGGACTGTCTTTGAAATTTTTTTTGTAAATTTAAAGCCATTCTAAAATTTAAAGTTTATTTAAACATTTTTAAGACAAATGTCAGAATATCACCATTTTGCAATACCCCAATGAATGAACATAGACATTAAGCAGCAGTGACTGCTATGATCACAAAAAGAGAATCAGCCAGATATACTGTGTCTCCTGCTATCTTGCCAAAAGAGTTAAACTTGAGTCTGGTCCAGTTTCTGGCTCCAACTGTCAGTTTGCAGGAAACAGACGACAGAGGAACATGGTGCTTTGCACCATGACCAGCAGAATCCACTCTGTCCTATCAATAGTGAAAGAAAACTCCAGAATGAAAAACTAGGAAAGAGAATGTAGCGACATAGGAAAAAATACCCCAACATCACCATCTATTTTTAAAGACTAGAAAGAAAGAAGAGATTCAAAAATAAAAATAAAAAAGAAGAGTCAAAATTAGTTTCATTCGGAAATGATATAGACAGGTACCTGGAGAAGCCAAGATAATCAACTGAAAAGTATTAGAAATAAGAGAATTTAACAAACTGGATTAAAAATAGTAAACAAAATTCTTGCTTTTCTACATACAATAATAACTAGCCAGCAAACATAACAGAATAAAAGATTCCATTTCAAAACGACATAAAGCAAAGTAAAAATTGCTAAGAATAAGATTATTAAAAATATGCAGGATGTGGAAAAATTTTAAACTCTATTGACGAAACTGAAAGGACAATGGGATAGATGGAAAGACATACCCTGTTCAAGACAGGAAAATCTACCATATAAAAGTGTCACTTCCCCCTAATTTTATTTAGTTTAATGTGTTCCCAATAAAAATAGCACCAGCTCAACATCCAAATAATAGGAATTTCAGAAAGAAAGAACCAAGAACATGGTAGGAAAAAAAATTATCAAAGAAAAATACAATTGCTCGAGCAAAACATTCTAGGTTAAAAGAGCCTTTTGAACTCTCAGTACAATAAGTAAAGAAGAGAAAAAAAAGACCCACACCAAGGCATATGATTAAGAAATTATAGAACAAAAGTAATTAAAGAAAAGCTCCTAGAAACTTGCAGACAGGGAGAAAAACAGATTATAATCAAGCCAGGATCAGGACTCAGAAAGGCATCAGACCTCTCAGAAACCAACCTTAACTAGAAGACATCAGTGGAGAAACCTCTTCACAATTCTAAGGAAAAAGAATTTCTATTTTATAATTAATATCCAGCTGAGTAACACTTAAGTATGGGGATAAAACAGTGACTTTCTCTTAATGCTTTCCTCATTTAAAAAAAAAAAAACTATGGTGGAGAAACTCTAACATATTTAAAAGTAGAGGAGACAATAGTTTAATGAACTCCCATCTACCTAATACCCAGATTCCACAATTATCAGATCAATCTTGCTTCATCTACATCCTACCACATTTCCCCCTCCTCTCCTATCCGTGTGTCTCTCTAAGAGATAAAGACTTTAAAATATAAGAATAATGTCATTATTACATCAAAAATAAAATGGAACAGCATCATCAGATGTCCAGTGTTTAAATTGCCTATTGCTTCATAAATGTCACACACTTTTTAGAATCAAGATCCGTATAAGGTCCACACATTGTAAATTGTTTGTTTTCTAAATCTTTTAATCTCTCACTCTCTCCTCTATCGTTTTCTGTGAAGATTATCTTCCTGCAAATGCATTCTTCCCCCTTGAAATGTATTTGTTGAAGAAAAGTGGGTTGCGTGACCTGTAATGTTGCCCGTGTTCTAGATTATTTTGCTGAAGACAGTAATCCCCTCTGTCCTCTCTAGTTCCTGAATATTGGTGTTTGTACTCAGAAGAGAACAAAGACTTCCCTTGACATGCTTCCCCAGGAAGCTAATGAGGATGCGTTCCACTAGAACCATGGACAGACCAAAGACCTGGGGTCCAGCCAGGAGAGGCATGGATGACCTCCCAGATGACATGGAGGTAAGTCCCAGAGGATGTGGAGGTGAGTCTCGGATGACTGCTGTTTAACAGACACAAGGGGCAAAGTCCTGGCTGAATCAGGAGAAGACTGAGAGTTCCAAGGAGAAGGCCTCCGAGAAAAAACTGAAATTGTTGTTACACCTGACGTATTTAATCATGCTGAGAGCAGACTTTTAACTCTATAGCAGAGTTTAGGACTAGTCATATAGGAGACAAAGAAATAGAAAAAATATCATCATAGAAGAACAGAAGTATAAGCATAGTCCACTGCTGGTTCAGCCACGAATAATATTTACCCCATCGTAATAATGCAAATGCTGAATATTGATTTAATTTAGAAGAGCCATATAATTCTCTTGAGAGGAGAGAAGGGAAGAGGCTTCAAGGGGAGTCAGATCTTACGCTTGCCAGGAAAGCCCACCTTATAGTACTTATTACTGGAATGAGATTGAATTCAGCAAAGATTCTGTTCCTATTTGTCGTCTTCATTAATGTAAGTACCCTTATTCATATAAATAAGTAGGTGGGAATGGGAGGAGATTTGTTACAGCATTTCAATTCTTTGAACACCTTCCAATTTTATGTCAAAACTCACAAAGGAAGATATCATCAAATAATTGAAATTTAAAACTCAAAAAAATTTCCTGTGACAGTAATACTCCAAGTGTTCACACACTTCTTAATTAAATTTAGTTTTCTGGATTGGATTCAGATTACAATGATTAATAGTAGTTATTTTATCAAAATGATGTATCATTCTATGCATTATAAATTTTGATAAGCAATTATTAAACATTGAAGAATTAAGACATGCACTTCCAAAATGTTATTTTCAATTATTTGCTTTCCAAAAAATGGAAGCAGGCATTGTGGTCACAGGAAAGTTTTTAGTCTTTCATTGCAACGATCATTCATACTCTTTATTACAAAGAAGTGTATCTGGTGATGAATGCAGCTTAAGTATTTTATAGTAGGACAAAGTTATTGGGAAGACAGAAAGGAATAGGGTGCTGGCTGCTGGGGGTTAGGGGCAGGGGCTTGGAGCTGGAGACCCAGGATCTAGGAACTGGATGTTCTGAGAGGTAGAGGCAAAGGATTCAAGGCTGGGGACTAGTGTCTTGGAGTAACCCCTCTCTGCACCCACTCTCCCTACTCAGGACCCCAGGACCCAGTTTCTTCTCCATATGCTTTTTAAAAACAGCTCTGGAAAAAAGACATTGTTCTATTTTGTCATTATGCACATCATTTTTTCAATATGTTCCATTTTTCCATTATCCCTTCCAAATGCTGAAAGCATGTAACCATCACAAGAACCCTCTTGCTCTTCAAATGGGACTTGGGGCAGCAATGCCCTGTGAGGAGGCATTTACACCCACCTGCTTAGGATCAAAACCCAGTGAAGCGGGTGTTTTATGAGCCCAGGGCCATGTGTCTCCTGGCAGGTCTCCTCCATTCCCCTCAAGACAAGGGACCTGAACAGGGACACCAAGAGCACCTGACTATTACAACCCAGGGTTTCCAAACTGGGCTCTCAGAACCTCACGGGGAACCTAGAGGTTGGCTCCCCTCTCTGACCCAGAAGTGCTGACCTCTTTCTGGAAGATCATAGGGAAACGGAAATGTTAGGATGCTGGGAAACAGAAATTGGCCCAAGGGTTTCTCCCACCATTTATTCCCTATCAAAATGCAGAACTAATTAAATAGATAGCATTTTCTAATAATAACTCAATGTTAGCAATGCCGCTTTAGCAAAATATAATCTGTCATTAAATTATTGTTTTTAATTTGAGTTTTGTTGGCTTTATCGTTGAAAATTTATTTTGGTTTTATATAGCCATAGGCATATGTTATATGTTTGTACTTAGTATAAAAATAATTTAAATTCACACAGGGGGTCTGCTAGTTTTTTTTTGTTTGAATGGGGTCCGTTCTTAGCTCAAATTTGAAAAACACTCCTTTAATGTATTGTCATGAGAGAATGAGCAGAGATGCTGTAAAGAGAAAAGGAAAGCCAGACCTGGCTCAGACACGCTCAGCGCAGGTGCTGCCTCAGAGAGGGGCTGCAAAGTGGACAGAGGGTGTTCCTGGGGGCCTGTGGGTCGGGTATGGGAGGGTTGTTCTGGGAATGTATAAGGGGGTAACTGAGCCATCACCCTGCCGTGCTCAGGGCTCTCAGCTGCTACTGACAAAACCCCCAACTCAGACCCAAAGGGAATGTCCTGGCTTCAGGAGTGACCCATGCCAGCTGGAGTCTTGGGATATACTCATCATCCTTCCCTCCTGTGTCCTACTGCCCTCTGCATCTTAGCTCCATTCTGGATACCCCCATGGGGGATGGAAGCAAAGCCCCAGTTTAATATCTTCCCAGCTTGGCAACCTCAACAGAAGAAACCTTATTTCTGCCACTGTCCATGTTTCAGGCCCAGCACATGTGGACCAGCCTGTGTCCAGGGAATGGCCCAGGCCTGAATCCTGTGCCCACCTGTGGCCAAGAAGACAGGCTGGCACTACCAAGAGGGCATGAAGGGGAGACTACACTGGCCAAAGGCAATAGCTCCATCCTTCTCCATCCCAGGCATCCCAGGGTGCCTGCTGAGCAATGTTGCTATAAAACCCAGAACCCAGCAACACCAAGTCCTGGCAGAAGGAGTGGTGCCCTGTGGAAGGGTTAAAGGAAAAATTATTATGACATTTGTTAAAGCAGTAAGGAAGACTTTTATTCAAGACTTTGCAATAAGAGAGAGACATAAGGCTCAACTCTGTATCCGGCAAACACAGTGGGGATTTAGAGCCAAGGAGCAGGGTGAGGGGCCAGTGGATAGAAAATTACTAAGCAGAGATGTCAAAGGTTGGGGGTGAATAACTTGATCAGATATCAAGGGTAGAGTGTTCTCTCTAAAGTGACTTCATGAGGACTCCAAGAATGGACTCAGAAGGCCAAGGTCAAGGCCTACTTGAGAAGAGGGCTTACAGGAGCCTAGCTAACATTTGGTAAAGGGGACAGCCTTCATCAGAAGGGCTGCCACACTGGTGCTTGTGGAAGAGAAGGCCCAGCGGAGAGGAACTTCTGGTCTCCAAGGTGGGAGGCAACATCAGCTGCAAGGATGTGTTCCTGGGCAAGAACATCCCCACGGAGGTCTTGGGGCTGCCCTGGGGGGTGGGGGTGTAGGAGAGGGAAAATAAGTTTCCTTCTACCTTCCTAGGTTCTGTGAGGCTCCCCTATGATAAAAGACAGATTAACAAGAGAAAAAACAAATCAAAGTTTCATAACATGGATACCTCCTATATACTGGGGGACACCCAGGAAAACAGCAAAACTCACTTAAATGGCCCAAACCGTCACCTTAAATATCATCTTCATCTAAAGGCAAAAGAAAGATGCTGGCAGGTGGGGAGGCTTATTTTGGGAGGTGATGAGGAAAAGCACAGTAAACATGGGTAAGGTTGTCATTCAGATTTAAGTCAGGCTCACTGATAAGAGTTTCTTGGGACTTGTCATCCTTTCCTGATACAGAGAGGGACGTCCTTACAAATGGAGATTTCCCTCTTAAATGTAAATTTCTTTTACCAAAGAGTAAATTTGATTCTGTTTTTAGAGCTTTATCTTTATTCTACGCTGTTTTTAGAGCTGTGTCTGCTTTATCTCAAAAATAATCCGTTTAAAATCTTTCTTACACCAAAGAGGCATATTTGGGGAGATCACATTCTGCTACTCTTCAGGGACAACCTCTAAAAGTGTGAACTATTTAAAATGAAGGCAAAAGATTACAGCGTGCCCCTCCAAACCCATAAGGGATCATTGCCTGACAAGCCTGAGGGTCACCTGCTGCTCTAGAGAAATGTAACCTGGTTTGACATATTGTTGGCATTCTGTGGACTACTGATCATACTGTGACCTTAGGTACTGACTTAACAGACGATTCATATGTCATAAATGGTTTCTGCCCGGTGTTAATGGTTTTCTTGCTCTGTGGACAGCAGCCAGTTCTGTACCTAATTCAGCACTCTCATCTCTGCATCCTTTCCTTCACTGGCTGTACACACGGGTGTCATTTTAAACCCTTTCATTGCTTAGGCAACGGATTTGACCAAGTGTTTATCAACCAGTTTATGCAAATGCTGGAACAAAGCTCTAACAAAGGACGAAGGTCACTTACAGTAGGATCTGGGCATTCCACCAGCGGAAGAGTTAAAATACAGTGGTGGTGGGGGTGGGGGTGTTGCAGGGATTTTCTGGGTCTCCGCAGGTACCAGTCTCTGCAAGGGCGGTGGGAACACTCTATTTGCATATCTCACACTTTCCTTGGTTTAGAACCTTATTGATTCAAATATGCAAAAAAGCCTGGGGCAGGGACTGAGTAGGTGTGAATGACAGCCTGATGGCTCTGCTTAGCATCAATTAGCATTTCAAAAAGTGTCAAGTTGCTGCAAGACCTTTTTTTAATTGCTGCTAATCGGAGGTTCTAGAGGGACCAAGGAACTATCTGAAGGTGCGAATCCCGAATCCCGTGCAAGAAGAAAGGTATCCTAAGAGAAAATCAGGGGGTGGGTGAAACAGGAGAGGAGGTGGGGCTTTCACCGTAAGTATAAAAGGGCACTTATTTCAGGGGATTTCAGAATCCGTAAAGCTTGATTCTTGAGTTTTCCATTCAGTGGAATCTTGGCCCCCAGGCTGGCCACTTGCCTTTAACATCTGCGTGGATAACGCAGAGACAATGCCAAACACTAAGGGAAAAAAGATGCTTTTCTGTTCCTCTGCTGTCATTTTATTGTGTGCTTTTAAAGGAAATAGAGCCCATCACCATAACATCACTCCCTTTCCATTACTGAGGATATTTTCCCTTTGAGCAGCCAAGGGTAGGAGGGGCCAGGAGCGGAAGAGCTGGACGACTTCCCCGGTGTGGAAATAAACAAAGACTCCCCGAACGAGAACCGGCAGGGGCTATTTACTCAGAGCCAGCTATGGCAAGGGAGTCAGTCAGCCACCATCTCTTGTGTTTGGCAGGGACTCAAAGGCAGGCAGGGGAGTGGGAAAGCTTTGCAGTGGAACAAACGGAAGGCTTCAGGTATACTCTAATTGGAGATTGTTGGCCCGGAGAAGCTGGAGGCGGGCTAACTAGAGTGGGCGTCCTATGGGGGTGGTTTGGGGAGCCTATTTGTCTTTCTCAAGTTGGTCCTGAATTGGGGGAGGAGTGACCAAAAAAAGGCTGCAGTCACTGTCCATGTGCTGACTCTCCTGCTGCAGAGGAGGTGGGTCCGAGTTCCAACCTCATATCTGGTCTGGTCATTGTCCACGTGTATATTCAGTCTCTCCCCAGGGTTGTATTTATCATCAGAACTAAGATTAAGCAGGGAAAATGACGTATTCTTGGATTAAGGTAACAGCTCCTGCAAATCTGGAGCACAAATGGCAACCAATAGAGGAAGACCTATTATTACACCTGAAACAGCACTCTCATCCAGGGGTCTGAGGATACACGGCTGCCACAGTGCCTCTCCAGGGCTTCGAGCTCAACAGGCTTCTCAGTGCTCCATTAGGGGCCTCTTACTCCAACAGCACATTCGGTGGGATGCCCGTGCTGTGGCCAGACCCAGGAATGGGCGAGACGCATGCGTGGTGAAGCCAGGGACAAGGGGTGGGCAGTCATGGGGGCATGAAAGCTGATGCTCTCCGATCAGAGCTGGAGGAAGGCCCAGTGATGAAAGACAGATCAATCAACAGAAGAAATGAACCAAGGAGAGCTTGAAAACCAGCATAACTGCTGTCACCATGGTTCACTACGTTGGAATGGAATCTATTTCCTACTCAGAGCAACATGATGGTGAATGGAAGACATGCTCTCAGCAGTGACGGGTCACAGCTGTCCAGAGAGACAGGCTGCCCAAAAGGAACCTCGGGTCCGTTATTTGTCTTTCTCCAAGCGGAGGAACGCTATTGCTTACACTGTGCACAAAGCTGGCATGCTCGGCAGGAATATCTCACTCATCCTTCCCCAGAGCCCTTGAAGCTGGATGCCTAGGCTAGAGAGGAGACATGATGGCAGTGGAGGCCCTTCTTGGAAACCCTGACCTGGGTGGCTTCTGTCTGCTCTACACCTGAAGGAAACCTGGCCCTTGAGACTAAGTGGGGAGGACACTGAATTTAGAGTCAGGAGTTGACCTCAGTATTGCGGGACCCTAGCTAATGCACTTAAACTCTTAACGGTTTATTTTAGGACTTGTGAAAATTAGGGATGACATTCCTGTCTGAGCCAGGTCACACTCATTCTTCTCATCGCAATGGGATAGAAAGCCAGGACTCTGGGAGACAGACGGCAGATGAAGAGTATCTATCTCTGCCTCCCAATGAAAGACACATCCTATAAAATTCACACATTATCTGGTTACAATTTCCCCTGGATCTAGTTTGGCTCACTTGTCTTTAAGAAAAATAACAACAACAACAACAAAACCAAAAACCAGAGAGGGCTATGAATGAGGCTGTGTCCCTGTCACATTTCCTGGGAACAAGGGATCCTGTCTTATTTCTATCTCTTTCTTTGGGGGAGAAACTCTAGGTTAAAGGTGACATCTAATGACAGTGCTCTTCCCCAATGTGGGACACAGTGAGACATGCGTCCCCCTAGTCTTGACTATAAACGTTTTTCAACAAGCAAGCATAATTTCTAAACAAAGAGGGAAAATTAACAGGAAATTTGCAAAATTGTGCATACTTTCCCTTGCTGTAGATACACAGTACATGTCCTGGAAAGGAACGTATCATCCATTGTATAGTTGCTCAAGAAAAAGACAATTGTTCTATTCATCCTATCTGCTGTCAATGAGAAAGAAAAATCTCCAGCCCCAGAAAGATTTTCTCCAAGCCTTCCCAAAATAGTGCCAGAGTTTCTCTACACTCAAATGTTGCACCAGCTTGGTCTGCACTTGCATTCCAGAGACTGGGTGTGATCAGAAAAATATATCTTTCCTGTGATGAAAATGATTCTCTTCCTTGCAGACAGGGATATGTGTTGACAGAGGAAAGATAAGGTTCTTGATCAGGTCTCGGGGAAAGGTGGCCAGGAATAAAAGACCCAACATTCTCTTCCTGCCCAAAGTGAAGCTTTTGATCTTACCAAAGGGAGAAACATGCAGAGGAAGGGCAAGTGGCCCACAGAGCCACGTGGGGTTGAGCCTGCAGGGGACAGGACAGTGGAGGCAGGTGTGTGCAAGCTTCTCAGTGTCCCCGCAACATCACCCCATCCTGGCCTCGGAGCTCACCCAGTCTCCTCAAAGCTGACCCCGCTGGCCACAGCCAGCCAGTTAAGGGACTGGCTCAGGGTCACTCTGACCCAGAGACTGTGGTCATGGTTCATCCCAGTTTGCATCCTGGATAGCTGTTCCAGGAAAGAACATTTGAGGACCTATCTTTAAAAATTCTGGCGGGGAAGGGTATGTAGCTCAGTGGTAGGGCACTGTGCCTAGCATGCACAAGGTCCTGGGCTCAATCCCCAGTATGTCCATTAAGAAATAAATAAATAAACATAATTACCTTCCCCACCCTCTAAAAATTAAAAAGTAAAAAAAAATTTTAAATAATAATAATTTAAAAAAGAAGTTTGGGAGACAGCAGTATCCAGAGTTGTCCCCATGTCCTCAAGCAAAGATCCTGCCAGCCAGCGTGTCCAGTGAGTTTGAAGAAGGCAAAAAGGACCCAAGAGTCAGCCTGCAGAGCCTGCTGCCGAGCAGGAGGGCCAGTGAGGTGGCTACTGCTGATTCCAGAAGCTCTTATCACCCCAGCAAATCTGATAAGACGAAATTCAGTAGTGACAAATGTGAGGCTCCATGTATGAACTCAATGCAACAGAATCTCCAGGAAAGAAAATTAAAAATTTAACTTCTCTTGTACACTTTGATTGGAGTCTTGGTGGATTTATGCAGAATCTTGGAGCTGAGGGAAACAGAAGAAATCATCCAGCCCAACCAGTCACAGAACAGATAAGGGCGTGGACCTGGAGAGACTGTGACCTGCTTTTCAGTGCCGTCCCCAGCTCTGACAGAAGTGATGCCGTGGTGTGTGCCTGTGTTTGGTGCCGTGTAATGAGTCGGTATAGACCAGTGGTCAAGAGTATGAGCTTTGGCTCCAGTTCTGTCACTCACATGCTGTGAAAATTTGCACAAACCATTTAACCTCTCTGTTTCCTCATCTGAAAATAGGATAAAAAGTCAGTGATGGCTCACAGCAAATTTTCAGTAAGTGTGAGATATTATTTGCATGTTGTGTTTGGTACTTTCTGGAACTCTTCACATAAATGAATATAGATATACATTTATAAATATATCTATTTGCACAAGCTATTTAACCTCTCTGTTTTTTCATCTGAGAATGGGGTAAAAAGTCAGTGTATATGTATGTGCGTGTGTACAACTGTAGGCTGAAGAAGACCAAGGATCTGACTCTGAAAAAAGTCCCTTTGAAAAATTTAACAGGTTTCAGCTAAATGCAAATTCAACAGGAACTAAGGATGAGACTAGGCTGCTAAACAAGCTAATGACACTAAAATTTCCATTACAATCACCAAGAGAGGAAATGGTCTCAATGTCTTTTGGGTAAATCAGGCCATGTTTAGATCATGGTCTCAGCTGCAAATCACAGTGGCTGTCACCAAGCTGACATGTAGGATGGTGGGAAATCTGGAAACCTTGTCCTGTAAGACAAAATGGAGGCAGTGTGGAGTACGTAGCCGAGAGACTACTTGGTGCCAGGGGCGGGAACTGATGGAGTATCTAAAATGTGTCATGAGGATGACAATGATTCAAACAACAAAACCAGGACACTAGATGGACGTTAAAGGGATGACTAGTTCACTGCAATATAAGGATGGAATTTTTAGCAGTCACAGGTCGTCACAAAGACATGGTTTTCCATGCTGGAAATTCCTCAGCACAGTGTGTTTGAGCAGTAAACTAGCTGTTGTAAGTGGTCGTATTTAGTAGTTGGAAATGATAACAGCTACTATTATTATCTCTACTTCCTACAACTCTGTAAGGTAAGGAATATTGTCTTCATTTTACAGCTGAGAAAAATGAGGCTCAAAGTGGTTATTTAGCAGGCCCAAGGTCATATATCTAGTAATCGGACGAACCAAGATTCAAATTCAGATCTGATTCTAAATTGCACATTCATTGCATTATGCATGATGTGACCTTCCAGTTCACTGTTTCCCATTTCCACCTGTCTACCTTATTTCTGCCTGGTTGGTCAGAAGTAAATGCAGAATAACAAATTCCTTCATTGCTTTATCTACCTCTGATCAAAAGTTGCTTGCAATTTTTTGAAAGAACTCATAGGATCCCTAGAAGGGAAAATGCAAATATGGAAATATTTGTAAGAGTCAAATTTCTTCAATGTAAATACAAAGATAATACTTTAAACAGATTGGCAACGGCCAACCTATAGAGTGAAATGAACATACTGTATATATTTTGAAATCATATAGACATATAATATTGTATGAATATTATATCCTCTTACTGGAATGTAACTTTTATCAACATGAAATAACCCCTTTATCCCAGAACATGCTTTTTGCCTTATATTCTATTTTGTCTGATATTAATATTGCTACGTGTATTTTTTGTTAATTTTTTCCTGGCCTTTATTTTTCTATGTCATCTTGTTTTAGAGAGATTCATACATTGCACAGAGATAATTTAGTTATTTTTTGTAACCACTCGGAATTTTAATAGAATATAGTCCATTCATATTTATTATGATTACTTAAAGGTTCTATTTATTCTTTCAAATTTACTATAATTTTTTAGTGTTTCTTTTTTCCTTTCCTGCCTTTGATAAGATTAACCGAATTTTGCTTATTCCATTTTGTTCTTTCAGTGGTTTTCCTTAGAAATTTAAAGCACATGTTTAAACATGTATTTCTGTTGATCTGTATTTTTACCTTCTCCCCTGAAAAGGAAAAGAAGTTTAACAAGCTTTTCTTCCCCCCTTATATATCCCTGCCACCATCCATGTCACAATTATCTGGGATTTCAGTTCCAGTAATAAGAATACTGATAATAATAATAACCACAACTAACATTTCTAGAACTTACTCTATTCCACAACTTATAAGCATCTTCTAATCTTACCAACATGTTTATGAGGTTACATAAGGTTATGTTACTTTCCAAAGGTAATATGAGTAATAGTAGAGGTTATATTAATGTTATTCATCAATGCTTATTTAAACTTAATAAGTTTCACTGGTTCCTTTGCTTGTATTTACTGGATCTTTTGGATCTTTTTAAACTTACTTGTTTTACTGAAAAAATAACTTGAGTGTTTCTTTCTGAAATAGTTTAAGCATATTTCTTATATGTTTAACTGTCTTTCTTTCTTTCTTTCTTTCTTTCTTTCTTTCTTTCTTTCTTTCCTTCTTTCTTTCTTTCTTTCTTTCTTTCTTTCTTTCTTTCTTTCTTTCTTTCTTTCTTTCTTTCTTTCTTTCTTTCTTTCTTTCTTTCTTTCTTTCTTTCTTTCTTTCTTTCCTTTTTTTGCTATCACACTTAAAATACTAGTTTGGCCAGATATAAAATTATGCCTAATGTAATTTTCTTTCAGGATTTGATTTTGTTGAATTAAGCTTCCAAGTTGTTTTTGGAAATCCAGATTCTCATTTCTTTGTGTATACTCTGTTTCTCTCCCTGTCTCTCTCTCTCTCAGCTGCACGTTATTTCATTGTGTGGATGTGCCATAGTTTATTCAACCAATCTTCTACGCATGGATATTTGTTTCCAATATTTTATAATCACAAACAGTGCTGCAATGTATATCATTTGCAGATGCATTTTCAAATTATTGAGGTGTATCTTTAGAGTAAATTCATAGAAGTGGGACTGCTGGGTACAAAGGTAAACTCATGAGATATTGCAAAATTCCCCTTCTTTTGCATTCATACCAGCAATGTATAAGAGTATCTGTTTGTCCACACCGAAATAAGCAGAGTCTTTTTATATTTTTTAATGTTTGCCAATCTGATATGTGAGAAATAGTACCTCACAAGAGTTTTGACTTACATTTCTCTAATTATAAGTGATTTTTAACACCTTTTTGTGTGTGAGAATTGTCTATTCATATTTTTAGTCCATTTTTCTATTGAGTTCTTTGATCACTTTTCTTTAATTAATTCCTTATCTATAATACAGGTTGCAAATGTTTTCTCTCATTTCATCATTCATGGTTTAACTTTACTTACAGGTTTTCTGTTTCATTATACCATGCAAGGTTTTTTTCTTTTTAAATGTAGTTACATTAATCATTTTTCTTTTATTGTACCTACATTTTGAGTGATAGTTAGAAAGCCTTTCCCTGTGTCTAGGATTAGTTTTCAGTGTTTCTGTATTTAAGATGGATCTCTCCTCCAGGCAGTTTTTCCAAGTCACCTCCTCTCCCAAACAATTCTCCACAAAGGACTGCAGTGCAAGCCAGAGAGATAGCGCTGCTGGAACTCAGTGTTTATTTTCCTGCCGACAGATTACTTGGAGTTTGTCATGTCTTCTGTCTCCTAGTTACCCCAAAGGCATCTGTTTCATATGGGTTTTGCTATTGCTGTTGCTCTTAAACGCTCTTACGCGTTTTGCAGGATATACGGAGTGATTTGGGTTTATGCAGCTGCCATTTCCCTGGGGCTACCTGTAGCTCTCAAGATCATCTTTTAACTCCTTGAATAGTATTTTAAATCCCATATTTGATATATCAATTGTGTGACTCTCTTGTGGGTGTGTTTCTATGTTCATTGCTTCTTGAGAGAGGATTTCCTTTTGCTTCTGATAGGCAGTTAAAGGTACTCTCAATCCCAGGCCATCTTAATCCAATGAGGGATAAAGAGAATTCGAAATGGCTTCAGTTCATATGCTGACTGATCTATTTCTGGTTCATTCTTACTCCTAGGATGTAGCTCAAGCCAAAGACTTGGAGCTTAGCAAAATCTCTTTCTGGTAGAATCTGAACTCCCATTTTCATTCGTTCTAGTCAGTGAGTCTACTGAACTCCAGGTTCTGCCTTCAAATATATATTTCTCTATTTTGCCCAGTTCTTCTAGTTTGGTCTCGGTGGAAGGATTGGGTCAACAACTTACTCTGCCATTGTCAAAAATACCTTCCATGACATTTTCCTTGTTTCTTCAAGAATCAAACTGAGACTAAACCTCCAATGACAAGATAAGCACCAGGGATGTAATGTACAGCATGATGGCCATAGTTAACACTGCTGTGACACATATGAAAGTTGTGAAGAGAGTAAACCCTAAGAGTTCTCAACACAAGGGGAAACATTTTTTTTGCTTTCTCTTTTTATTGTATTTTTATGAGACGATGCATGCTAACTAAAATTTTTGAGGTAATTATTTCACAATATATGTAATATATTAACAATTAAAAAAAGAATCAAAGTAAGGCCAATTTTGCGAATTCATCTGTCCGGCCTGTCACTCTTCTTTTGTAAGTGAACAGAGGACATCAAGAAATCAAGACACTGCCACCAGCTGCATCTGAACATTGCCCTTAGTTTTTGTCTGCTAGTGTGGACGTGGCTCCTCTTTAAAATGATAAAAGAAAATATACTGATTGCATTAGTTTCTCGTGGCTGCTGTAACAAATTGCCACAAACCAGGTGGCTTAAAACAATAGACATTTATTCTCTCACAGCTCTGGAGGTTACAAAGTCTAAAATCAAGGTGCTGACAGGGCCACGCTCGCTGTGAGGCTCTTGGGGAGAATCCTGCCTTGTCTCTTCCAGCTTCTGATGGCCCCTGGCTTCCCTTGGCTTGTAGCCATGTCAGTCCCATCTCTGCCTTCTTCACATGACCTTCTTCCCTGGGTCTCTATGTTTTCTGTCTCACATCTCCCTCTTCTGTCTCTTCCGAGGACAGTGGTCATTGGATTTAGAGTCTACCCTAAATTCAGGATGGTCTCATCTCAAGATCCTTAACTTAATAACATTTGCAAAGACCCTACTTACATATAAGGTCACACTCACGGGTGCTGGGGGTTAGGACGTATATCTTTTTGGAGAACACGATCCAACCCAGTATACTGATCACACACACTGGTCATACGCTGGCCACTGTGCTGAAGCCAGGATGAGTCCATTTTGCACTCACAACAACACTGAATAAATACTATTATTTCACCCAGGTACAAAGGAGGAAACTGAAGTTACACTCGAAGCTAAGTAACTGGCTCAAGATTTCACATCTAGCAGTTTAAAGATTTGGAATTCAGACCCCAGGCAGGCGTTACCCTCAATCATGACATTCTAGCACATCCTTAGGCATCAGACTTTGTGGAACTGCTACATGCAAGGGGACCAGGACAGAGAACAGCCAGGTCTCATGCTGGAAACCATGGAGAAGAGACTACAAAAGGGGCACGAGCTGGGGAACCTTCCCGCCACCTCCCCCCCACTCCTCTCCACTTCCTCCGTTCTGTCTCCAGGCTTTTACTGGCTGCTATTGGTCTCCAGGTCCCAAGTAAGGTGTCCGTCAACTTTTAGGGCCCGCACACACCTTAGTTAGGCTTGTTTTCACTGTGAAAATCCGAGGTCTATACAATACTGATCTATTAAAGCGCCTGCTACTTACGGTCTGCTTGGCATATAGGACAGTGATCCTACGGGAACTTAAGAGACAATCCTGAGGCACAGCTGGGCAGCCTGGGGATCAGAGTTGGGAGCCGTCAGGTCCTGAGGCAGCTGAGAGCTGGCTGTCCCCTCCCTCTCCCCAATGGGCCACAAGGCCTCAATCTCTCCTCTTCACTCCACTCATTACTAACCCCACCCCTGCCAGTCCCCGTGGGTTAAGCGCCCTCTTTCCATGGCCTCGCCTCCCTCAGTGGCTCACTATCCCCTCGTCCTTCTTAGTTCAGGTTATTGGGAAAGAGAGTTTGTGTGACCCAGTTCCTCTCCCTTTGACATCACACCAGAGTCGTGGGCAGTATGCAAATCGGCAGCCTTAAGCCATGTGCCACCCCACCTGGTCAGCCACATCTAGGAGGAGGGACACATGGAGACTGACATCACATGGGGCCAGTTACAGGTGCCACAGGTGTGGAAGTCAGTCTGAGGAGCAGCCTTCTCAGTACAGCGCAGCCACCCCGATGCACTCACCCACACCCCACACACGAACACAGACCACATTTCACCCACCACGATGTTCCCCTCAGGATGAAGCAAATTTGGGTGAGAGACTTAAACCCCTGCCCTGTGAGTGTCTAAGGACCCCGAGCCTGACTACCCCTTGGTTTCTGACCACAGTCCTAGAATGAGGCCCATCACAGCCCACCTTCACCCTAGCCCACCACTGATCTTAAGGACCTTAAGGAATAAGGACCCTGTGGTCCTTATTCTGAGGCTGGTTCTTGTCCCGTGTGTAGTTCTGCATGGAGCCTGCATTATTTTCCTATTGCTGCTGTAACAAATTCTCACAAACTATATAAATGTATCATCTTACAATATAATATAAATGTAAATGTATCATCTTACAGTTCTGTGGGTTAAAAGTCTAATGCAGTGCTTGCTGGGTCAAAGTCAAGGTGTCAGCAGGACCGTGCTCCTTTCCGGAGGCTCTAGGGGAGAATCTGTTTCCTTCCCCCTTCCAGCTTCTACCGGCCACTCTCGTCCCTTGGCTTGTAGCCCCTTTCTCCAGATTCCAAGTCAGTAAAAGAAGTTGAATCCTTCTTACAACACATCACTGTGACCTTCTGCCACTCTCTCCCACTTTTAAGCACCTTGGCGATTATACCAGGCTCACTAGGTTGACTCTCCCAGTTTTAAGGTCAGCAAATCAGCAACCTTAATTCCATCAGCCGAAATTCTCCTTTGCCATATAATGTAGCACGTTCACAGCTTCCTGGGATGAGAAGGTGCACATCTTTGGGGTCCGTTATTCCGCCTAACGCAGAGGTCAGCTACCATTTCATTAGGTCCTACTATATAGAAGGGACTGTGGTGGAGCCTCATTGTGCCCCAAAGTAGGTAAAAATTGAGCAGAGAGACGTGGGCCACTAGACAATACATAAATACATACATCGTTACTTACACAACACACATGAGCATTCCTGTGTGTATACACATACACGCACACACACAAATAGTGGGCCAGGAATCAGGGGTTCAAGATACAACTTATCCAGAACACAGGGAAGGGGTGTAAAGATCAGCTTTAAGAAGACTGTTTTACTAGGATCCTACGACCGGGGACTTGGTGACTTTAAAAAAGCAATTTCATTAGAACAATTCTGATGGCAGTAAAATGGAACAGAGATCGGGATTGAAAAGGAGGCGAGAAAACCAAGGTCTGGTGGGCACCACTCACAATCCAGAAATTTACAAAAAGGAAAGAAAGAAACAGGACTGTAGCAAGAGCCTTTTTACCCCAGTTGTTTGTTCCTTTTTGACCCTTCCAAGATCGCGGCCCCACAACGTATTTAACCTGGGACCTGGGAATGCTACAGAATGAGAGGGTTATGGAACCGAAGCACAGAAGCAGAAGACAGCTGCCTGGCTGCTCAGGTGATGAGTGACTCTGCCAGAGGTTAACGGTACCTGATGCTTGCCTTAATCAGAAAGGACCTAAGTTGCTCTACATAGAAGCAGGGGTCCCATCAGCTAACAGACAGCTGCTCAGAAGGACACTGAAGAGAATTTAAAGAAGAGACTATTTACAGAGGGTAGTGTTAAGAGAGCTGAGAAGCATGGAGAACCCCTAAATTAAACCCCTAAATCTCAAAGGGCAAGGGGAGGGAGCTGTTACTGGAACCCAGTGAGAGGTAGAGCCCAGGAGGAAGCTCTGCTTGGTGGGAGCTGAGCAGCCAGGCTGGATGGGGTGGAGGTTAAGTATCCCCACCTCTTTGCCTCACCACCATCTGATCTGCGGCCGGTGCCGCCCACCAGCTGATCCAATCAGAAGCCCGAGGGTAAGACAACCCTCAGCTAATGCAGCCCTTAGAAGTCAGCCTTCGAGGGCACAGAATGGGAGGGAAGCATGGAGCCAACAGAATATCCATCCCTTACCCGACCCTGGCTTACTCCTATTTCCAGTAGTTCTAGAAATAACTGGGATTTGGCCAAGCTCTTTGCAGAGACAGCAGCTGCAGAAAGTTTCCATCGCTGAAACTAGAATCCAGGGCCCCAGCAGCAACGGAAGGAGGCTCCAAGAGAAAAGAGGAAAAAAGGCAACTGGAAGGGAGAAAAGGCAGCTTGGAGGTAGCAGAGGGGCAGAGCAGAGGATGCTCCCTGCTGTCAAATATCTGAGGCAACGCCCCGGAGCCTTTGTTTACAAATCAGTGTGTAGAGAGCTGTTTACCCACCTTGAGCGCTTGCCCCACATCTGTCATTATTTTGGATAAACTCACGGAGCCATCCACGCTGCTCCTGGGCCCATTCTCAGTCATATTAAAGCACATTTTAATTGCCACATTTTCTGCGGCAGAGAAAGGCTAATCTGAATGCAGCTTTAAAACCAACAGCAATCAGCAGAGATCCATCAATTAGCATCCGGCATTAAGTGAGGCAGAACATTTGCCAAGGCTCCAAGGGCCTCTCCACACCTGAACATTCTACAAGGTTCATTCTCTCCGGTTTGAATAATATTTGGAGCTCTTGACTCACAGTCTTGACTGCCAAAAGAATAACCGATTTTCCACCTTTCTCTTTTCTAACTCAAACAGTACGGCTCCCACAAAGCGCTTTACTCTGGTACACACCTTTTTTTTTTTTTTTAAAGGGAAAAGTATCTGCTTCAAATCACTAATTATAATTTATTATAACAACACTTCCCAGGAAGCAGGGTTTTTGCTATAATTACCACTGAGGAGTAGGTTGGAGCAACGGTTTCTCTAGTTTCAATCAACTTGTTCAGAATCTGTCATTCCCTTGAAACATAACTCACAATCAGATCTCAATTCAAAATGTTATGGAAGCACTGTCAGCTTTATGCTGAGTATGTCTTAGTAGTTTTCTCCTTTTCTTCAGAATTTTCTTTACCTTACGCCACCTTGTCTCATTGAGAGGGAAAGATTTTATCCTCAAATATGAACGTATTTCTGTCTTTTCTGTGATGATGAAAAGGAAAGCTGGGTATTACAGGTAGGTTTCAGGCCTCTCCCACTGGGCTGTGAGAATTTTGAAATGTGTAGCTTGACTGGCATTACTACAATCTATCGTAACGAAGAGACCTCTTTTTCATTTTATCCCGTTGTCGCTGTCCTGAGGCTTGTGCGGATCCTCAGTTTCCTCTTCTATATAGTGGGGATGATAATGTATAGCTTCCAAAATGGCTGTGAATGTTGAGCGTGATCTAGGTGTTAAACACAGGACTTGGCCTACAGTAGGTGGTTCTTTTATTCTTTGCCAGGGAGGAGATGCCACATGGCAATGACCCAAGAGAGCGAGAGAGTAAAGCATTTTTGTTGACGGCTGATCTCTGAGTCTGTGATCGGAACTGCGTGAAATGAACGGTCAACGAGCCAGGCTTCTGGAATCCTCCTTGATCCTTCATTCACCACACAGTTACCAGAACGAAGTGGTGTTAAAAGATTTGAGTCTCATGTGGCGACAGTGACGAGCACTTCTCTCTGTCACCTTCCTATCTGGCTGTTTCTGACTTTCAGGTCATTTGGCACCATGGACTAAGGTTTTCTTCTTCAAAATGAAGTAAGCCTTGCATCTGAAGAGATCCTCATTCAACAAATTCGTGGAAACCTGTGTCTCACCATTCTTCAACTTTATCTGTATCATGAGCTCTTAGGTCCTAAAATATGCATTCTTCATAGGTCCTAAGGACTTAGCCTACTGTTTTCCACTGAGATTTACTGTAGTCCATTTCCCCCAAAATCAGAATATTTATATATATATTCACCTAAAACCAAGCAGCTACAAGATCAAGAATATCTGCCTCTGCCAGTAATTTAACTGACAGATGGAATAAAACTTAACAATCTTTAGACAAAGACAATATAGCCCGGATCCATTACAATGTATTACTTACATGGCCAACATTAAGAAAAAAAATTACTAGAAGATTTGATCCGTAATCAAGAGGGAAAATAATTAACTAAGGAGACAAATGAATGACTCAGATATTCGTATTACCAAACGAGGATTTTAATAAAATAACTACTATGGAGGGGGGATAAATTAGCAATTATAAACTACTATATACAGAATAGATAAACAACAAGGTCCTACTGTATAGCACACGGAACTATATTCAATATCTTGTAATAACCTACAATGAAAAAGAATATGAAAAAGAATATATATATGTATAACTGAACCACTGTACTGTATACCAGAAACTAATACAACGTTGTAAATCTACTATATTTCAGTTAAAAAACTAGTACAAAAATAGTTAAAGAATCTAGAGAAAAATATGCAAGATGGGTGAACAGATGGGAAATTTTGAAAGAGAAAGAGAAACTCTTAAAAAGAACCAAATAATTCTTTATAGAATTTGAAAAAGCAGTATCTTACTAAAGAATTCATTGGAGGGCTTAACTGAAGACTGGACACAGAAAAAGAAATGATCAGTGAAAAAATCAGATAGGTCAATAGAAAGTATCCAAAATGAACTACATAGAGAAAAAAAAAAATAATAAAAAGCAGAAACAGCTAGACTTGTGGAACATTTTCAGTCCAATATACATGTATGGAGTCCCAGAAGAAGACAGAATGGGGAAGAGATATATTTAGAGATGGTGAAAGAAATGTTTTGAAAATTGATGAAATAAGTAAATCTACATTTAAGAATCTAAGTGAATCCCAAGGAGGATGAATACAAAGGCATATTACAGTCAAAATTCAGAAAACTAAAGAAAAAGAGAAAAATCCTAAAAGCAGCCAGTGTGGAGAGAGGCACACGTTACATTCAGGGGAACAATGTCAATAACGACTAACTTCTCATCAGAAGCTATGGAAACCACAAGACAGTAGAATGACCTTTTCAAAGTGTTAAAAGAAAATATTAGTCGACTTAGAACTCTATACCCAGTGGAAAAATCCTTCAAAAATGAAGATAAAGTATAGACATTTTTAGACCAATAAAAATAGAATCTATTTCCAGCAGAACTACCCTGCAAAAGAACGCTAAAGGGAAATGATCCTAAAAAGACCCAGACCCGTAAGGAGAGTCCTGGAAATGGTGAAGATGTGGGTAAACATAAAAGACTATTTTAAATGTTTCTCTTTGAAAAAACAATTGAAGACAAGCTTCTTCTAAAATGTACATGGAAAGGCCAAGGGTCTAGAAGAGCCAGAACAGCTTTGACAAGAAAAATAAAGTGGGAGGCATTTTTAGAACTACTATATAGCCACCGTAAACCAGGCAGAGTGGTACTGCCGGAGGGAGAAACACACAGATCAATGAGAAATTGATCTCACTGAGATCAGATTCAGAGAACCCAGAAACAGACCCATACAAATTATGCCCAAACATTTTTTGACAACAGTACAAAGGTAATTCAATGGAGGAAGAATAGACAGTCTAGTCAGCAAAGGGTGCTGGAGCAACTGGCAAAAACAAAACAAAACAAAAAACCTCAATCTAAACCTCACTCCTTACATAAAAAATTATGCATAATGAACCTCAGACTGAAGTGTAAAACTGTAGGAATTTTGGAAGAAAACAGGAGAAAATCTTTGGAACGTCATTAGTAATTAGCCATGACACCAAAAGTATGATTCCTAAACAAACACACTGATAAATTCAATTTTATCAAAATTAAAACTTTTTTGCTCTATGATGAAAGACCATAACAGTATGACAAGGAAAGCCACAGACTGGGAGACCATATTTGCAAACTCCATATCTGACAGAGGACCTGTATCTAGAACATTTAAAGAACTCACAAACTCAACAGCAATAAAGCAAGCAACCCAATGAGAAAGTGAACAAAAGACATTAACAGACATTTCACCGAAGAGGATTCATGGATGGCAAATAAATGTAAGAAAAGTTGCTCAACATCATTAGCCATTAGAGAGGTGCAAATTAAAACCACATGGAATATCATGACAAATCTATTAGGATGACTAAAATAAAAATCATAATAATAAGTTCTGGTGAGACTGGGGAGAAACTGAATCTGTCATACGTTGCCATTGGGGAAGTAAAATAGAACAACTGATCTGGAAAGCAGTTTGGCAATTTCTTATAAAACTAAATACATACTGATTATTTGACCCAGCACTTACACATCTGGGACATTTATCCCAGAGAAATGAAAATGTATGCTCACACAGAAACCTGTATATTAATGTTCATCACAGCTTTATTCATAACAGCCAAAATATGGGAAGAGCCCATATGTCCTTCAATGAGTAAATGGGTAAGCAAACTGTGGTTCAAGGGAATACTATGCAGCTATAAAAAGGAGAAAAGTACTGATACATGATTCACATTGCCTAGACCTCAGGGGTATTATTCTGACTGAAAAAAGCCAATCTAAAAAGATTACATACAAAAAAAAAAATAAAAACAAGAAGATTACATACAGTATGAGCCCCTTTATACAACATTCTCAAACTGTCCACATTATAGAGATGGAGGAGAAATTAATGGTTGCCAGAGGATAGGGATTTGGGGTCAGCAGGTGACTATAACATGGTAGTACAAGGGAGTTTCTTGGTATTGATGGGACAGTTTTGTGTCTCAACTGTGCACAAATCTATACATGTGGTAAAATTGCATAGAACTGTATATACACACACATACACACTCATCAGTGAAAACTGGTGAAATCTGAGTAAGGCACAGTATTTTACCACTATCAATTTCCTGGTTTCAATATTGTATAGGTAAGATGTTACCACTGAGGGAAGCTAGGTAAAAGATACAGAGAATTCTCTGTACTAATTTCACAACTCCCTATGAGTCCATAACTATTTCAAAAGAGAAAGATTTGGAAAACTATTGACTGTTTAAAGTAAAAGTGGGGGAGGGGGTGATAGCTCAGAGGTAGAGCACACGCTTAGCATCCATTAAAAAATATAAATAAATAAATAACAACCTAATAAATAATTAAATAAAGTAAAAGCAGTAACAATGTATGTAACTTCTATATTATAACAAATATAGAAGTAAAATACACAACAAAAATAGTGCAAAGCAAGAGATGGAATTAAATACAGTTGTAAGATTCTTATATTGTTTGTGTAGTGGTATATTAATTCAAAGTAACTGAGATAACTTAAGGATGCACATAACCCCTCGAACAGCCACTAATATCTATCTATCTGTCTGTCTGTCTATCAAGCACAATAGCTAAAAAGTAAATAGAAGAGATAAGATGGAATACCAAAAAGTACTTGATTAATTCAAGAGGAAGCATGAAACAGGGGCAATGAACAGATGGGACAAATAGAAAAAAGGAACAAAATGGTTTAACTCAACCATACCAGTAATTATGGTAACTATAAACGCACTAGACACTCCAATAAAAGATCATTTGAATTTTATAAAAAAGATTGAATTATATGTCATTTGTAAGAGGTACACATTAAATATAAGGACACAGGTTGGACGCAAAAGGGTTGAAAGAGTCATGTGACACAAATTCTAACCAGAACAAAGCTGGTGCAGCCATGTCAGTAGCAGAGAAAGCAGACCTTAGGAAAAGGGTTCTCACCAGTGAAAGAGGAATATTCCATAATGGTGAAAGCATCAATTTTAAAGCACATGACAATCCTAAATCTATGCACCCAATAACATGCTTTCACAACCAAAAAGCTAAAGCAAAAACTGATAGCGCTAAAAAAATTCTTCCTCCTTGCTTGAATATTTTAACACACTTCTCAGTAATCTCTAGAATAAGCAGACGGAAATATTAGTAAAGATATGGAAAATATGAACAACACTATCCACCAGGTTGAACTGACATTTAGAGAACATGGCACCCAACAATAACAGAATACACATTCTTTGCAAGTCCACATGGAATATTCAACAATATAGACTATTTATCGGGCCATTAAGCAAGTCAATAAATTTCAAGCACTGCAATCATAGAGTATGTTCACTGACCACAACGGAATTAAACTAGAAATCAATTTTTTAAAAAAACAAAATAAGTCTTCACCTATATGTCAGCAGTCTCCCTGCTTCAAGTAACCTAGATGAGATTGTCTCAGACCCTCATTCTCTATGTATGGAAATCTGATATTCCCTCCTGTGTTAGGGTTCTCCAGAGAAACAAAACCAATAGGATGTATACACATATACACGGAAAGAGAGGGAGATTTTTTTTTTAATTGGCTCATATAATTGTAGTGGCTAATAAATCCCAAGCCTGCAGAGGAGGCTGGCAAACTAGAGGCTCAGGGAAGAGATGCTGTTCAAACCCAAAGGCAGTCTGCTGGCAGAATTCCTTCTTGTTCAAGGCAAGTCAGGCTTTGCTCTAGTAAGACTTTGAGTAACGGGTGAGGCCCACTCACCTTATGGAGGGTAATCTGGTTGACTCCAAGTCCACCCCATTCAACTGTTAATCTCATCCAACACTTCTATCCAACAAAACATCCAACAAAAACACTTTCACAGAAACAGCCAGAATAATGTGACCAAATATCTGTTCACGGCAGGCCAGCCAAGCTGACACATCATCACGCTTCCCCGCCATGATTTCTTAAGCTTCTTGAAGGATGAATATTCCTATGGTCACCAAACTAATATTTCTCCTGAGTGAGCTCAGTTTACGAATTATCAGGCCACCTCACGTGTGCCATTAATGTGAAACTCAGCCCTTCCACCAAGTTCCAGCAAAACCAAGAAACTAACAGAAACCCTCTACTCACACAAGGCCTTTGTGAGTGTAATGGACATTAGTGAATGTCAGGGACACAGAACGGGCTCTTTCCAGCAACACAAACTACTTCAAATTGCACAATAAAACCCCTGCCCTCTGACCCACTCTTTTCACTCCCCCTCCCTTTTCTGTTCTCCCCTCCCCCCAAATTATTGTTCATTTCTAATAAAAGGCAATTGGGGTGTTTCTACTGATTCCTTGATTCCTGCCAAACTCACTTTCCATCCCAGGGTGTTTTCCTCAATAAAGGAGTTGTCTGAGAAGAATTCCAGTACCAGCTGTAAACCATCACTTCATCTCAATCCTCCCAGCAACCTGTTTTCCCCATCAGTTTCGTTTAAACAGCCTCTCATTTTGTTCCACTCCCCCTCAAATCATTCAAGGGAAGGAAAAACGCTGAAACCCACTACATTTAAAAACTACTAACTTCCTTCTAAAAGAGGAGGTGAAAAGTCAAGGGATAAACGCATGCTTTCTGCTGAGGACGGGGCAGATGGGGCAGATGGTCCAGATGGTCGTGGCACCGGAAGTTGATCCGGATCTGGTTGAAGGACGCTACCCGGGGGCAGACGCTTTGCAGAAATGTGACCCACAGACTCCAGCGGTTAAGGCTGGGGTCACTCTCTGGACCTTGGGTCCCCAGCCCCCACCCCAGTGCTGTGACTGTCGGATGGTGAAGGCAGCTTGCCTTTGACACCTCCTACCTCCAGACCTGAGGGTCTTCTGTTGGAGATTCTTCTCTGTTGAAATTCACTATATTATTTCATTTCCCTCTCAAGTCCCTGTCATGTTGGAAAGTAATGTAATCAATGAAACCCAGCTGATGCCTGCAGTGGTTTAATCTACCACCTTGCAGAAAATACTCATATTTAATAGACAACTCCTAAAAATGCCATGTTTGCTATTGTTCCGATAGGAAGGCAGGTTTAACGGTGGGCTTTCTCACCAGTGGGAGAGATATTTGGGGACAAATGCCTTCCTTGCCGCCCTTCAAGCCTCACTATGGAGCCTCGGTCACCTGACCTGGGGTGGGGGACAGCTGGCGAGGACCACAGAGCGACCCCAAAGCCCAGCTCAAAGCGGGCCGTGCCCAGGCGGCTGGCACAAGGCACCCGACGCGGACTACGGGTGAGGTGAAGCCCTGCACCGATACTGATCGTGGACCAAGAAGGGGCCGGGCAGGGGCTGCCCACGGACCACTCTGCCGGGCACTGCACCCACCTTGCTTTCCCGTGGTCTCTGCGCTGCCGCCGCGTCGAGTCCAGGGCGGGGAGCAGGCTGTGCTGCGGAACTGCGTCCCTCCGGCTGCAACACAAGACACGAGGGGTCGGAGCAGCGCCCGGGTCCCGTGTTGTAGCCCGAGGTCTCACACGGTGTCATGGTGGGCCCGGCCTGCGGGCACCTGCCCTGCTGCCTCTTCCAGGTGGGCGCCCGGCTTGGCCTTGGGGAGTCCATCTTGCTGTGGACTCGGGTGGAGCAGGCTGCAAAACCACAGAGGTCGGCCTCGGGATGGGGCGCCGAGACCTGGGCTGTCCTCGCGGCAGCAGGAGGGTAAACCGAGGGCCCCAGCCTGGCTGCCTCCCGCACGAGCCCTACCCGGGGCGGCGTGGGTGCTGCGCGCTCCATGCACGCCACTCAGCCTGACGGACCTGCTCGGAGAACGCACGTGCTCAGAGAACAGCCGTGCTCACACATACTTAGCTGTCCACATGCCTTTTCCTTCCAAAAATGAATTATGGCTGTTTACAAGCCACTAATTACAGTTTATTACAACAATACTTCCTAGGAAATGGGTTCTTACTCTAATGCTATGATGAGAATTTTATAAATGCCAGACTAGTACAATGAATTGCCCTGAATTATAATAAATACCTGCGCTTTGGGAGTAAGGCAATAAACACAACATTATTGCTATCCATTTCCGATGGGCCTATGGAGGATTTATTACTTATTTACGGCCTATTTTTATTCAAAAACTCCTACATATCATTTTCATGTGGCTTCTTTCTGGTGAGTCATTTCTGGGTTTTCTTACAAAATAAAAAAGGTCGGTCCAGAATAAAAAAAGCGCCCAACTTCAATTCCCCCAAAGGTGACCCACTGCAATTTCTCCTCCAGACTCCCTGCCGGCTAAACTCTTTGTGGAAATCATGGACTGAGGACTGGCAGAGGAGTAAACTGTGGTGTTGTCCACTCTACTTTTGCTCCAATAAAGCAGCCTGTCAGCCTTGTTCAAGAAGGCAGTAGGCTTTGAGCGCAGGTTGGACATATAAAAGTTTGGAAATTAAATGTCACATGGTTTTCTCCCAATAAAAGAAGACAAGAATTCCACAGACCCACCAAGTAGGAGAAAGAGGAAGAACAATATCGTGTCCACATTTTACCCAGAAACTTAAAACTGAAGAGTTTCAAAGGAAAAAAAAATCCCTTTTCCTGCCTAGATGATCTAAAAGAGTTACAAGGATTGGTCCCAGATGACTTAAATCCTCACCACCGTCTCTGAGTGTGTGTGTGTAGTGCCTGGGAGGCATACACTCCCCAAATAAGTTATCTTTTTCCCAAAACCCCTTCAGAAGCCAGGACTACATCAGGTCCTGGGGAAGCAACAGAGAACACACAGTGGTCCAGGCCCTGCTGGCTGCCTCCCCACTTCTCTCCCTGCCTCTTCCTCTCCAGCAGAACCTGATGGGTGTCCAGGGGCCATGACCCAGCATCCCTTGTAGCTGGTGGCCTGTGACATCGTTTCAGCCATGAAGGATTGAAGCTATTCTTTTTCTGTTGTCATGAGGGCTGATGAGCATAGGCATGTGCTTTTTGGCTTTCGGCCTTCACTTTCTAGAATCCTGCCTAGAATATGGATGTGCTGCCTGAAAGCCATCTTTGGAGCAGGAGTAAGGAGCCTGCGTCCTCCACGGGCCACACCCTAGCCCTCACCTCCTGCCTCCAAGCTTCTAGCTACATCCATGCGTTCATTCCAGGAATATTACCATAGTTGCTCCTACAGCCTGCGTTCTTCTAGACACTGAGGATACAGCAGGAGCAAGGCAAACAAAGACCCCGTCCTTACAGAGGTCACATTCTGGCGGAGACAGACACATAGTATATGAATAAAGAAGCAAATATATGATGGAAGGGAAGACATCTGGGGAGAAAAATAAAGCAGAACCAGGAGGCTGGCGGGTGCAGGGCAGGAGAGGTGCTGCGGTGACCTGAGATCTGAAGGAAGACAGGGCACGGACCATGTGATGTCTGCCATGAGGAAGGAGGGAGGGAGGAAGAGAGAAAGAGCAGACTTCGTCAATATTACAGGCTTGAGAAAAGAATCAGCAGATGGCAGTAGAGACGGAAAGGATTACTGTTTTGTTTTCTGCCCTCTTGGATATTAAATAGAATTGCACTCAACTGTATGGAACAGAAAACTGACCCCCTTAAAAACAGGCAAGAGGCCTCTTTCCTCATTCCCATGCCCACTGGGGAAGGCTCACTGTCCCCTCTGCTCACGTCCTCCAAGATGCTCCCAACTCCTGTGAACTTGCCCTCCCTAAGCTCCTGGAGCGAGGGGGGATTTCAGCCTTCTCACTTACGCGTGCGCTCTCCAGGGTCTCTGGGCTTTTCTGTCCTATATCTCCTGGAATCATTCACTTTCTAAGACTCTGTTGTGTTCTCAGGGCTCAGGACAGGACCTCTGAGAAAGGAGACATGTCACAGAGCCACCATGCAGTGGCCCACTGCTGGCTGGTGAGATCTCTGTTTAGAAAGGCCAGAAACCTGATATTATCTGTCCCCAAGGGGCTGACTTATTCTGACAAAACTCAGAAGAAACTGAAACTCTGCACACGATGACCTTGCCTTTGAAAAACAGCAGAAGCGAGTTGGTGTTACAGTTAAGCAATAAAGCTTTACTTGTCTTAAGCAAGTGAAGGTTTCCCAGCGCTTATCAGCATGTCTGACTGTGAAGATGTGTGGCACCCTGTGGTGTATTTTGAGAAATTAAGGGACACAGAGTCAGGCCGGACCCTGTGGTCATGCAACGGTGAAGGGGCTCAAACTCCAGAGCGCAGCAGAGGGGGAGGCCGCTACGCACAACCCGCAGAAACAGACTCAGAGGCTGTAGGCACGCCCTGCCTGTTTGCATGATGCTAGGAGAGCTTGTCCCTGGAAACCAGCAAGCGACCTGCGGGCCAGGCGAGGGCAGAGCACCAGCCCATGGGAGCCCCTGCACCAGCCCCACAGCACATCCTCCGGGTGCTGTGGGCTGGGCTTCTGAATAGGGGCACGTGGGGGCTCACCTAGAACAGCAGAGGGGCAGGGGTCCCACCTTGGTGGAGGAGAGCAGTGAGCCCAACAGGAGGTGGGCCCGCAGAGAGCTCTGGGCCCAGTCAGGCTGGAAGGTGACCCGGGAGGCCTGAACAGTGGAGAGAGGCAGTGTTGCAGGAAGAGGTGGACAAGACCAGCCTCCTGCCCGCCCTTGCTGCCTGCCTTCCACCCCAACCCCTCTCTTCGTGGACCTGGAGGGAACCAATTGTCTCTCCGACGCCCACACTGAGATGGGGCTGCCTGGCTTGTCTGCACCAACGAGAGATCAGAGTGAAGAGAGAATGGGAATGGGAAAGAAAAGCTGAGAGCAAAACTCAAAGCCCTTGGAGCCCACCTGCAGGATGGAGGACACAGAAACCAGCGCACCAGAAGGGCAGCAGGCCGAGGACAAAGGGGAAAAGATGCTTTGGTTAAATCAAAGAGCGTCGGGAGCAGGTGGAGCTTGTTGCAGGCAGAAGGTCAGGGGTCCCCTCAAGATCAGTGACATCTGGAATGGGGAAGAAAGGACTCAGAAAAATAGGAGCAGAATTGAATTACTGCGTGGCCAGTGGCCTTGGTGAAGGGCGGGCAGATTTCAGGGCAGATGTGGCCCCACCGAGCCTCCTGGCAGCTTCCTCACTGGGCATGGCTGGGATGGCACAGGCAGGGTGGACTGAGGCCTGCAATAAGAGGGCAGTGGGCAGACCCCACCCCGGGCTGTGCATTGGGGGTGCAGGTGTCCCCCTGCAGGGAGAGACCTCATGACGACCTGCCAGGGAGTGTGGGAGGGGAAAGGGCAGGGCCAGAGACCAGAGCAGTGAAGTATCTGCAAAGGCTTGGCCTCCTGGGGAGATGGACTCCTGACCCCTCCACACCCCTCATGGGGCTGCCCTCAGAGTGTCCCCAGCCGGTCACACAGATGTCCTAGTGTGGCAGATTCAGTGGAGGGGGCACCAGAACAAGAGTAGCTGTCACCCATCCCTGCTGGGCCTGGCCCAGGGCCTGACTTCAGGGAAGACCAGGGAACCTTAAGGGAGGTGGTGAAGTAAGGGAAAGAAAGACGGGGCCAAAGGCACTCCTCGTTCCCTGGAGCTCTAGAAACCTCCTGAAGGCTGGCAAATAAGCCAGAGACCGTAGAGCGACTTGAGAAATGACAAAGTCAGAAACGTTTGAAATGGCCATCATTACTCAGGCAGGTGGACGACGGCGGGAGCACCAGGGAAACAGGCCCATTTGCCTTCCATTTTCTGCAGGTTCTTATTTGTACTCTATTTTCTTCTATTTATTTTTATATCCTAAAAAAAAAGCCTCGACATTAAATAGTTACCTTTCATCCATTTGTAATTCTCTCCCTCTGGGGCACCATAAATTTCTTTTATATTATTATCATATTAGAGAACCTAATATGTTTTCTCCCCTTGCCTCGAAAGCATGAGGCTCACAGTTGCTTCCAAAGCAGGATGGAAGACTACAGGTCTGGCTTACGGCATTTAACAGAACGGGCCCATTGGTAAAACCGCTATGCCTAGTTTTGGGTTTTTTCGTTTATTTGTTTTTTAGTTGAAGTGTAGTCGATTTACAATGTTGTGTTAATTTCTGGTGCACAGTATGGTGATTCAGTTATACATATATATTATATATATATATTCCTTTTCACATTCTTTTTCTTATAGGCTATTGCAAGGTATTGAATATAGTTCCCGGTGCTATATAGTAGGACCTTGTTGTTTATCTATTTCTATGCCTATTTTGAATAAGAAAAGAAAGACTATATACTTTAGCTTCTACCATGTTATTTAGAGGAAGAGGCAGAGTGAGGGAGAAGTATTGACCTACAGTTAAAAAAAAAAAAAAAAGAGAGAGAGAGAGACAGAGAGAAAGGAAAGAGAGAGAGAAAAAAGAAGCGTGAATTCTACACTGTGATGTCCTTACTCTGGGACTTCAGACAAATCACTTACACTTTCTAAGCCTCAGTTTCCTCCTCTGCAAAATGGGGATATAAAACCTGTCCTGGCTCTGCACAGGGCTGTTTTTACAGGTAGTGTAGCATAGGGTCTTCTCTGCTACCCCTGAAATGGCAGTGAGCACTAACAATAAAATGTTCTATTGATGTAAGATATTAGCAGAATTATTATTTAAGGAAATTATTCATGCTGAGATTCATTTAATGAACATTTATTGAGCTTCAAGTGTGTGCCTGGCCCTCCCTGTGCCAAGCACTGGAAATAAGGTGGTAAACCCCACCACGTGTTCAGGCCACGGTGGTCAGGTTCTGTTACCTGCAGCCAAATGTGATCCCATTTCATATTTAAAGGGACAGGGGAGAGGTTAAGCGTGTGGGCTGAGCCAGGGCCTCAGCTTTGGAGCCAGAATGTTCTGGGTTCAAAGCCAGTTTATGAGCTGTGTAACCTAGGGACCATTACATAGTCCCTGTGAGAGCAAGTTTCTCCATCTTTAAAATGGGAGTGATGGTGCCGCTTTTATGGGATGGCCAGGAGGGGGCTGCGAAGTCACGTGACAAAGAACTTGCCCCTGGCACAGACGGAGCGGCCAGAAGGCAGTACCTGCCATTGCTGTCACAGACACCAGTGATGCTCTTTCTTTCATGGTGACACAGTTAGAGGTGACGTGATGGCTTACTCCCGGGAGGTGACTCTCAGTCCTCTCCTTGCTGGTGGTCAGTCTAGATCCCACCTGGCTGGGGACTCTCTACTCCCTCCACCTCCAGAAGGCACCTCCAGAAGGATGAACTGAGGATGGACCACATGCTCATGAGAGGTCAGAGAAGGGGAAGATCATAGTGGCCACTGTGTGGCCTGGCTCCTGCACATGGTAGAGCTCGGCTTCCTCGGCCAAATGAACAAACCACAAGGGTCTGACTTGAGGGGTCTTTTTGTTGTTATTGTTGTTGTTTTATTTTATGAGGGGGAGGTAATTAGGTTTATTTACTTATTTACATTTGGAGGAGGTACTGGGAATTGAACCCCAGACCTTGTGCATGCTAAGCATGTGCTTTACCACTTGAGCTATACCTTCCCCCAAGAAGGGTCTTGACCAACTGTAGCAATAGGTTTCGAACTCACGGCTAGGCATGGTTACCTGCTGGGGAGCTTCAGGCCGCATCTTATGAAACCACATAGGATCAGTTCAAAATGGCAAAATGTCATCCTGCAGGTAAGACAGATTTAGTTGATTAATTTCAAAACATTGAGGTTGGAGAACGGGAGAATGTCTTGGAGGCTGGGTCTCCCTCCCTGCTGAAACCCAGACAATCTTATCAGACATCTGCCCTCTCTATCCTGCCATCCTCTGGCCAAAAGTGAGGCTCACCCCACTCCACACTTAACTGACATAGGCTTGCTAGACTCCCTGAAACTATTTAAAAATTTCCACTTCCCCTCTCCAGGCCTTCTACCTGGACCCCTGCGGTGGCCTCCTAGTAAGGGGCCATCATAATCCCATCTATTTGGCCCCCCTAATTCCACCTCTGGTAGTCACTCCACATCCCAAAGAATAAAGCTTCACTTCTTAGCTCTGCATTTAAAAATGCTTTTCAGTCTGGTCTCTGCCCACCTCCAGCTCCTCCTCCATCAATTTCATAGCCCAGAGAAACACTGCTTCCTTGCCCCCTGCTCCCCAACTTTGCCCACACACCGTCCCCTCCTTGGGGCATCCTTCCAAGGGGAGCTCCGGGTCCCTTCTCATTAGACACCCTCATGTCTCACCTCCTCAAGTGCTAAGATTGAACAACATTTTTGACACTTCCTTATACGATAGGACTTTTTAAACAAACAAATCTTTTTTAAATCCCGAGTTATAAACTCCATTACATCAGGAACTGAATCACATATGACTTTGTGTGCCCTATAGTCCCTAAGTTACCTTGAACGTGGAGGGTTTGTAATAAATATTTGTTGGACAAATGAATATTTAATTACTTTATAAAAGTTCCTCTGTTTATCATGAAAATGGCCTTTCTTCCATGGTCACAAAACAATTCAATATCTCAGAAGCTTTTGCTGGTATCATTTTCTTGAGCACAGTTATTAATAATTTGTCTTAAAATGTTCGTTTAAGTGCCGCACATGAAGATAAGAGGTCTGCTTTTCTGTTGGTGCACATCCTCAGCCGTAATTATCTGTCATAAGAGGCATGAAGAGGTGTGAAGATGAAAGCTCGAAAGGTCAGAGATGCCACTTCGAAATCCTGAAATGGGAAGCAATTATCAGCAGCCTTGAGAGCCGGGGTGGAGAGGGCACAATTAATCACGTGTGAGGCTATTTGTTCTCACGTCATAGAATTCTGTCTCCCTCCCCCAGCCCAGCCCAACACACAGCACACGTGCAGTAGAGGCAGCCTTCTCCCTGCTGGCAAAGGGTTACCCACAAATGCACATCTTTGTGGGGGACCAAAGTGTGCTCTTTCCAGGACCAGAATTCCACAACACGTGAGGCTCCAGACAGGACTGCCCAGTCTTCCCAAGCGTGAAAGTCTCACCCGATTCGACCTTCCATGTATTGCAGTGTCATTTTCGTGAACATTATTCAGTCTGCTGTGAAGTCACACTGTGATGTCACACTGTGATTTTCTCAGAAGCTCTGTGCCCTTTCCTCTGACTTTGCTAAAATATTTAGTTTCTGTATCTGCTTTTCATAGTTTGCCAATCTCCCCATGGCTGTCAGATGCTCTGTGGTCACTTTGTGAGGGGACAGCCTGCAGAAGCAATCCCCGCTCCAGCCCGGCCTGTTTACAAAGGCCACCAAGTTGGTCGAGGCTGTGTCTGAGCAAGAACCGTGTTACTAAGGGTGAGAACTACTGGTCCTTGTTACAGGTATTCCCGAAGGTCTGAGGCCTTTTCCTGCTTGCTCCCTGGCTCCCTAGAAAGTTCAAGTTGTAAGCTGAGAGGTCCCAGTTCCAAATAGAGGTGGCAGGCACGCTCTGTAGCGGTGTGTAGATAATCTCCACTTCGTGTTTCAGCACAACAGCATCATCATTCATCATTATTAAATTACTGCCACTAATTTGAATTTTATTGGTTTCGTAACTTTTATTATATTCACTTAGAAATTTGTACATGAGCTGATACGTGTTTAACTAGCATTACAATAATAAAGTCAACCCTAGGGAGACAAGAAGAATTTTCCTCAGTTCTGCCTTGCAAAATCTTTCTCTGACACAGCCTGCTCACTGGGAGGTTTTTCATTGACTCTGTTCTTGCCTAGACGTTATTACTGGTTCAGAGTGACTGGTAGTAAACGTTCGTTCCAAAGACATCTCTGATGACCCACCGGGGAACTAGGTTGTAAGTCTAGAAAGGGGTCACTCAGATCACCCAGGATGTGCTGACACTTGTCTTTTTATTACCATCAAAATATCCACATCGTTTTTAATTAAACTTCTTATTTTGAGAAAACTGTAGATTCACATGCAGTTGTAAGAAAAAATACCAAGAGATGCCACGTATCCTGAGATGCCACGTATCCTGAGATGCCACGTATCCTTCACCCAGTTTCCGTAGTGGTAACATCTTATAAAACTGTAGCAAGCTCACAGCCAGGACACAGACATTGACAGCATCCATGACAAAGCCCGGACCTTAATCAGATTTCACCATCTGAACATGCACTGACTCATTTGTGTTTATTTTTGTGTGTATTTAGCTCTCTGCAGTTTCATTGTGTGTCTAGTTTCCACCACAATCCAGACCTGGATCGGTTCCATCACCACAAGGACCCCTAGAACTACCCTTTTATAACCACACACCTCCCCGCACTGGCTGCACCCACCCCACCCCCTGAACCCATGGCAACCACCAATCTATTCTCCAAATCCATAGTTTGGTCATTTCAAGATGCTTATATAAATGGAACCATACAGTGTGCAACATTTTAGCACTGGCTTTTTTACTTAGTATAATTCGGTAAGATCCATCCCAAGTGTAGTATGTATGAAGAGTTCATTCTTTTTATGGGCGGGGGGAGGGCAGGTATAGCTCAGTGGTAGAGTGTGTGCCTAGAGTGCATAAGGCCCTGGGTTCAATCCCCATTATCTCCATTAAAAAAAAAAGTTTAAGAAATTACTTCAATTAAAAAAAAACCTGTGGACTCCACTTTGCAAAACACTGATTTAGTGACTGACACCAGATAATTAAACTATCAGAAGGTGTCCTCGAAGCTATAAAAAGGGAAGTAGCTAGTTCTGGATGTAAACAAACAAACAAAAACTTAATGAATAGATACTGGAAAAACCTAAAGTTTCAAGTGGTTTTCTGCCTCCCAAACGGTAGAGGCTTGAGGGGTTTCATTGTTTTGGGGTTTTTTGTTTGTTTGTTCGCTAGTTTTGAGGCAGTGTCCTTTGTTGTAGGAAAAACATTCTAAGTGGACTTTTGGCTTTTTAAATATAAATCAAGTCCCTTTCCGCAGGTCTAGAGGAAAATGTGTGCAGTACAGGGATGGTGACTTCAGCCAACTACACCTCTGGAGCTCCAACTTCAGGGCCCCGTCTCTTGCCAGGTCTCTTCCCAGACCCTGGAAGCCTGGTCACATGTCTCTGTAAGTTTTTTCTAAGTAAGGTTTTTACCATCATTGAGTAAGGCCGTTACCTGGATCCACTCCAAACTCCCTGTATCACACCCTTCCAGCCAGGTGACACTGGAATGACCATGGCATTTGGGGGATCCAGCAAGGGAGATAAGGATGCATTTAGTTTGGATGGTGGGATCCACTTCCGTGGCCTGCAGGCACTTCCACGTGTCCTTAAGTTATTGCCAACCGACTGCCCTTATACACAAATGTCCCCGAGGAAGCGTCCTGCCACCCTCTGGGTGGGCTCCCCTGGCCTCCATGAAGATTGAAGGCCTAGGGCCATCTTATAACATGAGCACATCTTGAGGGCACCCAGCAACAGGAGTATGTGGGGTTGGAAAGATTGGAAATGTACCCAGCCAGGAGTTGGTCTATGGAAAATCCCTTGAATCACCAGACGTGTAGAATTGTAAGCCGAAGGTTCAGTTCTCATCGACACCAGTCAGAACGGACCTTCAGCCCTGTCAGGAATAGTCTCGATAATGAAGCTCATACAATTATAAACATACCATACTCTTTCCTCGTTTTTGATAAACTTTCGTCAGAATCTCCTTGTTCGTGGGACATGAACCTGTAAATTACTGCCAGCACAGAGCACATCTCTGTGGACGTCACATGTCTTAGGTACCCCAACACGTCAGATCCATTTTAAAATACCTGACACAACTTGTCTTGATGAAGTCTGTGCTTTCAGATGAAGTACATTTTGATCAATCATGCACAAGGAAATTATGCTAATTGGAAACTGTGCCAAATAGAACGTATTATCTTTTTATTCTCTCTGCAGAATATGATAGGTGATCAAAGAGCATGCAGCCCCGAAAAACGTAGAGACGTCTCAGGCTGTCAATTAAAATATTAGGTCATTTTCCTGGATTTGGTGCTATTTCAGGCGTTCTTTTTAAGCGTTTAAAAATTTGAAGATTGTTGTGTTTTTTTCCTCATTCTATATAAATATTCATTTTTGTAACTAATTTGTATTCACAGTTCTGGAATGAGCCCCACTCTGAAGACTTTCTTCGGGAGACACAGGGCCACTGTCTGGATGGACTCAGGCTGTGAACTGTCGCTGCTACTGGGTTATTATCTGGGTTATTTGGGTGGTTGTTTTCAGGGGGCCACAGTGAAGGTTCAGACTGTGAGAAAGGCACAGTCGTGACTTCTGTCCCCCTACCCCCTGGAGGAGGTGATCTGGCGGTCTCAATTCAGACTGTTCAGGACCGACTTAGCTGGAAGTGAGGACGTCGCACCTTTGTACCTCATGCCTTTGGAGGCCACAAGGGAACTGTGGGTGAAAGCACGTTTCCCTCCTGGAGACTGGACCTTCCCACTGTCCATCATCCTGGGGCTGGAGCAGGGGCTCAGGTCTGGCCTGAGAGTCGGGTGACAGACATGCGGTCTGCTGTATGAGCGGTGGTGGTGTCCAGACCTCTCTCGGCCAGGGGACGAGCTGGCCCTTCCTGGCAGGGCAGTGAGTGGCCCTGGGAGGGTCCCTGAGGGAAGGCCTGGCTCCGTGGGCCCTGTGAGCCACCTGATCCTTAGGACTTGCCAGTTGCCCTCTGGTTGTGTCCCATATACTGCCCTGGGGCCTCAGGAAGGCCGGCGTACTGTCCCATGGCAGCCACTCTGTGGGGACTCACAAGATGGCCTGTCTTACTCTCAGAGCCTGTAGCTTTAGGGAGAGTAGCGAATCCTGAGGCCGAGGTTCCCAGAGGAGGAGGCAGTGGTCCAGCACCATGGCCAAGAAGCTGTGCCAGAAACCACGGGGCGCCCTGCCCCATGCCCAGGTGAGTGAGTGGCGGACCCTGGGACACAGATGTGGGATACTCGAAGAGATCCAATTTACAGGCAGTAAGCTAGTGGTGCTTACACTAGCAGGAGCCCTCAAGGGCTTCTACAAATTTTAGGGCCCAGGTTGCCCCCAGACAAGTCAAGTCACGGGTAGAAGAACCCCTGTGGGGTGGGACCAGGCCCTAGGAGTTTTGAGAGCTTCCCCAGGTCATTCCAGTATCAAGGCAAGGGTGGGGCCACTGAGCCATTGGAATTTGGGCATTTAAAAGGAAATGTGTTAGAAGTTCAGGATTAACAGACATGCAGTACTATATATAAAACAAATAAACAACAAGGACCTACTGTAGAGCACAGGGAACTATAGTCAGTATCTTGTAATAACTTATAATGGAAAATAATCTGAAAAAGAATAGACATATAAGGGGGGGAGGGTATAGCTCAGTGGTAGAGTGTGTGCTTAGCATGCACAAGGTCCTGGGTTCAATCCCCAGTACCTCCATTAAAATAAACAAATAAATAAATAAATAAAACCTAATTATCTTCTTCCCCAAAAAACAAACAAACAAAAATAGATATATGCGTGTGTGTATAACTGAATCACTTTGCTGTACACCTGAAACTAACACAACATTGTAAATCAACGGTACTTCAATAAAAAATAAACTCAGAAAAAAAAAAAAGGAAATGTGATCTTATTTTACACCACAGTCCAGCAATAGCAGGACTTTGCATCACCTGTACCTTGTTGTGACTATTAAATTCGTCTTTGAGGATGGTGGGAAACAGCCTTCATCTCATTCCAACCGACTCCATTATGTTCAACTGCCCAGAGTTGCTTTCATTCATGCTCCTTCCCTCCGCCCCTACTGGCCCCAACTCAGTTCTTAAAGCAGTCCCAAATGGAAAGGGAAGTGGTTCGGGTCATCCAGCCTCCCCACCAAGCCCTGAGCCAAGTGGCTGGCCACTGACCCCTTCATCCCCTGAGTCTCACCCCCTGCCTTTAACCCCAGTGGCTGTCACCAGCTCTCATGCACCCCTGCAGGTCCCACCCTCCCACCCATACATTCTCCTGTGGTTCCAACCCAGGAGCGCTGTTCAGTGGCTGAGGGCCCGCTGCCCCCCTCCACTGGGCCTCTTGCCACCGAGGCCAAGTCCCAGTGCCGCTGAGGCACAGAACTCCAGCTGGTCTCCCCAGCTCTCGAGCTCTGACCACCCTGGCCCCGAGGCCTCCAAACCCTGGCAGCAGTCCTTGTCTGAATCACACCTGAGCCAGCCACACCCTTTGGAAAGAGGCTCCCCCCCCCCCAGTAGACCTCCATCCCCTGCAGGCCTCTGTCACGGCACAGGGCTCACACCAGGGCCTGGGGCTCTCCACCTGCTCAAGGAACCACTGCACTTCATCGCCAGCTCAGCACTACGGGAGTCGGGACATGGGCTCTTAGCACTGGCTTCACCATTGGGTTGGTTTCCTACAGCTTCTTTAAACAAACACCACCAACTGAATGACTTAAAACAACACAGATTTACTATCCTTCAGTTCTGGAAGTCGGAAGTTTGATATGAGTCTTCTGGGACTAAAATCAAGGTGTTGGCAGAGCAGAGACGCATTCCCTCTGGAGGTGATAGGAGTGAATTTGTTTCCTCACCTTTCTCCGTTTCTAGAAGTCATCTGCATTCCTTGGCTCATGGCTGCATCACTCTGACCTCTACTTCCACTGTCACATCTCCCTCTTTGACTCTGACCCTCCTGCCCTCTTGCTTATAAGGACCTTTGTGGTTAGACTTAGACACTCCAGGATAATCTCCGCATCACAAAATCCTTAGTCACATCTGCAAAGTCCCATTTACCATGCAAGGATACATATTCACAGGTTCTGGGGGTGAGGATGTGGGCACCTTTGGAGCCATTATTCTGCCAACCACCCCCTCCAACTTGCTGTGTGATCCTAACCAAACCATCCGCCTCTCTGAGCCTGCCTTATCTTGGGCATCATAGAGAATTGAACTACTTCATGCCTTTGAGCTCCAAAACTCTGTGATTCCAGGACCCAGGGCTGACCAGTATACTGTGGTGAGAGAGGGGCTCAGGTCAAGTGCAGTTTCTCTGCTTATGAGGAGAACGTCCCTGTAGAGACCAAACAGCACAAGGGCCTGTGGCTTTTCAATGTTCTGTGCACAGATTAGCTTAGTGGTTTCAAATTTGTGCTGAAGAAACTTGGAGCAACATCTGAAATATTTTTAGGAAATTAAATTTTCTGCTTTTTTATCTCATTTTTTTCTGAAGTAAAGCTATCTCAAGGTAATTCTTTGCTGTTCTTCAAGGATTGGGATCTGCCAATTCAGTCTTCAAAACATTGTTGGTGATCCCTTAGACGCTTTACTTAGCTGACACGACACGTTCTTGTCTCCCGGGACCACTGCCTTCAGCCATGTGCAGTACAATGGCTCTTTTCCCCGCATCAGCGACACTCTGGCAGGTCTCAGTCCTTACCCTTCACTGAGTCCACTTCACAGCCTCCAGCAAGGCTGCCTCCTCCCCTATCTGGCCAGGCTCGCTTGAGGCATCAGGAGTGGGGAGGAGTCTGCTTGGAGCCTCTGCTTCCTCTCCTGCCCTGCACTGGGCAGAGAAGTGTGGGGAAGACTGGGCCGCAAAGAGCTGGACAAGAGACCTCTCATGTCTGGTACCTCAAGGTCAACCCTGCTAGCGACTAATGCCCTCTGAGGGGGTTATCCAGCTGCTGGCTGTCTTGAGAGGGGAGACAGGCTTCCTCAGAGGCCTGCAGGGCCTCCTCACCTACCCCTCCCTTACCTGGGACCAACTTCTTCATACCTCACCCCAGCTCCGGCCTCCAGGAGTTCCCTCATCCCTAGCTCAGGGAGCGACTCAGTGACGACCTGACCCAGAGGACCCTCCCTCATGGTGGCCACAAGGAAGGGTAGGCTTCCTTACACCTCTCACAAAAATGAACTCAAAATAGATAACGGACGGAAATGTAAAATGCAAAACCATAAAACTTCTAGAAGAAAATTTAGGAGAAAATCGATAGTGACCTTGGGTTTAATGACGAGTTTTTAGATGTAACCACAAAAGCCTGATCGATGAAAGGAAAAATTGATAAGCTGGACTTGACTAAAATAAAGCTGTGAGGCTGGATACGAGCATCCAGGGCGGGAGTGCAGGGAAAGAAGAGAAGAGGGGCAAGGGCACTGGGCTCCCTAATATTCCTAGCATCTCTGTGAACAAGCCGCCTGAGCTCCCATAGATTTGGGATAGGAGTGTTGGTGACACAAATCTGGAAGTCAGCAGAGATGGTATTTAAAGTACCCACCATCCTGCATGAGATCACCAGAAGGGGATCCCGGGGGGGTGGAGAAGCAAGCCTCGGGACTCTCCAACGTTTAGAGATGCCGGAGAGATGAAGAGCAGTAGCCAATGCAGCAGACTGAATAGGAAGGACCAATGAAGCAAACGAAAAGCCAAGAGACAGAGCTGTTCCAGAGGCCAGGAGACGAAAGTGTTTCAGGAAGGCAAGGATGATCCACATGTCAGATGCAATTGTGGCACTGTGAGAGGCAGAGGGTCAACTATTAGATCCACCACGTGGGGCCACTGGCAGCAATACTGTGGGCCATTTTGGTGGAGTGGCAGATGCAAAGCCCTGCTCAGAGTCAGTTTGGAATTTGAGAAGAGTAGGGACAATTCCATCATGGTCATTCCTTGACCATTCCATCCCAGAATTCTCTGAAAAGGGGATCAGAGGTGATGGGCAGTATCTGCAGGGGAACCTGGATCAAAGAGAGGATTTTTGTAAAAACATTTTTAGAAAAATTGCAGCAAGTATGCATCCTGATGCAAATGGTCCAGTAGAGGGAAAACTTGACAGTACAGGAGGGCAAGGAGAAAAGTGCAGGAGGAAAGGGTCTGTCAGAGAAAGGAGAGGGAACACTTCACACTCGGCCACCTAATCCTACAGGACACATGGCAAGATTCAAATGTAGCTGTGATGTTCTGGCTTCCCAGTTCTGAGGCGTTCAAACATTGGACCAACTTCCTTGTGGAGTCGGCTTGGTAATAGCAGCTCATTCTCTGAGGAGCACCCAAGAATACAAGTTAAATCAATGACGTGAATTTCAGAGAAAAAGAAAATGGTAACAAACAAGCCAAAAAAAGCTAAGCACGTACCCTACTCTCTCTAGGGCAGCTCTACAGTCATCTAGCGATGTGAAAGTTAGGACCTTCGAGTTGGTGGACGATTCTGAACTGATCTGTCACAGAACATATTCAAAGATGACAAGCAAGAGGTTATTGCATCTTTTAACATGCCAAATTATAACACATTAAAGTTACTGAATTTTTTACGTTTATGAGGCTATGCAAAAAGAGTCAGCTTGTCTGTGTTTTGCTTCATCCCAGGTGCAGGGCAGATGCTGTGTTTGCAAAACATCCCCTGTTTCATCCGCATATAAAACTGTTCAGACAGAAAGTAGATCAGTGATTGCCTAGGCCTGGGGGTAGGAAGGGCGTGTGAATACAAATGGACAAGAGGTTTCTTTCTTTCTGTTTTTTTTAAATGGAGGTACTGGGGATTGAACCCAGGACCTTGTGCATGCTAAGCATGTGCTCTACCACTGAGCTATTACCCTCCCAAATGGGCAAGAGGTTTCTCTTTTGGAATGATGAAAATGTTCAAAAATTAGATTGTCATATATGTACAATTCTGTAAATGTACTAAATACCACTGAATTGCACACTTAGAACAGGTAAATTTTATGGTATGTAAATTATATCTTATAAAACTTCTTTTTAGAAAGAGAGAAAGTGGTTTGGGAAAGACACAGGTCCTGTGGGAGGAGGTTGGGAGAGGATGCTGCCACCCTCCAGCTCACTTCTCGGAAGCGAGAGCTTGCCTTCAGTGCCGTGGGATCTGGAAACACCAAAGCCACCCAGCGGAAGTCAGGGCTCTGTCCAATGAGCAGCCAAGAGCTCCTCAGACATACAAGGTCCAGCCTCGTGTGTGTCTATGTGGTGGTTTAATCTGAAACTACTTGACTAGCAATCCACAAAGATTTTTATCAGCTGGTAAAGGGCACGGTGTCTGGTGCTCTTTGGCAAGGAGTAATGGTCTTCAGGACAAATTGATGGAGTTCACAGGGAAGAACCACGGCTGTGCTCATCCAAACAAACTTTCTTTGGCATTCACCTTGTTCAGTTACATACAGATTCCCATTTTCTCCTTAAGGTTTAGCTCAGTGTTCTTATAGGTTTGCTCCAGACTCTCTTGGGATCTTTGAATCTCTGTCCCAATACCCTGCTCAATAAAGTTCTCTGTATGATGATAATCCACCCCTTGGATTAAAGGTTATTACTGCAGATGTGCCGCTGAGCATGTCCCTTTAGAAACTGCCCTAAACCAGCGTAACCGCCCAAATTCCACGCCGGTGGCTGCCTTTAACAGTACAGTCTCAGTGAGCCTGAAATATGGTGCAATTTGGCCGATAGAGAACAGCTTGTCTAGGTTTTCGAGGCGGATTTTGTCTCCCTCTGGTTCAAGGCTGTCGGTCTCCTGAGCTGGTAACTGGGCCCTGTCTTGTCCCCACCCGCCAAGCTGCCGCTGGCCTCTCTCTCTCACTCTTCTCATGCTGCTTATGCCCGCCCTCCTCACTTACTTGTTCCACGTGCCCCGATCACTGCATTTCAGTATCACAACCTGCACAAATCTTTCTCTCTGTTTGATCTGAGCAGTTGAGAGCAGAGGCTCAAATCCTGGCTCCTTCTCCTAGTTACTGAGCACCTTGGGCAAGTGACTTCCCCCATCTATGCGTCAGTTTCTTTTCTGTTGCATGGATGAACTGGGTTAATACAATGACAGTGTTTTCGAGCACAGTCCTGCGCCAGGCGGTCAGTGCACAGTCTTCATAAGCTCTCCTGCAGTCAATAAATGGTCCGTTGCCATGCCTCTGGGGGATCTTCAGGTTTGGGGAACTTTCCAGCAGTCTTCAGTATTGTTGCTTGTGGCCCAGGATCTGCCATTTTACTGTCAAGAGATCTTTTTCTCTTCTGTTCTGTGACGTTGCCAAAGTTGGCAATCGCTGAGCTCTCAACGCTGGGTAACAAACATGCTTTCTGTAGCTATTTTCACTGACTCCACTCCGAGACCAGAGTAGCCTGGGTCGCTGCCGGGAGTGACACAGCTTTCCTCATCCCGGCACTGCCCTCGCTACTCCTTGGCTCCCTGCTCCCAGACCGAGCAAGCATCCACATTTGTCACTGCAAAACCCTTGTCCTCTGTAGGGAGTCATTTTCCCTTCCCAGCCCTAACTCTTTGCCCTTTTAAACGAGAGCTATTATTACTTCTAATTTGCATTGAATGGTCCCTTAGCAACCATCATAGATTGAATGGGTTATCAACTTGCTTCTAACGCTGCTCAATTTACCCAAATCTTAGCTCTGTCAAAGTACAACTTAAAATGTGACAAACAGAAATGTAAACAGCTGCCACTACATCCACATACATAAACATCCTCCTTTACAGAACAGCTGCATGGCAGCCAAGTTGACTAGAAGGCACATTTTGGATAAATCCCATTTTTCCCTTGCCATCAACAAAAAACAGTCTCATAAATTTATTTACCCTTGTAACATTTTGGACCCAACACAGTGCCACTGTTCTTAAGAGTTAAAATTATATGTAATATTTAAATAAGATAGATAATTTCATAGTACTTAAAAAAACACATTTATTAAGATTCTACCTTTTCTACATAAGACATAAACAGTAGTATGCTGGTAAACTAGTTCTCTAAAAAATAAAAAAAAGACCTATTTTGTAGTATCTGCCTATATCTGTGGTGTAAATACTCCCATGGTGGCTGATTTCAAGCTATCAACTGTTTAACAAGGGATTCATAAAATTCCTGAATATTTTAGCAAAGGTTCTAGCTCACCACTGGAAGGCAGCCTAACAGGATACATAAAATGCATCAAGGTAACATAAGCAAAAAGTAGGTGAAAAGGAAGGAATGAAAAAAGGATAGAGGTATAAAATAGAGCCCAAAATTAGTAAATATGAAAATGAATACTAGAAGGCCCTGTACACAGGTTGAATGCTCACACTTGGCTTTAAGAAACTTCCAACACTGCAAGAAGCTTACCCAATTCAGTGTCCTTAAGATAAAAATAAGTCTCACGCTGAGAAGTGCCAGTTTCCTGTTCCTCAAGTAGGTCAGACTTCTCCTGAGGATGCCCAGAAAGCAAAGACTGTGTCATGTAGTGAATGTCCTCGGCAACCCCAGGGAGAGAGCCTGACCTTGAGAATGCAATTAGGTGAAAGCAATTCTGCAGGACGCTGGGCCCAGTCAGGGTCCAGGGACCAGCGTTCCCACATTCCCAGTCACATTCATCCCTGGCAGGTGGAGCTGCGGGTGTGTTCCACAGCCTTTGAGCAATCTTCCAGGGTTTTGCTCAAGACCAGACTGTGCTAAGTTTGAAATTGCTCTCCCAGGCAGATCTCCCCGCCAGAGGGCCTTTCTAGAAATCTCAGTGAGACAGGAGGGAAAGGGGCAGGGCACAACCATTAAGAAAATGACACAGCAATTAGCACCAAGATGGTGAAGATTCAATTCCCAGTGGACCTTGAGGCCCAAGATGGCGGGAGATCTGACTTCCAGTAGACCGTGAGCCTCATTATATGCTCACTGCAATATAGTAGCGTGGTGAATGGCACTCCCACAGGCGCCATGGCAGTTCTGAGGCTGGCCATCGAAGGTCAAAGTGGGTGGTGGCCCAGTTTCTGGGAATCCCTGCCCCTTCCCTACTTGTTAGCATATGAAGTTATCGAGTTCATAAAAGCTAACAACCCCGCACCTCATGGCCTTTCTCTTGCCTTCTGAGACAGCCTGCACTCCGTCTATGGAGTGTGCATCTCTCTGAATAAATCTTTTACTCAACTATGGCTCTCTCTTAATTCTTCCTGCATGAAGCCAAGTCCCCTCACTTGATGGGGCATGGTGTCCCAGGGACTCTCCTGGGCCCTGGGACGTGGCCATCCTCTCGTGCCCCCCATTTTCTTGTATTGCTAGTGTTCACAACATTCATATGATGGGGCTTCTGCCTCAGGGCCCTGATCAACAGGCTGTGTCCTAAGAACTAGAGCTTCAACCAAGAGTCAGGTCATGTCCCAGCCCAATCAATCCAGAGCTACCCACAACTCTTGGCAGCCTTTGTTTGAATGGTTGACCACTCTCTTTGAGAGCGAGCCCTCCAGCAGGTCTGGCCCCCCAGCTCCCCCCTGCCCTTCCCAGTCCTTCCCTGGTCCTCCTTGGCACCCCTGCAAGCATATGCACACCTCTCCACCTACCAGCTCCATCTGGGTGGGGATTTGCCTTAATTGACATGTGCCTGCAGCAACGTTTCTCAGGGCAAGAAACAGTCCTGCTCCTCGGTTGTCTTGTGCCACCCCCAAAACACACCTGATTCAACAAACGGCCTTTTCGATTTCCTCATTTCTGCTTTTTTAGGGAGCAGTGAAGCCGGGTGGAAAGAGGTGTTAAGCAGTTGACAGTAATTACCAAAGAGATGGCAGCAACACCTAGAATGCACACAGTGCTCCTGTTACAGAGAGAGCCTCGGGCCACCTTGGCCTGGTTTTCGTCCTCAGTGAGGAAAATAGTAGACTATTCCTTGGTTAATTAAGAGGAAAAGTGTCCAGAATGCTTTTATGCCCTCTTTGCAGAAGTGCATTAATTCCTCTACGGCTCTCTCTTCTGTAAGGCAATTGGTGGACACACTGAGCCAAGGACCAGGCTGCTCCCTGGGCATGTGGACCCCCCACCTCTCCTTCTCTGATGCACTAAACTCAAATCTCAAAGCTCCTGTGGATTGGTTGATGCACCCTACAAAACTGCAAATGTCTGGTGGAGATACATTACATATAAGGAATATAATTGCAGGAAGCTTTCCACCTGCCCCATTCTAGAGGCATCTCAAGGCAAATTCTTTTTGGAGGCTAGGGAAAGAGTGAGAGCATTTTGATAGAACTTATAAGACCCGCCAAGGCAACTTCTGACATTGCCCATCCCAAATAAACGTATTTACACATATACGTTTTATAGTAGCTCTCCTCATGGTAGGTCCAAGTCCTTCCCTTGTCCTTTTTTCATTGGCCCTATCAGATGGAGTGAGCAATAAACCTCCCTGTCTGTCTTCCACTTCACCCCACCCTACTGTGCAGCCTCTGGGGACTTTGGGGTCACAGCTGCAGGCAGGCCCAGACCAGTCCAGCCCAATCAGAGCACCCGTATTCCTGTTGCTGTGGTGTGTGGTTCAGGGGTGGGCTCCCACAGAGTGTGGCCCAGGCAGAGTAAAGCACAGGGCCCTCATCAGAGGCAGCTGGCAGCCCCCAGCCCTGTCAAGGGAAGAAAGCCTCAAGAAAAAGCTAACACAGAGGCAAGTAAGCAAGGAGAAACTAAGAGAAATAGATCCATAAGCAGAACCCTGATCAAACCATGCCTGCAGCCCATCAAGCACTTGGGTCACAAGACTCAGTGAATCTCTTCTAATATTCAATCTTGTGCATTAGATGGGATTTTCAGTGACTTGCAACCCAAAATATCCTAACTAAAATGCCATGTCTTCTGAATTATTAAACAATTAATAGAATGGAAACTACCACATCTTGTGTAACAGGCTTTAGAAATCCTGGCTTTGAAAGGTGCTATATCCAGGAAGACCAAACAACCAACGGTGACTGTATATTTTAATGAAGGGGCTTCTAGTAATTCACGCGTCATTTTCTACTTACACGCTGCTTCTAAAAGGATTTGAGTCAGCTTACAATACAACAACCTATATATTAGGAAAATTAAAGTACAAAATAAACATCCAGGGGGAAAGATGGCTATATCAGAAAACAGCAGTGAAGCATAATTATTACATTGGAGCATACAATTTAATTCAGAGCATCCTGGCAGCCAAGGTTAAAAAAATAGCTTAATTTTTACATAGCTCTTATTATCTGCAAAAGAAAAACATTCCTGTTTGCCAGAAGATAAGGCATTTTTTTCCTAACAGTAAGTAAGCACTAGAGTGGTTGCAGTCAATTTGGAAAGTTTAGGCCCTTGAAAGCTGACTTTAGCTGAGCCACTTCAGCTTATCTGTCTTCAGAAGGTCAACCAAAGTGTCGACACTCATCTAAGTCCTGGCGGTATTAGAATGTTACCAGATTCTGGCAGAGAAACGTTTACATCAGCACTTGCAGGAAAGTAGAGCGGGCTGCAGTGAAGTTTTGAAGAAAGTACAATGTGACACCAGCCCCACAGAGGCACAGCCAGCAGCAGCAGGAGGGCACAGTGAGGGCTTGAGCTCCACAGCCCCTCTGCACCCAGAGGACGAACAGGGCAGGAAGGTGGAGAAGCAGAGGGATGGAAAAGGAGATGGGAGACTGTGTGGGAGAGGCATCTACGCTGCAAGACACTGAGGTGTGCAACAGGAGACAGAAAGCATCCTTCATCAGTGTGTGCTGACACCGGGCCCCCCATTTCCCAAGAGAAGTATGGAAGCACAGAGAAGTTGTGCTCAGCTTGAAAGAGAAAAGGGAACTCTGGACCCAATGTAGACTAGGAGACTGTTGTTGGGTAATCATAGCTAACCTTTATTGGCACAACACTCCAGCGGGTAAAGTACTATCATTTTCCCCAAGAGGATAATAATAACTGATGAGGAAAGCAATGTTCGGTTTTTTGACTAAAGTCTCACAGCTAATCAGTGATGGAGCCAGGGGTCTGATCTCAGGTGGTCTGGCTGCAAATCTAGCTGCTCACCTCTGGTGACCATGTCCATCGCACTGTCCCCTCTAATTGGAGCCACAGCTGCAGGGGAAAGTTCCATGTGAGCTGGGACAGGCCTTCCAGCTTGCACTGCACCTTTCTGCATTGTCACACCATCCCACTCTGCCTGCAGCCCAGAGATGCAAGGCAGGGAAGAGTCCTGGGTAGCCTTCAACCAACACGCGATGGGAGCCAGTGGAGGAATGGTCCAGGCTCCAGCCTTCCACAGACAGCTCTAAGAAGCATTGCGTATATTTCCCACGGGTCCGGACCGAATCAAGCCCTCTACCCAGAGAGATAACCACTATTTCTGCTCCCCATTCCTCCTCCGTCTCACTCTCCTTTGTCCTGGAATCACCTCCCTAATAAACTGCCTCCAGAATAAAGAGCCCTGGTCTCAGGCTCTACAAGAAAGTGAACTTAATCAAGAGAAGGCATCAGCGTCGAGGACATCAGAGATCAGAAAGGACAGCAGATCAAATTCTTAGCAGGTTCAGCCTTTCATTGTGAAAGCCACTGTCCACTGCCCTACTTCGGCGAGAGAGGTAGGGAGAGGTTTTCAGGGAAAGATCAGTGCTCAGCCAAGGCAAAAGATTTCAACGAACAAATACGTTTGACTGCACTATGTATTTTCTAAAGTTTGACTTGTCCATTTTGAACTGAGTCGTGACAGGAATCATCAGACCATGGAGTTGTTGGACAACATAAGGCGTTCTCAGATAAATGCATTTCAAAGTTCTCTTTCTCTTGGGCAGTTATATAAAGCTGATGAAATGGGTCTCTGTAGTGCTGCTGGTCAGTTTCCTCATAGGCGGAGCACATGGCCCTGATGTGAAGCAGGAAGAAAAGGACACATTGACTCTTTTTGCATATTCTAGTGCTATCAGCGCCCGTTAAAAAAAAAAAAGAAGAAAAAAAAAAAAAAAAAAGAAAGAAAGGAAGGAAAGAAAAAAAGAAAGAAAGAAAGTAACTTTGGTGTCTGGAAAGGAATCTAATTTTCTCCAAGCCGTCAAAGCTGTCGCATTTCTCCAGTTGTTTGCAAAGCATGAACTAATGCTCTGAGAAAGAGACCTTTCATGATTGCATTTTATTTATGCACCTGTATCCAATGTCACTACAGAATCAGGAGTTTGACTGAGGACCACAAATAAGTCTACTTCTAGACAAGACATGGGGCTCCCCCTGAGCTGGGGAGAGTCTAAGCTTTTTTTTTTTTTTTTCTATCCATCATTCTTACCTCAATGATTCAACTTACAGTCCAAGCCATTATTCAGAAAATAAAATGCCATTAGAGAATATCATTTCACGAGGCATTTCATGTCAAAGTTCTCCATCAAGGGAAGGCTAGTGTCCTCAGACACAAGAGGGCAAGCTCTTTCCACTCATGCTGGTGTTTCTGAGCTGCTCAGAGAAGGATGGGATCCAGACTTGGGACCCAAAACTCTGAAATGGGGATGTGGGGTCTCTGAGCTTGGACGGAGGTCCACATGCCTGGAAGTCAGATCTCCAGGAGGAGACACTGGGTAGCTGATGCTGGAGTCTCACAGAGAGACATGGTAAGTCTGGCTTCGCAAGTGTTGGAGAAACTACAAACAGGATTAAACAGGATGCAGCTGCCTCTGTGGGAGGAACTGTCACCACCAGGGTGATCAACCATGATTGAAGTGATGTTCACAGGAACCACAAGCTGGGAGAAGGAGGCTAGAGCAATTCCCTTCCTCCTGCAGCCTGGTCGTTTCCATCAAGCACCACCTATTATTGGCAGAGCCTAAATGGGTGTCCCCAGCGGGTAGCAGGAGTTGGGTGGGGGGAGCAAGAATGCGGTCTGCAGAATCCCTGCCCCAGCATCCCGCACAGGATGGGTTGGCAGCTTAGAAACAAGTTTTAATGACTGGCACAGCACTCTACGAGACTTTCAGCCTCAGAATACTAAGGCTCCAATTTTCAAATATTTCCTGTGCTTGGCATTCAGTGGGAAAAAAATACAATAACTGAGGAAGCTGTGGAGGAACTGTTGTCTTGTGCGATGTTGGCAAAAGTGCACTCGGCTCAGAAGGTAAGCTTTGGATAAAACCTGAAGACGGTAAAGGGTGTTTCTCCTGCATATTTTAGCCCCTTCATTATCAGTGAGGTAGAGGGGTGGGCTGAAGGCTTGCCTTGTGTTAGAGATGCGTAAACAAGAGACAAGGTTTGGGATACCACTGGAAAACCAAAGGACGTGGTTAATGGCAGAGACCAAGGAAAAGGTGGAGTTTCCTGAGTTTAAGAAAGTGTTGTGCAGCCTGGGAAAAGATTGCTTCTGCATGTAAGTTACTAATGTTGAAGAAAGCAGCCTCATGAAATTACCTCCAGCTCCACAGCCTCACATTTTCCTGTGCACTTCTTTTTTTTTTTTTTAGTGGTTAATGCAATTTATATAACTTAAAAAATTTTACACAATTTCAAACTTACAGAAAAGTTGCAAAAGCAGTACAAGAAAAATTCCTCTACATCTTTACCCAAATTGGCTACTGATTAACATTTTTCCCTCCTTTGCTTTATTATCCATGTAATTTTATAAACATGATAATGCAGAAGAAAATGATTTGATAGTGGAAAGGAGGCCAGTACTTGGAACTCTTCTGAGCCCACAAGCGCCCCATCCCAGGGAATTAACCAATGCAGTGCTGGGGTCACTCCCCATCCTCCCAAAAAACAAAATACAAGGCAACCCATTCAGCTGAGTAAGGACAAAACATGTATATGTTTCTGGAATGATTTCTGTTTAAAGCATGGAATAAGTGGGCATAAAGGACTGGCATTTGTTTATCTAGGAAACTTGTTTAAAGCTCTGGATAGCCAATGAGTTACTGACAGCTGAGAAAAGGAAATTGGCAAATCTTAGGGAAATAATCTCTGTGAGAAGAGTCATGTTCATGGCCAAAGTGTGAGAGGCAGAGGACTTTTGAAAAGCTCAGGATGGAAATCACAGCCCCTCCATGGAGACAAAGACCCTCCCTCCACTCCCCACTCTCCTTTCCCAGCTGTCCCAGCCCCAGCCTCGCCCACAGTCTGGCTCGGGGATTCTGCAAGGCCCTTTCCTATCAAATGATGATAAAGAAGACATTTAAATTTAGGATAGGAAAACACGGCAAAATCAGGGAATAAATGTGCAAGAATGCCCTGGGGGTAAATGCGTGATGCACCTTCTAAAAAGCCCCACAGCTCTAAGCCTATGATTATGGTTCTGAATTCTGTTTGGTTTTGGCGAGTTTAACTCTGGACACTCACTTCTATGCAGGGTGGATGTTTTTCAAGTTCAAAGTGAAAACTCTGCCTTTTATCTTTCTTATGAGGTTTTTCTGGTCTTCACCTGGCATTCATGTGCTTCTGGCAACAGACACTTCTGTCCTCTGCCTCGTTCCATTGTGACTCAGCCCAACTAAGTACATGCCAATGCTTTGTGGGTGCTTTAATTAGCTTTGGGGGGAAAAGTAATTATAATGTGGTGATAGTCTGTTAAGAAGCCGGAGAGCTCTAGGCTATCTTTCCTTCTCTGAGGCTATAGGCAAAGCACCAAGAAATCTAGAGGTCTCTTCTTTGATGAAGCCCCTCAAATTGTATGCAAGCCTTTTGTGTACATAAGGGGTGTTTTCATGAGAGAGGATGTCAGTAGCTTTCACCTGATTCCCAGAGAATTTCTTGACCTCATAAAAGGTTGAGAATCCTGAACCTAAGATTTATTGCATGAAGGAATGGAAGAAAATTAATAAATGAATAAAACGGCTATTGCTGTCCATTCAGTTTCTATTTTTTTCTCTCTCTTCCCTTAACAGAAGCAGTGGGGATTGAACCCAGGACCTCATGCACTTCAAGCATGAGCTCTACCCACCACCCCCCTCCATTCAATTTCTGATCCCCACCCCTATTCACATACACACACTTAGCTCCTTTTTCATCAATAGTTGGTCATGATTGTTCTGAGCTCTGTCTTGGGGGTTCAGCCAGCTCCTTTCAAACCACACACAAGTCAACGGCTGGTCTGCAGACCCACATTCCCTGGGAGAAATATTCCAGGAAATAATTGTCTTCATCTAACACAATCCTTGACCTTGTGTACAAAAACCCCTGGAGCTGTGGGTGGGAAATTCTCAGGAAAGCGCAGCGACTCCTACATAAAGTCAGAAAGAGAAGGAACACTCTTAGATGGAAGTGGGTAAAAAAGTGGGGGCAGCCTGCTGGGCACCTCTCCTCCATGCCCAGCCTGAGCTTCCTGACAGCAACCCCTACCCAAAGGCTGGCCCAAATGCCTGATATTTATAAACAGACTCACAGACACACACACACCAACACACACCCCACCACCACCACCACCACCATCAACCTCACCCACCACCTTCTGAGGCCTGCGAGCTCTTGTAGACACTTTTGTTCATTCAATTAGCCAACACTTTGGAGGCCCAATTATGTGCCAGGCACTAAACAGGTTTTGAGGATCAAAGCTTAGTAAGCTTGGAGTCTGATAAGACGGCAAACAGACAATCACAGGGAGGTTGCGGTGCAGCCCCCCAGGTGCTATCACCAAAGCAGAACCAGGGTCCTGGCAACGCACAGCTGGAGAGGCACACTCATGGGAACTGGAGGGGCTCTCATCACTCCTCCCCCCGTTATGCATTCACCATGTGAACCTGGCCCCTGGAGTGCTGCCACCCCGAGGCCCTGGATGTGACCCAGGAACACTCAGATGGGCAGAGCAGGTGCTAATGGCGGGCGTCACCATCATATGATGGTGGCGGCTGCCCAGAGTATGGGACTGCACCCTCTGCCCTCCCTCCACCAGTCTGGTGCCTGCACTGCCTGCTGCGCTCTACTCTGTCCAACTCCAGCCTTTCCAAGTCCACCACATTTGAACCTATCAACCACACGGGCAAAAGATATGAACAACCAACCCACATGCTGATAATGAGCTACCCAGGGCCACTCGTTGTAAAAACAATGCAAATTAAAGCAATACCAAAAGCTGGGTAAATGTTTTACAGACGGCTAACATCCAGCACTGATGAGGATGTGGGGAAATGCACTTTTCATACATTGCTGGTGAGGGTATGAAATATAATCTTTTTGAAAAATACTCTGGCAATATCCAGTAAAATTAGAAACACACATTACCTTTGACCCAAGAGTCCCACTTTGGGGAATTTATCCTGTAAGAATAAAAGCACCAGCATTGTTTATCATGGAACAGGAAAATAAAACTGGAAACATCCTAAATAGCTATGCTGGAGGAATGGCTGGCTAAATTATGATATCTGTGCCAAGGAATATTGCACAGCCATGAAAAAGAGTAAGTTATATTTATACGTATTTGCCTAGAAAAATACCAACAGTAATTTATTTAGAGGAAGGGGATAAAAGACACTATGGAGAAATGTATAGAGAAGAAGCTTGTTCTTGAACAAAAATATAAGGGAAAAACCCACATACATTTCCATAAACACACACACACATACACATACACACAAACACATCTGAGCAGAGAGAAAGATGTAGAGGGTTACAAATCAAACTGTTCAGATTAGTTACCTCAAAGGGTACTACCAGAGGCAAAGAGAAGATTATTGAGTTTTTCTTAATACATCTCTGTTTTATAATACTTGCTACAAAGAACACAATTTTTTTGGTAATTAAAAAATTTCTAGTCAAGGTTGGGGGTATAGCTCAGTGGTAGAGGGTGTGCTTGGTGTGCATGGGGTCCTGGGTTCAAACCCCAGTGCCTCCATTAAGAGGAAAAATATTTTTTAAAATAGCTTGTTAAATAAAAATCTGTATGTTTAAAAAAATTCTAGTCAAGAGAATGAGGAGAAAGGCCACCGACTAGGGGAAAATATCTGCTGAAAATATATCTAACATAGGACTATTAAAGAGAACACTTAAAACTCAACAATAAGAACCAAACAACCTGATTAAAAAATAAGCAAAAAATGTGGACAGACATCTCACCGAAGAAGATACAGAGATGGCAATTAGGCTTATGAAAAGATGCTCAGTATCAGGGAAATGCAAATTAACAATGAGATAACACTACACACCTATTGGAATGGCCATAATCCAAAATACTGACAACACAAAATGTTGGCAAAGGTGTGGAGCAACAAGAACTCTCATTCACTGCTTGTAGGAATGCAAAATGGTACAGCTGCTTTGGAAGACAGCTCGGCAGTTTTTTTCAAAACTAAACATACCCTTACCAAAGGATCTAGCACACCTTGGTATTTCCACACAAATGAGTTGAAAGCTTAGGTATACACAAAAGCCCAAATGGAGATGTTTATAGCAGCTTTATTCACAATTGCCAAATTCTGGAAGCAACCAAGATGTCCTTCAGTAAGTGAATGAGTATGTCAGTTGTGGTACGTCCAGGCAATGGAATATTATTCAGCATTAAAGAGAAGTGAGCTATTAAGCCATGAAAATGGAGGAAACTTAAAAATATATTACAAGTGAAAAAAGTCAGTCTGAAAAGGCTACATACTGTATGATTCCTGCTATGGTAGTTCCCCTTACCTACATTTTCACTTTCTATATTCCCAGTTACCCAAGGTAAACCAAGGTCTGAAAATATTCAATGGAAAATTCCAGAAATAAACAATGCATAAGTTTTAAATTGTGCACAATTCTGAGTAGCATCATGAAATCAGGTGCCTTCCTGCTCTATCCTTCCTGGGATATAAATCCTCCCTTTGTCCAGTGTATATGCACTGCAGACGCTACCCCTCTATCAGAATAGGAAAAAAACATAACATATACAGGGCTTGGTACTATCCACAGTTTCAAGTACCCACTGGGGGTCTTGGAACATATATCCCACAGATTAACAGGGACCACTATATGTGACATTCTGGAAAAGGTGAAACCATGAAGACAGTAAAAAGATCAGTGGTAGCCAGGAGTGGGGCTGGGGTAGGAGGTGGAAGGAATGACTAGATAGAGCACAGAGGATTTTTAGGGCAGTGAAGCTATTCTGTGCAATACTCTTATGGTGGATACATGTCATTATACATTTGTCCAAACCCACAAAATGTACAACAACAAGAGTGAACCTTAATGTAAACTACAAATTTCAGGAGATAACAATGTGTCAGTATAGGTTCATCAATTGTAATAAATGTCCAACTCTGGCTGGGGATGCTGATTACGGGGGAGGCAGTGGGAGGGGACAGGGGTTATAAGGGAAATCTCTGCACTTTCTGCTCAATTTTGCTGTGAATCTAAAACTGCTATAAAAATCAGGTCTATTAAAATTGTTTTAATAACTCTAAAAAATTCTAGTTAAACATTTAGTCTTAGATACAGCCTATTTGGAAATGATCATTATATAGGATTGGCCAATCAGGATCCTGCCATTCAAAGGGATGCCAAGGAGTAGTTGAAAAGAATGAAATGGAGCTCTATATGCAGCAATGGAAACACATTCCAGGCCTAGAGATAAGTGAGAAAAAAAAAAAAAAGATGCCATGACAAAACATACGGCATGACACCATTTGTATTAAAATAGAAACAAATCACACGGTGTGTATGTTTGTTAATGCACAGAAAATTGCTAATTGGAGAATGAGAGACTCTTAGTGGTTGCCTGTCTCTGGGCGATGGGAGGGAGGTCATATACCCTGCTGAGCTGCCTGAACTTTCTAAGAGTAGATTAGCTTATAAAGAAAGTAAAGCTAATTGTTTTAGGAAAAGCAAGTTTTTTCCTTGCGTCCTATCAATATATTGCACTAAGATGTGAGTGTATCCTCTGACCAGCCGTTATAAAGCTCATGTCAGCCTCAAGCTCACAAAATCAATCATCAATTTCTACGTGTGGCACCACCTGACCCTCAGGTGTTATAAAAAGAAATGTCATAACCAAGCAAAGGTGTATCCAACTTAAAGAATTACAGCGATACTTATATTTATATAGTGCTTGACAATCTAGGAAGGGCAAGAAGTCCTCCGCAAGGAATCTGTCTTTATGGAAGCAATATATATCGCAAGCAGTAATTTTAAAGGTACATCATAAGCAGAATGGCCAACCTGTCCTCACTATAAACAGCTACAAAAAAAATCCAAAAAATACATCAACAACCTGTAACATTCCTGCCCACAGCTATTATATAAGCAATTAGGAGAAAATTCACTTTATAAAAAATTTTAAAACCCTTCCCCCATGGAAGATCACACTTACTGTGGTTAAAGCACAGCCTAAAGACAAATTCAAAGTGTGTCTTCAAAAGCACCCAGACATCACTGGTTTTTCTCTCAAGCTGCGTTTGTCCCTGGGGAGCAGTCTAAGTACCCCCCAGAAAGCAGCCCTGGGGGATCATGTGACATAGAACATAGAAGAACAAACACATTATGCTTCCAACCCCACTTACCCTCGACAGAGCAAAACCAAGTACATACAATATGGGGAGACTTTGGGTTAACTTTGGTATCTAATTTTATAATATTCCTTTTAATTCTTTTTTTTTTTTTGAAATCTTGTAGTATTTTAAAAGAAGCTTTTAAATGCAGTAACGGCTTTGACAATAAACTTTTCAGTGAGAAAGAATACTTGTTTTATGACAGACGTCTATAGGAAGGTATCACTGGATTGACAGCGAACTTTCTAAGATCAACAGGTCCACAAAAGGAGCACTCAGTTGCTTATGTAAGTTAACACAGAACAGTAACCATAATGGCAGCTGTTTGTTGAGTCCACAATAGTATTTACGTGCATTCTCTCTTTAATTTTCCCAATAACCCTATGAAGTGGGTACCATTAACCCTATCTTACAGATGAGAAGACTGAGGCAGAACGATAAGGCCTGCTCAAGGTCACACAACCAGAAAGGGGTGTAGCGAGGTCTCGAACCAGTTCTTCCAGTGCCCAAGGGCCTTGGCCCTCTCCTGGTCAGGCCAGCTGGATAAGACATGAAAGGATCAGGGATAAGGGATGTGCAGCCAACCCAGAGCACAGCACTGACTGCAGTGGCCTGGCTGGACAGTGATCTGATTCACTCAGGCTTCCTCTCTGAGAGCCCAACTGCAGTGGGGAGCTGCCTGCTCACAATGGGACAGACTAGGGAACGGGGCAGCCTATGGTCATGTAGGCACAGAAGCCTCAGAGCGGAGGAAGAGGGTGGAGGTCTAACCCAGGAGCATGGCCCATGTGGGTGGTCCAATCCCATTAACGTCAAAGTCCAAGAACAATGGTCCCCACAGAACCTTGCTCCTGAGGTCCCACTGGTAACTTCTCTGTGCCAAGCTGCTACCAGGTAACTGGCAGCCATGGACAACTGTTACCTCCCCTCCCCATCTGGGAGAGCCATCCCTTTGCTCTATGATAACAGATATCTACCACGTCCAATGCAGCCAAAGGCCCAACTGATGAACATTACTTCTTGGCCATCTGGCATTTGGAGGCAGGGGGCCAACTGACTGTGTTTCAGCACAATTCAGCAATGATTTATCTTGGACAGTTCTGCAGGTTGGCAGGGCTTAGCTGGGTGGTTCTTGTGTTCCACGTGGTGTCCACCGGAGCTCAGCTGCTGCTGGCACACCCAAGGTGGCTTAATGAACATGACTGACAACTCCCTGGGGTAGCTAGAACAGCTGGGGCCTGGCTAGGCCTCTCTTCACGTGATCATTTATTATTCAGTGTCCAGTCCAAGCCTCTTTACATGGCAGCTGGATCCCCAGGGTGAAAACAGAAACAGCAAGGCCTAGTAAGGCTTTCAAATGCATTCTGCTGGTTAAAGCAAGTCACTGGACCAGTCACCACTCAAGGAGAAAAGAAATAGACTCCATTCCTTGATGGGAAAAGGGACATGAGCATACAAGAATTATTGGCAGACAATATTTTTGGACAATATACACAAAATTTAAAAGGAAGTTGTTAAATCTTACTCAGCTGTCAGGAGCCCTCTGCCCTTCTCCCTTTCTTCCTTGTCCCTGCCTAGAACATGGATGTGATAGCTGGAACTTCAGCAGTCATCTTGCAACCATGAGGCAGCCTGGAAGATGGATCCTATTCACTGAGGATAGCAGAAAGGAGATTAGGTTCCTGATGGTAGAAGAGCTGCTACACCAGCCAGGGACTGCCTACTTCCAGGGTATTTACACAGTAAAAAACATATAGATCTCAATCTTACCTAAGCAATGGTTATTTCATTTTTCCAGTAGGCACAGGTTCCAATATGAACAACTAACAGAAGGAATCACATAGCCCACAATACAAAATTTCCTATTGTGTAAAAATAGAATAAATAGCAAAATTGCTGATTTATTGCTAAGTTCCATTAGAGCCATATAAAATATACTAAAGCAAGATTCAAGGTAATGGTTTAGTGACAAGCACCTTGCCTCTAAGGTACTAGGAGTTAGTCCCGGGGAGCTTATGAGTAAGTGTTTAGAGGCTCCTTAATACTTCCATATAAACAGTGCCTGAGAAAAAATACTTTAAATGTCTTTCAGCCAAAACTAATCTTGAGTGCCTGTTCCGAACTCCTCGTCATTTAGGAAGAATTAGTATGTAAAGTTCAAATGAGGTCATTGTATCTTCCCACCCTCCCACCCCCCACCAATTTCTCATTTCCCATTCAGTCAAACGAATCCTTTTCCAATCACTGAGGCTGTTTCATAGAAGTGCAGCCTGCCTTTTCCTCTTTCTTACAATTTTTTTTTTTAAAAATGCCAAGCAAATAGGCAAGTTTTAAAACACAAGACTGGGTGGTTTTTTTTTTTGTTTGTTTTGTTTTTTTAAGCAGATGTGCATAGGAGGACCCTCAGACTGGTAAGCTGAGAAGTGGGAAGGACAGTCAGGTATTGCAGGCATGACCAGGGCACACAGATCGAATCTGCAATGACAAACAGCCCCTCAACTCTCAAATACAAGGACAAGGAGAAATGGCTGCCTTGCAGCATAATATATTTCTTCCAAAAAGTAGCTGAACTTGGCTACGTTATTATTTCACTCATTTTCGTGTAGGGTTTGGCAAATGTTTCATTTGACTTTCGCATATATTTCAAATTATTGGAATATTTTATCTTCCTGTCTATTTTAAGCTAGTAATCAGCTATCTCAAAAAAGACACATTCTTGAAATATTTTTAAATATAATTAGAGTGCTACTGCTGCTACATGCAACATTATTAAGATTTAGAGTAAAGAATAATTTGTTGTGCTGTTTTGCAACACTTTAATTCTAAAGTCTAATTATTTACACTAAAGGCTTTTCCAGAGCTGCCTCCTTGAATGCTCATCAGAAAAACACAGCATCTGGCAATTTATCTCCGAACACAATTAAATGTGCACATCTTATCATTTGATCATTTGTCAGAAGAAAACTTGTTGCCTACATGGTTTCTATTCCTACCATGATAACCTTAAAATACCAGCGATAACCCGGGGGTTCTTAGGCAATGACCTCTCTGATTCCAATAATCTGCTCAGGGTCAGGCTCTTGACAGACATCAACCCGGAAAGCGCTCCAGCTGCTAACCTGCGCGCCCCACTGAGCTGTGGGGTCCACCTGGCTGCTTCCATGAGGCTCCTTTCTTTGACTTCCCATATCTTTGCTCCTCATCTTTCTGTTCTTTGCTTTCCGTCTCCAATCTCTCTCACTGCCTCAGCATCCAATGACTTAACATCTAAAAGACCCCTCAAGTGGCAGCTGCTTCTTTCCAGGCGCAGCTCGTCATTTGCCCACGCAGTCACTCTGGGGCACAGATCCAGGCTCTACGACTGACTACCAGATACACAATTTAGTCAAGGTCCTCCAGGGAACGATTAACGCTCCGCGCTAATAAAACAACCACTCTCCCGCCCCTCCCACACGCATCCTCTCAGGAGCATGGTTTCTTTTTAAGGCTAATACTAGGAACTCACTTGGCAGAAGAATGTCCTTTCCTATCTCCTGACCCCCGCCCGGGAAGACACCACTGTGCCTATGCCGGTACCCTGAATCACCAGCCGGCTTCGCTCCCGCTTCAGCCCATTTTACCCACTGACTGCTTGAGTCCTGTGACCCGTCTCTGACCAAGACCCGTAGAGTAAGAGGACGCGGGCTCACCTGGCTCGGTCGGGGACCCCGGCGCGAGCTCACCTGGTCACCGGCGGACCCAGGCGAACGCTCACCTGGCTGTGTCGCGGGCCTGGGCGCAGGCTCACCTGGCCACCCCCGGAGCGGCGCGCGGCCGCCCCTGGGTCCCCCTCTTGCCCGCGCCGCTGCGGCCGCTTCGGAGTAGGCTTTGCGCGGCTGCAGCCCTGCTCGCCGGGCTGAGGGGTCTGCAGGGAGTTCCAGCCAACTTATCTCGAGAGCCTCGAAAGAGAAGCCTGCTGGGAATGTGGATACTCTGTTTCATCGGTCCTCGCGTTCCAAGTGACCGCTCTAGGCCAGCTCCCTCCGTAGACTGACCGAGATCTCCCTGACGCTCTTCCCTCCTTTCCCTTTGGTGAGGGAATTAGCTGCGAGGCGCCGGGTTCCAGCCATCGGAAACTGAAAACTACTTTTCCCCCTGCTGGTGACTGTGAGGAACTGCACGTGGTGGAACAAACGCACTAACAAGGTTTCCTTCCCTCCTAGCAGCTAAGATTAGGGTTCTTCCCCACCCCCCCACCCCTGCCATATCAAAACTTTTAAAACTTTCCTTTGTATTCATTTTATTGTATTCCAGGTGCCATATTAAGGGACGGCAACTCGCTTTTAGCCTTGGAATTAATGAGAATGAGAGAAGTAAGACATCCCACGGAATCCTTTTTTTTGTTTCTTTTCTTTTTTAATTGTAGAAAATTGCAAAGGTAAACGTAGGCAGAAGAGTACAATGAGGTTCTAACTTTTGGTAATGTGAACTAATCTTCCTGCAGATAACAATTCTAAAATCTGAGCAAAACATTAAAAAAAATTATTTGAAGACTCTGGAGATTGACCCAAAAGAGGCAGAAGCTAGAGGGGAGACCACATTTGACAGATGAATGGAAATCGTTGAGATTGGTGAGGTTGTGGGGTTTTACCTGAGGGCAACCCCAGATCTATGAGCAGCTCCACCTGCAGAGAGCCACAGCCTGACTGGCTTGAAGAGGACACAAAACAGAGTTTGAGGCCAGGAGAAGAGTTGGAAAGTTAGGGGAGAAATCCAGGGAGGAATCAATGGAGAGGATGAATCCACGAATGTGTGTTGTGTTAGTTTTCTATTGCTGCCCTAACAAATTACCACAAACTTAGTGGCTTAAAATAACACAGATTTATTATCTTACTGATCTGGAGGCCAGAAGTCCTGTACAGTTCTCACTGGACTAAAATCAACGTGTTGGCAGGCTGCACTCCTTTCTGGAGGAGGTAGGCGAGACTCCATTTCCTGCTCATTCAGGTTTTGGACAGAATTCAGTTCCTTGAGGTTGTAGGACTGAGTTCCCTGCCTTCTTGCTGGCTGTCAGCTGAGGGTCATTCCCAGCTCCTACAGGCCACTGCCATATCCCTGCTGGTTCCTGTTGTGGCCTTTGCTGCCATACCACAGGATGGCTTAGGGCTGAGGCTCAAGAAAGTGGGAAGAAGAAATAAGTGTGGAGAATTCCACACTCTCTCTGGGTGTTAGGAGTTTCCTGATAATCAGCCGGAACTAAAGGGCGTCCCCTGGAGTTCCTTCAGTGCTCTCGTCTGGGCTTCAGGCTGCATTGCACACAGGCTAGTAAATACCAAAGGAACAAAATGGTAAACTCACCTCTAGTTCACTGGTCCTGGAGTTGTCTTCTCCATTCAGCCTGCCTGCTACTATTTACTTTGCAGTCTTCCTATAGATGCTCTATGCATTCCATCTGGGTTTCATAGTTGCATTCAGTGGAAGGGAAGAATGGAGTGGGCTTACTCAATCCTTATCCAGAACAAGAACCTCTATATCAAAGATTAAAGAGAGGATATCACTATAGATCTTACAGACATGAAAAAGATAATAAGAGAATATTACAAAGAATTTTATGCCAATAAACTTGACAATTTAGATGAAATTGCTTAAAATAAACTTACAAAAACTAACACAAAACAAAATATATCTGAATAGATTTATTTTTCTTAATTGAAGTGTAATTGACTTTCAATATTATGTTAGTTTCAGGTGTACAACATAGTGACTCAATATTTTTATACATTACTAAATGATCGCCACTATAAATATAGTTACAGCCTGTCATCAAACTTGTCACAATATTACCAACTATATTCCACATACTGTGTATTACATCCCTGTAATTTATTTATTTTATAACTGGAAGTCTGTACCTCTTAGTCCCCTTCCCCTGTTTCACCCATTCCCTCAACCCCTTGCAATCTGGCAACCACCAGTCTGCATCTATGAGTCTTTTTTTCTTTCATGTTTGCGCTATTGTTTTTGTTTTTAGATTCTATATAAGTGAAATCAAAAAGTATTTGCCAATGACTATAACTCAATAAAAAAATGTTAAAAAAAAAGTATTTGCCTTTCTCTGTTTAACTTACTTCATCTAGCATAATACCCTCTAGGTCTACCCATGTTGTCACAAATGGCAAGATTTTATTATTTTGTGGCTGAGTAATATTCCAATGTGTGTATATATATCTATATCTGTGTGTGTGTGTGTGTGTGTGTGTGTGTGTGTATGATATATATATATATATATCTTCTTTATCCATTTATCTGTTGATGGACACTTAGATTGCCTCTATATCTTTGCTATTGCAAATAATGCTGCTATGAACATTGGGGTGCATGTATCTTTCTGAATTAGTGTTTTCATTTTTTTTTCCCAGGAGTGGAAATTGCTGGGTCATATGCTAGTTCTATCTTTTGCGTTTTCAGAATCCTCCATACTGTTTTCCACAGTGGCTGCACTAATTTACATTCCCACCAACAGTTTATGAGAGTTCCCTTTTCTCCTGATCCTTGCCAACATTTGTTATTTGTGGTTTTTTTTTTTTTTTATAATATCCACTCTGACAGGTGTGAGGTGATAGCTCATTGTGGTTTTAATTTGCATTTCTCTGATGATTAGCAATGTTGAGCATCTCTTCATGTGCCTGTTGGCCATCTGTATATCTTTGGAAAAATGTCTATTCAGGTCTTCTTCCCATTTTTTAATCAGATTGCTTTGCCTTTTTGGTGTTAAGTTTTATGAGGTGTCTATTTATTTTGGATACTAACCCCTTATCAGTCATATTATTTGCAAATATTTTCTCCCATTCAGTAGGTTCATCTTTTCATTTTGTCAATGGTTTCCTTTGCCAGGCAAAAGCTTTTAAGTTCAGTTAGGTCCCATTTATTTATTTTTTCTGTTGCTTCCTTTGCTTTAGGAGACAGATCCAAAAAATATTGCTATGATTTATGTCAAAGAGTATTCTGCCCATGTTTTCTTTTAGGAGTTTTATGATTTACAGTCTTATATCTAGGTATTTAATCCATTTTGAGTTTACTTTTGTATATGGTGTCAGAAAATGTTCTAAATTCATTCTTTTACATGTAACTAGTTTTTCTGGCACTTCTTATTGAGGAGACTGTCTTTTACTCATTGTATATTCTTGATATTCTTGCCTCTTTTGTCATAGATTAGTTGACCATTAGTGCAGGGTTTTTTCCTCAGCTTTCAGTCTTGTTTCATGGATCTACATGTCTGTTTTTGTGCCAGTAACATACTGTTTTGATTACCGTAGTGTTGTGGTATATAGTCTGAAGTCAGGGAGTATGATTCCTTCTACTCTGTTCTCCTTTCTCAATATATTTTTTGGTTATTTAGGGACTTTTGTATTTCCATGCAATTTGCAAAATTATTTATTCTAGTTCTGTGAAAAATGAATAGACCTCATAGACCTAAACTTAAAAACTAAATTATAAAGTTTTTAGAAGAAAATATAGGAAAATATCTTATGATCTGGGGTTAGGGGAGCAATAACCATGCAAGAAAAATTAACAAATTAGATTTTATCAAAATTAAAACTGCTACTCATCAAAAAAAACCCATTAAAAGTAGAAAGTCAAGCTATAGACTTTTATTAAGAAAATATAATAAACTCCTACAATTTGATAATAAAAAATTTTTTAATGGGTAAAAGAGTAGAACAGACACCTCAATGGAAATCACACAAATGGCCAAGAAGCACATGAGAAAGTGCTCCAGATCATTAGTTATCAGTCAAATGAATATTGAAACCACAAAGAGATACCACTTCACATCCACTAGAATGGTTTTAAAGTCAAAAGGCTGATAACACCAAATATCAGCAAAGATGTGGAGCAACTGGAACTCTCATATATTCTTGACGAAAATTCAAAATTGTCCAAACACTTTAGAAAACCATTTGGCCATTTCTTGTGAAGTTAAACAGGCTCCTTTGATCAAGACATTCTACTCCTAGTTATTTAGCCAAGGAAAGTGAAAACACAGGTTACAAAAAGACTTGTACAAAAATGTTCATCACAGCTCTATTTATAATAGACAAAATCAAGAAACAGTTCAATGTCCATCAACAGGTGAAAGAATAAACAAAGTGTAGCATAACCATAAAATGGAATACTACTCGGTGATAAAGAGAAAAACTACTCACAGTTTGTGAATGAATGAGACCGTAAAAGAAGTACCTACAATTTCGCTCCGTTAATGTGAAGTTCTACAAAGTCTTAACTCATTTGTGTGGAAAGTGTACATTATATGATTCCATTTTTATGAAATTCTAAAAAGGTAAAACTAAGATGTGGTTTTAAAAAAAGAACAGTGGTGGGCTCTTTGAGGGGTGGTTGATTCAGAAAGATCAGTAGAGAGAATTCTGGTGTGATGGAAATCTTGATAAAATGTGGTTCATATTCTGGGGATTGGAAATGTTTTATATCTTGATAGGGGTATTTAATTGTACATTTAAGATACATACATTTCAATGTAGGTACATTTTGTCATAAAACATGTTTACTATTATTATTATTATTAGATTTATTGAAGGGGAGTAGGGAGGGGTACAGGTGAATGCTGGGATGCTGAGAGTTGTGTGTGTATGTATGAAGTTTCATTATATCATGGTGATTATTTTGTATATGTTTGAGATTTTTCCATAATAAAAAGGTTAATATAAATAAACAAATATAAACTCACTGCCAACAATTGTCAACTCATGGCCAGTCTCCTTTTATTTTCAACACCTTCAACTTCCTTTCCTCCCAGTATGATTTTGCAGCAAATCCCTATTGAGCCCCTCCTCTGTGCCAGATCCCTGGGCTGGGCTCCACATACCAAGCAGCAAACAGGACAGATCAAACCCTGATGCCAAGGCATTCGGGGGAAAACAGGTAAACCGGCAATAAATAAGGCAATTTCAGATAGTAAAGTTACTATAACAACAATAAAAGCCAGATATGGCAGAGACTGACTTGGTGGGTGGGGCCTGGCGCTGGTCTTTATTGGGGTGGTCAGGGAAGGCCTCTCGGAGGAAGTGATATTTGAGCCCAAGATTGAATGAGGAGGAAAAGCAGCCATGGGAAGGATCCTCATCCAAAGGCGAGAGCAGCCAAGGCCCTGGGGCGGGTCTGAATAGGACCTGTTGAGTGACAGAGAGAAAAGGCTGGTGCGGCAGGAGCAATGTGAGTGTAGATGGCGGGTCTGAGGTGGGGCGGGGCCCTGGAGAGCCCAGGCAGGAGTCTATGTTCCAAGTGCAATGAGGAGCTCGGAGAGGACTGGGAGCACAGATGCTCCACGTCCCCCTAAATGATGCACATTTTCAGAAGGCCACTTTGTCTACCCTGCGAGGAATGGATTGGGAACGAGGCAGCAGGAAAGAATGTAGGAGGCCCAGGTAGGGGTGCAGGGAAAAGAGGAGAGGGTGGCCAAGGCGTTAGAAGCACTAGGCAGAGTCCTGATTTGCTTCTGGTTTTGGGCCGCTGGCCAGTGGGTGGACTGGCTGCCAGAGGTGGAAGCAGGAAACAGCAATGGCGCTTGGTGGGGCTGAGAAGGAAGAAGGCTGGGCGGTAGGGCAGGTTGGTGGGAGAAGCCAAGAGTGCTGTTTGGGTGCTTGGCGTCTGAGAAAATATGTCGTGATGCAAGTAGGGGTGCGGAGGGGGCATCTGGATGTAGGAGTGCGGTGCTCAGAAGAGGAAGAAGAGAAAAAGCTAAAGGAAAGTGGGCCACTGGGAGGAGAGTAGTGTGCGCCCGCACATTACACATTTCTCCTCTTTTCTGTTTTACTGGCTAGTGAAACAGTCTATAAGTAGATGCGCTTTGTTTAAAAAAAAAAAACCAACTTATATGGGGGGAGGGTATAGCTCAAGTGGTAGAGCTCACGTTTGACGTGCATGAGGTCCTGGGTTTAATCCCCAGTACCTCCTTTAAAAATAATAAATACATAAACCTAATTACCTCCCCTCACAAAAATTTTTTTCAGAAAGAACTTATATAGATAAACTGGCATTTCACCTATGCCATGGGGTTGTGAAGATTATATGTATTAATACAAGTAAGAAGCTTTAAAAAAGTGCCCGGCACAAATTCAGTATTCGTTGCATTTTTTTTTTTAAGTTCAGTTCCAATAGAAAAAGACTAGCTTAGCCTGTAAGGGATCTTTGCATAACTTGCTGTCCATCTGGGGGGAAAATGTCATTTAGATGCTCTACCTCATGCCTAAGTGAAAATACATTTCATGTTGATTAAAGATGTACACGGAAGAAATCGAACCAGAAAAGGATGAGAAAAACACTTGGATGACTACTCAGCTGTCTAGCTTCAGCATAAAAGAAGACTTTTTAAGCCACATAGAAAACCCAGACCCAGTAGTGAAAAGAATTTGACTGCATACAAAAGCCTCTGTGGTGAAAATGCTATAAACTGTACCAAGGATAAGTTAAGTGTTCAGTAAGGAAATTTTGCACTATAAATAATAAGCATAGTATGAATTTCCACAAAATATGAAGATGTCTTAGAAATTAACAAACAATCCAACGGGTCTTTTCGCAAAAGAAAATGCAAACCATCAAGAAATAAATGAAAAGAGGCTTTATCTCACTAGTATTTAGGGGAACCAATGGCCTTTGTCTTTTCACCCATCCAATTTGACTCAGCTTTCTCAGACACTGATGCCAGGAGTGTGAGTTGCTACAACCTTTTTTGGATATCTGACAAATAAAAATCTGCATTTCATTACACTTAGTAATTTCTCTTTTAGTAATTCAGGCAAAAGAGATTAAAAGCACCAGTATATATAAGATTTTTTGCTTCTGCACTGTTTGAACTAGCAAAGCACTGAAAAAAAGTTTTGAATGTCCATCAATAGGAAAATGATTAGATAGATTATGGTTCCTTACGTTTTGTAATATTTTCAGCTATTAAAAAAAAAGCATATGTGAGAACTATATATACTGATGTGGAGGGACGTCTGTGGCCTGTTAAGGAAAAAGGCGAGTTGTGTAGTAAAGGACTAACGTTGCATTTTTGGTTTTTGTTTTTTGTGTATATCTTGGCTTTTTTGTTGTGTATGTGTTGGGGTAATGGAGATTGGGGATATTTATACATTCATACATGGGCTTATGTGTGTAAGGACATAGAAGGAGAAAAGACCCAACTGCTAATGTTGATCACCTCAGAGAAGGAGGATGGAAAGGTGGGAAGAGCAGACATAATAACATTTCTTCTAAAAAACCAAAATATATCTATATGGATGTAAATATGTACTTTCTTTTTACAAACTTTTGTATCATTTGACTCCTTTCTGAACTTAAAAAATGAAAGATGAATAAGGGTCTAGTATCCAGAATATATTTTTAAAAACTCTAACAACTCAACAACAAAAGATAAACAACTCAGTTTAAAAATGGGCAATTAACTGGAACAGATATTTCTTCAGAGGTGTACAAACTGCCAATAACACAAGAAAAGATGCTTAACGTCATTTCATTAGTCAGTAGAGAAATGCAAATCAAAACCAGAAAGAGATGCCACTTCACACTCACTAGGAGGGTTATAGTTAAAAAAACAAACACAAAATGAGTGTTGGTGAGGATGTGGAGAATTTGGAACCCTTGTTAAAAATGGAATTACAGTATGACCTAGCAATTTCACTGCTAGGTATACACTCAATATAGAAAGCAGGTATTCTGATAAGTACATGTTGTTTATAGCAGTACTATTCACAATAACCAAAAGGTGGAAACAACTCAAATGTCTATCAGTGGATGGATGGATAAACTATATGTGATAATATACATACAATGTAATATTTGGCCATAAAAAGGAATGAAGTTCCCATATCTGCTACAGGGTTGGTGAACCTCAAAAACATTATGCTAAATGGATGAAGCCAGACAGAAAAGGTCCTGTGATTTCATTTATAATGAAATGTTCAGACTAGCAGAGACAGAATCCATAGAGACAGAAAGCAGACTAGTAGCTGCCAGGGGCTGGGAGGGAACGGAGAATGCGGAGCAACTGCTCATCAGGTACAGGGTTTCCTATAGGATGATAAAGATGTTTCCAAACTAGTGGTGTTCGCGCAACACTGCAATTGTACTAGATATCACTGAGTTGCTCACCTTTAAAATGGTTAACTTTATGTTGTGTGAATTTCACTTCAATAAAAAACGGGAAAAAATAAAAGACAAGCTCTCTGGCGCTCGTGAGGAGAGCAGCCTGGACTGGAGGCCTCGCTTCTCCCAGCTGCCCCCTTGCGGGCCGCGCGTCCGTCTGCCAAGGGCACGTCAGTACCCTGGCTCGCAAATCCAGAGGGCGACGTGGGCTGAAGAAATGAAACAGGAGTATCAGAGAGGGGGCTGTCAGACGGCAACTCCCTCCACTCGTGACGTTGCCACCTCTGCCCAGTCAAGCAAGCTTCTCTGCCCAGATTAGAGTTTGAAGCGACCCGCGCTGGGCCAGGCGGAAAGGGCGGGGCGAATGGCGGGGAGTGGGTCGGCCTGAGCGCGGGACCGGATGTGAAGGAAACCGGAACCCTTCAGCCCGGGGCGCCTGTTTCCGGAGGGAGTTCGGATCGTTGAAGTCCACCACGCTGGGAAGCCGGCTTTCGGAGTCTTTTGTCACCGGGTCTCAGCGGAGTGGGGTTGGTGGTGGCGATGAGGCAGAAGCACTACCTTGAGGCTGCAGCGCGGAAACTACAAGATAGCTGCCCGGGCCAGGCCCGGTATCTCCTGTAAGAGAGGGACGGGAGGGGCAGCGGGAGGCGAGCGGCGAGGAGGTTTTCTCTCGTCCCTCACGAGTCTCTTTCTCTTTTGCAGCTGGGCCTACAGTTCGTCACACGGTAGGGAGGACGCCCGTTGGTTGTGGGTCAAGCACGCGTCGCCCCGCTCCTCTCCATTCTGCACAACGCTCAGAATGATCAGAAAGAAAAAATCTAATCGACCCTCTGCCATAATACTCGTCTCTGAGGCTTCTCAGTTTCGCAAAGAAAAATCCAGTTTCCTTACCTTGCCTGACCTGTTAGCGACATTTGACACAGTGATCGGTCTACTTGAAGTAGTTTCCTCACTTGGCTTGCAGATCATCACAAAGTTCACTTCTTGATATGCTTTGCTGGTTCTCCTAATTTCCCTAACCTTTACAAACCAACGTTGGAGTGTCCCAGGATTCAGCCCTTGGACCTCCTTTCTAGCTACACTGACTTCCTTGGTGACAGTTTTTCATCCAGCTTCATGGCTTTTAAATTCTGTATACGGAGCACGTCCAAATTTATAGCCCCACCCCAGGCTACTCCTCCGAATTCTAGACTCATCCAGATGGCTTGATGACTTTTTTTGAATGTCATACTAGGCCAAAGCTTTATCCCCCAATATAACAACCCCCCTCTTCCAGTTGTTCCCATTTCAATAAATGGTAACCCTATCCTCAAGGAATTAGTCAGCCCAGAAACCTAGAAGCGACTTTGTAGCTAACAGACTTCCTCCCCAAGCCAAGAAGCCAGCAAATCCAGTTGGCTTTAAAATGTATCCAGTATCTAGCAACTTCTCTCTGTATCCATCTTACCACCCTGGTCCAAGCCGTCAGTCTCTCCTGGGTCATTGCCAACAGCTCCGGTGCATTTCTGCCGTCCATTCTCAATCCAGCAACCAAAGTGAGCCTAATAAAAACCTAAGCTAGATCTTGTCACTTCTCTGCTACATACTCTGAAATCTCAAAAGAGTATAAGTGAATATCTTTTAAAGAGACTACAAGGCCCTGCATCATAGGTCCGTATTAACCTCTCTGACCTGCTCTCCCTCTGTTCACTGAAATCCAACCACCCAGGCCCCGGTGCTGTTCATGGCCTTTGCAGCTGCCCTTCCTTCTGCCTGGAACTCTTGCCTCATACCTGCTTGGATTCCTCCCTCGCTTCCTTCTGGTCTCCTGCAAATGTCACCCCGCATAGTCTTTCCTGGCTGCTCTATTGCCATCCCCCATTCCCCTTTCCCTTCTTACTTCTTTCTCCCCAGCACCAAACATGATGTTGTATTTACTGTCTCTCTCCATGAACTGCCCTTTGTTCACTGTGGTATCTCCCACACCCAAAACAGTGCCTGGAACTTAACAGTCATTCAGTAAATATGAAAGAATTTTACATTTGGCAGAGCTAAGTCACAGACATGGTCCTTAGCTTTTTGTGGTGCTGTCATATCCCTAGCACTTAGCACAGTGCTCACCAATAAATGTTTATTAAATATTTGATGGTGTGCCCACCTTCCTTTTCATTTGCATCACTTCATAGCTCACCTTTCCCTAAAAAAAAGTAATGCTTGCTTTTTCACCGTAGCTTTACCTGAAAGCCCTTTACAAATAATGAGTGCCATTTCCAAATACAGATAGAATTTATAGTCATCTATGATGACCTTTTTCAAGCCTCTTTGAAATGTTTCTGGATGGTCCATGCATAGCTTAATAATTTCCAGGGCATTTAAGTCCTATTCTGCTACTGTTATTACCAGCCTTATCTTCATTTGTTTAGGGCTCCCTGAGAATGTGAGTTCTTTAAAGATAGCAACTCTTTTCTTTCTGTATTTTTATCTCCACAGCCTAGCATGGTGACAGTCAGTGAATGCTTTCTTGATTGCATAAAGGGGATAGGGCATGTCTGTTGTCCTGTTACCTTGTACTGAGAAAACCACCTACAAAGCCCAGCTCACAAATCACAAAATGAAAAATCACAGTATAATTTGTTATTTTGTAATAAACATGTTTGTAAAATTGATGAGACATACAGATTTTATTTACTTGGTAGCAAGTAATGAATGTAGCAAAGAGTGGGGACCTACCTATTTGTTGCTAAAAGGAGTGAATGGATAGAATTACAGTTTTTGTAAAATAATTATTATATATTGTAATTAATGCTAATTTATCTTTTTGTAAATTATATAAATTATACTTTGAGTTTGCTTACTGAAAATGTGTATTTACTCACATTAAGTAATATACTCTTTTGCATTTATAATATTGACAGTTTGTGGTAGCAGAATATTCTGGTTTGCTGAATCATGAGTTCCATTGTGTAATTGTAGATGATAACAGCACTTTTGAAGAAACATGTCCATACTGCTTCCAGCTGCTGGTTCTGGATAACTCTAGAGTGCGCCTCAAACCCAAGGCCAAACTGACACCTAAAATACAGAAACTTCTTAATCGAGAAGCAAGAAATTATACACTCAGTTTTAAAGAAGCAAAAATTGTGAAAAAATACAAAGACTCCAGAAGTGTATTGGTAAGATTTCAATTCCAGTATGTATAAATAAACGAGAATTTTCTTTCACTTAAGATAAAGTTAAGAATCAGCCTGAATATAACTCAAAGATTTGTAGTAGTACATTTAAATTGTCAAAATATATACATATTTTTTCCTAATTATTACTGTTTCATCAAGAGTATAGCTTATTTTTTGTTTCTTGCAATTACCTGAAACCAAACAGCATGGGCTCTCAATTGTTCACATCTTACTGTTGAGCACAATTATTTTATCAGTTAATGGTACCTTTCTTCAAACAGCAGTGTGTATTAAGTACCCCATGGAGGGTTATGTCTTCAGTCACCCTCTTCCATGTCAGAGTATGTTTTTAAGTTTATGCCCAACAAAGGTAAGTACATCTTACGTTCATTCATCAAACATTTTTTGAGGCTGTATCTTATGCAAAACAGTGCAGTGTATTGGGGCTATAAAATGGAATAAAACAACTAAAATCAAATTATTTATGGTTTTTCCAATGCACTTTATCTGCATGTTCTTTTTAACATTTGTCAAGTGTTTGAGTGCCTGCTTACTACCAGGCACTGTGCTGGGCACACTGAACATTATGACAGATTATGTGTGACCCAAGACTACAACTGGTAATAACTTAGATTGGAACTGCCATGTTTAGGAGTTCACCAGCACTGGATGGGTAAGTGCATTTTGCTCTGTCATAAAATTGACTGTTTATATAAAGCATGGAGCAACTTAAACAGACCTCTGTAAATAAGACCTTCCATTTGCATTTTTACCTGCTCATGATCTTCAGAGTACTTAGCTAAACTAGTTTGTATTAATTTTGTTGAGGCCTGGGCTGAGTCCTAGGCACTGAGTGAGATATGTAGAAGAAAGGCATTCAGCTGTAAAAATGGACCATGTCTTGAAAAATGAATCCTGAAAAAAGGAGTCAACCTCTATAGCTAATGAGGTGAAGAAGTGTGAGAATGTGAGAATTCATTTGATTGGTTTTATAAATTACTTCAGACCTATTTTTACAGAATCACTAATCAGTTGTCTGAAGGAGTCAATTAAATTTTCCATGATACTTAGCCATGTTTTATTGGGAAAGGCTTGGCGTTTGTCTGCAAAAAAATATTAAATGTCTACTACTGTTACAAAGAGCATCCTTCCAAAGTTTAAAGAGTATCATTCTCAGCCTCCTCCATTCTCTTTGAACAGAGTTTTACATTGAGAAAGTAGAGCTTTATCATCTTTACAAAGGTGTTTTAAATTATATACGGATGTTGAGCCATTAACTTTTTATTGAAGATTTTCTTTTAAATTTGTGTCTTTGTCTGATTCCTGTTGCTAGATTACAAGCTCCCCAAGGGCAGCCTTTGTTACTCAACCTTGTGACACCTGATGTAGTCCCTTATGTATAAGAATTTAATGAACATGCAGTTTATTTGATTGAATTATAAGATAAATCAGACCTAATATTTCTTCTTTTAATGGCAGTTGGTTACTTGTAAAACATGCAACAGAACAGTTCAACATCATGGTAAAAGTAGAAGCTTTCTATCAGCATTGAAGAGCAATCCTACCACTCCAACGAGTAAACTCGGCCTGAACACCCCGGAGAGGATGACTCTAAGTTCTGCGAACCTGAAACATGATAGGTCTGGTTCCAAAGGGAAGAGCCCAGCATTGACTTTCAGGTATCTTAATTCATTAAGCTGTTTAAATTGCTAGAGTTAACTCTTCTGAGTTCCTCTCTGTTTAATATACACTCCCTGACTTTGCCACCCAGCTCAGGGAGTTCTTCTGCGTGCTTTTCTGCTTCCAGCTTCTCCCTGGGCCTGTTCCCAGCTGCCTGTGCAAAATATCTACTCCCCCGTCCCCACATGTCCCCACAGTTAACTACTCAAAATGCCCCATCCTCCTATGTTGCTTGTTTTGTAAGTGAACATGTCCTTCTAGACATTCTGACCTGAGACGGTGAGTACAGCTCACAATTCCTGCTACCTTGGTCCTTGTCCAGTTAGTCGCCAGCTTCTGTCCATCCTATTTCCTTGGTGTCTGCATGTGAGCTCTCCTTCCTCCCTGCTGCTGCTGTCTGTTCAGGTCTCCATTCATTGGCCAGGACTACTACAATTATTTCCTGAGTTTTCCCGCTTCTAGTTTCAAGCCCTTCTAGTCTGATATTTTTTAAAAGCACAGTTGTGGTTAGAAGCCTTTTAGCACTTCACTCTGTAGCATACGGAACAGGTGCTCTGGGGTGGCTTTCGAGCCCTCACTACCTGGTGCCTGTCTGCCTGCCTGTCTTACTTGCCTTCATTCCTCCTCTGTGTCAGCAAAGCTGAACCACTCAGGTTACTTTCCTGCTCCAAACCTTTGTTCTTGCTGTTGCCTTGATCGGAAATTCCCGTGGAAATTAACTGAATAGGGATTTCTCAAATGATACAAAGTTAACTGTGTGACTGGGCACATGTTTTATTTTTAGTAATCTTCAATACTTTATCCACTATGCTAATCAGTAAATTTAACTCCATAGAAACAGAAAGGAATTTGTGAACATTTTCTTAGAAAAGATTCTGGTAGTTTCTTGAACATAAATAACAAAATTCAGCAAGGTCTGGATTATTTCTGCTTATTGAATTGAGGGTTTTTTCTTTTTTTTTTTAAAGCTTTTTGGGGGGGGGGGTAAACTGGGTTTATTTATTTATTTATAGTACATTTTTTAATGGAGGCACTGAGGATTGAACCCAGGACCTTGTGCATGCTACGCCCATGCTGTATCACTGAGCTATACCCTCCCCACTGAATTTTTCTTTTATTGGGCGTGATGTCTAAAATTCCAAGTCCAGTTTCCTGTAAATTCTTGATTTAGTTATCTTGATGTTTGGTATGATAGGAATTCAGCATAGAAGTTTTCACTTTCTTGGACACATGCAGATAAAAGGAAATTTGGCATATTTAAAATAACTCACTTGCTTTTAGACCAGACTGCTTCTTAGATACATGCAGGAGTGAGAAGGATATTTCACATTTATTACACAGATGGGGAGTCAGAAGAGGGATGAGACTGACAAACCCCAAAGATTGTTTGGGGGGATGGAACACAACTGGCGGGAATGAAGTAGAATAGGGCATAAATATACACATACCAGATGGGGAGCTGTTTACTCGGTGGGTATTTTTAGGGCCTGCTCTGAGCCTGGCACTGCTCAGAAGCACTGGGCTAAGCAGGAATAAGACTTTTAAACTGTCATTTGTCAGTATACTAAGCATGGCTTTATGTTTCTTTTCAGAACACCTACATCTGGACAGTCAACACCTATTTGCTCCTCAAAGAGTTTGGGCAAAACAAAGAAACACTTCTCTCAACTAAAAATGTTGCTTAGCCAGAGTGAATCCCAGAAGAATCCAAAGGTGGACTTCAGAAATTTCTTATCTTCTTTGTAAAGGATGGACTAGAAGAATAAGAAGTGTTTAATGCAATTTATGAAACTAAAGTTAGAAAAACTGTTTTTTTTTAAAAATCTATTTAGTCTTAAAATACATGAAAACCAGGGTCCAGGAACGAATTTTTCTTGGCATTTGCTTCAGTGTTTATGGAGAAAAGCCCTCATTAGAATGAAAAACCAAAACCCGCACACCTCGCAAGGTGGCTGTGAGAATCAGACATGTCTGAAAGGTCCTCGTAAGCAGTAAGGATATACACGGACACTCAGTGGCTGTTACTGTCTTCTCCTTCCTTAATTAACAGTTTTCATTATTTACGTCATTTTCTTTCATAAGGAAACTGAGATCTTTACGAGAGGGTCTACTCACTCCTTTCTCGGTGTCCGTAGCCTTATTGCTAATTCAGAAAAAGTGTAAAGTACGTGTGTCTTTGTTTGCCTATATTCATCCGCATAACTGAATATTAGTAAAAATTTAAACATTATTCCCATTTTCCATGCAAAAGTAAATACAGGGGACATTCTTGATTATAGATGATTCAGTCAGATATCAAAATTTTCATTTTTACAGCTCTCTTTTGTTCCTCATAATGTTTCACTGTAAATGGTATTTCATTTGCTCTGGCGAAAACTTATTTTTTTAGGTCTAAAATTTACATCAAATACCATAGTAACAGTTTAGCTATCCTAAATCTTTCCTGGGACATAGATGTGCTTTTTTTAAATGACAGGCTAGGATTCTGTTCAACCTGTCTTTTAAAAACTCTTTAAATAAGTAATTTAGACAATTTAAACTATAATCTGTTTCCAAGACTCTGCTGCTTTAAAGTTTAAAACTTAAAATTTTCTTAAGAAATACAATGGAGAAAGGATAGTCTCTTCAGTAAATGGTGTTGGAAACTGGACAGCCACATGCAGAAAAATGAACTACCACTCTCTCACACAATACACAAAAATTAACTGAAAATGGATTAGACTTGAAGCCATAAAACTCCTAGAAGAAAACATAGGCAGTGTGCTCGTTGATATCAGTCTTACCAGTATCTTTCTAGATATGTCTCCTCAAGCAAGGGAAACAAAAGCAAAAATAAACAAATGAAGTTACATCAAACTAAGAAGCTTCTGCACAGCAAAGGAAACCATCAGTAAAATGAAAAGACAGCCTACTGAATGGGAGAAATGTGCAAGTGATACATCTGGTAAGGGCTTAATATATAAACAATTCATACAGCTTAACAACAACAAAACAAATAACCTGGTTGCAAAATGGGCAGAGGAGCTGAATAGATACTTTTCCAAAGAAGACATACAGATGGTCAACAGACACATGAAAAGATGTTCACCACCACTAATTATTAGGGAAATGCAAATCAAAACCACAATGAGATTTCACCTCACACCTGTCAGGACAGTTTTTATCAAAAAAGGCAAGAAATAAAATGTTGGCAAAAATCTGGAGAAAACGGAACCCTTATACACTTGATATGAATGTAAATTGTTGTAGCCACTGTGGAAGACAATATAAAGATTTCCCAAAAAATTAATAGAACTTGTCATCCCTGCTCTAAAGGAAATGTGGCACGGGATTAGACAAACTGAATACTTGTAGAGTTCTTTGATAAAACTACTTTCCCAGATCAGAAGAACTGAAGATGATACAATTTATAACTAAATTTTTTTGGCTCTTGTTGATTGCTTCAGATGATATGTCTTTCTAGAAAGTAAGATGGTTTAATTTTTTTTAATCTGAAGACCTCCACAATTACTGACAGTTTTATCCTTTAGAAAAAGTACATTGTGCAGAAGCATTCTTAGAAGACACAGAATATAAATTACAATTTTACTAAGTAGCATACAATGAAACAAGTCTATACATCCTTAATACTGTACTTTAACAAATGAGATTTCTAGTACACTACCAAGAAATTATAAAGTGTCTACAGGGTGCTACCCTATCTATGTAAGACAATTAAGAAAAGAAACCAGATCATTGTTCTAAAACAAACATGCAAGAGGAATATTTTAACCAAATGACGCTTAATACTAGATCTAACTTTTTATAATAAAAACAGCTATTCAGAATTTCTAAAATGATAGCCAACAAGCACTTAGGAAATCTCTTCATTGTGTCTAACCTCATTAAAGTATTTAATAAAGTAATTACTAAGCTGCCAAATATATATCTAATGAATATTTAATTTTATATATGACTGATTAACATCTAAAAATAGAATTGCATACCTATTCCTCTGGGTTATTTGAATTGCTAATTGTTACACTGTATAACTACAAGCATTTAAAAACTAATTTAAATAATACAGAGCTTTAAAAAACATTGAATACACTTCCTCTATGTTAAAAAAAATTGGTTTTCTGTTTCAATATTTCTAAGTCATGTTCTGAAAAAAAACTCACCTTAAAAAAAAAAAGACAACTCTAAGCCATGTTGCAAAAACTGCTGGTTAAGAAAAAAATTGTATTTTAACCAATCAATAAGCTCCATCATTAGCAGTTAGCTTCTTATCGGTTCCTGGTGGGGAAATTTACACCCAACCAAAAAAAGAGCTTTATGCTATTGATGTAAAACCTTATCATAATTGTAATTGCTCTGTCCATCAATGGACATAAAAGCAAGGAAGGAAAGATAAAGGAACTGGAAGGAAGTTAGTCTTTCTTCCTCATGCTAGGCAAGACAAGGCGAGACTAGCAACTCCAACAGGGAGAATACTACACACTGATGACTAAGCCAGGGTATCCAGAGCTGTCGGCTACAGACACAGGAACTGGACAGGAAGGTGGCGTGAAGTCCTGCAGAGCTCAAATACCAGCTCAAAAAGGTCAATGAAAATAGAATTTCCCTCAGCTAAGCACACTCCAGCTGCAGTCTAACAGCTCAAATCATAAAACCACAGTCCAAACCACAAAGACCTTATGGCAGTTATAACTAAATTACACAAAGACTTTAAGAGTCAAGTAGCTTTGTAAACGTTTTGTTAATAACTTGATCCCATAACGGTCCTACATGACTTTATAACTTAAATATCAAGAGCTGGAAAAAGGAGACAACAAATATTAATGTAGTATTTTGAAAAAGCCGTGGATTAATACATGATTTAAGCCTCTTAAAACCTCTCATTTAACTTGTATTTCCATAAGTAAACACAAGTGTTATTTTAGAAAGTAAATATTTCTTCGTAAATTTAAAATACGACTTTCAATACCAATACAATAGCAATACCAACACAACTGAATTTTTCTAGAAAACATCTGAACAATAGCTCTGCCTAACAATTTCACTTAAATTAATTCAAAATTTCAGTTTCATACCTTTCCCATGGTGCATAGAATTCAAATGTGAAATGCATTATTCCAAAATTCATTTTAGTTATTCCATTTCAGTCAGTGATCCATTTATAAAAAAGGCAGTAAAACATAGTTTTCATCTTGGATAGCATCCAACAAGTTGGAAATAAAATCACAGGGATTTCAGCAATTAAAATAGCTAAACCTGTGGTGGCATAATCATACCAAAGGCTAATCAGTCTTCGAAAAGGCAGATGACAGTCAGGCCCCAGACTGCATTACTGCTTCTCCTTCACTCTGTCATCCTCGGAAGAATTACAAGAGATGCACTAGACAGAGAAATTAAATACGAAAGTCGGGGGGATTTGCCAGGGGGGAGAAAGTGGGGCTCCTAAGGGTAGAAACACAGCAGATGAAAACCATTTCTTGGCTTGTCAGAAAAGCACACTTTTTTACAACTGCTTTGTTGGACCAAGTCCTTTTATTCACTGTAAAGGTATTTACCATATTTGAGACTAAAGTGTTGAGGTAAAGTGTTGGATGCCTAGCACAGTGGTACACAAAGCTAAACTGGAACTGGAGTGCATGTCAGAATTACCTAGAAGTCTTGTTAAGAAGATACAATGCTGGTCCCCAACCTCAGGTTTTCTAGTTCAGTAGTCTGGAGTCCGAGACTTTGGCCCTTCTAAGAAGTTCCCAGCTGAGGCCAATACTGAGCGCCTATGGAACCACTGGCTTGGAAGAAATACATTAGTTTAAAAATAAAAGCAAGCTTTGGTCAATTCTAAAAATTGTTACTGTATTCCATTCCCACTAGAATGTAAACTATTTGAGAGCAGACATGCAGTTGAATAATCTCTGTATGTCTCAAAAGATTTAACACCATGCCTTAAGCACAGTATGTTTCATTAAAATGTTGTCTAGACTATCCCTATTAATAGTTCATTCTAATTTTACCTTGTTTATATGAATACAAACAATTGCTTTGAAAAAGGGAATTGGAAATCAAAGCAGGGACTTGCACAGATTTTTGTACACCCATGTTCACAGCAGTATTATTCACAATAATCAAAAGGTGGAAGCAATCGACGGTCCGTCAACATAGGAATGGATAAACAAAATGTATACATCCATACAATGGAATATTACTCAGCCTCAAAAAGAAATTCTGACACATGCTACAACATTAATCAACCTAGAGCAGATTATGCTAAGTGGAATAAACCAAGCACAAAAGAACAAATATTTTATAATTTCATTTAGGAGGCACCTAGGAAAGTCAAGTTCATAGAGACAGTGAAACGGTGGTTGCAAGGGGCTAGAGGGATTGGGGGTTACTGTTTAATGGGTAGAGGACTAAATGGGGAAGATGAAAAAGTTCTGAAGATAGATGGTGATGGCTGCAGAACCATATTAATCATCAATGTATTTAACCCCAGAGTACACTTAAAAGTGGTGAATTTTATGTTACATATATTTTACCTCAATAAAAACAATATAAAAGACAACTGGGTGTAACATCCCTTGATAAGCCCCCATCCTTCAGCAGTGCTTTTAGCTAAGATGTTACTTTTTAATTTGAATATTTGCATAATGGTATCATTTCACAGGTTACGCAGAATGTGGATTTGCTGATGGTGGAGCTGCTACACAACATACCAGTATGACAGGCAGCATTATGTAGCAGTTCAGAAGCACAGGCTCAGAGTCCATCTTTCAGCTGGGTCTGAATCCGAGCTTCACCATTTGACTTGTTAAGAGTCATCGAAATTTACGCTGCGTCTTAGCTTCCCCATAGGTAAAATGGGAAAAATCAGAGCATCTATCGCAAAGCATGTATGAAGCTCTTGGAGCAGTCTTGGTCTATGGTAGCTACCATGTAAGTGTGAGCTAGCATTATTGTAGTCACAGACCATGACGTGCTTTGCGGGGCATTGTTCCTCAAAGTGCAATCAAGAATGGCCTGCATCAGAATCATCTGAGTAATTTGTTTAAAACGCAGATCAGGCCTATCTCAAATGTTCTGAAACAGAATCTCTGGATACAGGGTCCACTGCACTGTATAAAACCTACCTCTGCAAGGGGGGATACATGGGCTGGGAATGGGAACACCTGAATTCAGATACAGTGAGCAGAGGCCATCCAGGAACGGAGAACCAGGGGCACTGGCCAGAGGACCAGCTCTCCCAGACTCTCTAGATGGTAAGAATTGCAGAGAATTCTGATTCAGGAGGTATGTGCCGTCCCAAGTGAGTCTTATCAAAGGAGTCTGGCAAACACCGCGCTAGAGATTACCACAGATTCCTAGGATTTCTCAATTCTGCTTTAAATTCAAGATGTGGTGAGAGGACCTGTGCTCCAGGCAGGAGTCCAAGGTACCAAGCAAATCTGTTTATTCAAAGGCATTTAGGCGCTTCTGTGCAGGAGGTCACAAAGGACGGGGCCTCGTTCTCCGCCCATACGGAACTTGTTACATATGAACTGTAAAACCCATACTTTCTTATCTAATTACTTGGAATTGCCTAACATTACCTGGAATTTTAAATCATGAAGCAAGTCGCAGACTTCAAAGTAGGTTTAGAGCGGTGGTTGTTAGAATGTGGCCCCTATACCCAGTGGCATCAGCATCAAATTGTTAGAAACATAAACTACCAGGCCTTACCCCTGACGCTCCGTTTAATAAGCCCTCCAGGTGATCCTGCTGTTCGCACCACCGACCAAGCCAATGGAATCCTCCTTCAGCAGTTTCTCCCCGCTAACATCGCTGAGTACTTTCCAGGACTTTGCTTCTCAAAGCAGTCCATTAATCTCTTCCCTCCCCACCCCATAGCCAATCAAGAAAATTCACAAAAATGATCTACACATCTCAAAAAGAACGTAAAACTTTATTAAGAACATCTTATACTGTCATCAGATACAACCAAAGAGAAAGGGCCAAAGAAATAGGGAAACTTCACCTTCCCATGTGCTATTGCCACCTCAGAACAGACTCAGGTGTGGACGGCTGGCATTACAGATGGCAACAAATGGTCCGTATAAATAATTCAGTAACACAATGTTCCCTTTCTACACAGAGAACTGGGTTTGCACTTTAAAAAGCTCTGATATAGTGCAACAGCTATTAAACAAGACTACGTCTTAAGAGCTACTTCTTAGTAGAATACAAAGCGGTTTAGTAACTTTACGTTATTTCATATAATAAAAATCTTTTGAATGGAAAATTCAGAAAGGACATTCTAACTTGCCCAACGAATTTGTTCTTTTGAGTGTTTTCTTCTCCAGATTTCTCAGAACGAGTTCATTAATTATAGCAAGTTGCTCATCTACAGTGAGAAACGACAACCTAGTTTTGTTATTTCAATCTTGCCAATCAAGATGACCAGGTCATCCCAGCTCTTGCTGATCGTGAAGGAGTTCTTACAGAAAAGCCCTGATTGAGAGTGCATGTGAGAAGAGGTGCCAGAACAGCTGCATCTGGGCTCCTTTTCCTAGGAGGGGAGGTTGGCTACTGAGCATAGCTGATTTTCTCAGACTCCCGGGTCCCCCATGGGGTTCTTTTACTTACTGTAGTGATGGAAGGAGCAGAGGAAATGCCAGGGAATCTATCCAAATTGCCACTCCAGACAGCTCTCCTGCACTGTTTGTGGAGAAAAGAGTGATGGTATCCATTCAAACCAAAGTACCCCTACGGCAAGCTCGGTGACATGCGTTTCTCTTGAGGGACCAGACCAAGCTGCACTCAATAGATGCATGATTTGCCTCACGTACACAGTGAAGAAAATGCTCATGATTTAGAACTTGGCATTACAGTACCCCCATCTAACCCCATGTCTGGAAAAACCGTGGTCTACCTTTGAGAAAGGAAGACTATTTACTGCTAAGGCTTACCATGTTGACCATCACAAGGCTGAAAACATAACTTCTAAATGAGACCACATCATTTGTGTTTACAGTTAGTGAATTAACCAACAGGTGAAAGCTTGTGGAGGGCTGGTCAGAGGGTGAACCTGGGGGGAACATTCAGGTTTGAGTACTGTCATTTATTACAAATCGCATCAAGCTCTTTAAAAAAATAATGCATTTTTATCATAAATAGTTAGGGCAGACACTGACGTTAAAATCAGTATCTAAGTCAGGAGTCTGTTTTAGACGTTGAAAATACTTCCACAAGCTTCTAATAGGTTTCAAATCTTCCCAGGAGTACATAGTTTATACATTATTTTTAAATGGAAAAAAATATACTTTGAATGGATAAATCACCACTTTAGCAGATCATAAATAAGGTCAAGATGTTGAAAATAAATTAATATACGAATATTTGTTTTCACTTTAACAACAAAAACTAACTTACGTGGCAGCATACTTTCAGAACAGGTATAACCAGGTTTTTGTAATTGTGCACTTGTTACACCCTCCACCTCCATGCTGAATCTTCTTCTTACTTACCCTACACCTAGGGACAGAGGTACACAAGACAGACAGACACCCCAGTGCGTGAGTCTGGCTGCTATGCACCATTTCGTTACAAGGAGTGATGTTACAAATGCTGGTCAGGATCTACGACTAGTAGTTTGTCACCCACATCACAAGTACATTCATGGTTAAGTGGATTAGGTTCTTGGGTGAGCGTTCTGTAATAGTGACCACAGAGAACCTAATTACTACTGTTTCTGTGAAAAAATGTGCCCCAAGTCCCAAAAGCTGAGTAAAAACCTTTGGAATATAAGCCATATATGGGTGAAAATTATTTCTATGTGTCTGTTTTGGAGAGAGGTAAAACTGCTAAAAGCACTGTACCCAAAACTATTGGCTACTAAAAATAAGTATTTGCCTTCTCCTTCACAAATAAATTCGACTATAATCTCTAATACTGAGAAACATTAGAAGCCATTCAGACTAGTGAGACATAACTGGCTTGAGGGATTTAAAAGATGTTTTATTGACTGTCTAATTTGAATCTTCTTACAACGAAAAGAAAAATGCCTAATATGTAAAGTAATGAATGAAAAAAGAAATGTTTATCCTAAGTCATCACTGAGTACAAAATCCACAGCTTAACAATGTGATTTAGAGAGAAAGCAAGAGAGCATGCAACTGCTCTAACACACAGGGTTAGAAATAAAGGTAAAAGCACATGTTTTGGTAATTCTATATATACAAATATAATATTTACCAGACCTACCCTGTAGTGTAGCACTGCTTAATTTCCAAATATACAGTCATTCAAAAACCTTAAGGAATCATTAAAAATGTTCCAGGCTACTTTACTGAAATTAATGAATATTGTGTTCTTGAGATACTAGAGCTAAAAATACTATTGTTTTGAAAGTTAAATGGCTGAGAGAATAACAAAGTATCATTATTTTACACTCCTTTTAATCCCACAGGTGGCTTTAGATGAAAGGGATCAATTAATTATGTTAAAAAGAGCCTGATTTGACAAATAGAAATCAGTTCCAGAATCAGAGTTGTTGTTTTGGAAGAATGTCAAAACTTATAACGTTTCCAAAGCATTTTCATATTAATCTATTCAAATAATTCTAGATAGTTCAATCAAGGAGGGGTCCCTATTTAACACTCCTTTTATTCTACACTGTGGCAGTTGGAATGGAACCCCTATATGGTGTTACTGTGGAAAAGTTCTCTAGGTTCTGATCTGACTCTCAAAATGACATCGATGTTTAGTGTTAAATTACTAACCTCTAGGGAATAAGGAATCAAAGGCATTGAGAGGCACAGAACTGATACTTCGGTTGGGGAGAAGGGTGAAGATTAAGCCGGAACATTTAGTCACTTCTACATTCAAGTCCTAACTATACCATAATAAAGTCTCAACCAACTCCTGATTAGTTCTTACCCTTTAGGAATTACATACTATACAGTGATTAGATACCGAAGAAAATAAAGAAAAACATTTGAAAATACATGAAGAAATAGAAACATGGACTTCTCACAAGGCCCTGGATCAAAAAAATTTACAAAAAGAGTTTTTGAAAATAATCACTATTTGTGAGCTTATTAATACACAGAGACCATCGCTTTGTTTAAACTAAGTCATGTTAACTTACCAATAAAATAGTAAACAAACCAACATTTTAAACATTTTTATAAATTACTTGTCGTTTCTTTTGTGAACGTCACTCTCTCCACAATATACAAAAATAACGCTACGGGACTACCCACCTAACCTGTCTCCATCTTTTGCAAAGTCCTGGGCCCTGGAAAGAGCCTGGTCATCAATCTTCACTGTAGATGTCCCCCGCAAAGGGCAGATGCATGTGGCTGCCAGTGACATTGGGCAATCGAGATAAGTCTGGCAGGCTCTGGATCCGGGACCTGAGTTCTTTGCGCACCAAGGAAACTCTGGCTAACTTGCGCTTGTATTCCTGTAACATTAAACCGTTCTCATTAGCATTCTGCGAGTTCAGAGAAGAGCCATCTAGCTAATGCTCTGCATAAAGTCGGGTAAAGCACTCACTTAATGCTGAATAAAAAGATTACCATGTGAGCTTTAGGATCAAAAGAGGGATTTGGGAAATAAACTAGTTATTATTATTATGAAAAACCATAATCTTAATCTGTCGTTTCACACCTGTAAAAAGAAAACTGACATATTAATATATTTAACCTCAGAATATCAGATTTTCAAATGTTCTTGAGCTTGGATAAGAAAAATTATGTATTTATTTTCACAAACTTAAACTGAAATGTAGCACTGTTTTCATTTGCAACAACAAACCACAGGTGTATTATCAGTACCTCTGAGTCTGTCTCTAGTGGAAACCAGGTGCTTCAATATTACATTAGTTTTCAACATCAATCTTGAAATACTGTTTACATTTATCACGACTGAAATTATTAGATCAACAGGTAGAAATACTTTCATGTGTCAATAACAAAGCACATACTGTACAAATTTTATTTCAGTAACTGCCTTAGTTTATATTTTTATCATGCTCGATTTTTAACACTTTCATTCACCATTTTCCTTTTCTGTGAATTGTGTGTTCTCATTTTTCTGCTGCAATCTGAGTGGTTTTCCTTGTGGATGAACATACGCCCTTTGCACATATTTACACTCTTGCTGGCTTTTTTTTTTTTTTTTTTTAACGGAGTAGCTCGGGATTGAAGCTACAGCCTTGTGCATGCTAAGCATGTGCTCTACCACTGAGCTACACCCTCCCTCCCCCTTCAGTAACTGGACTTCAGTATAATTTGTTTCCATTGTAATGCTGTGCATTTTATTTTCTACATTTAAAATCTTTAACTTGAGAAGGGGTCCAAGGCATCACCGGATCATCAAAGGATTACAATAGCATAAAAAAAAAAAAAGGTTAGGAAACTGCAAACAGCCCAACGAGTCAGAGACTGGAAGCTAATCAAGATCATGTTTGGCTTAGGGGGCAAAAGCCCATTCTCTGTAGTGGAAACATCTTTTAATTGAAGTTTCCAGACTTCAACAAGGGGGTAAAAATCTTCTATACTCTATCACCTAGTACAGGTGGGACATGAAGAGGAGAGTCTTGAAAATGGGTATAATTCCCTCCAGAAAGACGAAAACCGTTTCAGTCCCTCTGACCAAGGCTGATGTCACGAACAAGACAGAGCAGGTGAGTGACTAGCTGTCATCTGGGGTAGCAGGGATCCACAGAGCCCTTCTCTAGGTCTCGACTCTGACAGCACATCAGGATCACCTAGGACATTTTTGAAGAAACTCAGATTTTTCAAGAGAACTCCATTTCCCCCTACATATCAATTAAATGAGAATCTCTGGACGGCGGGTCCAGAGCTCTTGAATTGTTAAAAGCTCCCAAAAGGATGCAATACTCAGCCAAACTGTAAGCCACTTCTCTACAGTTTCTCTGCCTAAAATGAAATCAGTGAAATGTCTTTGTATTACTGAGACTCTTCTTTTAAAAAATAACTTACACATGGGGAAAGGAGTTTGTCAGAATTACAAACTGCTCTAGGAATGCAGGAGAGGAGGATGATTCTGAAGCAGGGGAACTGGGCACAGTGGCAGACAAAGCAGGCAAGGTTGAAAGCTGGACATGTTCTAGGATAGCTTTGGGCCATGTCTGCCTGTCCCTGCATTTCTAACCTATAACCTACCATGAGGATCAGGATTGAGTAAAAGAGAGTTTAATCAGGATCTATAACCTCAAGGTATGACTTTTCACTTCCCTCTTCCCCTTCGCCAGTGATACACGCGGGAATACCAGGTATGTTTCAGCATAACAGCTCAGGGCGGCACACAAAAGGGAGCAGCAGGGTACTCCATTCTAGATGCGTACTTTTCAGCAGGATGTTTCTTCCTCAGAACACGCTGGTAGGGGGGCGAACACGTATCTCCATCTGTCCACTGTTCTTACTAATTCATTCTTCAGTAAATAATACCTAACGCACTCTGGATTCAGCATGATCTATATTCAGATGCTGTTCAAACATGCTCAACATTCCTCTCTGCTCCTCTCAAGGCTAGATGTTCTGAGAAATGTTTTATGTGCCTTAAGTGATCATTACTAACTTCTAGTGCCCACCCTAACTTCTAGTTTTTAGCATCCAGATAGGCTGTTATTGAAATACTAAGATTTATCTAAATCCTTTGATTCAAATGATTCAGCCATGAAAAAGAAGGAAATTCTGTCATTTGCACTAACCTGGACAAACCTAGAGGACATTATGCTAAGTGAAATTAGCCACACAGAAAGACAAATCCTATACTGCTTTAACTGCAAAGGTATCTAGTATGACTATTCTGTGGGCTTAGAAATTAAAATTCTTTTGATGCAAACTAAAAGCCATAATGAGATACCACTTCACACCCACTAGGACAAAAAGACAGACAATAACAAGTGCTGACAAGAATGTGGATGAACTGGAACTCATACAATGCTGGTGGAAATTTAAAATGGTGCAGCCAATGTGGGGAACAGTTTGGCAGTTCCTCAAAAAGTCATGCAGAGTTAAAATATAACCCAGCAATTCTACTCCTAGGAAAATACAAAAGAAATGAAAATGTATGTCCACAAACAAAATCATACATGAATGTTCATAGCAATATAATTTATAACAGCCAAAAAGCAGAAAAAAAAATCCATGTATCTATCAACTGATGAATATAGAAACAAAATGTGGTATATTCCTACAATGTAATATTATCTGGCCATAAAAAGAAACAAAGAACTAATGTATGATACAACATGGAAGACCCCTGAAAACATTATGGTAAACAAAAGATGCCCATCAAAAAGACTATATCCTGTATGGTTCCATTTACATGAAATGTCCAGAATAGGCAAATTGATAGAGACGGAAATGAGGTTTGTGGTTGCTTGGGACTGGGGGAAGTGGAAATGGATAAGGTTTCCTTTAGGGTAGATAAAAATGTTCTAAAATTATAGACTGTAGCAATGGTTACAAAATCATATGAATATACTAAAGAAGTGTATACTGTAACTGAATAAGTTACATGGTATGCGAATTTATCTCAATAAAACTGTTAGAGAGAGGGAAAAAGGTTTGGTGAGTTAGTCTGAGCAACTAAGTATCAGTTAAGTAATAGCACTGTTTTCAATGGGAAAATGGATTCCAAGTTCTGCTACTTTACTAAGAAGTTCACTTTCAAAATACAAGTCACAGGATAAAGGAAAAGGTGAGGGGGTCATTCCGGCTGCAGCAGATACCAAGTTCATACAATATAAATACTCTCCACCATTCTAAACTGAATTCAGAAAGACCAATTTGATATCTGTCAATGCAAATATTATAGCCCCAGTGATCAACATGAGTAATGGTCAAGAGGGTCAGAAGCAAGTCCACAGAAAATAAAGATACTGTCTATAATAACTGCTTTCAATACATCACCTGTATGCAACATGTTAACACCTACTAATTTACATACCAACATTTAGATGACAGTCTTCTGACGTGAGATTCTAGCTTTTCCTCCGTATTACCTGCGTTTTTCAAACAAATGTACTGTTGTCCATTATTTGAGACTCAAAGGTCTCAGCTAATCTACTTCACACTTCAGAGTAGCAAGCATTTCTTGAGCATTTACTACAGTACACGCCAGTCCCTGTGCTGGGAACACAAAGAAGAACCACAGTCCCTACCTGAAGAGCACACAGCTTAACAGTCAAGCAAACAAGCAATTACAACAACGTAGGATGTGCTCCACCAGGGGTGAAACCGCTTTCTAAGACTCCCAGACACTGAAGCGTGGAGGACACTGCCCCGCTGAGGAATTCCGGGAAGGTTTTCAAAAGTAAGGAGAGGTGAGAGAACACAACAGAACCTGGGGACAGCAAGATGAACATAAAGGGCATGGTCTGTGCCGGGCAATTCACAGTTACCACAGTGCATGGTGCAAAGTGAAGAACGTGATTCCCTTACCAAATACGGTCACTTTTAAGTTGTCAGAGGATGAATCTGGATTCAGCACAGAAGAGTGATTCTGAGGAGGAAACCCAGCCAGCAGTTAACTGCAGCTGTCAAGGAGGGGACTAGGGTCGGAACCAAGGCACCAGCGCTGCATAAGCTGCACTGTGTGTATGTAACACATCAATTTAAAAGACAAAGGCTACGTCTCGTCAGAAAAATCAGCACGACTTGGTTATGGTTCAATGTGAAGAATGATGAGGTTTCAGGCTTGCTGAGGGGCTGGATAGAAGCAAAGCCAAGAGCAGAAACTCCTCGGTGGAGGACAGGCAGTTCACTTTTCAGCGTTAAGTGTGAGTTATCCTGGGGACTTCTGGTAGTAGGCACTTGGAAATGTGGTTCTAGCATTCTGAGCTGGAAATAAAGATTTGGGATTTTTCATCCTCAAAAAAAGTCTAATGGACAAATTATTTTCCTAGATTATCCAAGCCATTTGGCATACTTTCTTATCCTAATCATCACAAAAATCTTGAAACACAGGTTTCACTATCCATGTTTTACAGATGAGAAAACTAAGATTTTAAAAACTGGCTGTAAAGTGCTCAAGATTTATAAATGCCATACTAACCACTATGTACAGAACAGAGAAACAGCAAGGACCTACTGCACAGCACAGGGAACTATATTCAATAAATTGAAATAACTATAATGAAAAATATGAGAAAGTATTTATGTATAACTGAATTACTATGCTCTACTCCAAAAACCAATACAACATTGTAAATCAACTATACCTCAAGAAAAAGAAAAGATTTATAAATGCCAGACAACACATACACATTTCATTTCATACCATTCATCAAAATTAATGAATAAACGAAGAGATCTTAATTATTCTTGGTCAAATGATAACATTCACCATTCAAAAAAGATGATAAAGCCAAAAACTACTTAAGATGTTTTAAAGAATATCATTTTATTAAATTATCCACAGAAAAGTTTTACCTTGTACTGGGAAATACTTTAGTGTAAATGAATGTCATTTACACTAAATGTTTGTTAAGAATATTACAGAACTATGTGTAATTTAAGATTTTAAAAATATATGAATATTAAAGCAATATATTATTTTTTAAAATAGGGAATTCTGTGGGGTTTTTTTTTTTTGGTGGTGGGGGGAGGTAATTAGGTTTACTTATTTACTTACTTGTTTAGAGGAGGTACTAGGAATTGAACCCAGGACCCTGTGGTTGCTAAACAAGCACCCTACCACTTGAGCTATACCCTCCCCTCTGGGAATTCTGTGGTATTTAGCCTGATCTGAACACAAAATTTTCTTGAAGTCAAAATGATACAAATTTCTATTTAGAATCCTTTGTTCAAATTATTCCTCTTTTGGGATCTTCATCAAATTTCTTTCCATCCTTAAAGTGCCAGCTTAAATCCCAAGTCTCCATTAAACCTTCTCTGATTACTCCCCTCACATCTGAACTTTCATTACTACTTGGTGACCATTCAACAATGTGCTGCTTTGACATCCTACTGACTATTTGCACACTACACATGTGGGACACACACACAGAAAAGTTAATGAATAATGAAAAATGCCAAAAAAAAAAAAATGGAAAAAATTCTAATCATCTAAATGAAATGGTTCAGCCATATCCTTTCAAAAATAATTTTTGGATGTAAATAAAATGAAGAATTTAGCTGAGAGTCTTTCCTACTAGAAACAAATAAGATACTTAAACTTAACCAGAGAAGCAACTTTGCATCTTTTCCCTCTAAAATTCTGTTCTCCTTCCCATAGTATCTACCTTTGTTTTGCCAATAACTATTTTCTAAATAAGACACATGTCCATAACTGTTAAGTATATACTTCAATTAGCATGTTTGTATCCATTTGTGTAACCAGCATCTAAGATCAAAATAATAGGCTTTTTCAGAACCTCAGGCTTCTTTATATCACCTCTCCCAACTTTTAATCACTACTTCCCAAGTTTCAGTTAGCTAACTGCCACCCTTCCTGTCACCTATCCTATTTATTTCATGTGTTTATTTAAATCAAATCACTTCTTAACAGTTTCATTCTAAGAAATAACATCCATACAATCAGTTTGTTGTGCTAGTTTTTGCATCAGATTTGGACTTGACTCACATTAAAATAAACACAGCTATTAGAATAAATGTTCTCAGGCAGCACCATGGCCCGGCTGCCTCTCAACCAAGGCTTTACCTCATTTCCTGTCAACTGTTTGCAGGAATCACTTTATTTCTCCCTCACTATTCCCCTCATTCAACAAGGCCTATATTTTTGTTCTTAATTTACTTGCTGGTGTCACCACTAACACCGCCCTAAAGCCTGCAACCCTTAAGTCTAGCTTTTTTTAAGTCCCAGCTTCACACCAAGGCTTACTTCCACAGGTCATACCCAAGCCTCTCGACTCTGCAATTGTAAATTTTACCCATTACCATCCAGGTGAATTTTCACTTTTATCTAGAGACCCTTCCCCAGTTCCTGCCTGCCATCCTCACTCCCGGCTCCCAGCTGAAACTATCTCTGTACTACTTAGACACATACATGGATCTGTCTCCATCCCAAGGGCAGGCACCTTTTTATACTGCCATGAATTCTTCAATATTAATGAATTAGGAGGTGTGATCTATCTTGCGTGTAGTAGAAGTGGGCTAGAGTTAGGCTGAAATCTGAACTACCACTACCAATGCTTTTCTTTACAGCTAATATTGAGTATATACATTGTGTCCAGATCGTCTCCATTTCACAAGACATATTTTAAGACCAAACATGGCCACACTTTCCCACTTTAGTGTCACACTAACTTCGCTATGATCTGTTACTATTTATTTCTGAACTTAAATACTACTATACTGTTTTCTAGTTTTCGTATATATTAATTAGAGGGAAACACACTTTGTATCCATATTCCTTAAGTGTCCAGCAAAGCACTGGGTATGAACAGGTCCCCAATCAACTCTCCTGGGCATGGAGTCAGATTTGGCTGCAAGTACTGCCTCAGTTTACCTCCTTTGATCTTAGGCAAGGGGGCCTTAAGTCTCAGCCTCGGCTGCTTCCTTTATAAAACATGAGTTATCGATTTCATTGGGCTGTTGAGGCTTAAATAAGCTACTGAGAAAGTCTTCAAATTATGAAGTGCCATATAACTGTGCTCATCATTCCGGGATGGTATCAGAACCATCTTGCACTAACAGCCAAGAGGATAAATTTTCTGAAATTTGCAGTTCTTATTCATTTTAGGGCTGACCCAGATACAGTTGTTCTAAAATTCCAGTTGCTTAAAATAGATGTCTTAACAATTTCTCAGTTTAAACATACACAAGGGCTGCCCTTTTTTTTTTTGTTGTTGTTTCAGATGCTACTAATAATTCTGCTCTCCTCTTTCATACGTGACTGTGACTTTCATAAAAACAGCTGGAGAATTTCAACTGCATCCACATGCAGAGCTTCAGTGATCTAAGGCTGTGGTCAACAATTTCAAACATCATGCCTACCTTGTTACAGGCCCTTGATTCCTACCCACTTCCTGAGAGACAGCTGCTGTAGCAGGAAAGGGAACGTGTCAAGCTAGGAAGCCCAACCCTGATTCTAGTGAGCAAGCTGTTTGAGAGTACTCCAGATTTCAGAATGCTCTGAAAACAAGGCTTTGATAAGTCATTCTCTCTCCTTCTCACTTGCGAAATCAATCTCTAGGGTCCCTTTCAAGTGTAACAATTATGACTGGGCTGGACAACATCCAGTTTCAAAAGATGTACTAGTGTATTTTTTCAGCAAAGAAAACATGGACATAATAGCATGATGGTTTAAGACTTTCCCCACAATAGTATTTCTTAAAGATGCAGACATCTTAAAGATGTAGTATTTCCATGTCTTATTTCCATAGGATTCCATATGGTGTGTCAATGCAAACACCTGAGCAATTTAATTTCTTCCTTTATATTCCAATGTATGTATCCTTAGTCTGAAAGATGACTCAGTCCTGGTTACTTAAAATTAACCCATGAGATCATTATCATCAGTCTTCACTGTAACTAAATATTTGAGAATAAAATAAGTGGGTTCTTGGGTCACAGAAAAACAAATCAATATTGAAGGTAAAGCTAGTTATCTTCATCAAGAGTATCAAGACATAATCTTCAGAACACATTATAGAACCCCTCAGATTGATGGTAATCTTCCCAATTCTGGTTCCTTTTATTTGTTCTCCCGCAGACCCCTAACAGTCTTGTTCTTTCATATGTATTTATGTCCTCTGCCTTTCTTAAGATGCAAACACACAAGTCTTTCTTAAGTGACTTTCTTCAATATAACTATTTAGAAGCTTCGATTCTCATTTTTCAGGATCCATCATAATTTACTTCATTTTGCTTACTCTGGGGCTGGGGCTCTTTATGAGGATAGGAAAAGTTAATTGAAATATCAATCAAGATTTTTAAAATACCACTTTTTTTTTTTTTTTTTTAAACAAGGCCAAGAAATTCCATCATGTCAGGGACTTTACGAGACTGTGAAGATTAGTCAAGTCTGTTGCCATCTCCCGGAAACAGTGCCAAGCAGGTAAAGACCTCAGTAGTTTGCCCTAACTTGCCTTCTAGAAAACAAATAGCCAAACAAGCTTAGCTTGGGATCTAATCCTGCAACTGATGATTTAAAAAAAAATTATATATGTAATAAAAATATTTTTTAAAATATCCAGTACTTCCTCATTATCCTACACCTCTCTGATGGAGCCATTTTTCCTTGACTGTCTGCAGAAAAGTTTTACCTTGTACTGGGAAATACTTTAGTGTAAATGAATGTCATCTAACATATACTGTCTTAGATCTTTTAGTTTCTTTGAGGGCTTACTATCATTCTCTTAAATAAGCTAAGTATTCTACAAGCAGGTTTTATTTATAAAAGGTCCTTGAAGTAAGTAATTTCCAGCTGTTAATAAGTTATAATTCTATTATTACAAAAGCTAACTAGCCTTCTGGATTAACAAGTGGAAAAAAGATTTAACATTTTCTCAGGGACTAAGTTTTCTGCAAGGAACTCAATGCCTACCTGGCTTTATCAACTGGGTTTTTAAAAACAATCAATAATGTTAAGTTGTAATGAGGGTAGATACTGTTACAAATAAGCTGTATACATTTCTAGATTTCAGCGTGACCCTAATCAAAATTTTGATGTGCTTATTACTAGTAATAAATGCTAATCACTGTTCTAAGTGGCTCATTTAATCTTCATAGGTACAGACATCATTATCCATGCACTACAGATGATACAAAAGCACAATTAACCACTAATTAAGAAACTTTCCCTTAAGTCAACAGATGGTTGCAAAAAACGCTTCAAACCTAGACAGGCTGGCTCCAGAATCCTCATGCTTAACCGTTATGCTATCCTGCCTCTCATATCGTGGAATTGTTACTGGGAATGGTATTCTAAAGATGTTATGCAGCTGAAGTCTACCTTACATCAAATACAGAATCACCACTGTGATTGGACTAACAGTCAACTTTCTAAAACTCAAAATCCAACATGTTAAGGAAACAAACTATGCCTTGTGTTAGGTAGTCTAATTCTGCCATTAAATGACCTCTGGAATCCCCAGTAGTGGAGAGGGGTTGTCATTTCCTTGTGAATAACAGCAATGTGGGCCTTGGGGCTTTTTTTTTTTTTTTTAAACAAAATAGGGACCAATAATAGTAATAGCAGCAACACAGAGAAGACAAAGGGAAAAGAAACAAGGCAAGGAACTACCTCAATCAGGAATGATAAGCAAAACTCCAGGAAAGCTGACCTATTACTAAAGACCAGTTTTGACCTTGGAGGGGGTGGTGAGAGCTAAGAGCTGACAGGCAGCATATAACAGGCTATTTCTCTGTAAGCAACTTCAAAATTGAGTGGGAAGAAGGAGTTTAACAAAATGAGATCCAACAAATTAATTTTTCTACTTGTACTGATACTTAAATTAGGAAGTCAACTTAATCGTGCTACCTTTAAATTTTCATTTTGTGTGACCCTTTAACCTTAAATTACTTTCATTTTCTGTGTGAACTTTCACCCTCACTCCCTTTAGTATATATTATCCAGTTACTAGAGAATCTCACTGTCTCCAGGCCCTGGAGGTCAGCTAACCTGGAATGGGTGTCCCATGGAACAATGTTCCACAGCCCTTTAACAGGCAGGCCATAAATCAGAGGTTCTAGGCTGTTTGGGAGCAGTAACAGTTTCTTTGCTACATCCCTGTTCCAATCTCCAACATGCTCCTGTACAGAGAGAAGCTCCAACAGGGGAATCTGGTTGTAACATTCCTCAGAAACATTGAAATACGTTTCTGCTGAATACATACAGAGCTAGCAGTTTACAAATTCAGTGAGGCAAACATTAGACCCAGCTTTTCTCTTGACCTTGTCATTTCAACCTCTTCTTGACCACCTGCAGCAACAGCAAACGTGCTTAACTTGTCCTTCACTTTTAACGAATAACTTCACTGGGTATAGAACTCTGGGTTGGTAGCGTTTTTCCTCCAACACTTCACTCCACTCCCTTCTTGTCTGTGTGGTTCTGCCGAGAAGTCCACTGCAATTCTTAGTCTACAGGTAAGATGCTTTTCCCCTCTGGCTTCTTCTAAGGCCCTTTGTCTTTCGTTTTCTGCAGGATGAGTATGACATGCTTAAGTGCAGACTGTAGATTTCTTGATATCCTGCTTGGTGTTTGTTCTGAGTTTCTGGATGAGTGATTTGATGTCTGTCATTAACTTTGGAATTTCTTGGCCGTTATTTCAAATATTTCTTCTGCTTCATTTGTTCTCCTTCTGGAATTCCAAGCACATGTATGTTATGCTTTTCCAAATTGCCCCACAATTCTCACGCTGTGTCTAGGGTTTGTTTTGGCTTTTTTGGGGAGGAGGGGTTATTGCTTGTTGTTCATTTTCTTTTTGCATTTCAGTATGGGAAGTTTCTACTGACCTATTACCAAGCTCACTGATTTTTTCTTCAGCAGTACCCAGTCTCTTGAGTTGATCCTCAAAGTCCCTCTTCACTCGTCAGTGTTTATTTCTAGCATTTAAAACTTGCTTTGGATTCCTTCTTAAGCATTTCCACCTCTCTACCTAAATCTAGTCTTGCATAGTTGTCTACTTCTCCATTAGAGCTGTTAACATATTAATCAGCTATTTTAAATTCCTGGTCTGGTAATTCAAATTTTGTGTCATACAAGAATCTGTTTCTGATCCTTGTTTTGTCTCTTTAGACTGTTTCTTGCCTTTGGGTATGCCTTATAATTTTTTCAAAAGCTGAACATGATTATCGGGCAATAAAAACAGGTAAACAGATCTTTATTGTGAGATTTTATGTTATCTGGCCAGGAGCTGGGCTGTATTTAAGGTCTGCTGTAGATACAGATAGCTGAGGCTGAAACTCATTGCTTTGTTAAATAGTCCTTTCACATTAGGCCAGTTCTAACTGGCAAATTCGTCTTGCTTGTCACATGGAATATATCCAGTGATTCTGCCCTCTTATGTAAACCCAACTCCTCTCTTCAGATAGCTTTCAAAGCTATCTGAAGACAGGCAGCACCTAAGTTATGCCCGTTCTCAAGTCTGGTCCCAGATACCCCATTTGTTCAACTGTTCTCCAAGGTATTTTGTTTCCATTTCCTTTGCCATTCCAAACCCTGCTTCTGAATACACTGTGGTAAGTTAATTACCTTTGCTTAATGTAGAATCCAGAGTTTAATACATAAATCCAGCTGTGGTTTAACCAGCATCTAATGAAATAGAACTTTCCATATTCTGAACACTTACTGTAGCTTAACAGTGTTTATGTTACCACAGCTGTCACCATGCTAACCACTACATGACCAGTGCTTTCTCCCACAAAGTGATGCGAAGCCAGGTCCTGACCATACCGATGCAGTCAGCTTAGAGAAATCTAAATGTAGGAATTGACAGCGGAAGTTTTTAAGAGACAGGGGATAATAAAAACAATGCAAGATTCACACTGATCCCCATTCAATTTTCACTGGTTATGGACCAATGGTTATTAAACTGTGAGCCATGGATGGGTGTCAGAGGCAGCCTTAATTCAATTGAAGTTGTAAGAAAATTTGTGAGCATATGTGCATTTTTCAAAGCTGCTGGCAACTCAAAAAAGGTTAAAAACATTCATGTTCTTCTCATATTCTATAATCTGATGTTTCATGAACATACCTTTTTTTAATCAAAGAAAACTGAACACATTTATCTATAGTTTCAAAAGTAAACGGTAACTAAAATATCATCAGAATTAGAATACAAAACATATTAATGTAGCATAATTTGTCCAGCATCTAATAAGTTATTAAAGTTTACCAAGTTTACCACGTGATAATGAGTTGCCTAATAGATGTGCATTTCACTGTGTGTTAATAATCTCAGTTTTTAAATGTACTAAGTTGATCATCCCAAAAAACTCCCAAGAGTATTACTCTATATTGGAATAAGACCACATGATACTAGGAAGGTTCCAAGAATGGAACCAGCTTCGCTTTGAAGCAGTGACTTTCTTCATAACCTGACCTAAGCATGACCAAATCTGGGAGATGCTTTACAAAGAAATCTTGATTTAGGAAGACAAGCTTGACAGAATTCTGTGAGATTACGTTACTGTGGATGACACAAGGCTCTCCCTAAAATTCTGATTAACTACATAAGAGGTTCACATCTGCCTTAAATCTAATGCGTGCAATGGTATCAAAATTATCAAAACAAATTCTAACACGAATCTTACTTTAAAATCAAGGAGTGCATAAATAAACTAGAAAGTAGAGTTACCAACAAGGATCCTAGTTCTTTCAATAGATCCTGTAAGTGTAACTTATTTATCCTGATGTGGATAAGTGGATCTTTTTATTTTTTAAAGTTCCATCCATTTGAAATAAAGGAAACAACAGATACAATAAATGCTAACCACCTATTATGTTAAGTTAAAAAATCACTTTCACGAATATTTTTTAAAAGATGAAACTGAATATTTACAACTATTTAAAACCAAAACCAAAACACAGTGGAGTGAATATATTACAATATTAATAACGACTGTTTTCAGTGGTTGGTGTAAACTTATTTTTTCAGGGTTTTTTTCTTTTTCAGTATTTTCCAAATATTCTATAATAAACTTGTATTTGTTTTATGATGGAAAAGTGCTGCAGGAATAAAAGGCAAAGAAAAAATTTTAAACTCTGCATATCACTTTTATAAACTGAATTAAACTAAAGTACTCAAATTTCCAATTATAAGGAATAGGGAAAAAGTTAAAAGCACTGAACTTTAGAGCTTGAACAGATCTCACACATTATTAGGTTTAAGGTCTACATTTTGGAGATGAGAAAAAAAAAGGGCTTGACATTACACAATTTCTTCAAGTTCACAAAGTAAGTTCTACAACCCATAACTCCAAATTCTCAGTTCATTATTCTAATTCATACTCCATACTCACTGAAGACTAACAAGATCCAAGCTGGATGTAAATTTGTACACACAATATGGCTGTCACTGTTTTAACATTTTTTATGTTTACAATGATGTTTTTAACCTATGATTTTTATAAGGTTAAAGAAAATACAACAAAATCTTATCAGGAGCTAAGTGGTTTTAATGTATTCATTTACCCGCAATTTTTTAATGTATTTTTCAAGTTTCCTTTGAATATGTTAATTAATACTTCTGTGCCTCAGCCAGTGTTCTCATCCGTAAGACAAGTGTAATAGCAGTATCTGCCTCACAGGATCACAGATGAAAAACATGATTAGGACCAAGAATGGCACCTTCACATGGAGTAAACAGCAAGTATTGGTTATTATTTTACAATAAAACTTTAAATTATCTCCCTTATGATGGAGTTTAAGTGCAATAGCAGATTTCAATTAAACACTTGTAATTTTTCACCCACATCATGGATGGAACTGTTTCCTTCAAGCAGGATTGAGGTATTTCACTCGAGGCCAAAGAATTCTGGGAATCTCAAAACTAATAAGCTCTTGGAGGCTTCAAGAGCAGGGTTTCTTGATGAATAGGGAGTCTGTTTCATTATGAGTGTAGACATTCAAATGAAGGAAAACAAAAAGGTACTATGAGTCAGAAAGGGGCAATAATATGGAACTGCAGACAGAATGAAATCTAGCAGGCAGAGCCCGAGTCGGCACCTTAGAACTCAATCTACCTCACTAGCCCTAGTCATCCAGATGCTCCACTCCTCCTAGCAGATGGCAAATACTAGGACAGGTCTAGATAGGGAGTTGAGAAAAAAGGTCATCTGACACACACAGTAGCAGCTCTAGATGGGGACACAACACTAAACCCTGCAGGTGTGAAGAAAGCTGTACTGTTTCTATCTTATTTCCTTTTCCCAATTTTCTTTCATCTTTTTTCTCTTCTCTACCTTTTGTTCCTTTGCCTCACCCTGTGTTCTACAGTCAAAGGAAACTCTTAACTCCATCATCATTTACAACACGAAGTTCATTTTGTGTGAAATGCATATATACTATATACCAGTATATTTAATATGTACTATGTATACATACTATGTACAGACTATCCTAAACAGCTTTGACACGAAATTCAGGCTTTCACACATTAGTTAGCAAACATGTCAAAGCTACCTTATGATGATGCTACAGTCAGCATTTCAGTTTTGTACAGCAGTCTGAGGAGTTAATGAGTGCTGATACTTGCAATAAAAAAAAATAAGGGCAGAAATCATACATGCTAAGAGTGGCAAATATTTGCCACTCAGACACTCCTAGGGCTTTACCTGGCTGGCTGTATGTTCCATACTAAAGGAAAATGAGAACAGAATTTTATAATTTGGAATTGGGATTTAATGTCAAAAATTCCAGTGATCCAAAAGTAAGGGGAATTTCATGAATCCAGAAAGAGGAGAATAATGCTTCTTTACATTTCATGAAAAGGCAAGAGAAGATGGCAAATTGCTACGCATCTTTTGCTTGACAGACTGAAGGGAGGTTGATAAGACTGCTGTCAAAAATCAGCATTGCAATCTCCAGTTCAATCCAATAAAAACTAAATCCTTCTTCCCAACTTAAAGATCAGTTCTTCCTAACTAAATGTTATTCCTATTTAGCCAAGAGAATTACGTATCATTTTAAAACTTGCATTATGTATATTTAATAATTAACCTATGTCCTTACTATTTTTCCATCTCAAATAATACAAAAACATCAATAACTACTGCAAGGAACTTAGTAATTAAAAAAGTCTCTCTGGGCAAAAACTCATAATATACGGTTTTGTTGCTGAAATATTAATATAATTTGTCTTAGTCACATTTTTAGGTATGCATTATGTACAACGATGGAGCACTGACTTACTACATTTAAGTTTAAACTTCCTCAGCACAAGTTTAGTTTCCTAAATCTCACAAAAAATCTCACTTGTTCAACTGTTCCACTCTCACTTGCTCTCATTTCATAGCCATTATGACTTTGATGTCATCGCTTATATTATTTCCTGGCTTACTTGCCTAGAATTCCCAAACATTCCTTTGTTGATCAGAATAAAATAGTATAGAGCTCTTCATAACATGACCATGAGGACACCCTGTTTTTTGATGGGTAGTAATTAGGGGTGGGGCAAGATCTCCGGGTGTTCAGGCATTTTCAGCAGTTTACGTTACTGTGCTGGATCTTCTATTAACTACTTCCTAGGAAAAAGTTCCTTCCTCTGAGCCTGCTGTCTTACGTACTATCTTTCCCAAAATGCCTGGTGGTTCCAGCCACATTACTATCACATAATTATACCGCATATACAACCTACTTGGGTTGCCAGTAAAGTGGACAAGATCCAACATGAATGATTCCAATGACTGGCTTTGCAGATACAGATAATCCCCATCACTCCTGAGCCTCACCAGCCTGAAGGAGACACTGTCCTTTCCGCCTGGCTCCAAGCTCCTGTACACAGTTGCCTCAGCAATGCTACCTGGCCCAAGAGGGGGGATGCACAGGAGCCGACCCTCCTGATGGTTTCCGCTGCAGCACCCTTAGTCACTGTGTGTTGTTTCAACCTCCTGCTTCCAGGTGTTCCACTTCTGAGCACAGGCATTTGTGTAACAGCTCCCACCTTTAGAAGGGCCCATGCCAGGATATGGTTTATTTCTGCAAATTGTCAGTAATCCACCTTCTAAGACTGCCATTTGAGAGAAGAGGGCACCCACAGCATTCCTTCTCTTAGACTGGAGCTTTTACATACATCATATATAATATAATTTCATTTCCTATACATCTACTTCTCTATTTCATCTTTTAAGCAATCTTTATCAGGAACAGAACTTTCTATGACATCAAAAATGTTCTATTTGTGCACCACCCAACACAGTAGCCAAGAGCCACACGTGGCTACTGAGCATCTGAAATATGGCTAGTGCTGAGGATTTAAATTTTAAATTTTACTTAATTGTAATTAATTTAAATACCACTGTGGCTAGCAGCCTCCTACTGAACAGTGCAGCTCTGTATCTCTACATCTCACCTCAACCTCCCCCCCTTTTCATCTGTCTCTCCTTCCATTTCATGTCTCCCCATTTCATCCCCCCTCTTCATTTTATCTACCTTTACATCTTATATTTACATAACAAATATGTAACATAAGATGCATATATCTTTATTATATAATTTATAAGACATACTATGTTTTGTAATTCCTTTATTGTAATATATATTATTTTTTTCTGTAAGTTCTAGGAGGTGGGAAAAGCTGCCACTTAGTCTAACATCCTAAAATAGAAACCTATTCTGCTTTTGTTTTCTCTACAGAATAGAGTGAAAATCTAAATCAGGCAAGGAAATAACATGAACACTACATTTTAATTAAATCCAAGTCTCTTAACAGAATCGATTACATTCCAGAATACTGGGGTAAAAGGCAGAAAATACTTTAGACCAACGTGGTATCTGAGACAATTACATCCAAGAAATCATGGAGAACTACCAAAAGGGTGAACACCAGAAAATACTGTACCTAATTTTGAAAAGAGGCAGATTCCATAAACAACAGAGAAGTAGACCTGATGCAGGTAAGTCTGAATCTCAAAAAAAAAAAAAAAAAAAAAAAAAAGAGAACATATTGTTTAAAAGAGCTTAGGCATCCAGCTGTTATCACTGAGATGCTAAGAATACATAACCAGCAACATAAACACTTCCTTTCTGAGAGGACTATAGAGATATAAAAATACTACAGACATCTTAAAACTTAAGAGTCCCCCTATAAATAAAACATAAATTCACTGGTTAAATGATAAAACAGGTATAAACTAGCTAGAAAACCTTCAAGTCTTTTTGCTTTGGGATAGAACTTCTACTTACTATCTGCTGAGCAGTTTTAAGCACCCAGCTCCTTTACATTCCATAGTAACCATATAAAGCAGGTATCATTACTATCTCTATTTTATAGATAAGGACACTGAGGTACAAAGAGGTCAAATGCTTTGCCAAATGTCACTCAGCTAGGAAGCGGTGAAGCCAGAATTTACAGTCAGGCAGTCCAGTTTTGGAGTCCCTACTCTTCAACACAAAGCTAAACTGCCTCTTGAAGTGTTCAGTGATCCAAGACCAAGTCAATTAATTGAGAAAAATTTCTAACCATCGGTCTATGTTTCTGGCTTTACATCTTAAAAATAAGAATCTCTAATCACATAAAAATATTTTTAGCTATAATTTAGAATCTATCCTTAAGAAATCTGCAGAAGAAAAGAGCCAAGAGAACCAAAACAAGAAATGACAAGTTTTAAAAAAGCTCTACAGACTGAAACATTGATCCAACAAGACAATAAAAGACACATGTATTTTTAAAAAAAAATTACATAAGAATCTGACAAACTCCAAGATTAAGAATGACTGATGTTAAAAAAAAAAAAAGTTTGAAGTAGTCCCAAAATTAGCATGAGCAAAAGAAGTCCGTGCTATATTGTCAAAAATATATACACTCCACTTAAAAAAAACCTGAGCCTAGAAAAAATAGTTTATATGCAGCAAAAAAAGTCAAATTATTTATGCTTTAGTAAACATTTTATTTACTGAAGTTAACTTTCCTTTATTTAAATAAAATATATAAAGCCATATATTTTATAATAATTCTTTACTCTGCTTACTGAAATGATCCTTAAGTCCTTTCCCAAAGTCCACCACTTTCATCAAATGTATATTTTCAAATACCTATTTACCTGCGTAATTCCTAAACCCATGGATTAGGAAAAGTAATCTAAAGGTAGAGGGAAAATGCTTTTGCACTCATTTCTGGCAATAAAAGATAAAAATTAACCAACAAAGAAACACATACGAAGGTTTAAGCAGTATTTTACATTTTACATTAAATAGATCCAAACACTCCTGTAGACTTCACTGAGCTCTGGAGGCGTAACAATTTTACCAGACATTTATAATGTAGATTCTCCTATGTGTCACTTTAACAAGACAACCTGTGCCCGTGGGGACCCTCAGCAGCACTTGTGGCTGGTGTGCTGGCAAAACAGAGGCAAAGATCCATTCAGGTCAGGGCTGATCCAGCAAACTCACAAAACTCTGGTGCTAACATTACCCCTGTATCTTGTTCCCTATCCATTAGCCCCAGACAGTCTAAGGACTTTGAAGCACCAAGCTCTCTGAAATACAATGGTGAGTCTTAAGGCTGACCTTAAAGATCAAATAAACATCTTTGCATCAATCTGTTAAAACTCATCCCATTGAGTTCAAAAGATGGGGGTAAGAAACTAAACCAAAGATCTGCATTTGGAGAGCTCAGTGATCACACAGATAAGAGGTGAGGCACTGTTCTGAAAACAGATGCTCTGCGTTATCTACCTAGCAAACATGAAACATTTTCTCTGGAGAAAAGGAATAGCCCAGAAGAGAAGACCTACATGCGTAACGGTATTTGGGAGTCATCAGAGACGATGATCTAGTATAACCTTACTGAAAGGCAGACTGCTAACAGGCATCAGGTCTTTAACATGAATCAGCAATTTCACCTTCAGTAACTTATCACAAGAGATAATTTATCATAAGATCATGTGAGTAAAGAGTTAACTAAAGAGGTGTTTGCTGCAATACTATTTATAACATCAAAGCAATGGAAACACTTAAATACTCAAAAAGAAACTGATACTATTTAATGATACATACAGACATTAAAAAAGGAAAAGAGGGATATAAGATGCATGTAATACCTTACATGAAAAGGACAATATGCAAAATACATGGAGCCAATACTCAGGGCTAAGCTTTCTGCTTATGTACCTTTTTCCCTAGGATGAAATTAGCTTACTTGAATAATTAATAAAAATAATTAGATTACATGATTCTTGAAAAATGGATAAATTAACTGTAGTCTTAGGCTTAATGATATTTGGATCTCAAAAAATAATTTAAGAAATCATTAAGAAACTAGTTAACATTTGCTTCTTTAAAAACATCGATACAGCTCCATCTTGTCAAATTAGTTTTAAATTTAAATGAAATCAATGATTTCAATGGAAAAACTAAAATATATAAAAAAAAAACTGAACCACAGATGAAAGATTCCATGATCAGTTCTCTATATTCTTACTACTATGCCCTTGAATGATACTAGTAATTGATAAATCAGTAACCATCAAATAGCTACATGCAAACACCTTTAGCGACAGATTTTCAACTTAGCATTTTCAGTAGTGTATATTTAAAACATTCTTATTTCCTATATTGAGAGATGACATTAAGAATTTTTGATCACTAAATGCTTCAGGCAAAACAAAATTTATCTTCAAGCATTAAAAAAAACAACTTGAATTTTTTGGAAAACAAAATAAATTGTACAAAAGCACTCTTGAAAAGGTCAAGTAAATCAAGAAATGTCTACTTAGCAGAATTTAAAATATTAAAGCATAAAGGCAAATATGTGTAAAATACTAAGTGGGAAGAACGTAAAACTGATATAAAAAACAAAAATCTACTGGATAATTAAAAATGTGGGTAAAACAAATGGGCCAGTAGAATAGAAAAGGGAATACATTCCATGTATATTTAGAAGTAAATGTGACAGAAATGGCATTTTACAATGCAGTAAAAGATAGACTGTCATTAACTGACTAATCCATCAATAAATGACGAGGGGACATTTACTATCACTTTCAAACAATTAGTTATATCTCTATATCATATATACCATGAACAAAAAATCCTAATGGATAAAATTATTAGGAAAAAAGTATAGAAAAATTTTATACTATTTTTGTAGTTATGAATTGAGAAGGCCATCTTAACTATATTCAGAAAACCTAGAATCTACACAGGCAAAGACAAAACTAATTTGTCTTAGAACCGTAAACTCAGAACCAAACAGAAAAGTAGCCAATGGATATAAAAAATCTGGAGCAGAAATAAAAATTTTTATTTTTAAATATTTTATTTATTTGTTATTGTATTATTTATTTTATTTTGGGAGGGGAGGTAATTAGGTTTAGTCTTGGAGGAGGTACTGGAGATTGAATCCGAGACTCATGCATGCTAAGAATGTGCTCTACCACTTGAGCTATACTCTTCCCCCCTAAAATGGCTAATAAATATTTTTAAACAACTAATCTGAGTGAACAAAAAATAATTTTTAACTGATCAGTTATGAAAAAATTTAAAAGATCCCTGACATTCAGTGTTGGGCAAGGTTGTGTAGGAAAAGATATACTCATATTTCAAGGAGTTTAAAAAGGCAGAATGTCTTGGAGGACTTAAGTACATTAACTACACTTAAACATATATTCTTTTTGACCCAGCTATTCTATTATACTTCTGAGACTCAATCTTGCAGATACACTCACACAACTATACAAACCCGCATCACCAGGATGTTCTCTGTAGTACTAACTACAATGCTCAAAACTAATAAAAGTAACTCAATGTATGTAGCATGAGAAGAGGGACAGGCTTAAGTAAACTAAACAACATTCATACAATGAGTATTATGCCCTCATTTTTTAAAATGAAGTAAATCTGAATATAATGATGTAAGGCTGCAAAAGATAAACACTATCCTCTCTGACAGCTTTCCCATCTTGACTTCCAGAACTTGAAACTGTGATTTGATTTCTCCTTTTAATAGCCATCAAATTGTGATTTCCAATTTTCTATGGAAATCTATTCCATAGACTAGAAAATCAGTTTTTTAACATCCACGTACTATGAGATAAATAGGGATTTTATAAAAATGTTTTTGTATACCAACTGTATTATGAAAAAAAAAAGTGTTCAAAATTGAACAATAAAGATAAGACCTTACTGAATATGGAAGAATTTCTGATCTCTATACTGCCCCTCCAAAAAAACCAAAATCAAAATTTTGTCTGCCTTCCAAGATAATAAGCCCAGTGAACAATATTTTATGCAATAAATTTCAACTTCTGAATGCCAAATATGATTCCCATAGCAATTTGTGAAAGATTTTTAAGATATAAATTAGATTTAGTAATAACCTATTTAAGTTATCTGCTTGATAACCAGCTAAAAGTCTCAAGTTTAAAAAATGATTCATAATTTCTAAAAATTTAAAAAACATTTCATGCTTTCATTCAAATGCTTTAATAGTGGCCTCCTTAAGAAATACGAAAACAGCCAATTCCTGAAATTATACTTTAAATTTTTGTCCCATTAAAAAAAAGAGCAATTAATGACATATTAATACCTCATCAATCACAGTTGATGTTCAAAGATGCTTGATAACTGAAAACTATCTGATGATATCACAGCTGATATGATAAATATAAATCTTGACCTCTCAGTCTCAACTTCAAAGTGATGCCACCTACTTTGTACAAAAAAGTCTAAGTATCTCAGATCATTTTCACATACTTCTGACAAAAGAATCACCTTATAAGTGATAATTTACAAAGAGTTCTATGGAATAACTTCCTAGTTCATTAGAAATCTAAATATTTCTTACTTGTATGAAATGTTTAACATAATTTAGGTGGCTTCTCTATACGAAAATCCAGTCATGATTAAAAACTACCAAAAAAGTCCCCAGAACACTTTATTTCGAGGCAGCGATTACCTCTGAGGAGGGAGGAAGCAGAAAGAGTTGGAGAGACAGGGTTTTAGTTGTTGCTGTAACTTTACATTTAAATAAACACTGGAAATTAAGTTGTTATTTTGCAGGCAGATTTCCCTGGTTCTAAACAATCTGCTACCTCTTTGTGACCTTGAGAAAGTTATTTAATCTCCCTGCACCTCAGTTTCTTTTATCTGTAAAATGGGGACAATGCTTTTTGCTATACAGGATTAAATCAGTTGACATATGTGAAGTGCTTAGAATAGTACCTGACACATGGTAAATTTTACTGCCATTATTATCATCAGCCTCACCAGCTGTAACTATCAACCCTGAAATCTGCTGGTATGCACTGGGCGGGAAAAGCGGGAGTTAGGTGGAATGGTATCTGGTCTTTTTTCTACACTTACATTTCAAACATAAATGCTATTTTTGTAATCAGTGATATACAGCCAGTTTAAGTGAGAAAGCAGTATAAAGTGGAATAACAAAGTTTTGGTCTTCTCTTCAATTTTCAAAAACATGAGACAATTCAGGCTTTGGAGTTTGATATTTATTTTTAGCAGGAAGAATATACTAATGATGATGACATCGTTAGAAGGTACGCCCATGTCCAATACCTGCAACAGAAGCTCAACAGAAGTTAAAGAAACCACACCAAAGGCTCAAGACAAAAGTTGTAAGACATTACTTACCCTTAATTCTGCTAACAATAAATACAACAAGTAACAGTGTATTTAGTACTTAAGTTTCATCACAAGATCGAAAACAGGCAAGTTAACTATCAAATGTACTTTTTTCTTTATTTCTACCTTTTCCTTCCTAGGTTAAAACTGGGCAACCTCTCTAAAGGTAGAGCACAGTGTCAGAAACTATGTTCTGAGAGTGTATGTGTGAGCAGAGGAGGGGCAGAATGAAAAAGGGGTGATGCTAATAAAACAATTTGGGGTGGGAGAGCTCTGCTGACAACAACTTAATTAGCTGCTATCACATGTGGAAATGGCAATCATCTCTGGCACAATCAGAGGCTGCTGAAATAAGAACTCAATTCTAATAAAAGCAACTTAACAGAGGCAACATCATAGCATATCTACAAATTTAAAGAGAACTGTCTCTTCAAAAAAGGAATCCAGACAAATTGGAAGAGAAATGTCTATAGTGGCAAACAATTTAAACAAGAACTAATCAAATGAAAGATTCTTTTAAATAAAACCAAATCTGGCTCATCTATCCATGACAACGGCTACTCTGTTCATAGGATATATGAGTGTTTCTTTTTTTAACCCTCCATCTCCAGACATCTCATCAACAGCATCAATCATCAATTTAAAGAAGCAACAACCTTCTACCTGAGGGTGTGTATGAGCTGGGAGTTGGGGTAGGAATATGTTTAGCATCAGAATCAGAGATGGAACAAAGAAGTAACTTGAACACTACCTTCCTGAGCAAAACTGATGAACTGTTCAGGAACAGGGAGACTGGGAACTAGCTTATCTGTAACAAATTCTATGTGTCCCAAAGTCTTTATTTCTTAGTTGTATACTCAAAAGACTGCAAGTACTCAGAACAGGAATTAAATAAGTCCAACTACAATTTACTGCAGTTGATATCAGACTTTATACCAACTGCTATTTTTGTTATTGAAGATAAGAGTTAAAACTCATACAATAAATTACTATTACTGGAATTTCACATGAATAATTTTAAAATGCAACCAATTTTGTTAATTCCAAATTTCTAAATTTACTTAAGCAGACTGATTTGGTTCAAGTAAAAAGAAACCAATCAACGTTAAGGAGTAGCTTACCTGGGCCAAAAGGTCTAAAAAAAAAGGTCTATGTCAAAAAAATTACAAAACTTAAGAGAACACTCAGATAGTTTTAAATTCCTACCAAAAGGGAATAAATAAGCACTAAAGAAGGAAAAGGTTACGCACTTCTAATTTGTGCTCTTTCTCTGCAAGGGCTTCCTTTTGACAGCGAAGGAAATCTGCTAGCATTCGAGTGAGCTGCTTCCTATCATCGATTTCAGCCGCCAGTCTGCCGTTGTAATCTGCCAGCAGCATGCAGGCATCCTCTACCGTTTTAGAAAGCCTTTCTCCAGATTCTTTATCTAAGAAAAGTACAGAATAACAAAATAATTACACAACAAAAACAATGCCATACGCTGTTTCCTTATCCCAACTCCCAGAAAAGTTCCAGATCACATTTCCTTTCCTTACCTGTTATTTTATCTAGTAGGGAGACTTCTTGAACTTCAACAGGCAGAGAAGCTATCCTTTGGTGAACTGCTGCATCACCTGAAGCTGCATTTTCTAGATCTTGCAGTGCTCTAACGAGATCTAGAGTCTAAAAAGTTATACAACTTTAGAACCAAGATAAATGAAGCTGAAACAAGTATAGAAGACTGGAAATTCATTTCATATCCTTTAATCCTTATGGGCTATTTACTAGTTTAACTATAAACTGCTTTTGAACACAGTCCCTTTTATATATTATGAAAAAGAAGCTATACTATGTTAGGTATTGGAAATATATAAATTGGAAACATATAAATGTTTCCAATGGTAGAGACAGACAGTGTAAAAATAATTATCTATTAGAATGATGTGATTCATTTATATGCCAAGTACATTTAGTGGTAAAAAGGAAGGCAGGCTATAACTTCAACCTAGAGAATACAAGTCTTAACGTATGTTACATTTATTCTATTATTATTATACCCAAGAAGAATTTGTAGTATTAAATTGAATATTGGGGAATGGGGGATACAAATCATCATCTACCACAACATAGAACAGTCTCCCAAATTCCACTTCTCAATGATGTTATTAAGGCACAAGAGAAATTTAGTTTTGGAATCTGTATGTTCATATAGTATCTTCAACTAGTCTACGGTTTGTTACTAAGATAATTAAAATATTATTAGGTTCCATATATCTGGTGACTAATATTTATATAATGCTTAACAAGTATTTTATCATTACAATATTTTAGTTGCACTGTTTTCATATCAGCTATAATTAGGAGGGAAGGGCAAGTCTTTGCTGATGATTTCAAAACTCATAATGTCTCTAAAGTTACTCTAAAAAAAAATGAGTAAATTTTCTTTTTATTAGAGTCCATCCCCATCCCACCTCTTTTTTTTTTCTTTCTTTTTTCATCTCTAAGCCTAGATCTTGAAATGCTAGGAAATTACACACATGCATGAAAAATACACGGTATTATCAATTCTCTGTACATATTTAGATGACACTGACAGCCAATTATTGATTTTTCTTTAAGCTCTTCCCTTAGAAAAAATGCTACCACTGGAGTGTAGCACATAGAAAATGATCAAACACGATAAGAATAAATGAAACCCAATAAGAAATATACTATCCCAAGTGTGCTTTTAATTCATTACTATGTGTTTAAAAATCCCAATATTTTAAAAAATAATTTTGTTATAAGATATATCCCCTCTACAATGAAAGTGAGCTTAAGAGCAATGACAATTACCAGGAAACTTGTTTCTCATAGTGCCCCAATTAACTTATATATTATTATTTTTTAATCAGTCTTAGAAAGTTCTAAAAAGAAGAAACCAGGCTTATGGCTTTGACAATGTACGCATGCTTTAACTACAACCTACTCTCACCACACCTTCACACTCCTACATGAGTTAATTCTAAATTCCCAACGCTTGATCAAGGATCAGATAAGAAAGCAAAGTTGTCTGAAACAGCACCTTGGACTTCCTGATAGAGGAGAATGCAATGAGTTCAACTGGATCCTCCAAAGAGAAATTGTAGCCATTCTTATAAAGCCATAAATAAAATGGTAACTATACAGCTGAACCATTGAGAAATAAGCAGTACAATTAATCTGAAAATAGTCATCATAAAACAAAAAGCAGTAGCATTTTATACAAATACTGAGGGAAGAGCCAGCCAGTTACTCAGATACTCCTAGGAAGTACAACTTAGGTTACTCTTTCATCTGGGAGAATTACTACTAAATATAGGTCAGACCCTATATTTAGAACTGGAGTAAAATACCATTCATGGAATCATAATGGGGCTCTTCGTATGAAGTGATTCCCTGTCTTAAATTATTACCAAATAGAAAGAAATACAAGCCTTAGTGTCCGGTTGTTCCAAGTGTTATGGTATTACACCTCTATTCAAGCTCTTATCCATGGTGACCATGCGGGCTTCAGCATTCCTGTCATTGAGTCAGCAGGGGCTTCACTCACGTACTAGCTGAGAGCCCCAGTCAAATTCTTTCTGCCTTCGGAGTACTTAAACTGCTATAAACCTACAGTTCTAGGCAGTAATTGGCTTATCTTTATTTTAAGCTCCTTTCATTGGGGAAGAGCTCCATCCAGCCTCAGGTTTCATGCAGTGAGTTCTGGTCTAGTCCTTAAACTACCCTAGAGCACGTAAGCTATTTTTACTCTATAAGGATACTAATTTCTGCCAACCATGTCTACTTCCAGACCAAAGTTCAGCAGGAACCATGCTGTGGCTCACATACTGAATTACGTTTCTGTACCATTTCTAGCCCATGAAGATATTTACCTTGTTTTAAGAGTATGGCTATGTCTTCATTTTCTCCTTTTAAATTTTATCTGTCCCTCCTATATGTTTGAAATATAGAAGGAGGAAGCTTTAAGACTCAATGTCCACATAATTAATGCAAAAATGTTTTTCTGAAATCATCTGATGGTTAAGGAATACTATACTGTACCAACCTGGGAGGACATGGAGTAACAAGATAATGATTCTAATTCATTTTGTTTTACCATGGAACTACCTGGTTCTACATAGCTGTGTAGAACCGTATGAATACATACTCATTAATCTCTAACATGCATTTTTACATGTTTAAAAGCAAAAAATACTTAAAAGAGTAGTGTTTATCTCTAGGAACGGAATTTTTAGTGTACTTAAAACATAAATAAAATAGTCTTATCATATAATGCTTTATCTATTTAAAAGGAAACTGGATATCTCACCAGATCTAATGATACTTAGCAATTAAATCCTCTTTCTATGCAAAATATGACTGCCTAATGTACAATATACAACACACTAAACACAAACTATTTATTAACCAGAAAACAACTCACGTAAGCTTCTTTCTGGTACCCAGAATTATATTAAAGTCAATCTACAGAAGTAAAACATCAGAATCAATAAAGCTTGGCGACTAAGGTACTCCCTTAAGAGAGAAAAACTGCTACCTGTGGAGGTTCACTTGGAGATCCTAGAGAGGAACAGTTTTCATTTTCATCCACCTTTATCTGTTCATAAGTTCGCTTCCTAGGCTTCTTATCGCCATCTGAATTGAACGAACATTTAAGTTTTAACGAGACAGTGTACATTTTAATGAAGAGATAATGATAAAAGATTATATACTTACAAAGAGCTTGCTTAAGTTGTTCTAATACATCATTTTCATAAACAGACCTTTCTTCCCATATAGATAACACTCTTCCAAGGTGCTTCTTACAACTCTCATCAGTCTCACTAAAGAAAAATAAAAATGTTAACAGTAAAAATACACAGTCTATTGAAAAGATAATGGTGATTTTAAACACCTCCCTCCCTGAAAAAAGCTGCCCAAATGTTTACTGAGCACCACTATGTACCAGCAGTTCAGGGATAAAGTGACCAAGACAGACATATTCCCTTAAAGCACTTAGAGACATATTATTAAACAAAAAAATTACCAAAAATGGTGGAAGTGTTAGTACTGGTGACTAGGGATTATCAAGAAGATGTCCCTGACCTAATGGGGGTTGAACGTGAAGCTAAGGAAGACTTCTAATGGGTGATTTTTAAATTTATTTAACAAATATTTATCGATCAAGGCACTATCTCTGACACTGGAAATACAAATGCAGCTTTATGGCAGCTGTAATTTGTAAGTGCCAGAGTGTTAAAGACAAGCAGAGACCGAGCCCAGTTCAAGAGAGATCAGGCAGGGTATCTGAGGAAGGTTATTTGAGGAAATGACATATTTAGTTTGAATTCTGAAGACTGGGTACATGGGGAGTGGGAAACCAGACTACTCCCAACCACTTCCCACTGGTTTCATCACTGCCACTGCAGACTGATGAGCCACTATTATCGCTCACCTGGATTTCTCTAACAGTCTTCTCACTGGTCTCCCAAGCCCTACTCTTTCATTCTATTCTCTGCTAATGCAAATCAGATCATACTCCTCTCACTCCTCTAAGAACCACCAATCATACCAAGAATAAAAGCGAAATCCTTATCCTGAACCACAAGGTGGACATGTTCTGCTTCCTGGCTACCTCTCAGTCCACGTTTCCTAAATACAAGTCTCCTTCCTGGCTGATTCTCCAACATGCCCAGCACATGGCTATCTCATTTTCTTCTGCCAGTGTTTTCTCCACCTAGGATCCTTTCCTCCTAGATAGTCAAATGGCTCATTTCATCCCTCCCTTTAGTCTCTGTTCAAATGCCACCTCCGTAAAGCAGTCAGTCTTTATCTCATGAAATAACTGAGCACCATCATACTCTCTAGTTTCTTCCCTGCTTTGTTTCTTCATTGCACTTATCTTCTGACGTTGTTAATATTCACTTGTCTATCTAGTTATTACCTCTGTCATCCACTGAAATGTAAGCTCCACTACAACAGAACTTTGTCTCGTTCACTACTGTATCATCGCCTAGCACATAGTAGGTGGTCAATAAATATTTTACTGAATTCTAGCATGATGCAACATACATAAAAAAGCCCAAGGCAGAAAAAATTAAAAGAGGTTAACTGAACCTAAACTTAAACTGTGTAGACTACAGAGTGTGTGTGTGGGAGAAATGTGACACAGGAGTCTGAAGGGATAGACTGGGCCATGAAGAGACAACTGAAATCTCACTCAGGACTTGAGACTTGATCTCTAGGACAAATGAGAACCCCCCAAAGGCAAGAGAGTGCAAGAGCTCTGCAACTCTGGTTACAGTTTCCTAAATGGATTAAACAATACTGGAGATTATTGTGATTATACAGAAATGACATTATGGTAAGTGGAATGGTAAGAAATCTAAAGAGCTGAGGGAACTTCGGGTACTAAATGGGATAAAGGAAGTGAAGGAGAAAGGACAGTGTGATGTATTATAAATCACTGTATCACAGAGAGTTCAAGGTAACACCTAATTTCTCATACAGGCATCTGCATAGATGGAGTTGCCCCTCATCAAGAGAGTGAAACCTAGAGAAGAAGCAAGTGTCACAGGGAGCAAGGACATAATGAGTTCAATAACAGACACAGCGTGTTTAAGATGTTTGGAGGCATATGACTAGAAAGCCAATACGCAATTAGACATACAAGACTAAAACAAAGGGAAACCATCTGGACTGGAACATAAGACTATCAGTTTTTAGCGTGTGGATAATAACATATACATGAAATGTATGAAATCACCCAGAGAGCTAGTAAAGAGTATGACACCAGAAGAGGGACTAGGACTGAAGTGGAACAAGACAGTATCTAAACTGAAGGCTTAAATATTCATTTAAGAAAGCAACATACAGCAGTGTTGCGCACACTGTAATTTTTAAAAAATGTATCTACTGTGACTAAACCTGTAGGGCAGGTGGTGAATATATTTTCATCCTTAAATCATTCAACACAGACCATCATTCACCACTGGATTCTGTAATTCAGATTGATTTAATAATCTACCAAATATTTGTATATAATGTTTGGAAATAAACATGTGAAAATGTTCAGACTTCTACTCTCAGAATTTTTCTGTAGCAAAATTCTCAACAGGTTTGATTATTTTAAATAAACATTCTGTATTTCCAAAGCATTTTAAAATGTTATGACATACTCACACTCTAGAAAACCTAAAATCATTATAAGCAGTATGAGAGAAAAGGGTACCAAGTTTTTTCAGAAACATTAGTTGAAAGATTGATAGTATTATAAGCAGACAAATTTTCAGTTCAACACATTCATTCATTCGTAATGAATTTCATTCCAATATGGTAGTTGCTTTTGGTCACTTAAAAAAAAGCTGAAATTCAAGTACTTCAAATGCCCAACTCAGCAACAGTTCAAAATTTTTTTCCTTCACAGGAAGTACTTAACATATTTACAAACATCATTTCAAATGAAATGTCTTTTTCAAATGAAAGTCTTTTCAAATGAAAACTTCAAAGAAATATATTCCCTGTTTTTCACTTTAATGTCTTACAGGCAAGTTTTAGCAAAAGGACATATTAGGCATTCAAAACAAATTACCTAGTACCCAAAACAATTATCATACCTTGAAACATGCTTAAAAGCCTCCACTATAACTGGTGCAAAATCTTTTGTAAACTCCGGCCCCTTCCTTTTGCTGTTCTGAATGACATCATTGGCTAGGTAGAGAAAAGTAAGCTTCCTGTTTGGTTTGGCTGAAACAAACAAACAAAATTAATCTACTTAAAATATCCTCACTTAACTTGGACAAGCTTTCTCAATATTTGAATTAAGCAGCTTGAGAACTACAACAAACCTACTAACCTTTGTGTGCCATGTTTGACCCTAGCTTCTCATTTTACTACCAAACTTATCAAGTCACTATTCTTTACGGAATAACTACTCTATGGTTTCTGGAGATCACTCATGTGAGGAAAAAAGAGAACTCAAGTGGCAGAGGTGGTCAATGAATTATCTGTTCCCTTACTGAGTCATTGAATTACTTATTCTGGATTGCTAATCTTATCATTATTTCCAAACTAAGTAGTTTTATACACTGAAATCCTCACATCTGTGTAAGAATGCATGTCTGTGACTATCCTGTACTAAGTTTTAACTACATGAAATATAGCCACTTAAAGCAAGATGGTGATTGATCATTTTATTAAAATAGTGTGCTAAATCTTTAGTTGAATTCATGACTTTTAATACCCATGCTGATTTAAAAATCAGTCATTCAGTTATTGTGAAATGAGAGTACAAAATGTGAAATAAGTTGAAATTATGTATGTTTTGTTTATGAAATAAGTATTTGCCAAGCTTAACAGAATAAATGTTAGGGAGACCAAATGGACAAAGTTAAGATTTTTCCCAACTTTGGATTACATGGTCTTGAATAAGTGATTCATTTTAACAAAAATATGCTCTTAATATATTCTGTAGGTATAGTCATCCTTCTAAAAGAGCAGACAAGATTTCAATAACTGTTGAGCAGAATACATTTTACTAGCTACAATGGTAAGTGGTATAGTAGCACTGATTATGACAAGACTCATATATATAAGGAAAATTTCTTAGTTGAACATTATCTTTTATACTGACTATTTTCATTATGTAATTTTACTAGAATTAAACTTGAATTATTTAAAGCCATACAATTATATTCAGAAACATCATACTTGTAGCATCCACATTACAATGGTGTAGGGGATTTATGATCAGGACTGATAATCCAATGCATTATTCATGTGAGCCAGCTTATTGGATTTAAGACAAAAATTTGGGCATGCTGCTTTTGGTCCTCAAGATCTGAGTATTCAATTTAAAATTTAAGACACTTTTGAGTTCATATCCTTCTTTTAGGGGAAACTAGCACCCCAACCATCTTATAAGAAACTGTAAAATATTGAGTTACACCTGATCAGACTTTACAGACCTGTGCTGCCATTGCATGACCTGGTTTGCCTGTCTACGAGTTGCAGCCCACCTCTTTATATGCTTTTTAAAGTTGCAGGCATAGAATAAAAATAAGGAAGAAATGATAATACCAGAGAGCAACTTCTGATTGTTCTGGCTCTTGTCTGGTTAGTGAAACCCATAGAGTATGTAACTGGTTAAGATACCAAGACCCCTTACCATAAAGATGATAATAATATTAAGTTTCCCAATATTCAACCCTATCTCTTTTTATCCACCCCCTGCTCACAGAAATCCCCAAGGAAAGAAAAGGCCTTATTCAATCCAAGTATTAACAGTATTAGTTAATCCAAGTATTTGCCTTCTCAGCATCAAAACGAGTTTAAAAACTCAATGTGCTGACAATAACTCAATTAAAAATATACAATTCAATGTTCTAAGCATTTTTATATATTACCTAATTAAATCCAAATAATGTAAGGTACATCATTAACTGCATTTGGCAGCTGAACAAAAAGACATCAAAAAGGTTATCTCCCCACAGTGAAACAGCAAGGAAAGGACCGTCCAGGATTTGAATCCATAAAGTCCAACTCAAAAGCATTCCCTCTTTACAACTAGACTATGCCTCCTGTCACAAATGAAAGGGGATATTATCTTTTTAGAAGATTTAGTATCAACTCAACCAAAATATATTAGAATGTTACAGCATTATTCACAATAGCCAAAAGGCAGAAGCAATCCAAGTGTCTGTCAACAGATGAATGGATAAGAAAAATGCGGTATACATATACAAATGGAATACTATTCAGCATTAAAAAGAAAGGACATTCTGACACATGCGACACATGCGACAACATGAATGAACCTAGAGGACACTATGCTAAATGAAACAAGCCAGTCACAAAAAGACATACACTGTGATTCCATTTACATTAAGTTCCCAAAGTAGTCAAATTCACAGAAAAAGTAGAATGGTGGTTGCCAGTGGCTAGGGAGAGAGAGAAATGGAGAGGTACTGTTTAATGGGTATAGAGTTCCAGTTTTGTAAGATGAAGAGTTCTGGAGATGGATGCTGAAGGTAACTGCAAAACAGTATGAATTACTAAATACCACTAAATTGTACATTTTAAAATGGTTAAAGTTATGTTTATTTTACCACAAAAATTTAAAGTATATATTTACGCTATTTTTCAAATTTGTGAGCTACTGACCTCAAAAATAATTCAGAATCTTTTCTGCAATATACACTAAACTAAAACTTTACAAGATTTCAACATGCATTCCCAGTATATTCCAAAAGACGAACTCTGTACTAGGAGCATGGCTTTAGAATGGGATCCAAACACCAAGACATTATTTTTATTTTTTTCCTTGTGGAACCCAGGCTTAAATATGAGAAATGCCTAGAAATTGCCATAAATTATACCCTTCTCCAAATTTCCAGGGAAAAAAATTTACTTCCATTTAGTTTTATGTGTACCTTTATGTAGAACAAATAATAAACTAATGGAACTAATCACAACAAGCAATTCCAGAAGAAAATCACAAAAATGATTTTCAAATAAATTTTGATAACCTGCAAATAACAGAGCCATAAATTGTTATTAAAACATACAAAGTTAACAGAAAGGGCAAACAAACCATTTCACAATTTTTAAAAGAAACAACACTATTGGCTACAGAATATAAGGCTAATTAATGGGTCTGACATAATCAATTCCTATGTCTCTACTGTTCACAGGGTTCCTTATAAAGACACCTATTTTTCCAATCTTCCATTCAATTTACTAATATTCATTTAATGTTTGCCATGTGCCAGGGACCATGCCAGGTACAAACCAAAAATAACCTTTTCTGACCGATCAGGAAGTTTGCAAGCATCATACAAACTGGCATATGATAGGTTACATGACTAAAAATGTTAGTTCTTTTTCTTTATTCTTTCTCTTCACTAATATATCACACCAACACCAGAAGCATTTGTAAGTACAATATTATATCCCAGTGTGTCTGTGTGTATACTGCTGTGTTTAGATCAATAAAGGAAAAGCCAAATAAGGACCAGTCAACGTTTATACTGTGAGAATGCATTTTATTGCATCTCATCTAAATGAACTAAATTTTAAGCTCCTGTAGGTACTAAAGTCCTTTGTCCTTATCAACAGGTGCATCAAAGTAACAATAATAATAAAATCTGGCTGGCTAATAAATGAGAACACAGTATTACCTAAAAAGTTGAGCAAACTCCCCAAAAAGAGCAAGACAAGTTCAGTTCATCACACGAGAAGACGGTTACATAATAATTCACAAACAATTCAAATAAAAGATCAATTACAAATCAACCATACTTCAATTTTACAAAAAGGAGAACAGTCTGGGCTATTGAACAATATGAAACAAACTCAGTGAAAGGATTAAAGAAATGCCATCCAGTCTCACTAATTCATGATCAGTTCATAATGCAGTTTTACTTCTTCATAATCAGAAAGTGGCAGTATCCTTACTTACCTTCTTACACTGTTCAGACCATATGCCTACTTATTTTGATATGATATAGAAAGTCATAATGTAATTTAATCACTGTTTTTATGGAGATTGAAATTTAAAATGACAGTAGATGACAATGCTGATAAATACAATAGCTAAAAAATTTTTGTGTTATCTATAAACACAAGAACTTTCTTTCCAAAGAAAGCCTTCTACATAGAGAAGTAGAAAAAAATCTGAATAAATATATATATATATATATATATATATATATATATATATATATATATATACACATACATACATATGCATGTATACACATACACACAACAATGAGCATTACCACAGGTCTTACAGAAGGAAATCAGAAGAAAAGCTATTATCTTGAAACAAAAATCTATTAAAGATTTATTAACAACTGTTGGACAGCCCTATTTATTTCCCTGATGAATTACAGACTAAAAAACATGTTCATATGGACACATAGGTGGTTGTAAGGCAGAAACTGCTTTAACTTAGTAATAATTCTTTGTCACAGAAAGTGCAGAACCAACAGATGATTCCTGAATGGATTCCATCTGTCCCAGACAGCAGAGAGTTCAGTCAGACACAGACGGCTGCTGCTTAATTGCTGAGGTGGGTGAAAAATGGATGGAGCTGCTATAGTCCTGTATCACCACCAGGATGCCTCAGACTTTGGGCAGCCCATCTCTTGCTTAAAATCCTTCAAAGATGATCTGTTTTAACATTTGAAATTCTTAATATGACCCAAAGGCCCCAAAAGGTCTGTCTATACCCTCCACTCTCCTCTCTTTTCATGCCCAACTACTCCTCCAACTTCCCCAACTCCTACCATGCACTAGACCTCAGTTAAATGGGTTCCTCTAGTTTTCCTCTGACCACCCAGTACACACAGGTTAGGCAGCCCTGATATGCTCTCCTTGCACCTCATACTTTTCCTATGGAGCACTTACCCAAGCTATAATTGTTTTTATTTAATCTAGTGCTTCCCAACTGAATTCCATCTAAAGCAAAAATTGTCAGTCTCATCTACCAATCCAAGGAATCAACCCCAAAAGCTGATTCATAATTTGCTCAGTATTTACTAACTCAATAAATTTTGGCCTAAACCTATGCCTTTAATTATTGTTCCACTAACCTGGCTTCTGGTCTTAATCTCACCCAAAGGTGAAACGAAAACACATGTAAAATTACACTACTCTCAGAAACCTCAACTTCAGATTCAGTTTATGAAAGACAAACTTCTTTACAGATGTAGCTACTCTTCCTTATTTTTGATATATTGAGTTCAAATATGTTCCTTTCCTCACCCTCATTCTAGAGTTCTCACAAATCAATAACGTATTAAAAAAAAATGGGCAAGTAGTGTGAATGAGAAAGTCAAAGAAACACAAATGTTAAGCAAATAAAACCAACTATCATTTTCTACTTGTAGACTGATCAATATGAAAGCCTGACACTAACTAAAGTTAGCAAGAGTATGGGTGTCCCCTTTAAATACCTTCACGTATTGGTGATTAAAATATAAATTAGAGCAACCTCTTAGAAAAATAATTTGGGGATATCAATGAAAAATGTAAATGCAAAAATCCCCTGACCCTGCAAATTTCATTCTCTGAATTTATCCCTTGGGTGTATTCCCATAAATGCACAAAGAAATCACTAAGGATACTCATGATGACAACAAAAAAGAGAGGCCTAAGTAAGTCATGGTACAGCTGTACAATCCAATACTCAACAGTCGTTCAAAAATGAAACAGATTTATATACTGATATGGAAAGATATCTAAGACATAGTATTTAGTTACACACATCGACCTAAACACACACCCACAACAGATAGCTCTACTGTGAGGGAAGATCAAGAAAGAATTTGGCAGGGATCAAGAGTTATTAGCAAAGAATTAAATCATTAACAGGGAAACATATGAGCTATATACTAAATGATTAGAGCCTACATGCTGAAAAGGGCTTCTGGTTACTGCTGACTTAGTGCTCCAGTCACTGACTTTGTCCGGCAGGTGCTTTTACCCAGGGTCTCTCCTATTTCAACGTCTGGTAAAAAACAAAACAACTCCACCTAGTTCCAGACAAATAGACATATTTCCCATTTTAAAAGGCCAGGGGCAATCCTGGTTCCTCAAACCTTAAAAACTTTGATTTTGGTATATGCAACAAATGAACTCTTAAAATCTTGAAAAGAACAAACTTCATCCTGGAGCACTACACCACTATAAAAGACACTGTGAACTGGAAGAGTTCTAAAGAATACACATCACATTGTTTATTCACATTATGCTTACATCCACTCAGAATTGAAACTAAAACCTCTTTTGGCTTATTAAAAATATTTTAAAAAGTATAGTCAGTTACAATGTGTCAATTTCTGGTGTATAGGACAAAGTCCCCGTCATGCAGATATATACATACATTTATTTTCATGTTCTTAAATCTCTACCTTTCCTTTTATATACATTCCTCTTCTTGTACCAGCATCATACTCTTGCAGTTTCAATGTCTTTACAGTCTGTATGGATACCTAAAAGGGCATGCTACTTCCATTATTATTTTCCCTTCAAAATTGTCAACACTCACAAGACAAAAATTTCCTTGGTTCTTCCTCCACATTTACTTTTCCCAGTGATTTACAGAATTAGCTTTAAGTTTCTTTTAAGAAAACAAATTTCTCATAGACTTTCCTGAATTTACAGATTGATCTGGGGATAACTGACCTCTATGCAATAAATTTTTACTTAGCATTTTTACCTACTATTGTACTTTAAAAAAATTACAACAATGTGTTTTAAACCAATAAAAAAGTAAAAATTAGTGTTTAGCATAGTTACATTAAAATAAGCTTGTTAAAATACTAACACAATATGTGAACCTGAAAATATCCTGTAATATCAAAGACAAAAAAACACCAGAAGAAAACATTAGTCTCAGAGTTCCAAATGATGTGTCCCAATCCCAATATAAAGACCAATTTGTAAGAGGACTTCTACTTCTGGGAAGATAGAGCAGACATACTTTTCCCTATTTCTCCTGCAAAGTACAACTACAAACCCTGGTCATCACAAATAAAGCAAACATAAGACAAAAGAAGGCAGACTGGCTGGAGACCTTGGGATCCAAAGAACAACACAAGGTGAGTTCCCAGAGCTTTCATTTTGCCTCATATATCTCAGATTCAAAGTTGAAGAGGCCAGCAACCCAGAAATCCTAACAGGTGCAGACATAAAAAGCTAAAACAAAAGCCTCCTCACTCTAGCCAAAGGACCAGGAAAAGGACAGCATAGTAAGACAGAAAACTTTTAGATAATAACCAATCTACTCCAGCCAAACAGACCACAGAAAGGAAAGAGAGAAAGAAAGAAAAGAAGCTGCAATCCCACTCACATCCACACCACCAAATGCTGTGATCTGAAGCCCAATACCTCTCCAGAGTGGTGTCAGAGAAGGCAAAGTAGGGAGCCTGGACTTCCACTCTCACCTAGCAGTAAAGCACTCCCCAATGGGTTGGTGTCACAGAAGGCTTAGTGGAAAGTCAGGACTTCATCATGGCCCAGCAGTATTAGGGCCACACATTCCTTCCTCCAACTCTAGTCAGTGGAAGTCTTGTGGGGAGCCAGAATTCCCACTTGCACCCAACGGTAACCTTAAGGGGTAGTGTCAGAGAAACCCAGTTGTAACAGGATTAAATAAGGACCAGCGTCTCATAACATAATACAAAGAAACTACGGATCAATAAAAAATCATTCAACATACCAAGTACCAGGAGGATCTCAAACTGAATGAAAAAAGATAATCAACAGATGCCAACACTAAGATGACAAGAGATTTGAGAATTATTTGACAAAGACTTTAGGGCAGCCATCATAAAAATGCTTCAACTAGCATATGCAGGTGTGTCAAAAATACAAAATTAATGGGATAAAGTTGAAGCAGTGCTGAGAAACTTGTAGCACTAAACGCACACATTAAAAAAGATGAACAAGTCTAAAATCAATAAGCTAAGCTCCCACTTCAATAACTTACAATAAGAGAAAAATAAACTCAGGCAAACAGGATGAAATAATAAATGTAACAGCAGAAATTAACAAAACTGAAAACATAAAAGTAAAGAAAAAACTGCTTTCCCCCAACATAATTGACATACAGCACTGTATCAGTTTAAGATGTACAGCATAATGGTTTGACTTACATATACTGTGAATTGATTACCGCAATAAATTTAACATCCATCATCTTGTAGAGATGTAAAAAAGATTAAAAAAATGCTTCTCCTTGTGATGAGAACTCTTAGGCTTTACTTTCTTAACACTGTCATATATATCACAGCAGTGTTAATTATAGTAATCATGTTGTACATTACATCCCTACTACTTATTTAGCTTATAACTGTTAGTTTGTACCTTTTGACCACCTTCTTCCAATTTCCCCTCCTACACTCCTACCTCTGGCAACCCCAAATCTGATTTCTTTTCTTAGGAGTTCGGGTTAGTGGCCTTTTTTTTTTTTTTTTAATGATTTCACATATAAGTGGAACCATATAGTGTTTCTTTCTCCGATTTATTTCACTTAGCATTACATTCTCAAGGTCCATGCACATTGTTACACATGGTAGCATTGTTACAAATGGCATTTCCTCACTTCTTTAAGGCTGAATAACATTCTGCTGTGTGTGTGCATATATATGTATATACACATATATGTATAGATACATACATACACACAACTTCTTTATCCATTCACCTGTTGATGGACACTTCAATGGACAATGTTTCCATGTTCTGGCTATTGTATCAGTTTTATTTCAATATATTAGCAATGAATATATGAACACTACATTAAAAATACAATAATACCTTTTTAAATTGTTCAAAATAACTGAAATACTTAAGTGTAAATATAACAAAACACGTACAGGACTTGTATGCTGAAAGCTACACAATGTTGATACAAAAACATAGAAGCAGCTCTAAATAAATGGAGTGATGTATCATGGTCATGGATTAGAAAATGTAACATAATAAAGGGGTCAATTTTCCCTAACCTGAAATGCAGGATTAATGCAACTCTTATCAAAATCCCAGCAAAATAACTTTTACTGATATAGACCAGGTTATTCTAAAGTCTTTAGAGAAAGGCAAAAGAACTAGAATAGCTAAAACATTTCCACAAAAGAGTATCGGGAGGAATCAATCTACCTAATTTCAAGACTTACTCTATAACTAACCAAGCAATCAAGATTACCTGTGGCATTGGTAGAGGGAGACACACATGGATCAATGAAATAGAAAAGAGAACCCAGAAACAGACTCACACAAATATATTCAAGTCAAATTTGACAAAGGAGCAAAGCAACTCAATAGAGGAAAGATAGCTTGCCCTTTCAACAAATGGTGCTGGAGCATCTGAACATCAATACACAAAAAGTGAACCTTGACCTAGATTTCACACCTTGTACTAAAATTAACTCAAAATGGATCATGGACTTAAGTAAAAAACTATAAATATTTTAGAACAAAACATAGTAAAAATTCTTTGGAATCCATGGCTAAGCAGAGCTCTTAAACTTGACACTAAGAGCATAATTCAGAAAAGAAAAACCTGATAAACTGGGGTTAAGCAGGGGTGTGCTGGGAGTGAGATGGATGTGGCTATAAAAAGGCAACCTGAGGGCTCCTTTAGTGGTAGAAATGTTCTATATTTGATGTTCTGATTGACAAATGACTATATTAACATCAATACCACAGTTATGATATTGTTTTATAATATCTATAATTGGAGAAATTATTTTTTTTAAAAACAGTTTTCTATGATGCTACCATTGGGGGAAGCTGGTGAAGGGTAAACAGGATTTCTCTGTATTACTCCTTACAAATGAATGTAAATCTATAATTATCTAAAAGTAAATGGTATTTTCTAGAAATTTCATGTTAAGACCTCTAGTTTTAGGGCTAAAGCATCACTGCACAAGCACTCCCAGAAGACAGTGGCTGGAAGAAAACCCAGACAATATTCACTCTACGTATCTATTTACAGACCTTAGTATCAATCTGAGTGACTTAAATCCAAAAGGATCTGGAAGCTAAAGCTTTAAAAACTAAAATAATTACTATATTAAATTAGGTAAGATAATGATGAAATAAAACAAGATTAATGTAAAGCATTTAATCTGAGAACAGTTCTCTAACTTTCTGGTGTCAGGACCACTTCTTACTCTTACAAATTACTGAGAACTCCAAACAGCTTTTGTTTACACAGTCATATCCACCAATACTTACCTTATTAAAAATTAAAACAGAGGAATTTTTGAAATATGTACTAGTTTGCTGAAAACAATGTAAAAAAATTGCATGTTAACATGAATTTGTTTAAAAAATATTTTTCAAAAAAATTTTAATGCGAAGTCCTATTGTTTTACATTTTTGCAAATCTTCAGCTCAACAGAATACAGCTGGATTCTCATACCTGCTTCCCCATTAAATATACCACAGTATATTGTTTTAGTAAAAGTAATGAAAAAAAGCAGACCTCATCCAGATAAAAACTTGGTAAGAAAAAAGTGTTTTAACAGTCTTTACAGGTAACTGTGGATAATCTTTCAAACTACACTAAAACCCAAGCTGTAGTTTTTAAACAGAGTCTATACTGTAATGTGGAATCTGAAAACATATCAATGAACTTTTAAAACTCTCTTATGTTAAAATATTTTAGTCTACCATGCTCTTTGAATGGATCTTTTACTTACGTATAATTTTGTAACATCATGCATTAGCCTTTTGAAAAATATTGGTTTGCTAAGTTACACAAAAATTCCAACTGTTGAAACATTTTATTAGGCAATATTTAAAAAATCACATTTATAACTATATTTATTGATTTCATCAGAAAGTGTTTAAAAGCACTGGGAAGTTGTCAGACACATGGTGACACATTTTAAGTTTTCCAAAATTCTAATTTTTGCTTGAAAATTACAATTTCATAATGGGAAACAAATACTGTTAGTTGCCTTCCCTAATGAAGTAGGCTCATTACATTCATTTTTGAGAAAATATCTACTAAATACCCCTGATTGAATAACCACAGTTTCTCTTGTCAGTCATTTTTTTCAAACAAAATGGTGCTTCATAAAAAAAAAAAAGCAGCTGATTTAGTTCACAACTCAATTATACAGGCATATTTCTCCAGAATGTGCAGTATGTAGTATTTTACTTTAAGCCTTATTTTGTCACATAGATTATTAAAAAGATGTGTAGTCACATCTAATGTCATGCTCAAAAGTCGAAGACTGAGAGCTTTTCCCCTAAGATGAGGAAAAAAGAAGGATGTTCACTTTCACTGCTTTAATTCAATATAGTATTGGAACTTTTAGCCACAGCAACTAGGCAAGAAAAAGAAAAAAAGGGCATCCAAATTTAAAAGGAAGAGTTAAAATGATCTGTTCAGCAATTCAGCAAAGTTGCAGGATACAAAACACTCAAAAATGAATTGCATTTCTATAAGTTAACAAAGAACAATCCAAAAAAAAAGAAACTAAGAAAACAATTCTAGTTACAATTATATCAAAAAGAATTAAATACTTAGGAATAAATTTAACCAAAGAGGTATCAGACTTGTACACTGAAAACTATAAAAGGAAATAAAAGATACAAATAAATTGAAATACATCCCATTTTCATGGACTGGAAGACTTAATACTATTAAGATAACACTACTCAAAGCAACCCACATATTAAATGCAATCCCTATCAAACTTTCAATGGCATTTTTGCAGAAATAGAAAAACCCACCCTAAAATTCATATAAATCTCCAAGTGATCCCAAATAGCCAAAACAATCTTGAAAAAGAAAATTAATTGAAAGACTCATACTTCCTAATTTTAAGAGTTACTAGAAAACTACAGTAATCAAAATAGTATGGTGGAGGCATAAGGACAGACATACAGACCAACAGAACAGAGAGCCCAGAAAAAAACCCTTGCTAAGAGTCATCACTAGTCATTATGGAAACAGAAATTGAAACCAATGCTACACTACACTTACTACAGTATCTTTTTTCAAAACAAAAATGAAAAACAGAAAATAACAAGCACTGGTAAAGACGTGCAGAAATTGGAATCCTAGTGCACTGCAAGTGGGAATGTAAAACAGTATAGTTGTTCCTCAAAAAATTTAGCATAGAATTACCATATGATTTAGCAACTCCACTTCTGTGCACATATTCAAAAGAATTAAAGAAAGGATTCAGACAGGTATCCTTATAAGTATGTTCATATCAGCATTATTCACAACAGCCAAAAAGTGGAAGCAACTCTGTATCATCAAAAATGATTAAATAAAATGTGGTATATACATACAAGAGCATTATTCAGCCTTAAAAAGGAGAGTAATTCTCACATGCTACAACATGGATGAACCTTGAGGATATTATGCTAAGTTAAGTAAGCCAGTCACAAAAGAATAAATTGTAAGATTTCACTTCAGTGAGGCAACCAGAGTTGCAGAGTGACAAGAAGCAGAAGGGTGGTTGCCAGGAGTTGGGGGAAGAACAGGGAATTATTGTTTAATGGGTATGGAGTTTCAGTTTGGGAAAATAAAAAGAGTTTTGGAGGGAGATAGTGAAGATGTTTGGAGGATAATGTGAATGGACTTAACTGCACTGAATTACACACTTAAAAACTGGTTAAAATGAAAAATATATATTATGTATATTTAACCACAACAAAGAGAAAGAAAAAGCTGTTAAAATTTTAAATTTTATGTTATATATATTTCAGAACAATGTGATAGACTGAAAAAACTGGAAATTTTTTCAAGTCTTTATCAACCAGAGAAGTGCTTATAACTGAGTTCATTATTTGCCTTAAGATGTCAGAAGCTCCTAATTTAGGCACTATTCTTAAAAGAAACAGCAAAACAGTCTACAATACTCTTTCTAGCTGTAAAAGTCTGATTCTATACACTTTCCAACATTCATTCAATAACTCATTCAACACATACTGAGAATCTATTGTACACTCAATTCTGAGGAAACAAAGGAATAGGCTCAGTTCTTCAGTAATAGGAAACTCAACACAGAATCATCAAGATACTATACGATAAATGCTACAATAAGAGCAGTAAGCACGTAGGAGGTATTACTACAGAAAATGTCAAGAGTAGAGAGAACTGGCAAATATAAAGACAAGACCCTTGAAATGGAGTCTGGGGAGCAGAAAGGAAAAGAATGGAGACAAGTGAACAGAGTGACACACCAAGCCAACAAACACAAACATTACAGGAGTCTGAGAAGAGAGAGAAGAGGATGCATAAAGAGTATGTGGAGAAATAATAGCCAAGAACTCCCCAAATTTTAGGAAAAACTGAATCTACAAATCCAAGAAGCTCAAGAAGCCCAATGAACTCCAAGTAGGAGTAACTCAGAGACCTACCAAAGGTGGGAAGTTACAGCTTGGTGGTAGAGTGCATGCTAAGCACAAGACCCTAGGTTCAATCCCTAATACCTCCATTAAAATAAGTAAATAAATAAACCCAATTACCTCCCAACAACAAATAGAGACCCACAATGAGCCACACTATGTTCAAACTGTCAAAAGACAATTTCTGAAAGCAGCAATTAGACTCATGTCATGTACAAGGGAGCCTCAATAAGATTAACAATTTCTCATCAAACTATGGAGGCCAGAAGGCTGTGAGATGCCATATTTAAACTACATAATGGTAGGGGGAAGGGGTTGTCAACCAAGAATTTTATATCTGGCAAAACCATCTTTCAAAACTGAAGAATTAAGGCATTTCAAGCTAAAGAAAATCTGAAGGAATTTGTTGCTAGTAGACCTCTCCTACAAGAAATACTAAATGGAGCCCTTCAGACTGAAGTGAAAAGACACTAGATAGTAACTAGAAGCCATATAAAGAAATAAATCACATCAGTAAAGTAACTTTCATAAGTTACTTTATGTTTCAGTTTGTAACTCTTTTTGTTTCCTATATAACTTAGAATACAAATGTATAAAGCAGTAAGTCTGATGAAGGACATGCAACATATAAAGATGTAGTTTGTGAGGATAACATAAAGTGGCGGAGAAAGTTGTATAGGAACAGACTGAATATGCTACTGAAGATAAGTTGTTATCAATTCAAACTAGACTTGTTACAAGTTTAGAATATGAACTGGAAGGGAAAAAAACCAAAAACAAAAACAAAAGAACCTCACCTCCCAAAACAGGATTAGGGACTATGGGTGAATGAACAATTAATTCTTCCTGAAAAAATTAGGGAAAGCTGCAGAGAGAAGTTGCCCAGAGATCAGCATATCAGAAGGTAGGAGACAGAGTAGAAATAGAAAAAGTGAAGAGACTACAAAAGCATACAGACACACAAAAGTGCAACGTGTTTACATCATTTTTTTAAATTGAGGAGAAATTCACATAATATTAAATTAACCATGTTAAAGTGTATAATCAAAGGGCAATTACATGATTATGCAACCATCACCTATATCTGGTTCCAAAACATTTCTGTCACCCCGAAAGACAACCTCATACCCACTAAAGTCATTCATTCCCCATTCCTCTTCTTCCCCTACCCTCAGCCTCTGGAAATAACTTTGTGGATTTACGTATTCTGGATATTTCTTATAAACAGAATCCTACAATATGTCACATTTTGTGCCTGGCTTCTTTCATTTCACTTGTCTTTGAGGTTCATCCACATTACAACATGAATCAGTATTTCATTTCTTTTTATGGCTGAGTAATATTCTACAGCATGGATGTTCCACATAAATCCATTTATCCACTGATGGACATTCAGGTTGTTCCCACATTTTGAGTATTGTGAATAACGTTGCTATGAGCACTCTTTGCAAGAGTTCTACTTAAAGATAAAGACCCAGGCAGTGGGATGGGACAGAAGAGGCAAAGAAAATATTGCTAAAAGAGCAATAACACGGCTGGAGGTGAAGCATGTATGAAGAGTGGGGTCAAGACAATCCTGAAGTTCTGAGTTTAGGCAACTGGTAGACAGTAATCCCTTTCACTGAAGTAAGAAAGACAGGAAGAGTAACAGGGAAGTGGGACAAGAGTGGGGAAAGACAACAAAGTGTTGCTTTGTACAAGATGAATTTGAGATGCTCAAGAAATATCATTCGGTGACATCGAGACTGAGGCTTTAAAAAAAAAGTATCATTGAGTCATCAGCATACTGATAGCAAAAAACAAAAATTACATCTAAAGCATCAAATTATAAGTGCATAAATGAAATTATTTTTAATCATTAAGAGTTCTCTATGTGTTAGTTATAGCATATCAATTGCATTTTTAAAACTCTAAAACAATACCTGGATTAAATCTACATTAAGATGACTAAATTGTTGTAAATCTGGAAAAGTACTGTATTACTCACAGTTCTCCAGAGAAACAAGTAAGGGGTGTGTGTGTGTGTGTGTGTGTGTGTGTGTGTGTGTGTATTGTAAGAAACTAGTTCATGTGATTATAGAGGCTGTCAAGTCCCAGGATCTGCAGTCAGCAAGCTGGAGACCCAGAAAAGCTGGTGGCGTTAAGTACCTGTCTGAAAGCCAGCAGGCTCACGACACAGCAAGAGTCCAGGTTTCTGTTTGAGTCCAAAGGCAGAAGAGAAGGAAGAGTTCCCTCTTACTCATGGGAGGGTCAACTTTTTTGTTCTCTCCAGGCCTTCAACTGACTGGAAGACGACAACCCACACTGAGGAGGCCAATCTGCTCTACTCAGTCTACGGATTCACATATTATATCTCAGCCAGAAACAGCTTCACAGACAAACCCAAATACTGTTTAACCACGTATCTACAGCCACCTTGTGGCCCAGTCAACTTGACACATAAAATTAACCATCTCAAGTGCTGTTAAGTAACTAATTTTCTACTAAGAAAACTGAATTTTTTGATAGTTCAGCAAAAATACGGTCCTTGACTGACTAAATAAATTTCACTTATTTTAAAGAATAATGTATAAAATAGAATACAGTATGCATTATGATTTGTGCCAACACTAAAGAGACAAAAAAAAGCATATTGAATTAAATAGATAAGATTTCTAAATCATACTCTTGAAGGAGAATGATATTCCTTGAACTGGAGCAAAATGTCATCACAAAAATCAACCAATGCAAACCATTTTCCAAATTTACCAAAAAAACCCAAAACAAACAAACAAACAAAAAACCAAACCAAAACCTTAATTCATACAAATGTTTTCAACTTTTAAATTCTTTTGCATAACATGACTTAATCCTTTGATGCTTTCTTCTGTTAGCCTGTACTAGATTTAAATGAGATACATTTAGCACAAAGTTATGTTATTGTAAAACTTAAATGTGCATTTCAAGATGGTCTTTACAGAGCTTTACAAAGCATCATGAACTAGTATCTGAACAAGTCTGAGAACCACTTATCTAAACAATTATAATAAATACATTTAGAATAAGACTGCATAGTTCTCAGCCTAAGATTTGTCATCATAAAGATGTGAATTCTCTTTAAGCTAATAAAATACCAAAATATTTTTTTTCTTGCAAAAGACAAGACTCTAGAGTTTATACGGAAAAACGAAACAAGAAGACACAGACAGCTCTAAATAAAAAAGATGAGTAACTTGCAGGAGGTAGGGGAGGAAGGACAGTTGAGGGGAGAGATGTCCTACCAGATACGAAAACATAAAAAAGAGTGTGACAGTGGTACAGAGTAAACAGATGAACGGAGCAGAATGACAGTCTATAACTGTACCAAATACAAATAAAAACTGAGAAATACAGGAGGCATTTCAAATGGATGGGGGTTTTTACTAAAAAAAAATGGTGTGACAAACCAATGCCTACCACTTCTATCAGCTGAAACCATTAAGAAAATAACTAGAATATTTAGTAGCATAAATTAATATTTATGAATTGCAAGATAAAAAAATCGACCCATGTTCATCAACAGAGTAACGGTTATATAAATTTTGGTGCATCCATAAAATGGAATGCAATGCAGTCATTTTTTTAAATGAGGCAGTATCATATATACAAATACATCACAAATTGAAAGATACATTAAAAAGGAAAGAGGCAAAAGCACAGAGAAGCCTACATAATACCCTACCATTTGTTTAAACATGAAAGAGAGACAGAAACTGTAAAATAAATATATGACTATCTATGTACAGAAAATTCTGGAAGAATAAACTGTTAACACATTGATTCTGGGTAAGGAAAATGAGTGGGCAGGAAAGAGGAATGGAAAGGAGCCTTACTCCTTTATAACCTTCGTGCCTTTTAAGTTCTGTATTATGTGCATGTTATTACATACTAAAATATACTGTATTTTTAAAAATACACCTGAGAAGTCCAAGTATTTAACATAAGAATGGTACTTTTCTTCTTAGTTTCTCAGTTATTATAGACAAAAATGACTAAGGAAAAGGTATTAAAAAAAAAAAAAAAAGAACAAAACTACAAAACTACAGGTAGCTGATAACAGCCAAGAGTTAAGCTGAAGAACCAAAAGTGACCAAAAAACCTAGATGACAGTAAGGTGACTGAGTAAATAATTCATCATTATTATCTTTTTCATACATTTCCAAACAAAAAATTTAAAAAATTTTAAATCACTTAAAGTGCTCTGCAGACATAAAACATTAAGAGTTTAAAATGTTTACTTTATTATCCTACCTCGTTCCAAAAGGAAGTTATGAACTGAAATGTTATGTTTAAAATGTCTAATCCACTGCAAAGAACTTCCTACTTATCCTCTGTCTACAACTCTTGCAGAGATCTGTTGCTGTTGTGTTTGCATGTAGGAAAGAGCTCAAATGTCAGTGTTGTTTTACAAATTCTGGTACATTCATGGTTGATATTTCTACAGCAATGAATGCAACATACCATTTAATTAATGATGTGTATTAATAGTTTTATAATTAAGCCCACTACTGAGAAACTGACTTTAAAACAATCACCTTCAAAAGGCACTATTAAGAAAGTGAAAAGACAACCTACTGAATGGGAGAAAATACTTGCAAGTCATGGATCTGACAAGGGATCTGTATCTAAAGTACATGAATGCTTAACTCAATAATAAAAAGACAAATGACCCAATTTTAAAATGGGCAAGGATCTGAATAGACATTTCTCCAAAGATGACATACAAATGGCCAATATGCACATGAAAATATGCTCAACATCACTAGTCATCAGGGAAATGGAAATCAAAACCACAAGGAACTTTACATCCAACAGACTGGCTATAATCAAAAACACAGATACTAACAAGTGCTGTTAGAGATGTGGAGAAATTGAATCCTCATACACTGCTGGTAGCAATGTATAATAAGGAAGTCACTATGGAAAGTCTCGCATTTCCACAAATGATTGAACAGAGAGTTCATATATGACCTAGCAATTCTGCTCCCAGGAAAAATTAAAACACATCCACACAAAAACTTGTACATAAATGTTCACAGCAATATTGTTCATAGTAGCCAAAAAAGTAGAAACAACCCAAATGTCTATCAACTGATGGATATTCATACAATGAATTATTATTTGGCCATAAAAAAGAATGAAGTACCAATATACACACAAGGATGAGCCTGGAAGACCTTATCCCCAACCAAAGGAAGCCTAGTCACAAAAGACTACATATCCTATGATTCCACTTAAGGAAATCAATAGGAGCAAAGTAAGTTAGTGGTTGCCCAGAGCCAGAGAAGGTGGAGGGAATGGGGGATGTTGGCTAAAAGGCATGGAGTTTCTTTTTGGTTGATGAAAATATTCTAAAATTTACTGTGGTAATGGTTTTACAACCATATGATATACTAAAAACCAAATGGGTGAATTCTATGGTACGTTAATTATATCTCGATAGAACTGATGCAAAACAACAAAATGGTCATGTATGTCTTTGTTTACACTCCATTGCATTTACCAGGGAAATTAATAGTTCCTTTGGTCTTCATAAAGGCCATGGCGTATATCCCTCCAAATAGAAATTCTTTTTCTTTAAAGGAGACAAAAATAAGGAAAGTATAAAAAGAGGGAAAATCTTCATAATTGAATGATTACCATATCTGACATATTTTACCTAGTCATTCTTATATTTTGAGCAGTAATTTTTTCCCTACTAGTATCACATTTTTGTCTTCTTTAAGCACTTCAAGAAACTAAAGAACGCCTAGCTTAATACAAAATGTTCAACTAATTTTCCACAGTTTATTTCTTGATTTATTTCAAGTCTGATTAGTTCCTTTCAAAAATACTTGTTTTGCAGAGATAACGGGAGGATTCATGATATTACAATAAAATGTCTAAAACAATGCCTAGCCCTCAGTAGATTATCGTTATTATGCTGTAAGGGATGGACGATCCTAAAGTTGATGAGGAAAACTGCAGAGAAGGGGGAGGACGTAAAAGCTATGCCCTCCAAAGGCACAGTCATGTGTCGTGGAAAGGAAACCCTTGGCAGATAATCCCACTCCTCGCTGAGAAGCACAGCAGCAGCAACAGCACGATCATCACCACCGCTATTACTACCGCTTCTATCATCTCCATCATCACACAACATTACTCTCCTCCTAAAGCATCTTTTTACATGTCTTTAATTTTTGTTCTAATTATGAAACGTTTAAACATATGGAAACGTCTCCAAAGCCAGTTAATAGGACATCTTATCATTTTCCCCCATTTGTTTCAAAAATTGTTTTAAATATATGTAATATAAGACAACACAGATCCATTTTCATTTCTTTTCTCCCTTATGGTAGCCACTATCTTTGACTATGGTGTTAATCATTACTGTGCATGTTTTAACTGTAGGTACCTGTAAACAATACAGTGCTGTTTTGCATGTTTTCAAACTTTCACCAAATGACATATTGTTTTCTTAGCTCAACATTTTGCTTCTTTGTTATTTTTTAATTCAGTCATGTCGTTTCCCACAGCTCTAGTTTATTCATGAAAACTGTTGGACAGTATTACATTGTATGAATGTCAAAATATATTTGTCCACACTCTAACTAATGAGATGTTTAAACTGTTTATCTGATACGGGTATTGACGCTACAATAAACGTAATTCCTTGAGTTTCCGGGATATAGTCATAGAAGGAGAACTGCTAGGTTAAAGGATACACCTTCAACTTCATTAGAGGTTGCTAAATTCATCTCCCTTTTCACACTACAACCAGCAGTGTAAGAGAGGTCCTGCTTCCCCTCTTCCTCACCAAATCTTAGTATTGTAATACTTTTTAATTTTGCAAACCAAAGGATATAAAGTGGTACTTCATTGACCTATTTTTTCCTGATTAGTAAGATTAAGTATCATTTACTGGTCTTTCAGGTTTCCTCTTATGTGAAATGCCTTTAACAGTTTTGCCATTTTTCTACTAATTGTGGTATTTCTTAAGAACAGTCGTGGGGGGGGGGCGGCGGCAGAGAATAGTGTAGGTAACAATCCTTACACTCTTTCCAAAAAACAGTATAAACCTGTTGCTGATTTTCATATCTAATAAAAGGGATTGTCTTTCAATTCCTGCCTTCTCAAAGTTCACAGCTATTTTCCAGACTTTCATACCTGTGTTTCTCAAATCTTTTTGACCACTCACAGGTGGATTCCTCCTTGAGAGCCAATACACATACGCTTACATATTAAGTAAAAAACAGGGCTCTAAATCAATTTCTTCTAAGGGATTAACCACAAGCAAATACACAAGAAAATGACAGTTTGTTTCCATTCTATATAGCCAATGCCACATTTTGGCTCATATTAATATATCATATAGCTTTCATATGGATCAGCACACAAGCAACTATTTTGATTAATAACGGTTTGTTAAAACCCTTAATTAGTAAACGACCATCACATCAGATACATCAGGATGTCTGAAACTCTGTCTAACGAGTTAAGAATTAAGGTACAAATTCAGGCTAAAGAAATGAAATGTTTTAATTTTCAGTCGCACTATCATACAATCAGCTCTTATGGATAAATTTTCTCTGCAGTAGTAAAATGATTTTTCTAGATGTATTAGTGACAGGAGACTATTGCTCAGAAAAGTTAACTTCATTTACACGAGCACTGTCAAATGCCTTGCAAAATAAAGACGCTGCCCTAGAGGCATATAATTATACAGCAAGAAACGGCTTAGATCACTTAATTTAACTCCCACATTTTCAGGTGAGGCACTTGCAATCCAGAAATAAGACATTTCCCTAATCTAGGTCCTCTAAAATCTACAAATCCAGGGTTCTTTCCATTGCACCACGCATCTTATTTTAGACTCCCTAGCTCTAAAACTCGATTCCTCTACTAATTTTATAAGACTGAGTTGATGTGATACAGAAATAATGGAAGTACTCCCCAACCCCACACCAATTCTTTCCCCTCCCCTATCCTCCATTATAATATATACAATGAAGAAAATACCTGCCTGCCTGAATTCCTGACAGTAATTAGGTGCGGAGTACTGAGCCCCTGCCTTTTGTTTCAGCGTTAAACCAACAGAAGTTTCAATCCTTTATACCCTATTCAACAACACAGACTAAGCATCGACTTTGCAGGAAGCGCAGTGCACGGCGCTCCTCCTTGCCCGCAGACCACCGACGCCAGGAAGCGCTGGGTAAGGGGGGTGCGGGGCAGACGGGAGTTGAGGTCGCTGGGGGAGAACGGGGCAGGGGTCCCGGGTGCACCAGGGAACAGGCCGAGAGACGCGGGAGACTCACCTTTCCGTAGCTCCCGCTCCCACACGGTGACGATGGGCCGCGAGTGCTTGCGGTGGTGGATGAGCCACAGGGACAGGGTCTGCACGCTCTGCTGCGAGTTGCTCAACTCCGACAGCTTCTTCTCCAGCGCCGCCTCTGAGAAGGCGGACATCCCTCCGACACCGCGTTCACGCCGTCCCACGCGGTGGGGCTGAGGGGAGGAGAGTTTCGCCGCCCCCGCTGCGGCCTCGCCCCCTCACCCCACCCTTCCCCACGCCCTCACCACTGCTGCCGCCACATCCGAGACCGGCCGCAACCCAGCAAGATGGCGTCCAGCCGGCAGTGACGTCACGGTCGGTCCGCGCCCCGCCTCCCGCGAACAGGGGAGGCCGAGAGGCGGGACCTCCGAGCGGAAGGGGCGGGGCCAAGGCTGGCTCAAGAGAGGCGGTGGGGGGCGTGCCCACTGGCTCATCGCTTAGGCGGGATGGTGTTTGCGAGGCCTAGACCCCTGCTGCTGGGAGAAACTGTGCAAAGGTTAATTATTAATCTGAATATATATGCGTGTAAATTTGGTACAGGCACTTTGGAAGACTGGTGTGATATATTACCTTTTAAAATACACCTTTCTTGTGACCCTGCGATTCCACTATTTCTCGTCAATGCTAGGGAAACACCAGCATGTTTGCCCATGGAGCTGTATGCTAGTTGTATGGCCCAGCTCAGTAACAGTGGAGATTTGGGACTTTCACAGCATGGAAATTGCTAAATTAAGTGTGATACACCGTATTACAGAATACATAGAGCAGTTCAAAAGATTGATAAAGCCAGTGGTGGGTGAGTTTTTTTAAGTTGCAAAAGGAAAAGTACAGCACATTTGTTTTACAAAAGTGTGTATTTTATATGAATTCATAAGTATGTAAATGCATGGTAAAAGGTGGAGGAATACACACTACATGAATAGTGGCATCAGAGAGAGGGTCAGGATTGGAGCCCTTAAGCTGTCTATCTTGCTTTTATTTTTTAATTTATGTATTATTTATATAATAAATTAATCTTAGAAATCTTATAATTAATCCAACATTTTGACATACTTATCTTAACTCTGATAATTCACAAAGGGAACAGAAAGATGAATACTGTCATATTCTAAATATTAATGTAAGAAACTTCAAGAAAGTTATGTAAGAAAGCACAGGAATTCCTAAAGCATCTTTTGAGAAGCACTGTTCTAGAACTTTGCCCAAGTAGGCATCAAATATGCCTATTTATGTGTTTGGTTGATTATAAGTGTAGCTTCTTTTTCCCATTTCTAATGTCTCTACAGCTTGAGATTCAGAGATACCTCAGGAGGTAAGGTCAACTCTCCTTCCTCTCACTCCAGTATCAATTCTTGTCCCTATATTCTTCTTTCTCTCCTTTTATATCTTTTTTTAAAAAAAAAAATCCAATCTACTTAGTCTAGTTTTAAGCCTTAACTTAGTTCAACTTTAACCTGTTTCCCAAGACCTAAAAGTATTTTCAACAATATTCCTTTTCATGAGCCCTGAGGCCACCAAAATTGCTACATTCTCTCCCAGATTGTGTCTTCACCTGAGACTCCAGCTCTTCCCACTGCCCCTCTTCTCTATCTCAATTCTGCCTGAACTTTAAAGCCCACCTTAAATCCTACCTCCTTTCCTTTCCTAATCAGTCCAGTGCATTCGAGTTCTTTCCTGAGTCATTAACTGACTTGAATGGCTTATTTAGTGCTTACACTACTAGTCTGTTATTTGTAATTATACTTATATGTCACTGAGAGCAAAATCTGTCTGAGGAGAGAATATGTAATACATATATGAATATATATAATACATATATGAGCATATGAATGTATCTTTTCTCTCCCCAGCTAGGCTTTGCTCTCAGTGACATAGCCAAAGCACCAATTCTTCTCTCTTCCCTGGTCCTCAGTCTGATTTGGCTGCTCCTGCTCTGGGCTCCCACAGTATTCTGTGCATGAGTGTACCATGGCTTTTCACACCATGTAGTAGGATCTATATTTATTAATATTGTTAATTATTGCTGTTTTCAAAATACTGTTTATGCCTTTAGGTAATTATGATTAATTTTCGTATCTTGTGTCCTCTGACTATACTTCTCAATTTTAAATATAGGCCTCAAATTAAGAACAATGCATATTTGCATACCTAGTGTGATTTCTTGTATGTGTGACTTAGTTAAAACATATAATAAAACTAAGTTTGGGGTTTGTATCCACTTTCCTTTGAATGCCACCCAGTTACCTCTAGTATCTTTTCTCTTGTAAAAAAATCAGTTGATTTCCTGGTTAATTAGATTCAATTACTAACAACTTTTTTTTATGGCTTACACCACAACAGGCATGACATTCATTCGAAAGTCTAAAATCCCTATTGTGTCACACCTAGGAAGGTATGTTTCTGTCTCCACCAAAAAGGAGGAGGGGGGATGCTACATGTTAGGGTAAGGAAGTAATAGCAAAGGGAAATGAATGCCACCAAAGTCTTGGAAGCTCTCCTTCCAAATTTCATAAACTCAGAAAGACAGTGATCAAAATAGAGTTGCTCTCGACATAATATTGGCTGCTCAAGGTGGAATACACATTATCTTAAAAGAAAAATGTACTTACATTCCTACAGACTTCTCTGGAATCTTTAATAGTACTAAAATGTTTCAGGAAACAAAGAAATTAGGAGACCAGATACTTTGGCTGATTATCCCTTACATGTAAATACTTCCCAATAGCCATTGTCACATCAGATGATTCAACAGTTCATCTTCTAACAAAAGGAATATGAAGTAACTGATTTTAGTTCAACAATAATGTTCTCTAAAACAACCTTTGATGAATGGATTGACAGTGGATCTGAATTTCACAGAATAACATATCTTCCGGGCTGACTTCATCTGCCCACGGTTAAAATTGGAAACTGAGAAAGTAAAAAGATAATCTTGGAAGCTGACAGCTAGTGTTAACCTAAAACAATAAGTCAGTTATTTTTTACCAGCAAAATGAGTTTATTTGGGAACAGAAGAGAATTGCAATTCAGGTCACACAACTATGGGTAAACCACAGACAAGCCCAGTAAAAGGAAAGAGAGAAGACTCTTTTATAGAGGAGAAGAGGAAGTTGAGAGGGGCTGTTACAAACTAAAAGTCCATTGGAGGAAACTGGGAGTTTGAAGTATAGTGGTTTTTCATTGGCTGAGCTGTTGCCAAGCAGGGAGAAACTTTTTTCTGCTCCTGTTCCTAGTAGTAGCTTCACTTCCTGCTGGAAAGACAAGGTTTCTCTTCCTGTTGGGGTCTGTTTTGAGGTTGAGTGTTAAGTGAGAGAGAGCTCCCCATTCTGGTCTCCCAACTCCATTTTAGTTAGGTTTCCCTTTATTAATTTTCATACCACGCTGTAATGTTCCTACAAAACCTTCAACTAGTCCTCACCAGATATGAACAATAATCAGACAAGGCCATTCTGAGACTGTAGTGGAACAAGACAGAGTTAAGGCCACTGTGAAACTATGAAAATTGCTAATGTCTTCCTCTTATAACTAAATGATTACGGTTCCTTTAGCAATGTTATCTCTAGCCCAATCTTAATCCTTTGGCATTCCAGATGAAAACTGCCAAACATCTATCCAATCACCAAATTGCCCCCACTTCCTGACAGCACCCAATCCAGAACGGGCTCCTGATTTCCCTAAAACATCCTGAGAATCACCCAGCACAAGCTCAAATCTTACAATAAAGCCTTCCAATCCCTTCTTAGTGTTACCAAACTCGGGTCCAAAAATCAATACTCGAGAGAGACAAATGTTGCTTTTCATCAGAATGCTGGCCACCTGGGGAGACGGTGGACTCAGTGTTTCTCCAAAACCACCTCTGAAGAGTCGGTTCAACCATGGAAGTTTTAAAGGGAAAGCTTGAGCTTGGGGAATCCATCTCTTTTCTACAAGGCCTGCTCTTTGTCTCAAACCTCATCTTTCAAGGTTTTTCACTGATAATCAGCCCAGGCAAAGCATGGTCAGGGTCTTATGTTCTTGATATAGCTGACAAGAATGTGTAGGGAGTCTTAGGGTGTAAGGTAGATTGCCTTTCCCAGCATGGTTTTGTGCCAGGGTTACACTAACCTCAATTAACATGATCAATGTTCTTTCCTTCCTAATCCCAGAATCTACTCAGATAAACTAGGGGATTTATGTGTTGCTTTTTTTTTTTTTTTTTTAAAGCTAGGGACCGCTTGGAACAAGCTGAGAACCCATATTTTCTGAAGTCCACTTTGTGATAAATAATTAAAAAACCGAGTAAGAGCACCCAATACAATAATATAAATGAACTGGTAAGTACATATAATCTGAGTATACTTAAGAAAAGCAGACATCTCATATTCATAGAAACAGAAAGTAGAATGGTGGTTACCACGGGCTGTAGGAAAGAGGAAATGAAGAGTTGTTTAATGGGTATAATTTGTTTTTGGAGGTGAAAAAGTTCCAGAGATCAACTGCACAATACTTAAAATTACTGAACTGTACACTTAAAAATGGCCAAGGCGATTAAAAAAAAAGAAAAGAAAATCAGATATATCAAGCTGACATGGGGAATTTATTTCGTAGAAAAGCAACATCAAGAGAATGTCACACAACCCTAGTATGTCTAAAGTACTATATATAAAAATGACAGTTTGCTTATAACGACAACAATGAAGCACTGAAAGATACCAAAGTACTTTCTGAATCCAAGAAGTCATTTTATACCCAGTATGGTTTTCATGTCCTTATATATCTTGAAATTCTAATACACTGACATGAGGTAAACCAGATAACCAGAACATCCAATAATATAACTTTGGGTGATACACAACTTGGTGATATCCAAGTCTTGGCAATACAAAAACTTACTCAAACTCACCTGGTATATCTCCACATAAATATTTTAAAATTCCAAATTCTTGGTCAAGTGATAATATTTTGCTTGAATTCATTAAATATATTTAGATGTCTCTATTATATGAAGTTAAATGTACAACTAAATTAGTAAAAAGTGCTGTGGTTTTATGGCAACAGTAATACGCTAACAAAAATGATTATGAATGTACTCTGTATTAGTACTGCCTTTTTTTCATTTAAATTTAAATTTTCCCCTTCTATTTTATAACCAGTTTTGGGATTTATTTTTATAAGAAATCTATGTCTTCTCAATTCACACAGATTCTGCTCTCTTTCTCCTTATTTCTAAGCTTAAGTTCAGTTTAAGCTTTATTGGTATCTTAGGCTTCATGCGTATTCTTAATCCTAAATACCAGCAGTTCTTCAGAGGCCTAAAATCCAGCATGTGAATTATTGTATTAAATTAGTTCTAGAAAAAACATTAAAGACATCTTTTCCTGAAATATACAGAACATGTCATGCCAAATCTCTTGTTTATACAATAAACTGGTAATATTGGTAAATTGCACATACAGCTTATATTCCCAAAATAGAATAACTTAAATATTTAACGTACCTTTATGTTACCACCATAACTGACCTCATAGGCATAACAAATGGCAATATTCAATACAAAAATCACAAAATTCACAAACCTTAAATGCTACGTACCACAGCATACAAGCTCATCTCCCTATGACCTATTCAAACTATGGACAGCAAACTACAGCTTTCTTAAGCTACTCTAGCATTAATACCTTAATTAGAAATTTATACGAAACACAATTTTATGTTCAAATATGGAAATAAGCAACATAATTCCAAAACCCAAAAGTATTCCAGCATTCTGTAAAAAGAAATATCCCCAGCGGCTACATCCATGGTCACTAGCATCATTGTGCAGCATCTCAGGTACCTTAAAGAAAAAAAAAAAGAGCAACCTTTAAGTTTTTAGAACCATAGATCAGTTTTTAGAAGAATTTGCAGAACAGCATACAAGCTTTACATGTAGCTGGATATACTATGGGTCAATCCCCTAAAACATGACCACAAACATACTGACTCTGGCTAATAATGTCACACAGCATTTCATAGCAGTTTAATTAACAATGATTATTCATGCTCTGCTCAGCAAGTCAAAATTTATATTGGTCCAAGTTTGCTCCACTGTAAAACAGAGAGCTATACCAGTTCCTCTGCTTATTGCCCACATCTGGATATAACACAGGGCTCACTTGGAAGTTCAGAGATACAGAAACCTTATACCGTATGAAATATAATTTTAGCAGTTAAGATTCACTGAGATTGTTATGTGGACTTTGGTAACAAAAAGATATGACTCCTTTGTCCATTAATAAGGAAACTTTAAGCTTTCTGAAGTACACACAGTATGCGAACAGCATGTAGCTCGTACCAGGTTTCCTAAAAGTCTACAGATAATTCAATGCTTGATTACTAAGCTCTACTCTTAAAAATAGACACATCAAAAGGGATAAATATTTTTGTGTATCCTAATACACATTAGGTTAGACAAAAATGTGCTTGTAAGCAACAATCCAAAAAGATAAACTATAAAGGATCTATATTTTGTGTGCTACCTACAGAAACACTTCTCACTGCTATATTTAATCTACAGCTTTTTAAAAATGAGATTTCATTCAACATTTTCTCTATATCACTGTTAGCCAATTCTGTAATCTGACTTATTAAAAACTTACCATATCAACTAGAGCAACATACATGAATAAGCCAGCAGTAAGTGCAAATATCCACATAGAAACATTTTCAGCATAATGACCAATGAAAATTCCCGTTGCCATTCCAAGATATGCCAGCATGGCTGACAAAGCATTATAGAGAACAGCCTGCTTAACAGTCATGCCAGCCTTGAGTAAAACCGCAAAGTCACCTTTAACAGAAAAAAAAGGGGGAGGGGAGGAAGTAGTTGAAAAATCATTTTTAAGGCACGTACTCAAAAGACTTCCCAGATTTAAGAAATTCTCCAAATTTTTTTGAGGGAAAAATATATAAAGCAAAATTAAGAATTACCCAGGTCTAACAGTGTTAATCAGTGTAAATCATCCTAACAGCTTTATAAATTAAGGTATCTTTTATCCGAAGTTTTTCTTAAGGCTCCCACTTTGTCAATGAATGTCAGTAAATACCACGAATCTACTGTTGTGCTCCTGCGTGGTCTTCGAGGAGCTTTGAATTGGCCACAAAGAAGGAAGAGGCGAGCAGAGAACACATATGAAAAGATCAGCACATGATAAAGGTAATATGTAATTAAGAGCTGAAGAGTCTAATGTTCTGGTTATAAAAGGAGAAAAAAAGAAATTAAGACAAGAATAGTTAAGAGGGGCTTCATGGCGCTTGAAGGATCTAGAATGTGGAACACAGACCAGACGTTGAGGATTGTAAGCACAGAGCAGGAAGGTGGGAGGCCTTCTAAACGGCAGAACACATGCCAAAGAACAGAAGTGAAAATGGCATTACAGGTGTAATAAGGTGAACAAGAAAAACAAGGGCATGATCTGGGAACCAGAACAATTCTGGGAAAGTTTTAAGTCCTGGTGACAGAGAAAAAGAATATTCAAAACGCAATGCATCGGCTTCTCTTTTCTTTAGCGCCAATGAAATTCTCTTTGTCAATTTCTGTCAGTGGAAGATGATTTTTTTAGATTCCTGTGGTCTTATTCATATTGTGTGTATGAAGAAAACGATCACTGATGTCACCCGTACAGGAAGATATGCTGGTACAGGAAGATATCTGGTAGGGAAGAAGACAAGAAAAGGGACCCAGGCATCTCTTTGGCGACCCCACGCAGGCAATTGTGTAATCGTAATCATAGGGTTAGAATTATGGCTGGAAACAAACTTGTCCTCAGTAAGAAAAGAAAGCTAGCTAGGTTAGTAAACCTATGAAAAGGCATAAAAGTTATGAGGAAGCTCGCTGGAGCTATCATTAGCAAAAGCCGGTGACACTGAGACACTTTACCCGCCTGGAAAATACCATTTGTAGGGTTTGCTTACCTAATTCATGAGGCAACTCATGACAAAACACAGCAACAGAGGTACTCAAACCACTTGATAAACCTTCAGTAAAAGCAGCACCTGTGTAAGAATCACTACATTATTCTGTGGGTATTTTTTAATCTTATCAGCATACAAAATTAGGTAAAAGAATCAACTATATTCTGGTTGTGAGTAAACAGAACTTTCTCAACTGCTCTCGACCTTTTTCTTTAGTAATCTTAGATTACATTGCAACTAGGTTTAAATTTCCCAAAGGAGCACAAGCAGGTATGACTGAGAAGGGAAGGTTCCCCTATGCCTTAGAGTGATTAAATGATCTCATACAAACCTTAGAAGTAACTGCTACACTTAAAACACTTATTTAAAAATATAAAATAAACTGATTTTTTTTTTAAGGAAAAAAAAAACCAAAAACAAACCTCAGCAGTCAAATGTAATTAGACTTTTTTACATTCATTCTTTCACTGTCTCATAAGGAGGGTCTAAGACAAATAGTTCTCCCTGCTTTTAAAACCTAACACATTATACAACTGACTGCTTACAAACTGTGACTGAGCACTTGCACATCCTCCCTTGTCACTTTCGCCGCACACAGTACAGAGGAGGAAGAGCACCAGGCTCCCAGGGAGCCAAGGCTCAGGCTCATCTCAGCTGGGCTACAGCGCTACCCTCTCCCGCAAGCAGTTCACCTTGCCGGGCTTCGGCCGCCTAACCTGTAATTACTTCCATGGTTCCTCCTAGCACTAAGTTAGTATAATTTGTAAACATTCTATTATCTCCCAATTGTAGCATAACAATTTAATACCAAAAATTCTGTAATTCTTCTTTGGGTAGAGATTAGTAATTAAATTTGTCAGATAGATGAAGATTCTTTTAGTATAATAGAAAAGATTATGGAAAAGATTCTTTTACTTTAATAAATACTGTTTATATTGCAGATAAGAGAACTTAAATATATTTGGAGGGAAAAAAACTCACATGTGCTTCAAACACGTTAGAGCCTCATCTTTAAGATCTTGCAAATTAAAACAACTTTTGGTAGCTACAGTTTAGTAATGGGCCAAGCACAGTTTCAACCATTTTATCTGACCTGACATTTATCAAGTACTTTGTTGTCAAAACAGCAAAAGAAGAAATAACATTTTGATACTCTCAGAAGTTAATAGCCTTATCAAACCAACCTACTTTCTGTTAAAATAAGACTGGTAGTCTAATGTGACATTTTCAAAGTCAACCAACAAGGGACAAATATGTAGACATATACCAATGGCTAGGCCATCGCTGAAATTGTGCAGGCCATCCCCCATTATCACCATCCATGCCAACGTGGCGATGCCCGCATCCTTCAGCTCCTCCCGAGAGTAGCGCTGACTGTGACTGTGGGGGTGATGGTTCTGGTGGTGGTGGTGATGGAGAATATGATGGTAGTCGTGATGGTGATGAATGAGATCATCCGACTGGCCGAGAGTATCATGGAAATGCGAATGGCATTTATTCTTGCACCCTCTGGGCACGTATTCGTTGTAGACTTCCTGTGGATGAGCATGAGCTATCATGACTTCCTCTTCTTCCAAGATTGCTGGCTGTTGAGAATCAAAGTGGGAGGGCTCTTGTGAGTCGGCTCGCAAATAGCCTTCAGGTCCTAGGTGTAAAGATAAAGGACATCGGGACAAAGTCAAACAGCTATGGACACATCTCAAACATCCCCACTGACAACTAAAGTCAGCAAAAGATCTTAAAGCGTGGCGACTCTCTCACACATACCTGGCAGAACTAGACAGTACAGTATTGTTGATGAAAAATATCATAGATTTTAATTATTTTAGAAATTAAATGATCTCACATATTAAAAATGGATTTTAAATGTTAACTTTCAATAACTACCCCCAGATCCTCCCTTAACTTCTTCAGTCTCCCTATATTTTTAAAGATGACTTTTTTCCTGATCACAAAAGATGCTCATACCTATTTTAGAAAAAATATTTTATTTTAGATATTTAAAGTATTTTAGAAAAATATTTAAGAAAAATACTGAAAATAAGAAATAAAAAACATGCATAATCCTATCATCTAATTCCCTGCTTTTTGGAGGGCAAAATTCAAGGAAAAATAGAAGAACCTGAATTACCATCATCACCAAGAAACATTTATTATCTATCTGCGTAAAGACAAGTAAATTGCAACAATAAGATTTTGTCTTTTCTTTGTCCTGTACATGGGTATCAGCTTTCTTGGGCGCATTCCTGATACTAGTCCAATTCTAGAACAGCTACTTCCTTTCACTGTTACAGATTTCACCGGAGCCCCGATACAAAAGCTGAAGACAGAACAGACACAGGAAGACAAGTGAGAGTGTTTTATTTGCTCTGAACAGAAGAGCAGCATGCTGGAAGACAAAGGGTGGACAAGACACCTTACACACATGCAGAAGCAATGATAGTTTTTCTTCTTCCGCAATCAGCAACTATCTATTGAGTACCTACTCTGGTCCAGATACCGGGCCAGGCACTGGGACAGTGGAGCATGACAAAGTCCCTGCCTTCAAGAAGCTTATGTTCCTGAGGGAAGACAGCCACTTAACAAAGAAACAAATGTATAAATAAGGTAATCTACAGCATTGAAAAGCATGGGAAGAAAACAGAAAAGGGTTATATGAAGGAGAGTGACTGGGAGCCCTTTATATTGGGGTCTCAGTACAGAAGGCCTCTGAGAAGATATCTGAGTTGAGATCAGAACAATGGGGGGCTGGGGGGAGAGTATAGCTCAAGTGGTAGAGCGCATGCTTAGCATGCATAAGGTCCTGGGTTCAATCCCCAGTACCTCCGTTAAAAATAAATCTAATTACCTCCTCCACCCCACCAAAAATAAATAGATAAATAAAATAATACAATAATAATTTTTTTTAAAAAGAACAGAAGAAATTTACGTGAAGATGTGGGAGAAGAGCACTCCAAGCAGAGGAAACAGTGAGTGCCAGGCCCTGAGACAGACCTAGTGTTCTCACAGGATGCAAAGGAGGCCAGTGAGGCTAGACAGAATGAACCACTGGGGAGAGTAGAGGGCAGGACAAGACTTTGAAGGTCGTTGTGAGGTGTTTGGTTTAAAATTTTAATCTTAACCAAGTCTGCCCAACACAAAATGCCAAGCTAACAGTCAGGTTACAGGAAAAATAGTAACTTTACAGCAGAGAAACATGGTAGAATCAACCTTAGCCAAGTGATCAAAATGAACACCACCCATACGTGACAGAGCATCACGTCCAGTGACACACCAGGTCGCTGAAAAGGATACAGTACCATTTGTGTTCTTCCTGCCCAAACAGATCAACTTAATGAAAAAAATTAAACCCTAAATGAGGGGCAACTAGATGCAACATTTGATCCTGAATTGTACCCTGGATCAATTTTTTCCTTTTGGGGGTCGGTGGGGAGTATAAAGGAATAATTAAGACAATCTGAAAAACACAAAAAAGGTCTCTAGACCAGAAAATGGCATTGTACCGGCATTAATTTCCTGATATTGATAATGCAACTACAAGAGAATGGATGTTCGTTTTCTTAGGAAACATAAATTAAGCATTTAGGGGCCAAGCAGCATCATGTTTGTAACTTATTCTCAAATGGTTTAGAAAAAAAATGTGTGCGTATGTCTACAAGAGAAAGAATGATTAAGTGTAGGGAAAATAACTGGGGAATACAGGAAAGGGGCACAGGAATTTTTGGAACTTTTCCCTAAGTCTGTGTTTACCTCAAAATAAAAAATTATGGAAAAGAGATGTAAATACATATAGGAACAACCAACTCACTGGCAAATTAAAAAAAAAAAATACTAGTTTAAAAAAAAAAAAGGAGTGGAGGGGTGGGAGGATATGGTCCAATCTCTTCCAGACAGTCCACGCTGCCTGCAAATCACAGAGCAGTGAATTCCCTCCAACTCTCAGATTCATAAGGACTTACGATCATCTGCATCTACTTTCTCCTCATTTGTTGAAAGCTGAGATTCATACTTGGACAGCTGCTTCTTAATCTCAACATCATCATCACTTTCAGGTTTTTTCTGATTCTACAATAGCAAGGGAAAGCAATACTTTAAAATAGTTGGTTTACTTATGCACACCTCTTTAAATAAACAGTTAAGCAAAAGACTTCATAGAAAAAGACATCAGAGTAACAGAATAAACTTCATCCAAGGGCAGGGTCTGTACTTAACTTGCACAGCACTGAGTAGTTTGTTTTAGGAATGAACTGTCCAGAAAAGTTAAGAATTAATGCCTCAGTAATATGAAAGAAAAATTATACATCCATCTTTCTGAATGTTCCCTAGGTCCTATGGTCTAAATTTGGTCTTACATAAACAACACCGCCTCCCCTGGGGAGCTTGTGAGAAATGCACAATCTCAGGCCACATGCCAGACCTAATGAAATAGAATGTGGATTTTAACTAGGTCTCCAGACCCAGCTAGAGTCATTTCCCCCAGGCATTTAGTGATCTGCTAACCAATTCCCTGGTTTCTTCTATGCCTTTGGACACTGAAACTCATACTTTTTATTAACTTACAACTATACTGTGACACTGACATGTATGTTACTAAAACTAAAATACTTTTCCTGTAATAAAACACCAACAACAAGTTTTCTCTTTTTAAATAAATCTCTATTAGTTAGCCTTGAATTTATCACTGGGTTAACCATCTGAATTGGTATTGGTATTCAGATAGTTAACCCAGTGATATTGGGTTATTGTCCATATCTCTGAGCCCAAGGATAAAGTTCACTGTTTGAACAATGGTGCCTGTGTATTATTTAGTTATATAGAAGATAATATTCAGGATAATGAAAACTGTCACAAAAATAATAGATTTCTTATTGGCAATATTTTTGAATAAGACTTAAATGATCACCACCATAGATGGGATTTCATTCAAGCTTTAAAAGCATATAAAATACCTGTACATTCTTAGGTTATAAGAGTTTTTGAAGACAAGCACTGACAAATCTTTATACTAACACTTAGCATAGTGCTGCAGAGAAAGTACTTAAAAATTTGTGCAAATAAATGAACTAAGGGTATTTTAAATCACTTCAGTTGATGCTTTATTTCTTGTTGGGCAATGACCCTCTCTAGAACATACAGTTTGAAACCATTTCATTCATTCTGTATTAAGAGCCTATAACGTTCCCTAAGCTGAATGCTGGCAACACGTTGTAAAACAAGACACACAAAGTCCTTGTTCTTATGGAGCTTATCACCCGCAGGGAGGAGGCTGTACAAAGATAATGATTATTCAAGTCTTTGATGTCAATTTTCGATACATTTTACAAAGGAAAAACACAGAGGGCTATGAGTGTATGGTAACATGACCTAATGAAGCCCGAGGATGGGATTCCTTGAGGAAGTGATACTTATACTGAGACCTAAAGAGGAGCAGCGGTTTGCTGGAAAGGGCGGGAAGGGAGAGGGATGTGGGAGGGCCCGAAAGCAGGAAGGAGCCAGCTGCTTTCTAAACTGAAAGGAGTGCAATGTAGTGGGGGCCTACCAGGTCCGGGGGAGACCAGAGAACGCAAACCACGTGAAAAGTTGTGGACTTTGTCCTAAAAGCAAATGAGAAGCACTAAAGAAAGGACTTTAAGTAGCAGTGTCCAACCTCAACAGATTTTTGTTTAAACAAATCACTCTGCCTGCTCTTCTCTGGATTGGGAGAAGAAGACAACAAAATAATGTAGACAGGCCAGCTATAGGAAGCAACTGCTGTCACCCAGGTAGGAGATAAGCCTGGCGTGGGCCAGGATGACATCAAGGAAGACGGAGAGAACTGAAAAACCTCTGGGTATTTTTAATGAAACTAAGCTGGATATGAGGATGAGGGAGATTCACAGATGATTCTCAGGGTTCCAGCATGGGCAATAACAGTTACTGGCAGAAAGAAAGTTTGAGGTTGAACTATTATAAGGGTCTAACTATATTAAGTATGAGATATAAACCTAATCTGAATATAGATATTTCAGACTGACATATATTTGCAGGTTATCTAAAACTGGGATATACAGAAATTCCAGGGGTGCAGGACAGATGTCTTAAGGGAAATCCTAGGTAAAACGTTCCGTTACAGGTCTGAAGAACTCCCAATACTTACCATATAATGAATAGTTCTTTCCTTTCTGAGAACCAAATGAGATTAAAAACTGTTAAGTAACACTAAGATCTGGATGCCTCTGAAAAAAGATAAACTCAATATATTCTAAAAAGTAAGAGAAGATGTAATGTTTGCAAAACTCCTGTGGAAATCTTTGTCTAGAAATCATACTTACTTGCCATTTAATGTTTCTTATACATGCAACAAATATTTACCAATCCATCTATTATGTGCCAGACACTATTCTAGCCATTGGAGATAGAGCAGTAACTAAGACGGAGAGGTCCTAGAACTTACATATGAGTAGAAATTATTTTAGAACAGAGATTATTAAGCTTTTTTGACTACAATCTACAGAAATATACAAAATCTACTCTAACGTCACTGTTGCATTAAAAAGACTGGTCACAATGCAAGATTGATTTCACAACTCACAAGAGTCTGAAAAACATTGTTCTGTCTTGTAAAATTTGAAAATTAAATTGAAATTGGAATGCTAAATAAAATATGGCATTTGAAACAGAAACACAGTAAAACAAATAAACACAAACAACTCCCTGCTCCCCAAAACTTAAAAATGATCCTTTTTTTTTTTTTTTTTTTTTTTTTACAAAGGTAAGAACAATCCCAGAGAATGTAAAGATATATCCTTAAACCCATCCAAGTGAAGCAACAGGGACAATGGGAACATGGAAGATGACTTTCTGGATTAAGAATAAGTAAGCTATTGTTATTTCACTTCTCCCCTCAAAATTCAGGTCTTGTAAAGGTCCCAATTTTGCAATTTGAGATTTTAGTGAATGTAAAATCTATCAGGGCAAATATTCACAGGGTGGAGGAGGCTATTCTTCTGTCCATACACGCACTTGTTTCCCAGAGGGAGCACTGTGCTCAGTAAGAATCAACTATGTTAGTTTCCAAACCTCTTCCTGCCAACTATGGCTGTTACTGCAACTGCACAATTTAATTACATATTACCCAAACTATGAAATGACGGTGAGGATAGTTACTTCTATGAAAACTTAAGTTGACTGCTTTGGAAGGATTCAGAGGCAAGTTGCTTAAAGACTTTAAAAAGGCTATTAAATTACATAAGGCAACCGCTGTATAAAATCTTTTATATTTCCAAAATCTAGCTTCTGTACTCAAAATAGCTTTACAAGTGTGTAAACTCTTGCTCAATTTCAGAGAAACCAGAATTGGAAATTGAGATGAAGCAGCATGGCTGTAGAGAAAAAACTGATCACTCAGAACTCCAACTCAAAGGAAATCCTAGTCAACATCAAATGATCAGAAATATGAGTCCACAAACGTTTTAAGATAAACTGTCCAAGATGTGTACATGTTATTTTTAAGAGTCCCCATTAGGACAGTCTTTTGACTGACTTGCTCGGTCACATCAGATAGGAAGAGGCAGATAACCAAAGGCAACTCAAAAGATATTTTTACCAGAAACAGAGGGCCCACTGTTGAGCTTCATACTATTTTCTGAGTGGCAGTTTGCAAAGGACAAGTCTTTCAAACAAAATAGAATATTCAGCTACTGGGTGAGTAATTTAAAGTTAATCCATGATACTTTTTTCTTAAACCACTTTATTGAGGTATGACTGACATATAAAAAGCCGCACATATTTAATGTATACAACTCAACGAGTCTGGGGATAAGGGTACACCTATGAAACCACTGCCACCACCAATGCCATAATCATGACGCCTCTGGTCTTCAAGGCCCTGCGTGTGCCTTTTCGTCATTTATACAGATATTTATTCTTGCCTTTCTTACCCTCTTGTGACTTTGAGGGGAACACTGAGCATAGAGAACTCCAGGGTGATAAAGATACACAACTGTTCTCCATGAATGCCTCTGGGAGCAAAAAGACCCCGAACCTCCTCTCAAATGAAGATCGCACCCCCTGGACAAGCTCTGCCAACAGTTTAGTTCAAGTACTACTCTAAACAACTGCCCGATGTACAGTCAGGACTCGGTATACTTTTTCTTACCTTTTTTTTCTTATCTTTAAATTGCTTGATCAACGTGAGCACATGTTCAACAAGAAACATGAAATACAAGCCTCCCAGTGCTGTCAGACCTTTCCACGTGGAATCAAAATAGGAACTTTCTTCTATGTTTTGAGAAGAGAGATGGCTGAAAAGCGGCCCTCTCTTCATTTCCATCGCTTGCTCTTCATGGCTGTGACTATGGTGGTGACTTGCATGGGACTAAAGGCAAAATAATATGGACTTTATAAATTCATTAGTTCACACATGTCGGAAAAATTGGCTAAAATGATTAACATCAAATTTGAAATCATTCAGAATCAGGCAATTGATGTGACACTTCGGAATGAGGGGAAGTTTAGGGTATTAAAAATAAAGCGGCCAACAAGCAGCGGCGACCTAGAGCTTAAAGTATGTAATAACACTTAGTAGAGTGAATCTGTCTAGTGTAAAGACAGATTCATTCCCCAATGACCCTCATAATATATAGGCAGTGGGTATTTCCAATGTTTTTCCGTGGCCACAAATAACAGGCAACTGCCAGAATTAAGAGGTGTATAATGTCTACTGCTAATACTTCCAGCTGAAAGGCCCCTACCACAGCCATCAGTGTGCTTCCAGAAAGCCAGGCTGGGTGATAGGCCCTGGCGGCACCCGAGATCCAGGTGCAGTCGAGTGCAGCAGAACTTCTGCCACTGCATGCTGGGAACCAGGTGTGGTGCACACCAACACAGGTGAGACTGGGGGCCCACAGGGTATTACCCCCAACATCTGCTGCTCTGTGCCGCAGGTATTCCTGAACATCTGCCATCTGGTGGCTGAGGAGCTGTTTTTTGAGTACATAAAGAGTCACATTTTTTATTTCTGTGACAACTACACTAATATGTAAGCAGATAATTCACATTGTTGCAGTCTGCCACAGTACTAATATCTGAGTAGAATCTGTCTCCTTTTATTAACTGGGTCCCAAAAAGTTAAATAAAGCTGCATTTAGTAAATTCCCTTTAAAGAGAAAAGCAAAAAAAGAATGTGTATTAAGATCTAGCACAAAAATGAAGCTTTTATTTACCAAATGTATTTTAAAATCTACTCTTTGAAACCAAATTTCTAACCTTTTATATATATCAATACAAAGACTTCCAGTACAAACCAAAAATAAACACACACACGCATATTTAATATTGAATAATAATAAAACACACTAATAGGACAAATTACTGAACTTACATGTGGAAGAAGGTGTAAAAAAGCATCACCACTCAATGTTCCAACAGCCAATGCCACAAGGAAACTCAGGAGAAACTTGAAAAACACCCGATTCATGAGAGGTACTAAGATAACACCCAGCAAAGACAGGAAACTGATGATGGAAATGGCTATAAAGCCACCAACCCAAGCTGTCAAACAAAACAAAACAGAGCAAAAGAAAAAGCATACAGTTGATAAAACTTTAAAAGAGACTGTGGAGTCGCATAAAGCACCTTGTAAAAGCAAGGAAACTTTTACAAACAAAAGAAATACAAACTCAGTGAAACAGGACTGTGGTAACAGACCAAGAACCAAGAAACTGGATCAAATGAACAATCTGACTGAACCATCCAGGCAAAGGGCATAAAGCTAGTGGAAAATTCTTCAGCGGGGCCTAAAGGGAGGGGAAGACATGGTTACCAAGGATAAACTCTAGCTCACTTGGGAACTGAGTTTTCAGACTCCCATAACAGCTGAATTATGAGAGAGAAGAAAGCACTAGGGAAAAAAGGAAGGAAGGAAGAAGGAAGATAGGAGAAAAAAAGGAAACCAGAACTGAATAGTATCTTCAATAAACAAAGCAATCATTTCATTATAGTTTTTGAGCAATGCAACTCTACACTATAGCAGGGCATGTCTAGTCTCATTTATGAATAATATACCAGAATTAGACTCCTAAACAGCAGATTAACTCTGACCTTTCTCCAAACAGGGTAACGACATATAAAGAGCCCAAATTTTGAATGATCCTGACACATCCTGTGGGAGGACCTCACATAATTTACAATCTAAGTTTCATTTTCTGGTTTTTGTTTGTTTTGTTGTTGTTTTTTTTTTTTAAGGGTAAGGCTAACACACTTGCTTTCTTCACATTCAAGGCAGAGATCAAAATGATACATTTGGAATTATGCTGGAAAATGAATAGGTTGATGTGAATATAAGGAAATGTACAATATAAATGTATCTCTTGGAAACGATTTTTATGTAAAAAAGGCAATTTTACCTATTTGTAAAGAATTGCTCTTTGGAGGGATCTCGGCTTTCTTTTCACTCGTCGTATGAATCAGACATGATCTAGCATCAATCTGATTGATGATGGCTGGGCAGAGATAGTTGAACTCGGTTGCATTCAGTGGAACATGGATGCCCATGCCATGAGAGGTAAGCAGCTTTGACGCGTTGAAACACTGAGGAAAATGAAGCAATGAAGTCACTAAAAGGCATTCCCATTAGAGAATCCAAAACAGTTTTTTGATGATGCAACACCCTTTCCTTACTGAAGCTACTTCTTTATTTTTTTAAGTTAAGGTGAATCAAAACCAACTTTTGTTTTGAGTACTCTGGAGCTTGCCTCAAGCTACCTGGAGATTCTATGTCACACGAGTGGCATCCTGTCGCTTCACGAGTGGCATCCCGTCGCTTCTGCCTATTCTTGGGAGAAGCAGTCCCATCACTAGTCACCTTGGGAGAAAGCCTCAAGTGGAAAAGGCTGGAGGGTGAACGGCCTTTCACAAGCCTGTTAACTCACTGTGTAAACCTTTTAAGGAAATGAGCTTTAATTTTGAGATGGGGTTAATTAGAGATTGAGAAATACGTTGTTTTAGTATTAACGCTATCCTACCTGGCCTAGACAAGCCCAAGACACGTCACTCTGCCAGCAATGACTGTACTTGCAAAAACTTAGCTCAGTTCTGTCTACAGACCTAGCAAAATAATGCTCTACAAGAGAACATTAAGTTATGTAGATTACTCCTGTGGAGGGCAAGGCTGGTTAATAAAACAAACCTGTACTGGCAGGCAGCTGTTTCAACAGTTTAATGAGACAACAGCCTTAGTTTGAAGAGACTCTCCTCCGGGTAATCTAAGCTCCTCTTCTCGCCAAAAAATTGGCGGTAGCACCTATTTCTTATCTTATGTAAAGTTAAACTCCCACACTTCCTGGCCAGTACTGCTCAGAACAAACTTTATCACTAGTGTCACTATGGGAATGACCACGAGTACGATTATCCCAGATTTACTACGGTCATGTGATGGTTTGAATGAAGTACTTAAGTTCTGCCTATTAACATAAACCAACGACTTCCTTGTTCTTGGTATCTCTCAGACAAGGCAAACCGTGTACAGTCTGGAAGTCTAATTCTAGAAAAAAACCACATTAACTCAGAGCCTCACTGCCCAATTTTTTTTTACTTGTCTAGCACATCACTCTTGGTAGCAGCTCCAATTTCAATCACCCCACAAACCACAGCGATCTCTCTGCAAAGGAGGTAAAGCTGCTTTTCTTGCATTCTTCAGCCCTTTCAGCCACACCTTTCCCCAAACCATGAATTCTAACTCCTGCTTGTTTGACTTTCTGTTTTTTATTAGTAGTATTCATCTTTAAAGATTTTCTACAAAAATAACTTTGATATCTGCTTTCTATACTTTTTTTGAATTCTATATTAGAAAAACAGTTTTAGCAGGTGGCACTATTCTTACCAAAGAACTACCCCCAAGTTTTGTGTCAGGAATGTTTACAACACCGTATGGACACTCTGAGGTAAGTGCCTTGCTGAGAAAGAAATTTCCTTCTCAATGAAGTCACCATTTTATTTTCACTTTAAACTCCTTACAACTGAGATAGAATGGCAATGACAGCACAGACAAGCAGGCATACTGATTAAAATAAAATACTCATCTTACCTCCTGAGTATTTTCGTTTGTGCTTCTGGAATACATAAAGCCTTTCCTGGGCTCACTCACAGATTCATTTGTTTTCCTACTAGGCAGCCAGCTCACCCGGCTCTTTTCTGTGATACTGGGTGGAGTGGAACTGTTCACATCTTTGGGGAGAAGTTTTCCATGTTTTGGAGTTTCTACCGTCTCTAGAAAGTGAGTTCCTTCAGAGACAGCATTATATACAGTTGAGGTCACTTCACTAGCACCAACACCATCCTTGATTAAAACATTCCTTCTACTATTGGTATGTTCTGATCGGTGAGATCCTTTTCCCTGGCTGTTTCTAGGATCTTTACTTGAACTATCAGAGTCATGGTCGGGGCAAAGAGTTTTCCGATTATTTTTACTGGAAGCAGCATGGTTATGGTGAGAGTGGTGCTCACGGTCAGAGTGATGCTCGTGGTCATGGTGAATATGGATTCTTTTAATCTTATCTATGCCTATATTCTGAAGCAATTTTCTGAACCCTTCAACTGACAAGGAATTGTTTTCTCCATAGCGATGGAAAAGCTGCTGTAGATGATGTTGTTGTGTGGTAATGGCCAAGTCAACATTAATGCCAGATTCCCAATTCGGAATAATTTTCTCAGTGGCCTGAGGGAAAGCAGTGGCTGGTCCTACTTCATGAAGGGGATGTGTGACTGACAGGGTGACGGTCAGGATCAAGATTACAGATAAATTCCTCGCCATTGTACTTTCCTAAAGAAGACAAAAAAAAAAAAATCCTTGTCTTCACTTACAAAACAAATTGAATTCGAAATCTCATGCCAAAAACTGATGTCTAATCAAATGATCAAGTTTTACAGAGCATCATCCAATGTGACCAGTATAGTGCTAGGTACTGTGAAAATACAGAGAACTGGAGACCTAGGCTCTCTATCCCTGCATTGTTAAAACACGTGAAACTACTGGAGAGCAGTTGAGCGCTAGGACTCTGTGATTAGCACTGTAAAAGCAGCAGTAATTCCAGGGCTGGAGGGATCCATGTGGTCACAGCCATACTAGCAACTTACTGTGTTTAGAACAATTCGAAACAAAACGTAACTACCTCCACCACCACCATCATTTCACAGAACAATCTTTTAACGTCAAAAAAGATAGAAACAAGCAATCTCAGAATAAGTCATAACAAATTTTTTTTCTTAAACTATATACAAATCAATTTAAGGCTTCTTTCTCTCAATTTCAATCCTCAAAGGTACCCGATTTTGTCAGTTTCTTATGCATCCCTGGTGCATACTTCAGGTTGATGTTTGCATCAACCACACAAAAGGGATCTTTTTTCCCCCACTCAACAAGACATCTTTCCATGTCAGTACATATAAAGCGAACTCATTCTTTTGAACAACCGCACAGTAACAGTTCTTAAAGTCAAAATTTTTTACCATATGGCTCTTATGCTGCTATAGACTAATGAAGTTTTTATCATAGTCTATCACACATTCAAATAAGTGTTTGGAACCAAAGTCCTATGCTCTGAAGAGGAGTTAAGAATCCAGCTGAGCCTTGAAAAGCAGAATTCAGTGAAGCAGAGGAAGGTATAGTCCAGATGAGCAGATAGCCCAATATCTCAGGACCCAGCCAGCAGACAGATGTCCAAAACCAATGGTGGGTGGTGACCGTGACCAAACTCCCCTGCCTCTAGTGAAAGGGGCAGAGGTCAGGCTCTGGAGTGAGACAAGGGCGAGGGGCAACCCAGCTCTACCACTTTCTGCTGTTCTTCCTTGGATTAGGCAAAGCTGGTAAAACCTATTTTATAGGGTATCAGGAAAACCACATGAACGGATGTATGTGGAAGTGCTCCACACACTATCAGCAATGTTGCACAACTGCTGATCATACTGTGGAAAATGTAAGTACATACTACTACCACAGGGCTAGACTCCTAAAAGAACAATCCTCGGGGTGGGAAGTTTTAATAGGCATTAGAGAACCATTTAGAAATCATTCGCCGAAGAGGGACAAGGAGCAGGGTATGTGGGGACAACCACAGACGAAAGGCTCGGGGGAAGCTCCATGCCTTTCTCCAGGAAGGATGCTTAAGGCGATCCCGGACCTTCCAGCGGATCTCCTTCCCTGCGAGACCGCGTGTGTTGGAGAAAAGGAAGTCGAAAGAGCCTGGAGAAAGGGGAGAGTGAATAAAACGGGAAAGAGAGGACACAAAACTGCTTCTAAGGGCTTCTTATTTTTAAACATGACAGTACCTTCTCCGAAAATGAGACGAACAGGACAAACCGTTTCCTTAGAAAGTCCGCCGTTGGACCCCGAAGCCCATCTGTACACCCCAAACTGGGAAGTCTGGCCTCCACGGCCCGCGGGGCTCCCCTCTCCGCCCGCCACTCCCGGACCCGCGGGACTCACCTCTCTGCGGCCTCGGCCCGGTCCCACGCGCCGGTTCAGTTCCCGCGGGCGATCCGAAGGGCTCAGAACCGGCCCGTGCTTCTCTCCCTAGAAACCTCTACAGAGCACGGAGAAGCGGCGGTCTCATCTGCTCGCCTGCCCCTCGGTCGGGGTACCGCCACGCAGCCACCGGGAAGCCGCGCCTCACGCGCCCTTGCCTCCCGGCACCAGGAGGACAATTACTAATTACCGCCGCGCGCAGCGCGCCGCCGGGAACCACCGCCTCCGCCGGCCATGACTGCGGGGCATGCGCAGTGCGGCGCGACCCCGTCCTGGGTAGGCGGATCCGCGCGTCCGCCTGTTCGCCGGCGCCGCGGCAGGGGCGGGGCGGAGACACGGTCCCGGCGGGCTGTAAGCGCCGAGACTAATTGGGTGCCCCTTCCTCGAGCCCTTCCACGGCCCTGCCTCTCTGAGGCCCAAGGCTCGCTATTCAAGGCTCTCCGTCGGGCCGGCCCTGTTCCCTGCTGGGAGCCGGCCGTGAGGGACAGCGAGACGTTCCTGACGCTGCCCCGGCACACGAGCCCCGGGTTTTTGTGGAGGTTGTTGAGCTGTTCCGGTAGGGTCTTCGAGCCTGGGACGGGACGTGCTTGTGCCCTGGGTCACGAGACAGGAGACGAACGCCGGTAGACGCAGCCGGGAACTCGAGACCATTCGGGCCGCGGAGCAGGGCGGGCCCGGCGGGGCGGGGCGGGGCAGAGGCCGTCACGCCCCCGGTCGCCTCGGAAACGCGGTGTGGATACGCCAGCGGGAGAAGCGGCCGGCGAGCAGTTCCGCTCCGAGGGCGGAAGTGCGCGCCAGGGTTTCTGCCGCTGACCAGCCAGCAGCATGGTGGCTCCCGTACTGGAGACATCTCACGTGTTTTGCTGCCCGAACCGGGTGCGGGGAGCCCTGAGCTGGAGCTCCGGGCCCGGAGGACTTCTGGCCTTCGGCACGTCCTGTTCCGTGGTGCTCTATGACCCTCAGGTAATGGAGGTGGCCATTCGCCCGACCCCGTGTGCTTCTGGGGCCGAATCTGCTGGGTGCGCTCCGGGAGCACTATAGACGCTGTTCCGGTGCGTGGAGACCCGCTGTGCGGTCGGGTCCGCTTCAGGGTGGGTGTCTGTGCGAGGAGTCTCGCTCTGGCACACGGGACTGTCCTCTCGCGGCTTCGGGCCCTGCGTCAGCCTGGGGTCGCCTTGTCCTCCCAGTGGCCTGTTAGCTCCAGGTGGAAACTCATATGATGACAACCGTTTCTGAAGCCTTCTGTGGGAATTGTAGAATCAGCTTGGGTTTTAAAAGATTTGCAGTTTAGGTATGGGTTAAAGCCATCACACAGATGCTATCTCATTTCTCTATTTCCTTCATTGCTATTTAATAAACTTGTCTTGAATTTCAAAGAAATATTACTTGTATTTTAACTCCGGAAAGGGACATTTTAAAGAAAGTGCCGTTGGGGCAAAGGTCTTAGGGGATGAGGATTCTAAGCAGTAAATATGAGGCAGGACTTACCCATTCCCCCAGCTGTACCCAATCGATTATTTTCTTGGCCCTTTCCCTGCTAAACTTCTCAAGTGACTAGTTTCTGCATCCGTCCCAGAGTTCATTATGACCCCATTACCACTGGCTAATTTTGGGTAATACAGTTAATGTTGCCTTTCAAAAGGAGTGTCAGTATAAAAAGTAAAGTGCTGGAAATTAAAATACAGTGCAGGAGATAGCTATATGTGTTTCTTGTTGTACTGCTTTATTAATTTGATTAAAAATTCCATCATCTTCATACCCTTTGCAGATTCAAACTTATAAATTAAATAGTGGTATTCCTTTCTCCTATCTTGAGCTTGCTTGCCTCCGAATTTTTGTTTCTTGTTATTGCCTTGCACTCTTAACAGGTAAGAGATAACACTTAAAACGAATGCTAAACTTTATAGTGGCCATTAACCAAGGACTGACTCAGCTGTAGAAGCCTGTCTTTCTGCAGCTGTTTAGGTTTAGTGGAATTGTGCCCATGCCTTCTATCACATTTTTATTTTTAATGATAACCTGGTGGCCAGCTTAGAGGATTTTAACATCAAAAAAAGAAGTGTATGGAGCCTAAAAAGTATGCACTTTGTTTTGTTTAATATTTGTCATGTGGACATTTAATTAAGTGTAGGAAAAAGAGCATGTCAAATGCTAAAATAAAATTTTGGAGATATCCATTGAGCAAACTCGAGGATCCTTTATGGGCTAGCCTTGGACTGGGTGGTGATGACACAGATAATGGGTAATAACTCCTGCAATTGGGAGACAATGAACTACTTCAAATTGTTTCCCAGACTCAGGTAACCCGTATGTGAAATATATTGATTTATGCACATTAACCTCTGTATGTGAATTCCAGTTCACATGTAAGCAGATGTGAAGCTCTTTGTTATCAACAGAGAAAGGGGCTGTAAAGAGGAGGGCTCGGTAGGCATGGAGTCTTCAGCAGTTGGGGATATAAGGAAAGCCCAAATGTGGAGTGATGTTGGTGAAAGCTATAATCTGAGGGTCTGCTAGGAACCTGGCCGGAGACCCTGAAAGGGATCTAATGTCTGAGGATCTTAGTAGTTGTGACCTGGTGAGTTTGTGCCCTTAAAGCTGAAGAACTCAACACCAGATCAGCCATGGCACGCTAAGTGAGCCATGAATTTTTATCTATTTCCTTTATTGAAGGTTGGTTTTTTTTTTGTCAACAAAATGCTCAAAATTGGTGCAAGCATGGTAGAAATAGGCCCTGAGACCTGTGGGAGCACAGGTCCTTGTCTAGTTTGGGATTTCAAGAAGGCTTCCCAGATGAGAAGAGGGTAGTGGTAAGTGAATGTGGAGTGAGGGGAAAAGGGCAGGAATGAATTAAAGTGAATGGATGACTTGAGCCATGGTTAAAAGTTTATGAATTAAGGAAGGTAGTTCTGTTTGAAGTAATCCTAAACTTTTTATCAGCGTCAAGATCACTGAAATCTGATTTTTGTTAATTTATTAATTCCTCTGTAGGATAAATTTGAGTTAACTAACTGGTGTCTTCTTCTCTAAAGAAAAGGGTTGTTATTACCAACCTGAATGGGCACACTGCTCGAGTCAATTGCGTACAGTGGATTTATAAACAGGATGGTTGTAAGTATTAATTGGACTTCTCTTAATTTAGGGTTAGCTTACCTGATATTATGCAACTGGAAAACAGAAAAATGGTATGACCAATGATATATCTGACCCACACTTTTACTTATAGCAGCTGAAGCATGGAAACACAGCAGTGCTTAGGCTGAGAGTAGAGGCAGGCCCTGACTGAGGCCACTATTGCCCACAGTTTTTGATCAAAAGCATGTAAGCAGGGGCTGTGTTGGAGTTCAGGCTAGGATTCAGAAGATTTGGCTTGTAGGTCTGTTTTTGCCACAGACAAGCTATAGTTTTTTTGTTTGTTTTTTTTTTTTAAGGCGGGACATTACATCTGTTTTGACCCCAGTTTGCATCTTAGTAACATTTAGAAAAGTAAAGGCTTGGGCTGAATCAGGGGACCCTAAGATTCATGACACCTGTGAGGTCAAAATTATTTTCAGAATAATACTAAGAAGGTATTCCTAGTTTTTATAATCATTCTGTCACAAGTATATAGTGCCATTTTCTGGTGACTACATGACTTGTGATATTGCAACAGATTTAACACAGAAGCAGATAGGAAAATCCAGCTAAATTCTAGTATGTCTGTTAAAGAGATTTGCAGAAATAAGAAACAGTGCCTTTCTTACTAATTTTTTGTTTTGGAAAATACAGGGTTCTCCCCTCCCCCCATAAAAGTGTTATTTATGTTAACATGTAATGGGGTTTATTGTTTTTAAGTAAACTAATAAGTATTTTTCAAATTTCTCAGTTTTAATTTCTAATGTGGTTAATCTTGGTACATATAGCCTATGTAAACAAAAGGTCTCTGGGGTTTTAAAAAAAAATTTAAGATTGTAAAAGAGTTCTGATATTAAAAAATTGGAGAATTGCTAGACTAGATTGTCTCCAGGTCTCTTCTGTTTCTAAGATTCTGTGGCTCTAGAATTTTTAATTAACATCTCTTTTAGGTGGGCTTCTAAAATCCAATGGAATTTTCCCAAATGTCTTAAATATACCTACTATAGTATTCTTATGCACTCTGCATTAATTTTATTTTTTTATTCCACAAATATGTATGGAGAGCATTCTGGGCCAGGCACAAACGCAGAATTTCCTGAATTCTGTGAAATTCGTACCATTTACTATGATTTTATCTGTGACATTAAAAAAAAGTTTTAATCTACTTATTTCAGCTAGTAGTGCAAGAATGACATTAGGTCAGTAAAAACCATTAAATAGTATAAAGAATAGCTGTCAGTGCAGGTATTAAAACAATTGCAATTATATTAATTGCCATGAAATGTCATCAAAGACTACATGGATCTCAATATAGGGATTGGTTATAAAATATTAATTTGGGCTTGTATATTTTATCTTCCCATTAAAAGTAAGGTTACATAAAATGAATTGCTTGTGTATCACTGTAATCTCTAACCATTATGATTGATTTTCTCAGAATTGGACTTTCCTGTCAGGTAATTCAGGTATTCTTTCTAGGGCATGTATCACTGATATAAAATTTAAATAATACCATTTCATATTTTTAAAATGTCTGATTCTTAACACGTTACCTTCATGCACCTTAAGAGTAATTGTCAATTATGTGGTTAGGTAAGTGACTTAATTTCTATGACATATGAAGAAATTAAAACCCAAGATCACAGCTGGCTGGCAGCAGGGTTAGGACATAAATCTGCGACTTCCGAGTACAAATCTAATGTTCTTTAGGCAATCCCCCAGCTGCTTTGCCTTAGGCCAGAAGAAACAAATAAATGGAAAATCCAAACCTAAGTTATTGGTTATATGATTTTCCCTGTTTTGGTTCTTAATCCTTTTCTTCTGTCATCAACAGGAAGTTGTAAATGTTTGAAAAGAGCTATTCTGAAATATATATCAGATCTCAAAAATACGTGCTGTACTTGGTAGGAGCAGCTGACTGTAATGTCTCCTATATGTTATTTCTGCCAAAAGTGTTTAGCCTGAATCTTACGAGGAAACAACCAGACCTACCCAAATTGAGGAACATTCTGCAAAACAACTGGCCTGGACTCTCATTGTCACACAAAAAAAAGAAGGGACTGGGAAACTATTCAAGATTAAAGGAGACGGAAAAGATGTGACAACCAAATGTGCAAAGTGTGGTCCTTAGATTCTGAGCTTAAAAAAGTTATAAAACATATTACTGGGGTATAATCTGGGGAAATTTTAATATCGCTTATGTATTATATAACAACACTACATCAATGTTTAAATTCTTGAATCCATCCAATAATTGTATTATGGTAATACAGGAGAATGTTCCAACTCTTGGGGAAAGTATGATAAAATATTTGTGAATCGGAAATCATGTCTCCAACTTATTTTTAAATGGTTTGTCAAAAATAAAAAAGGGGGTGTGTATACATAGAGCAAGATATTAAGCTGATATGATGAAATCTTAACAGTTGGTGAATCTACGTAACGGTATGAGTTTTATCTTTTCTATAGCTTTGAAATTTTTCAAAATAGCTGGGAAGAAAATAAAAATGTTTACTGAGATAATTTTTTTTCAGCTCCTTCTACTGAGTTAGTTTCTGGAGGATCTGATAATAAAGTGATTCACTGGGAAACAGAGAATAATCAGGTGGGTAGACAATGTTTATGATCATAAGAAATGACTTATATTTACTTTTATTTCCCTTTTTTTTTTTGCCCTAATTTCTACCATATTCTTCCTTTATGAAGTTTCCTCATTCTTGTTTATCAGTAATTCAGATCCTGCATCTTCATACTTCGCAGGCCCTGTACCCTTCCCTCTGGTTCCTGCTTCCCATATTCATATGCTGTCAGTCATTTCTGAATTTCCCATCATTTAGAATAATTTTCAAACTGCTCTTAATGTGGGCTGTTTGTTTTCATTGATAGCAAAAACTAACATTGTTGTGTGCATAGGACAGCAGTTGCCATGTGGATATAGATTTACATAATTCTAAGTGATGTTATAATATGCAGTACAGGGGTGTGTATGGACCTCTATGGATGGACAATCTAATGGTTGTTTCTAGTCGAAAGCAAAGATTAATGATGTAAAATTAGTGCATTGGGTATTTGAGCATCTGCCATGCGAAAGATGTGGATGAAGCCGAATCCTGTTCATGAATCATGTACATAGATTTGAAGACAAAATGCACTAGAATTACTAAAATACAAAGGTGGCTCCATGGGTGGGTGTTTCCACTTGCTGTACCACATGCACACGGCTGTGCAAGTTCGGTGGACATTTAAGAGGCAGCCTTTAAGGTGGGTCTTATAGTGTGAGATGATTTTCCTTAGGAGGAATTAAAAGAGGGAAGATTCCGGGTAGGAAAAATGCATGAATCAAAGCTCAGGTAGGAAAGGAGACCACTTGCTTAGGAGTATCCAGTTTTAATCAAAGCCTAAGATGTCTTTAGTGCAGGGCTTTCCAGAGCTTGTTCAGAGAATTATTCATCTCTCAGTTCTGTGAAAAAGGAGTCTGTGGCCAATCAAATTTGGGAAACATTGCATATCATATACATCTCTTAGAGACCACAGTGCATGTGAGCATAGTGAAGGCTTTGAAAAGTCCCACTATGGACAAACCTGCTTATCTTTGCTGAACTAGTATTTTCCAAACTTACTTCATGTCTGATTTTTTTTTTCCCCTTTAAATCTCTTGGCATCCTTTGCAACTTTGAGGAACACAGTTTTGGAAGTGTTTCTAGGTAATGCGTTATAAGCAGTAATGCTAGAGAAGTTTTACTCTTCTTACATAGAATAGTATAGAGTAGGAGAAAATCATGACATTTGAATACTAGCTTCAAGGTTTGTTCTTTATTAGCAGACATTCAGAAGTCACTGAGGATTTCTAAGCAGTGGGCTGTGAATATCAAAAGAAGATTAATCTGACAGGAGTGTGCCAAATTAGGATAGGAAAAAATAAGAAGGAAGGGCTATGGGATGTATTTTTGAAGGAAAAATGATGTTGGCATTGACTAGATTGTTTTCAAAGGAGTGGGGAGCTGGTGGGTAGAGGAGTGAGAGCTGGTGGGTAGAGGAGTGAGAAATCAAAAACAGTGGGGTTCTGTCTCAGGGCCCTGGGAGGAGGATGCTGCTCCAATGCAAAATAGGCAAGTAGCAGGGAGGATGTGGAATTCAGTTGTAGACATGTCATTCGAGTTACTGGCAGACACCAAAGCTTGTCCCAGAGAGAGGGAGCAGGCGTGGAGGTGGGGATTTTTGAGTCACCTAGACTTAATGAGAGCTCCAAAAGGGAATGGAGCAAACCAGCTCCTGTTTGGACTTATTTTGGCAGAGGAATCCGGAGAGTGATTTGTGATCTTGTTGAGACTTTCAAGACTCTTTCCTCCCTGCTGCCCCAAGCTTCTGTCAGTAGAGAGGATTGCAGGCTGAGTATCTGATGGCAGACGGCAAACTTAGTGCCGGACCAGAAAGGAGAATGTGAGGCCAAATGGGGAGGAGGAGAAGAGGAGGATGAAAGACATCAGAGGATTTGGGGGAAGGGGCCACACACTATAACCTTAGAGGCTTAGTTTCCTTCCATGCACACCGGTGCTCACTACATCTTGACTTCTGATAAAAGGAAATAATTCTAAGCCAGTATAATGAGAGATTTGAGTCTTTGAATGGTGGACGTTGTTTTCTAAAAAGCCTGTGAACTGGAGAGATTTGTTTCGTTTCAGCTTTTGAGATTCTCTGATGGTTGAAATACAACCTTGCATAAAGATGTGAGTTTTTTTCATAGATTTAATTTTTTGGGGTAATGATACAGACTCATTAAAGTTTGAATACAGAAAGAAGGAAAAAGATACAAAGTGTCAAGCTAACATTCTAATGAACATTATTCCAAATCTCTAGTTATGTGTGTATAATTTTAGATGAAAATGATTTTATTATACTTGAATTCTAAAAAGTATTTTTTTCAGAGACGCCAAAGGTTAATGATAACAGGAAGTTAGTCCCTTATACATAGCTGTTAATTACCTTCTTGAGTGGCAGAGTTCTGCTTTAAGTAATTGGGAAAACAACTGTGGAGACATTTAAGCGACACCTCTATTTCAGCAGGCAGCAATTTACAGAAGATACCTCTCAAAGGAAGTGGTAAACTCTCACACATTTGGATCTCAAAAAATAGACCCCAAATAGCAAAAATGATGTCACAGGGAATAATCTTGCATGGCAAGCAGGAAGACTTGATAAACAGATGGGATTTCCCAGTTTCTGCCATCTTTCCATTTTTGTAGCTCTGATTCAGGCAAGTGTGAGTGGATTCTAAAGATACTTGGTTAAAGTTTAGTGGAGAATAGAATATTTACTCAGTCCCAAAGTATAATCTCACGTATTACCACCACCAAAAAAAAAAAATTAACTTCATAGTGAAAAAAAACATGGCAGACACTACCTTTACTAAGATATCAAGGCTAATTTCACTAGAAGTAGAACAAACTGACATTGTGTTGCTCCTGATGTGATGCATGTATGTAGGGATGTTGTCAAAATGTATACCCTGAATCTGTTCATGAAGAAACAGACTAACCTGAGAGGAGCAGCAATCCACAAAGCTGGCCTGTATTCTTCAAGAATGTCCATGTTGTGGATGTCTTTCCATGATAATAAACGTGCATTTATCTACATTATCCTTTTTCTTGGCTTAGAATATATGTCTACAGTTTTTTAATCAGTTTCCTATTCATACTTTTTAGATTGATGGCAGTTTTTCTAAAGAGTGTGTGGTGAATATCCTTCTGCATTTGTCTTTTATCATGCGCTACACTAGTGCTGCTCTCCGAGTAGATTCTCAGATGTGAGATTGCTGTGTCACAGGGTGTGCACATTGTGTGTGTTCATACTATCAGGCCAGCTTCTCACAAGTTTACGTTCTTCTCAGCTGAGAGAACTTATTTCCGGGTCAGGCATTTTAACAGTACCTTTAATCCTCTGATGCTGGTTAAATGAAGGTAAAAGTGATCATTCCTTTTCTATTATCATGTTTTTGTCATTTTGTGTGATTCAGCTTTTAAAAGCAGTCCATCTTCAAGGCCACGAAGGACCCGTTTATGCAGTGCATGCTGCTTACCAGAGGAGGGCCTTGCACACACTGCTAGTGTCCGCAGCTGCCGACTCCACTGTTCGAGTCTGGTGTAAACAGGGTTCTGAAGGTAGGTTTAGAGGTGTTATAATCCCAACGAATGAAATAGTAAATACCAAATGAATGACAGCTTAGAAGAGCATACATGTGATTTTTTCAGTCTTTCAAGCAGTTTTTAAAAAGTTAGAATTCTAATCTACATGTTTGTTTCTTTTGCACTTTACCAAAACTGTTTGATGATATAAATTCCTTCAGAGCTTTTTCATTGTAAGTCTTTGTTCTCTGTACTCTTGTTAAAAATTGGCCATTTAGATTCATGTGGTCACTGGGGGCTCAGGGCTGACTTCTCTCATCTCAGTGCTGACGTCCAGGGCTCTGATGATGCTTGGGTGAGGCAGCTCTACGTGAATAAGCTCAGAGTTAGTTGTTCACGGTGTGTTTTATTATTTCTTAGTAACATGCCTTCAGACCTTGAACTTTGGAAATGGATTCACTCTGGCTCTCTGCTTTTCTTTTTTGCCTAATACTGATGGTGAGTATCCTACTAAGTGTATATTCAAAGAGCGATATATTTTCATAACTCCATACAGTCAGAACCTAAGAACATAATGGATCTCAATTTTGTATCTAAATGTTTTCAGGAAATAAGTTGAGATATACATAACATACTGATTTCTCAGTGTTCAAATGATGTGCGGATAAAACATAAGGTTGGGGGGGCTAATCAGGAACTTTAGTAGCTGTTAAAAATTTAAGTGACTTAATGTGTTCTTAAGATTGATACTGCTGTTTATCAAATATATTGTCAATGTGTATAGATCTAATTTGGGAAAATTATGTAGCTGTGTGAAAGTTGAAGTTCTGGGATAAGCTGAAAAAGTACTGAAGATGGACCATGGGAGCATTTATCTCCAGGCAACAGCCCCTTGCCCATCCTGCGTAATGACAGTTTGCCTAAGACCACTTCAAATCTCCCAGACAGAAACAATTTGCCTTTTGCTATGAAACCTGTCTGTACCCATCTTTGATTATCCTCCAAAGCTGCTGGCCAGTGCCAGTCAGTCTTATGCCTCTTCAGTTACCTGGAGGACAGACCTGGTGGGGAGAGGCTGGATCCGGAAGCCTCCAGGCTCTTTTGCCACCTGCAGAAGGAGCTGTGACTCCATGGTCTCACGTGATGCCTCCACATTGTGCAAATGCTCCTCAGGATGAGAAACTGCACGCATTCTAGTTATATTACATAAAATTTAAATTTTTTGCACCTACATTGAGGCCAAGTGACTGGAGCTTTTTGGCTTTTTTCCCTTAGTTGATTAAAAGAAAGCTAATTTTATAGTCACACCTTTCATAGCTTTTTAACCACGTAGTTAATTATATGCTTTTTTATTTTGTTCTTTAATTATTTCATAGATTTTGTTTTACTATCAGATTCTCAAAATGTAAAGTCCTCAGAGTAACAAACATACCTTTAAATCTTTGTGCAGTAGCCATGATAGTAAACTCTCCTGGAAATTTTGTTACTCACTTGGGCTAACAACGTTTCCTCTTCATCTTCTGGCTGCTGTTGTTAAATACTCCTAGCTCACTCCTGAGACTCTCTTTTTACTGCTCCTTCTACCGTAAATGACACAGAATAGAGGAACGGATTCTCAGTTAATTAATAGTCATACTTTGCCCAGTAACCATTTAATGGAACATTTTAGAATATTAATTTTATTCCTAAAGACATTTATCGAGCACTTTGAATTTAGTTGTTCAGTAGTGTGGGGAGCAGAAGTCAGGACTCTTTACCTGGAGCTTAGAATCCAGCGTAGGTGACAGTCATAGCATGTGATGGAATGCCTACAGTGAAGCCTCTTTTCTCCTCCCCCAGTGCCAGTATTAGCCTGTGGTGATGATGACTGCAAAATTCACTTATTTGTTCAACAAAACGATCAGGTAATTAATGATGTTTATTAAGAGGCTAGAATTATGTTCTGCCTAATTACATATCTTAATACAGACTATTTCCAGATTATAGAATTTTAGGAATGTTCTAGTCTAAAATAATCCAACAAGAGGATCTTTTTTGACAGCCCTCTCCTAAATGGTTTTTGAATCTTTGTTTGAACACCAGATAGCTGCTGCTTTGGCCACTAGGTTCGGAGTTGTTGGGGGAAACAGTTCATTAGGTGGGGAAGGCAAGAAGAGAGACGCTATAGTAGTGTTTTTTCTTAAAAGTTTTAGATGAACAATAGCATACCTACGGTGAAATACTCTCCAGAGGTGGTTACTTGTCCTTCTGAGCTTTACCTGTTCTTTGGGTGGTTAAACTAGAGGGACGTTTCAGAAAGAGGGTTGGTTAACTTTAGGCTTATTTAATTAATAATAGAGATACTTATTTCTTTGCATTTTATCAGACAGTTAAAAGTGATTGTGAATGTTCAACCACCCAACTTTTTTCTGTATTGTACCCACAGCATGTTGTGAACATTTAACAGTATTTGAGGTCTACAGATGTTATGTACTCAAGATTGCTCAGTTAAGTGATTTAGATGATTATGAAATTTTTTATCCCCAAATGAGAGCTCTAATGTCTAATCAGATGTGTTCTCAGTTAAAAAAGAAAAAAGATGCAGTAGAACTGGCTGAGACCAAATGAAGTCACTGATATACGTGAAAATGTTAAATTCTTATACCAACTCCTATGATTTTTGTTGTCTGACTAGTTTCAGAAAGTACTGGTTCTCTCTGGACATGAGGATTGGATAAGAGGCGTCGAATGGGCAGCCTTTGGTCAGTATGAAATTTTGCTAAAGTACACATAATGGGACAAGTATGTGTAACTTCCAAGGAAGCAGCCTCTTTTTTTTTTTTTTTTTGGTATATGTATATTTTTATTGGAGTATAGTCATTTACAATGTTGTGTCAATTTCAGCCTCCTATGTTTTAATTTAAAACTTTTTGTATATATCATTTTTCTATTGTCCCACTTAGAAAAGAGGATACTTATCCCTTTTATTACCTATTATTTGGGGTGGTAGCGTATGAAACAAGTTGATGTTTAAAAGAGGGCACTAGCTGACTATTACATATGCAAACGTTCTTGACAAATTAGTAGATTGTATATGCATAGCATATATTATAATCACTTACTAGCATTGTGTGTATACTGAAAATGAATATAGGCCAAATGAATGAAGGATAAGGAAGCAAAATCTTATTTTTTCAGGAAATCTAGATATGTGTATATTATAAAAGAGAGACTCTTATACTTAAAAGTTAAGAATACAATGTTTTAAAAATAATAAAATTTGTTTTCTAATTAGGTAGAGATCTTTTCCTAGCAAGCTGTTCACAAGATTGCCTGATACGAATATGGAGGCTGAATATAAAATCAACATCTTTGGAAACTCAGGAAGATGATAATATAAGACTGAAAGAAAATACTTTTACTATAGAAAATGAAAGTGAGTAATAATGAAAATATTTGATGTAACAATACTTAGGTTTCCCGGCTTACTTATCTGTTTCACTACACGTGTATGTTTGTGAAGCTTAGGTTTTTCAAAAGTGTTGAATCCCTGATACTATGTGTTTTTCCTTTTTCATTTTTATGTGAGAATGAGCCATTTTTCATATATGAAACTTATTTTTCTTCTAAAAATAGGTGAGATTTTTTTAAATTGCTGAAAATAATGTTTAATGTTTTTTCAATAAATCAGTTTGTAAAATATTACTAAATTTGCAGTTTTAGCATAGGACGACTTAAAGGAATAATGTAAATTGTTCATACCTTTGTTGGAGGATATTCTTAAGAGACAGCTAAATCCTTGTGTTTGAGTAGTAGTGGATGTCATTCAGTACCCCTCCATGGTACATCCTGTTGGAATGTTGCATTTGAAGGAGAAATTTTCAGATATGTATCTAAATGACAAAGTTAGTCCTCAGTAAACATTGTTCATTGAGGAATATTCTTCTCTGTTATTACTATTCTTGATTATAAAGCCCCATTAGAGCTCAGATTTGGTGACAGATTTTTGGGGAGGACCAGGAAATACTATAACCAGCATATTGTGAGTAGCTGTTTCCAAGTATGAAGTTTTTTGTGATAGTTTCATTAATTATTTTGTTTGAAAGTTCACAGTATTGATTTGACTTCCTTTAACTCTGCATTTATCTTAGGGTTTTTTTTTTTATTTAATATTTTAGACTGTTACACTTAAAGAGTGAGGATAGAAAGCAGACTGGCATGTCTGTTTGTATTTTTTAATTGCAATGTAAGAGTAGCTGTCCCTGAAAATTTAAAAGTAGAACAAATTCCTTAGTTTTTATTTATGGCTCGGTAGGGAAAATGTCAAGAAAAATTTATGTATCTTTAGGACTGTTTTTCACCTGTGGTTTTGAACAATGTATAAAGTTAATGAAATTTAGAATGCGTGTGTTTTGTTGAATCTAAATCATGGTCTATTCTGATTCTGTTTTTTTGGATGTAATTGTACAACTGAGATGGTTATGAAAATGTTCTTTTTAGAAGAGCTTTGGGGAGAGAATGCTTCATTGTTCTTGTTACAGGTATTAAAATAACATTTGCGGTTACTCTGGAGACCGTGCTGGCTGGTCACGAAAACTGGGTAAATGCAGTTCATTGGCAGCCTTCATTTTACAAAGGTAAGAAGAAAAACATACTCATCGCCCACATTTCAGTTAAATCTCCCTTAACAAAATTTTAAAAAGCTGACCAGATGAAGTAGAAGGATACTTTTTGAGTGTAATTAGAAATCTCAAATATTAGACATTTTCAAGTTGGTAAAGTATAATACTGCAGCCCTGTTCCGTTAGACATTCAGGGCCATTGAAAGTTGTGTTTCTAAGAGGGAACAGTATGACTCCTGCCATGATGCCAAAACTGCCATACCCCTTTTCATCTTTTTTTCTTTAAAATTCTTACCTAGTCCTTACGGAATTTAAGAGAAATTGACTTTCAAGCCAGCTTCACTGGAATGGTCAACCTTGGAACTACAGAGGTGGTAATACTGAGATACGTCATTTATGGCAAAGTAGAGGCCTTTCTCCCTCTCTTTCTTTTGCCCGTAACCTCCGTTTGTGGAGTGACGATGGTGTGCGTGTCCAAGCTGGTGCTGGGGTGTAGGGCTGAGCACGGCAGCAGCTTCATATTCTGCCCTCGTCCCGTCCCTTCCCTGGGACAGGAATAGAGAATAGCAGTAATTACTGCTCAAGTAAGCACCATCCAGCTCTTGTCATATTATGCCATATTTGCTGCAGTTTAAAAAAAGGTAAATTAGATATTACAGATAGAGGATCCCTATGTGTTTTTTCCTGAACCCTTTCCCCTCCATCCTTCCCTTGAGGCTGAGTTGAGCTCATATCATTCCCATGCATATTTTTATACTTTTGCTGCAAATTTGTGTAGCCATAAACAATATTGTCTAACAGCTCTTAAAACTTTATCAGTATGCATTCTTTCTTACAACTTGCCTTTTTAGCTTAACATGCTTTGGATTCATGTAACTCTAATTTATTTATTTTTATTACAGTATATATTCCATTGTCTAAATATTACAATTGGTTTATCTGGTCTAACAGTAGATTTTTGTGTTTCCAGCGTTTTGCTGGTGCAGCGTAGTAGTGAACGTTCTTGCAGTATCCATGTTGTGTTTTTCTGGTCATCTGCAAACAAGATATTTGTCAGTCACCTAAAGACGTTAGTTTTTTTTTTCTTTAGATGGTGTTTTACAACAGCCAATGAGGTTATTGTCTGCCTCAATGGATAAAACCATGATTCTCTGGGCTCCAGATGAAGAGTCAGGAGTTTGGCTAGAACAGGTAAAAATGTGAATATATAAGGAACAGAAATTTGAGTTTATGAAACAGTAAATCCCAAATCTGTGTTCCGAGAGCTGCAAATACGTGCTCTTTGTATATATTAAAAAAGTGAGAACATAATCTCTGTCATCAGTGGTTTCTATCGTGAGACATGTGGACTCTATGGTTATGAATTGTTTTCTGTCTGTGGTTGAATAGGTTCGAGTAGGAGAAGTCGGCGGCAATACTCTGGGATTTTACGATTGCCAGTTCAGTGAGGATGGCTCCATGATCATCGCTCATGCTTTCCACGGAGCACTGCACCTTTGGAAACAGAATTCCACTAACCCAGTAAGAAAAGTGTTTTTAAATAAAGCATTTCTAGTCAAATAGGGTGAATCCTAAAGAAAACCTAGGTAAAAGTGTTGTATTACTTATAACCCTCTGCAGAAACATCATAGAGGCATTTAAGTTCAGATCACTTCACTTCTTTCTGTAGATGTTATTTTGTGATGCTAAGTAAGAAACTCACGCTTTTCTAAGAATAAAAGTATTTATTTTTCAGCATTGTTGAGATACTGAAATTTGCACATAGGTAAATTTTCTTTATTTTCTTTCTTTCTTTTTTTTTTAAATTTTCTACATAAGTGAAGTTTAAGCTGTATAAATTTTAAGCTCTCCCGTAAAGCTATATACATTTTTTGATGCAAGTTTTCCCTAAAATGTAGAACCTCTTTGTTCTCTTAAAAAAAATCACGAAATTTGATATTTTCCTGCTGAACAACTAGGTACTCCATTGATAATTATTGAATGAATGACCAACCAAAGGCATTAGAAGTACTTGTTATTTTGTGATTGACTATAGTGATGCTCTCAGGGGCTCTTGATATGTGTAATTCTAAATGGTCCTCCCAATATTGGGCTCTTCTAGATCTTTCTTAGAGGTTTTAGTCTCAAAGAGAGGTAATCTTCTTCTAATCATGCAGCTGCCTCCCAGCACTACTCCGTATCTTACTCTCTAATTTGCTTCCTGTCTGCTGCTTTGGGTTTAGGGAGGTGAGGTAGCAGGAATTGTGGCTGTGGGCACCGGCCTGGGAGCTGGACAACCTGGGCCTGAATCTTGTACTTCCTAGCTGTCTTTGAGGACATTACCTAACCTTTGTCTCAGGTTCCTTATCTGTAAAATGTAGACAGTAATAAATAGCTCCTACGCATAGGGTTTTCATGATGCTAAAATGAATTAATATTTGTATAGTATGAAAAGCAAAGCCTGGCACATCCTGGATGCTATATATTTTAAATAAATAAATGAAAGAAGTAAGAACATAGAGCAAAATATGAGGCAGCAGATTTTGAATGTGCATTTAATAGCTTCTTTATAAAGTGAAAATTCATGGAGAGCCTCAGGGGTGCCATCAGTTAGTGTGTGGAACTTACATAAAGAGCAGATTCATGGGTTTGCATAACCTTCAGTTTGTGGGCTTTGGAATAGTTGTTTTACGTAGGAGAATTTGAAGTCTCAATACATGGAGTGGTTTACTCTTTCCTTTGTATCTTCCGTTTGGAGTTGACCTTTAAGATTATTTCTACTTTTAAATGAACCAGGGAATCATTAGCTACGACACTTTTAAATAGATAGTTTTAAGGATAAATCTAATTTTGTTCTTAACTTAGAGCTTCTTTGAGCTGTGTTTCAGCTCATCTTTGAGACCTTCATAGAAAAAAGCATTATATGAGTAAGGAGGAGCTCAAACCAGAGGGCAGAATTTCCCTGTACCTTTGCTTATAATTTGACTTCAAATTAATAATAGCTATTTACCAAGTATAGAGGGTGATTTTTTTTATAGACTTTGTATTTTAGAGACATTTTACGTTCACAGAAAAATTAAGCAGAAAGTAAAGAGAATTCCCATTTACCTCTGCCCCCTACGCATGCTCAGCCATGTCCACTGTCAGCATCCCACACCAGAGTGGAAATTTGTTACGATCAGGGGTAACATATGAAGACAAATAAGCTCTTTAGCACCGTGCTGATAGTCCAGAAGTGCTGCACTTTGTTCAGAACTTTTTGGAAACTCTCATTAAGTGCTAACTTTAGAATCAGTTGTTACGTCACAGAGGAAATGAACAAGATTTCTTTGTTCTAGCCTATTCATGGTTTTGACTAGAAAATAATATAACTTAATCACTGACCATATTCATCAGACTTGGCTTTGAATGACCTTTTAGCTATTTATACAAATTTAACTTTCCTCTAAAGATCAAGTTTTACCACCACTTGAGTTGTTCAAAAAGATGTTTTGTGGACCAGGCACATGACATTTTCTATATTTCATTGTCATTATTTCCATGGTTGCTGGTGCAGGCTCCCTCAGGAGGTGGACTACCTAGCATTGATTTAACCTCTGTCCTCTACCCCTGCAGCTTTTTTTTTACTTAACAAAGAAAATGTGTTAGGCACACACTCAGAATCTACAGACTCATGTTACACAATACTCTGTTATTTAGTTTAACAAGCAAATACTCACGTAGTAACTAGTATGCGCCAGCATTGTACAAATAAAACTTCATTTAATTCTCATAATGACCGAATGAGCTAGGTAACTCTTTTACAGAAGAGTTCATTGAGGCACAGAGAGGTTAAGTAGTATCTGGGTTCTAGGAGGCATCCATAAGTGATGAAAGGAGGGGACTTTACCAAGGTTACTGCTTTAAAAGGACACAGCATATTTGAATGTTTAAGTTCTAATATGCTTGACTGGAAAACAGATCCTCTACTTTAAGATCCCATCTTGTTTACTTAGCTTCTCGCTTTGCTCAGGGGCTACGGTCTTTTCCTGTATCAGACCTGAGGGCTGAAGGCGTTATTAGACTTTCTTCTTAGTAGTGGTCTTGGATTATTTTGATGTGTCATGAGCACTTTCATTGCAGAAAGAGTGGACTCCAGAGATTGTTATTTCAGGACATTTTGATGGTGTCCAAGACCTAAAGTGGGACCCAGAAGGAGAATTTATCATCACTGTTGGCACTGACCAGACAACTCGACTTTTTGCTCCGTGGAAGAGGAAAGACCAGTCACAGGTGAAATGTCTTCCTACTTGATGGTCCACTTTAAAAAACATCCATGAGCACGTGGAAAGCGAGGCAGCATCGTTAGCCATTAGGGAAATGCAGATTAAAGCCTTGATGAGTTGCCAGTACACACCCACTACAATGGCTGAGGTGTAAACTACTGAGGGTGGTAAGGATGCAGGCTGACTGGAACTTTCATACATTACTGATGGGAATGCAAAGTGGGATAGCCACTCTGGAAAGCAGTTTGGTATTTTCTTAAAACTTCAGCATTCCAAAGAAGACATACAGGTGGCCAACAGACCCATGAAAAGATGCTCAGCATCTTTGTTGAGCTGATCATCAGGGAAATGCAAGTCAAAACCACAGTGAGATACTCCCTCATACCTGTCAGAATGCCTAGCATCAAATAGATAACAAGTAACAAGTGTTGGCAAGGATGTGGAGAAGAGGAGCCCTTGTGCACTGTTGGTAGGGTTGTAAATTGATGCAGCCAGTATGGAAAACGGTATGAAGTTTCCTCAAAAAATTAAAAATAGGACTACCCCACAATCTAGTATTTCACTTCTGGGTACTTGTAGAAAACAAACAAACAAACAAAAAACCATTTCAAAAAGATATATTCACCCCTGTGTTTATTGAAGCAATATTTATAATAGCCAAAATATGGAAGCAACTAAGTATCCATTGATGAATAGATAAAGAAGATGTGGTATATACACAATGGAGTATTACTCAGCCATTAAAACAATGAGTCATATTGTTTATAACTGTGGATGGATCTAGAGGATGTTGTGCTAAGTGAAATAAGTCAGGTGGAAAAAGATAAAGACCATATGACTTCTCTAAAATCTGGAATCTAAAAAGAAAACAAAATGAAAACAGACTTACAGATACAGAGAACAAACAGGTGTTTGCCAGAGGTGTGATGCTGGGTGAAGTAAGTGAAGGATTAAGAGGTACAAGCTTGCAGTTATAAGTAAGTCACGGGGTGTGATACACAGCATAAGAAATATGGTCAGTAATGTAATAACTTTATATGGGGACAGGTGGTTCCTAGACTTACCTTGGTAACCATTTCATAATATATTAAATGTCAAATCACTATGTTGTACACCTGAAACTAGCATAATACTATGTATTATGTCAACTATGTTTCAGTTTTTAAAAAAGCTTAAGCATACCTGTATTCTTTACAGTTCGAGCAGTTCAGATTTTAGTTGTCAAAATGTGTTTACTTCAGTTCCACATAAAAAATTTTCTTACACCTTGTAATTTTAGGTTTAATTCATTAAGAAACACTATCAAATCTGCAGTGAAAGCTAATGTCTAACATTATATAGCATTACATAATAGTGGTTGAGGCCAGTTTTTGTTCAAGAAACTTTTCAATCGTGGCCCTGAGCTTTAAAAAACCACAGTAAAACTTTACCACTGGTAAGACATTGAACTATATTGTGCCACAGAGAAAGTATTCTCAACTTCAGTTTCTGACAGAAATTCATGGAACTGATTATGGGTCAGTCCATGAGAGCTAATGAAATTTGCAACTGACATTTCTGCTTCAGCAGCACGTGGTAGATTAAAATTAACAGAGCCCAGAACATTGGGGATGACACTGTAGTCAAGTAAAAATGAGGCAAATGATTTGGAGTGGTTTTCTGTGGCTCTTGGTGATTTGTTACCAGTGTGACTCAGTTATTGTTTATTCATGATCCATTAAAAAAAATCAATATATCAGACTTGACCAAAATGTGAATTTTCTGCTCTTTGAAAGTCCCAAACTAGGAGAAAGCATTTACAAAGCACATGTCTGATAAAGGGTTTTTATCTAGAGTATATAAACAATTTTCACAATTCAATAATAAGAAAATAAACAACCCAGTAAAAAGAAAGGTCAAAAGATACTTCTCCAAAGGAGATAGATATATGGATGGAGATAGATAATGAGAACAAGAAAAGATTCTCAACACCATTAGTCATTAGGGAAATGCAAATTAAAGCTACAGTGAGATGCCATTGCACACTATGAGGATGGTTAAAGTTGAAAGATTGACCATACAGGTGTTGATGAGGTGATGGGCAGCTGGATCTCTCATACAACACTGCAGGTGGGATTGTAAAAAGTACAGCCACTTTGGGAAGTAATTTGGCAGTATATTGACATTTTAAATAGACATCTACTAAATCACCCAGTTTTCCTACCTATGGGTAGTATTTCCCCAAGAGAAATAGGAGTATATACTTATGCAAAGACTTGTACACAACGAAAGTTCATGACTTTTTTCAGTAAAAGACCAAAACTGGAAACAACCCAAATGTCTATGAGTAGGTGAATGGATCAACAAGTTGTTGTAATGGACCAGGGCCCTATCAGGCCTTCCCAGGACAGGCCCTCCCCCATATTCTCTGCTGTAGCTCCTCTCTGAAGTACCCAGATAAGAGTGACCAGAAATGGCTCCCTCATGGTAAAGCACGTTCTAGCCTGACTAAGTTGCACATGTTGCCCTCTTCCTTAGAACACTCACCCTCCCCCTTAAGCATCCATTGTTCCAGGCATAGAAATGTCCGGAGATGTGACTCATTAACTCCTGGTGCAGAAGACAAACACCAGACCAAGGTCCATTGGAGGAGGAGGTCATGGTCTGATAGCCACAGAAACAGGAGGCTCTGACAACAGGTTTTCTTGACGCCAACGCAGAGCTGTGTCAGGGAGGAAAGTGCAGCCCCTGCATGTTCACAGGTGTTTATCAGAAGCTCTGTTCTTGGACTCTTCCTGAAAAACTCCCTGTTACCCCTCCCCAAATCAGGGTTGCAGTCTTGAAGCATTAGCTTGCTGTGACCCCCTTTGCCTGGCAAAGAAATAAAGCTGTTCTTTTCTGCTTCCAAAACTTTGTCTCCAGATTTCAATTTGATGTTGGGGCACAGTGGCTGTGAGTGAAAAAGATTGAACTGTTGATAAACACAACAATATGGATGAATCTGCCTTATGGTCACATTTCCATGGCATATGGAAAGATTTTATATCTGAAATTTTGCTTGTTGAAAAGACTTCAGTTTTTGAAATGTATGATCATTTTTGTTTATCCTATTTTGATACCCAGGTGACTTGGCATGAAATTGCAAGGCCCCAGATACACGGATATGACCTGAAATGTTTGGCAATGATCAACAGGTTTCAGTTTGTATCTGGAGCCGATGAAAAAGTTCTTCGAGTATTTTCTGCACCTCGAAATTTTGTGGAAAATTTTTGTGCCATTACGGGCCAGTCACTGAATCATGTGCTTTGTAATGTGAGTATTCCTCTAAATGCTTTAACTAAATCTAGCCACTTCATTTAAAATTTTAAAAAATTTTACTTAAGGCTGTAAATGGAGTATATGGGTAGAAAGGAAATCAAATCATGTTATTGGCCTGACAAACTTGTGTGTGTGCTGTGGTAGGCAGTAATTTAAATACTAAAATTAGAAATTTTGTAACAAATAAGCCCAAGACACTATAAAGAATTAAAATGTTAAATTAAGGCACAAATACTGTGTATCATCACTGTGCTAACAAGTACCTACAATAAAACAAAACATAACAGGTGGGTCATGTTTTTAGAGATTTCCATCTAGATGTAGATTGGGGTGGGGGCAGTGGAACTAGTGTACCTGCAACTGTTAAGATGACACCAGTTAATTGCTAAATCTTGTGGTGGTTAAAGTACATTTCATAGAAGAAAGTGGTCACTCTGCTGGAATAACGAGAAAGTGGGGCTTCATTTGAGTTTTGAATGGGTAAGTTTTTATTGATTTTTGTTTCTGCCCCCTTTCTACAGAAGATTTGAACACTTATAAAAATGCATAGGTTTTAAAAATTATAAAGTAAGCAGTTTTGAAGGAAGGGAAAGGAAGTAGGAAACGTGTTGTGTGTCACAGGCGTGCACGTCGTACAGTCCTTTGCTGTGCTTAGAATTGGGTCCCAGATTTGCTTCTGAGCTTGAAAAGGATAAGTACGCTTTTGATAGGCAGAAGGAAGGAGAGAGAGAGCAGTGGGCAGCCAGAGCTGTTCGAATGAAGAGTATATAGAGGGAAATGGAGAGGCTGGGGGCAAGTCAAATGATGGAGAACTTCGGGAGGCAGGCGTAGTTTAGACTCTGGGGTACCAATGAAAGTCCTATACAAGGTGATGAGAAGCACTTTAAGGTGAAGAGTTACGTGGGAGCAGTATACACCTTTGAGCCCAGAGACTTTGAAGGCAGAGATGCTAGAACCAGTGGGGGTAAATCTGGAGAAGAAAGAATCATTTTAGAAGAAATGTCCAGTTAAGTTTCCTGGAGTGTCTCAGGAGCTCCTGCCAGGGGCTTTCTTGAGTATGTGAAGAAGATGAAAGATTCTGCTATGCTGTTTTTAATGCTAATGGACAGTAATGAGATCGAAAGGGAGGTCCTGATTGCGGTTACAGAGCTGACCATATGGGGGTGGAAGGGTAGTTGGTTTGAGGATCTCACAGTTCTAGGGATTGAAAGGTAGTCTTAGGATTCCATAAGAGGCTTAGTCCCAGATACGTGTTTAGTTCTGTGCCCTGAGATACAGGAATCCTGTAGACTGAGAAGTTCCCATACTAAATGTTGGGATATGTAGGAATGCCTCTTAATATTTTCATAATGTTTTGTTTTTCTTGGTTACTGAAATAAAGCACGCAGTCTCTCATGTCTCAGGTAACCATTCTTTGGTGATGATTTAAATTCCTATTGCTCATGTTTGTGTTGAGTTTCAGCCTCTGTATTAAAGTTTAAATCATAAGAAATGTTCTTAGTTTATGGACATGTGCCAATTTTGATGATTAACATACAGTTTCGTATGTAATAAATTCATTGATATAAATTGTAGCATATAAGCAGATTATTGCCACTTCAGAGGGCACTGCTACAAAGTTTTAAGATTTTCAGAATTGTAAATACATTTAATGACAATACTATGACTGTGCCTTCCTGGGAAACATCTGTGTTTGCGTGAGCATCAGCAGGGATGTGCCTGTGAGACTCTGGGAAATAAAGCTCCAGGCCTTGCATTTTCAGCCCACTCTTTGCTAGAAGCCAGCAGTGCTTTCCTTTGTCAAACCTTGAAACCCATTGAGCTGACAGGGTTTGATGAGCTCATGGATGGGAGGATGCCCAACTCTGTGGATTGGGTGGGGGCTGGGAGTCAGCTGGAGCCTGGCTGCTGGAGGTGATTGCTCAACATTGCATCTCTTGGTTCAGGAAATGGAAGTGCGGGCAGATGTCCACACAAAATGGTCTTTATACTGCTTCTTAGCATTTATGTGCATGGCATTTTTTATAGTGTCTGAGATAAGAGTAACCTTTGGCATGTAAAGTATCTATCATGTTTTTTATTCCAGCAAGATGGTGATCTTCCAGAAGGAGCTACTGTCCCTGCTTTGGGATTATCAAATAAAGCTGTCTTTCAGGGTAAGGCTTTCGTCTCCAAAATTATTGAACTCATAGTGGTACTTAAAACCTAATTACAGACTTGTATAACATGTGCCTAATGTTCATTACAGGGTTTTGTTTGTTTGTTTTAATATCACAATACATGCATCTTTCTTCTCTATCAGATACTTCCTGGTAACTACTCTGTGTGCACAGGCAGGCCCTGAAATAGGTGCTGCTTTTACAGTGTATTTCATGGAGCACTTACAGCCATAGATGCTAATGTGGGGAGCCTGAAAAATGTGTTCTATAGTTTAAAAAGTGTGGGAAATGTGAGCTCAAAAGAAAAGGAAGGACTCTCCATGGAATTGACTAGTTCGATAAGGAGCACATTTGGGAAATACCAGCGTAGTGGAAGTACCCTTGGCTTTGCAGTCACGTGGCTGCAGCTCTGAATTGCACTACTTTGAATTGCACTGCTTCGAAGTGCCGCTACTTTCCAGCTAGTGGCATTAATACTAGGACATGTGTAGGAGACGTCAAGATGGTGACTACATTCATGATGTTGATGTGTTTCTTCTAAACTAGGAGATATAGCTTCTCAGCCTTCTGATGAAGAGGAGCTGTTAACTAGTACTGGTTTCGAGTATCACCAGGTGGCCTTTCAACCCTCTATACTTACTGGTAAGAAAAGGCACAAAGATGGTTTACTAGAATCATTTGTGTACATATTGCGGTATCTGTTACTGCTGACCTATAAGTGCTGTAGAATTCGTTTGCTTGCATGAAAATTGCAATGTTGTAAATTTATTGTAGAACCTCCCACTGAGGACCATCTTCTGCAAAATACTTTGTGGCCTGAAGTTCAAAAACTGTAAGTTAAACCGTACTTAGCTCTTTGGTCTGATTCTGTCCTAACTTGTGATTCCCTCCCCGCCCTCCGTCCCCAACCTGATTTTCTCCTTTGCTTTCTCTTACCTACATTTTCCCACCTGCTCTAGAGTTCCTTTCATGGCCTTTATAAGGGGCGAGAATCAAACTTTGTTTTATATTGCTATGCATTATATTTACTAGCTTTTATTGGTCTTAATTTTTAAAATAGAGAGGCATAACACTATATATATATATTTTTTTCCTTCAAAAAAAACATTTTTAAGTTTTGTTATTCTCTCAGTTTTTTTTTTCCTGCAGTGGTTCCCTGTCAAAACCTTTCCATGGTTTATTGTTTATTGTTCTGTCTGGCTTGGGGTGAAAACTTGTATTTAATCTAGTTGTTGGAATAAGTTGTATTACTTTTAGGGAGTTGACATTTTTCTCCAGTCCCTCTGTTTTTTCCTGAAATATTTGCCTAGACAAAAATGAAATGTTTCTTAAAAGCACTGTATGTTAACCAGAGAGATTGATGTTATTTTCACATTTAAAAATTTTGCAGCATGAGAATAGGTACATTTACTGATACAGGGGTCATCCTTTTTCTCTTTTTAAATTTTAGATATGGACATGGTTATGAAATATTTTGTGTTGCTTGTAGCAATTCAAAGACTCTGCTTGCCTCAGCTTGTAAGGTAGGGAATTTTGCCTTTTTATTCTACTTGGTCACAGGTTGTTTGAGTCGTCAGGCTCCTGCAAGTTTAGTAGTGATTTGGACAGAGTTCAACCCGAAAGGTCCCAGGTGCCTGCCTTTTCTGACTCTTGCTTTCTCAGTCTCTTTTCCCTTCTATCCCTTCAGCAGCTTGTAGTTGCATTTTCAATCTGTTTCAGCTATACATTTTGTTCTTAAATACTTGATTTGAGCTGATTTATGCCCCTACTCAGAAACTGTTTAATTGAGGGAAGGGTATAGCTCAGTGGTAGAGTGCATGCCTTAGCATGCACAAGGTCCTGGGTTCAATCCCCAGTACCTTCATCAAAAAACCAAACAAATAAATAAAAAATAAACCTAATCCCCACCCCACCCCCAAAAAAACTATTTAATCATATCTTAGAATGAGATCTAAAAATGTGATATACAAACTTTTAGTAATGAGAGTTCTGGGGACACAGGGGAATGAGAAGGTGAAGCCTAGGGTGCCCTCCATCTGACCATCTCTCAAGGACACTCTGGGTACTGACCTAAGTGAATAGAGTCCCTTGGCCATTGCCAGGGTGAGGCAGGGTGGAGGCCAGCTCACTGAGCCACCAGCACGTGGCACTGCTGAATACTGTGCCTCACACATCTGCCTGGGAGAAGGATCCTGAACTTGCTATTCAGTATTTATCTGTAATCTGTGGAGGCGTATCTGAAGTGTCTGAGACCCACATATTCCTCTAAATTTCCCAAAGTTTATTTACTTGTTTTAAGTAAGGAAATAAATTGATTTACTTGTTTTAAGCATGATGATGTGAGCTGCCCACCTGTACGGGCACCCTTTTTTTTGTTTGTTTATTTGTTTTTCGTCTCTGCTTTTGCTGCCGCTTCTTGCTGCTGGACTGTAGGAGGGGCATCAAGACATACTGTCACGCTCCTTCTGCCCCACCCCCTTGCTTGTTGTCCCATTTCTGAGGGTGGTCCTGGGAGTACTTCCTTCTGTTATTACAGGGGCCTTTGGGAAAAATAGGGCTTAAGAGCAGGAATAACTGTGCTTCCACTGAGCAGCTAATTTGTTTTAGCTTAGGGCGCTGCCAATCATGTACTTGATTATTTCCTCCTTTTCAAGTTGGCTCCTTTGTAGCAAGTATGTGCATCTCTTTTAAACTAACATTTTTAACAGCTTTCTTTAGATGTCATTAGTGTACTATAAATTGCATGAAAGTGAACAGTTAGATAAATTCTGACATATGTTTATACCTGTGAAGTCCATACCATAATCAAGATAATGAACATACCATCACATAGTATTTTGGAGTGCCATTATTTCATGAATTTTGTCTTTTAGTTTTTTTTCACACAAGCAAGTAAACCCGGTCCCTTTTACTCAATATTGACCAGAAGTGAAAGCCTCTATACCGCTAATTACGTAATTAATACCCAAATATATTCTTCTTGTAAAATATTAAAGTGGTATGGAGGTTCCTCAAAAAATTAAAAATAGAACTATACCCTATGATCCGGCAATACTTTTTTTTTGGTATTTATCCAAAGAAAATGAAAACACTAATTTATAAAGATACATGTACCCCTATGTTCATTGTAGCATTATTTATAATGGCCAAGATATGGAAGCAACCTAAGTGCCCATTAGTAGAGGAATGGATAAAAAAGCGGTGGTGTGTGTATATATATATAAATATATATTTCTTTTTTTTTAACATTTTTTATTGATTTATAATCATTTTACAATGTTGTGTCAAATTCTAGTGTTCAGCACAATTTTTCAGTCATTCGTGGACATATACACACTCATTGTCACATTTTTTTTATATATATTTCTTTATGCATATACACACACACAATGGAATATTACTCAGCCATAAAAATAAAGAATGAAATCTTGCCATTGGACCAGGAGGGTAAGTGAAATAAGTTAGAGAAAAACAAATACCATATAGTTTTCACTTATATGTGGAATCTAAAAAACAGAACAAATGAAACAAAACAGGAACAGATTCATAGATACAGAGAATAGGAGTTTGTTGGGGGTGGGAGGGTGATGACCAAAGTAGGTGATGGGGCATTAAGAGGTACAAACTTTTACTTATAAAATAAATAAGTCACAGGAAAGTAATGTTCATCTGGAGAATATAGTCAATAATGTGGTAACAACTTTGTGTGGTGATGGATAATAATTGGACTATAAGTGGTGATTATTTCATAATGTATAAGAATATTGAACCACCTCTGTGCTGTACATCAGAAACTAATATATCGTGTGTTAATTATAATTCAATTTAAAAAATTCTGCTTAAAGTGCTAGTCTCTAATTGTTCATCATTTGTAATCCCAGTCTTTCTCTTCTCAGAGGTACACCTTTTTAGAGTATTTATAGTACCTTCTCAGAATTTGTGTTTTTTTTTTAATTTACACACATGTGTAAAATACACCATGGAAACAATTTTTATTTTGAAAAATGGTTTTTTGGTTTTGTTTTTTTTTTTTCAGTTTATTTCTACTTAAATTGCTTTACTGTTTCACTTCTGTCCTATAGGCAGCTAAGAAAGAGCATGCAGCCATCATTCTGTGGAACACTACATCTTGGAAGCAGGTGCAGAGCTTAGTTTTCCACAGTCTGACTGTCACGCAGATGGCCTTCTCTCCTGACGACAAGTTCTTACTAGCCGTTTCCAGAGATCGGACCTGGTCCCTGTGGAAAAGGCAGGACACAATTCCACCTGAGTTAGGTAAAACAGCGCCTGGTTGGGAAGATTATTAGTGAAGCATTTATGTCCATTTTACCTAGTGATAACAAGGAAAAGGGCAGAGACTGGTGGTTGTGAGTCATCCAGAGTTCTATGATAGCTTCCTTGTGAGGATGGTGTGTGTTCAGGCATCTCAGTTAAAGAAGCCAGCTTCTACTCTGGGCCTGGCATAAACTGAAAAAAGGTGAAAAGGAAAAAAGGCTTTGTGTGGTTGCAGCAGTGGCCTGTTCTTATTCCTCCAGTTTAATTGAGTGGGTAAAAGCGAATGTTTAAAGTACTTTTGTGTTGTTTAATCCTGTTCTTAATTTTCCATTGATATAACCTGCATGCAGCTTGATCTTACGGTATTTCTGGTCCTTTAGTATTTTGTATTTTAGACACTACCAGGGACTGTGACACATACTCAGCAGTATATGTTAGAACAGACTGATTTCTTTTGCAACTGGTGATTTCCTAACATGCAACCTTTACTTTTTAAAAAGTTAAAATGATACTAATAACAAATCCATTAATTTGTTATATCTTTATGGATTGTAGATTAATAGGTATATTAATTTGCCCTCCATACACAGTTATGTCTTTTAGGTTTAGTCCATATGAGGGCTAGAAGTTACTTCACACTTAAATCTGACAAAGGAAAATAATATAAGTTTTTTTTTAACATTATTTAAGGGTGCATTAATCTTTTTTTTCGCATAGTTAATATGCAAATTTGGCTACTTCCTGAGTAAGGTTAAATTTCTTCAGGCTCCTTCCATAGGCATAAATTGAACCTTTAATTAGTGTCTAGAAGATGTTTGGCATCAGTCACTAGAGAGTGACTAGTCAATATAAAAGCATTTCCTGCTAGAAAAATAATTGTATACCTGTAGTGTTCTGGTGAGGGGTCAGCTGCCTGGCCTTAGTCTGTTGCAAAAGTCAGTGTATATATTACTAAATTAATGTTGTATGTACGTGGCACTTAAATATAGCTGTCTACCAGGTAAATAGCTTTCTCTGCTTTGTGAGGAGTGCATACGTGTTTCTTTCAGACCCAGTTTTCAGTCTCTTTGCCTTCACCAACAAAATCACTGCTGTGCACAGTAGAATCATTTGGTCTTGTGATTGGAGTCCTGATGGCAGGTATTTCTTCACTGGAAGTCGGGACAAAAAGGTAATTTTTTTTAACTTAGTATTTTTTCAAACTTGAAATAGTAGTATTACAGATATGTTTGGATAGAAAACACACAATCTTTATTTTCTGATACAACTTTAAAAAATCAGCTTGTGTATTCCCTTCTCTGTTTTTCAGGGGCATACATAAAAGGCTTTTCTTGTTCAATTCTATAAATATGTGTCTCTGAAATATCAGATAGGAAAAGAAGACCCTTCAGACACATGACCTTCATCAGATGGCCCCAGTAGGAGAAAAGTAGTCAATGAAATGGGTCAGGATGAAGGAATTAGGAGAGTAGGAGTGGGTGGAGGGAAAGATAGCTTCTTCTTCTGTTTTTCATGCTTTTATGAATTTAAAATCCTTTCCATAATGAATGAATATTACCTTTTCATTCAGCGGTAGACGCTGGTATGTATGTGTATGTATCCTGAGCTTTGAAAAAAAAATTAAAAGAAATTAGTCAGCAGTAGGTTGTTGACCATGGCCCTGGTTCTCTGGGAGATGTTCGCCTGGCCTCTGGTCTTTCCGCAGTTTTCCTGCTCTTGAAAACGTCCTTTCCTTTTTCTGCAGTTCCCACAGACTAGAAGTGCTGAGGCTCCTGAGCGCTTCCTGTCCTCTCCTGCCCTCCCCCGTCGTACTCAGGGCGCAAATTACCAAAGTGGAGGACTAATGTGGGCATGTTGTCACTCAGTGAAACACTGAAATGTCAGCCTCTGAAATGCTTTCTCTCAGCTCTTCATTTCTGTCATTTGCCTAGTCGTTTCTTCCCTGGCATTTGTCCTCCTATTCTTTGCTAGCTGCTAAGCCAGCAGGACCGCATCCGCCCTCCAGGGTCACATCCAGTAGCAGATGGCCCAGCTGTGGCTCTCAGATAGGTCAAGGCTGAAGCAGACAAAGCATCGTTCACCGTGCAGACTCAGAACTGCACTTCTGCTCACGGGGGCAGAGCCTTCTGCTCGGAATCTTGCTTCGGTCCTGTGTTCTGCAGCTGTTGTCCGTTTCACTGCCCTCTGTGATCAGTCACACCGCTTTGAGGCATGAGCTACCAGGAAAACCTCATTTCTTATGTGGTGTATCATCCAGGTTAGGACCTCCTGACAGCTGAGCTGATTCCCTGAGCAGTGGGTGGTGTAGCAGAAGAGTCAGGGACGTGGTTGGCTCCAGACATTTTGTGGGAATTTCTTGGGGAGGTGCCTGAGCACCTTGATGAGGACATGACGGATAGACTGTCCCTGAATCAAAACAGGTGTCCTGCGTGTAAAGAGCAGGCTAGATGCCCCAGTCTCTGGGCGGGGACAGTTGTCTTGGGAGCACATCTGGGTACTTGAGGATCACAGACTTGTATCTGCTACAGTAGCTTCTCTGTGGTTCTTGAAATGCTCAGAAGCTCTGAAACACAAATGAATGTGATACATTTTTTAAAAATACCAGGGTGTTATCTCTGCCATTGAAACTCTAATGCATCACTAGACCTTGCAAGCAGGAAGCTTTTACAGAGTTTGGTCTGTCTGTGTTAGGTGGTTGCTTGGGGCGAGTGCGACTCCAGTGACGACTGCCCTGAGCACAGCATCGGCCCCTGCTCCTCTGTCCTGGACGTGGGTGGAGCTGTGACGGCCGTCAGCGTCTGCCCGATGCTTAACCCTTCCCGACGGTCAGTCTCTGGGGCTTCATTTTATGTCTTCTTGAAGAAAACCACTTGGTTTTTCAATATATAGCCCTCTTATTTTTTCATCTGTGGGTTCTCTTGGCTTCCAAGTTGCTTTTTTTTTTTTAAATAATGCTAATGTTTCTTGTAAGAACTTCTAAATTGATAAAACTTGCTGATATTTAGAGTGGTGAAATAGATTGGGAGTGTGGCTCAAAGGCTCTTATTTCACCAACTGTAGGACTTTGGTGCCTTCTGCATAATGAATGTCTTCAGTAGAACGAGGGTCCCTGCAGCCCGCCAGGGAAGCACTGGCCCACGGGCCTTGTCAGCAGAGGACAGAGGTGAAACTGTGTGCAGCCTCGACGGAGAGGAGGCTCGCCAAGCACACAGTAGAGCAGTGCACGGCGTCTTGGACCCGCACTTTTAAACAGTCCTTTGTAAACCAGGGACCGTCGGGAGCACTGTGAGGGACTGCTTTAGACTGATGCTGGAGAGCACAGAAATCCGCGCTAAATTAATCCCTGTCTTCCCCCTTTCCCTTAAAAACAGATACGTTGTTGCAGTAGGATTAGAGTGTGGAAAGATTTGTTTATACTCCTGGAAAAAGACTGATCAGGTTCCAGAAGTAAATGACTGGACCCACTGTGTAGAAACAAGTCAAAGGTATTTTCTTCCTATTTTTGCTTCCATCAGATTAGATAGAAATCATGGAGTCTTTAGTAGCACATCTTACGCCATGTTTGCATGGAGAGGCACACGTATCTCTGTTTGTGGTACTTACCCCTCTGTGTTTTGCGGTAGTCTCTTGAAATTGACATTTGTTACTACATTGTACATGGTTTTTAAAAGTTTCCTTGACCAAATTGCTTGTTTGCCTAATATTGTCTTTACAGACAATGCATTTGACATGAAAGTGATTTTCATAATGATGGGTTTCAAAATTTGACTACAGTAGATTCTTAATAAAATTTGATTCAAAATGTTGGTGATTTTTTGAAATATTATAGATTGTGTTTGGGAGTCAGTTCTGGTGTTTGAACTCTTAAGCTCATATCCTGTAATGGAGCAAACTGTTAAGTGCACCTCAAAACCCCATGACCCATCTCCAGGCACAGTAAGGGCTCCCTGAGCCTTATGCCCTGGGGCCCGGAGAGAGTGCATTAATATGAACATCTTGCCCAAGGTCATGCCATTAGAGGTTATATTGAAGACCAGGCTTCTTTCCCTGGGCAGTTTATTAAATCTTTCACTGTCTTTCCTTACCTGGCGTTAAAAATATGAGTGAGAGTCCGTTCAAGTCACAGGAATGTCAAAAGAATCGAATAATGTAGAATATGTTGCAAAGTTGGAATTCTAAAAAAAAACCAATGCATTTAGTAATGTTATCTGAAAAGACTGATTTTAATAGCCATTTCATGAATTCCACTGATCATTAAAGCAAAATTTGACAGAAATGCATTGTCTATTTCTTGCTCTTTTTGGTGGTGTCCTTGGTCAGTAAGATGTTTTCAAGGTTAAAATAAAATCGCTGAAATATTAGTGGTGGTATTTTAAAATCTGTACGTTTCGATATTCAAGTTTTAACTTCCGTTTATGTTAGCAACATTAATAGCAAAAGCGCACTAATTGAATGAGTATGTAGTTGAGCACCCAGTAAAATATCTCATAGTCATAGCATACGTTCATTTCATGATTTCTTTATCTTTGTTTTAGCCAAAGTCATACGCTTGCTATCAAAAAGTTATGCTGGAAGAATTGTAATGGACAGACTGAACAGAATGAAGCAGAAGGCGCTGAATGGTTACACTTTGCAAGTTGTGGTGAGGATCACACTGTGAAGATACACAGAGTTAACAGGTGTGCGCTCTAGTGGACTTAATAACTACAAGCATATACTCGGTGTCATAAAATATTTATCATGTAAATAGATGACTTTTCTTTACCTCATAATTTCGTCGAGTTTCATTTTTAAGTCCTATCGCAGCCATCCTTTTTTGGGCACAGGCCCTTTGAAATCTGGTGAAGGCTACAGACTCTTTTCTAAAAATTTTTGTATATGCACACACCCTCACAACCTTGCCCATCCTTTCAGGGATTCAGACCTGCATCTGTGTGTCCCAGTTTGAGAGCCTCTGTTCTTTTTTTCTTCAAGACCAAATTTGCCTAATTCTGTGTTATTCTGGGCCTTCTGTTTTCACATGCTCCTCTTTGGGACATATGATTGTCTATTACTGTCCTCTGAGGGAGGACAGAGAAAATAAAAAGAGATAAAACCCAGATTACTCAACTTTTATTTTAACAGTTTTTGTAAATGAACAGACCACACAAAGTGTTGTCTGGAGCCCTTCCTCTCAGTCCACACCAACCATTCCAGGAATTTGGCAGGTCGTTATGCGTTTGAACTGCAGTCAGTCCTTTCTCTTATAAAAGTGCATGCATTCTTCATGGGAGAGTACAGCCCAGTGGTAGACCACATGCTTGGCATGCACGAGGTCCAGGGTTCAGTCCCCAGTACCTCCCTTAAAATAAATAAACGTAATTACCCTCCACCCCAATTTAAAAAAAAGGGATACAGATTTTTCTTTCAGGGTTTGATTTAAAACAGGATATCCCAACATTTAAACTGAGAGATGTAGGGGCTGAAAAATAGAGTTCTGCATTTCTGTGAAGTTGCATAAATGAGTCATGGGGGGAAGGATGAAGTCATGAGAGCAAAGATGTCCCCCAGGGAGAGTGAGCAGTGGGAGCAGAGGGGAGAGAAACATGCCAGAAAGACAGTGTTGGGTGTGCCCGCTGCAGTCTGGGAGGCGGGCCATGAGAGTTGAGCGCTTGGGGATTGAGTGGAGAGAGGTTAGGAGAGGGTGTGAGAGAGACTGCAAAGTTTCGTGAGAGCAGAGTCTTCCCCGGCCCCGTAGGACCATGGGGTCACGTGGCGAGTTTCCACATAAATGCATACGGCACATAATAAACATGATGACGGAAGGGAGGTGAGGGTTTTCTTGGGTGGAGTTTATGCCATTATCTAACATGACATTTTGCTTCCAAAGGAGTTAAGTGACCCTTAGTCCAAATGAAGCTTTTTAGACTAGAAGTATCCAGTATTTCTAGTCCAATAGAAATACAATGTGAGCTGCCTATGTAATTTAAATTTTTCTAGTAATCCACATAAAGTAAAAAGAAAGAGATGTACTTTATTTTAATGACATACTTCTTTTAACCCAGTATATCCTAAATAGTATCATTTTAACATAGTATAAAAAATTACCGAGATATTTTACCTTTTTTGGTGTATAAAATATTTGCACACTACCAACCAAGTGCATTTTACACCTTGGGCCCATCTCAGTTTGGACTAGCCACATCTCAGGTGCTCAGCAGCCTCACGTGGACAGTGCAATTCTAGGCTGTCGACTCTGCATAAACTTGTCTTACACCCTCAGAGGTGTGTGTGCGTGTGTGTGTGCATGTGCAAGCATATGTGCTCGTGTGTCAGTGTGTATGCACCAAGGAGTGAGCACCTGAGCCTCCCAGCCTCAGAGACCAGGATGCCATGAAGTGTGATGACTTTGTTTCTCAGCTGAAGGATCTGAATCCTCCCACTGGCACGCAGCCATTCAGCTCCCTGTGGGATTCCAGGGCAGATTCAGTGCACTGATGGTCCTTCAGAGCCTTTGTCAGGACAGAACTCAACCCTGTAAGGGCTCCTGAAAGCAGGCCCAGCCTTGGAAAGATCAAGTTCGTGGTTGGTTATTGTTTTGCCCGTTGTAAATAGTTTTCCCAAGTTGTCCTGAAGCATCTCCCTCAGTAATCACCTGTGTAATTCCATTCAGTAAGCGTTCCCATGACCTGCTGTACCTTTGGGCAGTATATTGTACTTCACACACATACATTGTGATTTTACCAGGATGGTCTTAATCTGCTAAAGGAGAGCACTCTGAGCCGTACTGCAGTCATTCATAACATCTAAAACAAACAGGCAGTCTTGGAACTTTGCCCCAGAGGAGCTGAAGAGTCTATCAGAATCCCCATCCTGCCCTTCCCTGCTTTCCCTGATAATTTCATTTCTCTGCCCGATTCACAGCATTAAAGTTCAGACTGATGCCAAGAGCCAGCGTAAGCAGTTGCTGTCTTCTGACCTGTAGGACTTTCCTAGGTGGAGGAGGGGGGATGGGGTTGTGTTCCCAGGACATGTTTACCTTGGACATCAAGGAGCCTAATCACTGTCTTCCCAGCAGCCTCAGAGGAAGCAGAGGTGGTTACCGATTCCAGAGAGAGACTGTGGGAATTGGAGGGAGGCTGTGCCTATTAAGGAATAAAATGAAGGGACAGAATTGTTCTCTTTCTTAGAGATTGTGGCCACCATAGAAAATCCTGGGTCGTCTGTAAGAAGAATGCAAGGTCTTCTACCCACTTTTGTGCAAATTTTATGCGTCTCAAGGCAGTCTGGGTGAGGGTTGGAACCTGGATGTAAGGAATAAGAAGTGTGTTTGGACCCTGGCTCACAGTAGCTGTAACTGTGGGTAAGTTTTCCCTCTCATCTCTGTAAGTAGAGATAATATTAATGGGACCAGTCCGACCTCGATTCTGCTCTGAAAGAAAACAAAATTTTTTTCTGGCTTATTGCAAGATAGAAGTTCTCTGTCTCAAAAGGAGTCAAGGTAGGCAGACCAGGTTGAGCTGGGGGACTTCTCCGTGTGACCAGGGGACCTGGGCTCTCTGCCCCCACCCTCAGTGTGTGGTGTCCTCATTATCCTGGCTGGCTGCTTGGCCTCCTGCTGTAATCTTTGCATTCCAGCCAGCGGGAAGGAGGAAAGCATAAGAAAAGGCTTGCCTCTAACTTTAAGAAAGCTTGGAAGTTCATAGGGTTCTACTTAATCTCTGTGGCCAGTTTGATCTTATAGCCATACCTCAAAAGAGGCTGGGAAATGAAATCTTTTCTTGCAGGTCGTCATGTGCTTAGCTGAGAACTGAGATTGCTTTATTCTGGAAGAAAGAACAAATGTCAGTTTCATGTCATAAAAAGTGTCATTTCATAAAACCTCAAGGGTTGTTTGGAGGATTGAGTGAGCCAATGCATGAAAAACACTCACCCAAGGCCTGGATGTGGTAAGACACTAGTGATTGGTAACTGTTACTATTGGGGTGAAGCTCAGCTCAGCTTATCTCAGCTGCATAGGGCCTTTATTAATCCCCCTCATTTCAAGTATTCTTTCTCTGAATTCATAGTATTTTATTCTCATTTTCTTTTGTTACTTCCTGTCTTTTATTAGTGTATGTCTTAAGCTGTATCAGTTAGATGCTTTCTTCAGTAAGAAAGTTTGTCTCAAGAAGATACAGGGAATTACTAGCTCACATAACTGAAAAATGTTCAGTGGTAGGACAAAGCCCAAAGCCCAGGTGTAGTGTGTCTGGGGCAGTTTCCTTTTCTCGAATTCTCTCAGCTCTGCCCTCTCCACGGGTCAGTCTTCCTCTAAGACTGCCCCCTTGTGGCTACGAGATGGAGGAAAGGAGCCCTCGAGGCTACAGATCCTCTTGCTCATTCATATCAAAAAGAATAACCCTTTAAACATGAGGTCCCTAGCTTTCCTCTGACTGGGCCATCCTGAACTAACCACAGTGGGCAGAGGAACCCAGCATTGAGTGGCTGGGGCCTGCCCATCTGATGTAGCAAGAGCGTGAGATTACCTCGCCTGGAGGTGGAGGGAGGTGGGTCCCATTAGGACCGCATGGTTGCTGTACATGGGGGAGATTTTCCGAAGCAAAATCAGAGGGGCAGTGGGTCCTGGGTAGGTAACCAGTGAAAGCCAGGTATACAGGCCTACCAACGCCCGAGCATCAGGGCATCAGATTTGTTTTCTTCAGCACGTGACACAGTGTGTCCAGCACAATGTGCTGTCAGGTATTCGCTGCATTCAGGAATAAGTTTGATAACTCTGGCTGGAGGAGGAAACATCCTGTAGTGTAATCTGCTGGTCAGTGAATAGAATGATTGGTATCAGATCCTTCCCCTGTCTTTGGTGGCATAAAGAGGGAGGGGACAAAGAGCAGCAAGGAGATGTTAACACAGAAGCAACAAGAAAAGGGGATCTTGGCTCAGCCTGCCCTTGAATGAACAGAGAGAAGCTGGGCCCCCAGGAAGATCCCTGCTCTGGGCCCACCCACCCTCTCACTGCCTAGTGCTGGCGGGATTGTGTTGTTGTGAATATAATGGAGACTTGTTCCCAAATCTACCATGATTTGGATCTGCCCTTTAGCTTATATTTGCAGAAAATGTCTCCTGTCTCTACAGGGGAGGGAGCTTCCTGGGGTTTTCTGATCTTTCTTTCCACTGCTCTCAAGTTGTTTCCACCAGAGCTTCCACCCTGCCAGGCTTTGGGGAGGTACCTGCTCCCCTGCTGACTGTCTTCCTGCTTCCTGCTGTGCTAGCCCTCTTCTGATTCCCCAGTTCCGGACAGTAGGCTCTGGGTCAGTAGGCTCTCATGGTTAGGGAGGTATGCATTTCACAGCAGGAAACACTGATTTCACTGTCCAAACCAGGTTCAGCCTCCTCTGAAATACCCACCTCCATTCCAACTACTTGGCAGGAAATGTGTTTTTCACTGGAGGTACTGGGGGTTGAACTCAGGACCTTTGTGCATGCTAAGATAACCAAGATGCTCGCTTAGGTCGCTGCCTGCCATCTAACCAGCAAGTTCAATAACCTGATTATTCCTTGTTCTAACTGACTGTTCAGCCTTAGTTACCTCCTCTGCCTCTCCTCCCATCTCTGACGGTACCTTCTCATTAGTCAGTGGCATGGACGCAGATGATGCTTAAATGTCACTGTCCCCAGGGCTCTGACTTCTTTCCCTGAACACTCCAGAGCTCCTGGGGTGACCTCTCCACGAGGCCCTCCCGTGAGTTTTGTCTCCAACCAACTGTCCCTTCCAGAGCACTGGGCCCAAATTTCCACTTAGACATCCTGAACTGAGCTCCGTTTTGGCTCCCTGTGCCCCGTCCTCCCTGCATCCACCCAATCTCCCGAGCCAGTCCTCCCTCAGGCCCCATTTGTCCCCGAATTCCATCACTTCTGCACCATCTCGGCCTCAGATCAGGACCTCATGGCTCCTCATCAGGACGCCTGCCCTCCCTCTGGCTGCATTGCTGCCTGCACCCTCCCCACACCTGAGCTTTTCCTCAGTGCTGCCTGGGTCTCAGACACACTTCTTCCTGTCCCTTCGGGACCCCATCCAGGCTCCTTTCCGTTGCGGGGTCTGACCCACTCTCTTGCCTCACTCCCCATCTCCACTCCTCATCCCCACACCATAGCCTGTGCTCCAGCCTCATTGAAGGTCCTGCCTTTGGAGTTTTTTGAGCCTTTCTGCACCTCCAGGCCATTGCATTGGGAATGCTGCCCTCCCTCCCCCACCTTCTCCTCCAGGATCCTCTGAAGTCCTAGGCAGGGGAGGCTCAACAGCTTGAAGGAAGGGCCTTCTCCAGCACTGCAGCATGGAGGGGCGATCTGACTGCAGGCCCATCTTTTGCATTGTCCTGGGGGCCTCTTAGCCCAGAGGCTGCCTCATGGACTGTTGTCTTCCCAGCACCTACCACGTTCCTAGCAGGGAGCAGCACCCCAGTGAACACTGAATGAGTGTCCCTGCTGAAGCCCGTTTTCATCTTCAGTAATTCAGCCTGGACAGTTGCAAAAGGTTGTAGCTGGTTTCCCTGCCCCCAGTTCCACCACCCCAATCAGACTAGTCATGGCCATTGGACAGTTTGGCCATTTAAATCCCCTCCTGGGGCACTTTCTTGCTCAAAAATCTTCAGAATGAAATTCCAGTCCCCTAGTCTGACTTAAAGCCTTTCAAAACCTGCCCCCAAACCTGCCCCACCTCCTTCCTCAACCACCACAGACTCTTAGAGGCACTCACCGAACTGTTACCAAGTGAGTGAATGAACGAATAATACATGAATGAATGTCTTATGTGCAGTGGAGATCTTGAGAATGGAGCCCATTGCCAGGAAACACATCATCCCGAGGACAGAACCAGGCTCCGCGAGCTGGACCAGGGGCAAAGCCTCACCAAGGGGAGGGGTTTTAAGTACAAAATCAGGGCTCTCTCCTGGTTACCTAGGCTGCTCTAGGCACATATTGTTCATGGTTCTTGGTGAGAAAGGGGTCGGGAGGGGCCAGTGAAGAGTTGTTTCACTACAAAGCTGTAAACTTTGGGTACGAAGGCTGGCTGCCTGGGGCCTCAGCATAGGCCACCAGCCCAGGCTCTTCCGAGGCTCTAGGGCCAGCAGCTGGACCAGGAAGGAGTGGCAGGCCTGTAGCACCGGACCGGGAGTTCCTTGAGTGATGAACACGTGTAAGACATTCGCTGATGGGGGCTGGAGGGTCTGTTTCAGGCAGGGGAAGAGCAAGCACTCTTGATTTCTGGCAGGAGAGGCCCAGGGAATCTTGGTGAAATGCCCCTGGAAGTGCCAGTTAGAGACAGACGCTCCCTCCCTCATCCTCCCTTCTTCCCTGTGGCCCAGGTCACAGCTGTTGTCCTTTGGACTCCTGGTTGGAAGCAGCTCCTGTCTCTCTTCTCTGGGGCACTCAGCCCCATTGTCTGTGTCATTTCCCTACGTGGCTGTAGGCTCAGGATCTTCACAACCTCCTGAGCGTAACAAAGCCCTGGGCAGAGCCAGGGGCTTAAAGATACTTCTTGATTAAATGGTAGTTCAGTGGTTTTTTAATGACCTTAATAGTTCTACACTGTACATCAAAGGACACAGTCAACAGAGTGGAAAGTCATCCTACAGAATGGGAGAAAATACTGCAAATCGTATATATCTGATGACGGGTTAACATCCAGACTGTATAAAGAACTCCTCCGACTCAGCAACAGCAGCAGCAACAATTTTTGTTACAAAAAAAAAAAGGGGCAAATGACTTGAATAGGCAGTTCTCCATAGAGGATGTACAGATGGCCAACAAGCACATGAAAACATGCTCAATCCTTAGGGAAACTCAAATCACCACCACAGTGAGAGGCCACTTCACATCCAGGAGGATGGCTAGCATAAGAACAAAAGCCAAATCAAACCAAACAAAACCAGAAGATAAGTACTGGTGAGAATATGGAGAAATTGGAGCCCTTATGCGCTGTTGGTGAGAATGTAAAATGGTGCAGCCACTGTGGAAAACAATATGGCAATTCCTCAGAAATTAAGCATAGAAGTGCCATATGATCCAGCAACCCCACTTCTGGCTACATGTCCAAAAGAACTGGAAGCAGAGTCTCAAAGAGATACTCATACACCCATGTTCATAGCATTATGTACGATAGCCAAGAGGTAGAATATTCCAAGTGTCCATCGACAGGTGAATGGGTCAACAAAATGTGGTGTATACATATGATGGAGCAGCCTTTCTTAAAAAGGAAGGAAAGTCTGAACACATGCTGCCACGTGGACATTATGCTAAGTGAAATAAGCTAGTCACAAAAAGACATACTGTATGATTCCTCTTACATGAGGTTCCTGAAGTAGCCAAATTCCTAGATGCAGAAAATAAAACAGTGGTTGCCAGGGCCTGGGGGCAGGGGGAGGGAGTTGTTATTTAATGGGTATAGAGTTTCAGTTTTGCAAGAAAAAAGAGTTCTGGAGATTGTTTGCACAACAAGGTGAATATACTTGACACTACTGAACTGTGCACTTAAAGATCTCTACGACGGTAAATTTTATGTATATTTTAACAATTAAAAATTTTTTTAATTTCTGACCTGGCCCATTCAGATTGCTCCCTAGGCAAGTTTGTCCTAATGTAGCAGCAACCCCCACCACTCTCCCAAATTAGAGATGGGGAAACAGAGGTGCTGAGGACCACAGTGGTTTGCACCAGAGAGATGACTGAACAGCTTTAACTGGAGACTGACTTCCCAGGTGCTGGCTTGTCCATCTTCTAGCTGTGTGCCCTTGAGCAAGCCACTCTGCTGCTCTCTGCCTCAGCTTCCCCACCTATAAAGGCCACCTCATAGATCTGTTTATTTGTTGAATAATTAGTACAGGTAAGAGGATAACACCTGCCCAGTGCAGTGCCTGCTCCTGTTAGTATTGTTACCAGAAGTCACATTTAGAGGAGGGAGTGTAGTGGAGCAGGGCCAAGATGCCCAAGGTTCCTGCTCCAAGTATGGACATGCAGCAGGGAGGTGGGATGGATGGTGATGCTGAGGATGAAATCCATTCATCAATACATTCATTTCTTCCAGAACAAGTATGCATCCTTGTAAGTGCCTGGGGATTCTACAGGGAGTTAGATGAGACAGGGCAGTCTTCGGGCAGAGGCCACCCGAACAAGGGGGAGCTGGGGTAGCGGCTCTATCCGCTGTATCGCTGCAGCCCCAGTACCGTGCAGCTCCAGGACCGACGCCTCTGGGCAGGGCCACACCAAGCTCCCCAGGAGCGTCTTTGTTGGATCTGGTGTTGGGGGCTGGGCCAGGAGGGGCAGGGCTGTGCGCGGCCCTCCCGTGGCTCTCACGGTGGGCCACCAGGGATGCGGAAACCCCGGGGTGCTTTTTATACAGGCAAAGGCTGGGCAAGGGGAGGGAGGGCAGTGCTGCACCCATCCTCATGCATCCTAAGGAGCCTGCAGCCCACACACTGGGCGACTGTGGGCCTGGTGAGCTTGTGGCTTGGGTGCCCTTCCCAGCTTCTTCCACCGCGGCATGCTTGGAGAGCCAGTGGTTCATTCCTGGGCCCCCACATTTGGGTACCCAACCTGACACGCATCTGGGTCCTCACCTAAGCCCCCAGCTCAGAGGGTTCCACACAACTTCCCCCTCCCCTCAACTGGGTTCCACCCCTGCACTTTTCCTGAGCTTCCAGTGCCTGGTCCCTTTTCACTCCATCCGTGAAGCGGGCCCGCACCTGCCCGCCCGCTTCCGAGCTCGCACTCACTCCGCACTTCCCGCACATGAGTTGGGCCCAGTGCCTGAGACAATGGTGCCCCGGGACAGAACCGCTCTACCCCCAGCACCCTAGAGGCAAGCCGGAGGGGAGCAAAGAAGATGCTTTTGCCGGGGTCCCACGCTAGATACCCGAGCCCGACGGTGCGTACCTGCCGAGAACTTATTAACCAACCTCATAGATCCCGTCTTTTCCCTCTTCCACCTTTTGCTTAGCAGCATTCCCAGAAGCGCCGGGCACATGCCCTACTAAGGACTGGCAACACGGGGAGTGTCCTTGCAAACTCTTCATCCCCCACACTAGGGTCCCTCCACGGAAAATGAGGGTCTCGGGCGCTGCACTGGGCTCGGGCTAGGGAGAGTCCAGCGTGGGGGGGAACGCCAGGTTCCAGGATGCCCAGCAGGAAAAAGGGATTCGTTACTTCTTCCACAAGCTTCTCCCTGAGACTGAAGATAACTGAGAACTTGGTGTTCCGAGTGTCTGGGGGCATCTCAGTGGACTGCGTGGGAAAGCAATTAAGAGACAACCACCACGGGCACCCCTCCCCACACCCCTAGGTGGGAGAAGGGTAGGAAGAAGTGGAATTCCGCCAGTCAGCGCTCCCGGGGCAAGCCGGGCCCGCCGGGAAAGGCGCCCCCCCCCCCCCCCCCCCCGGCAGGGACCCGGAGACACTGGCCGGCGGGGAGGCGCGGCCGGGGCGTGGTGGGGGCGGAGCCGCGGCGGGCTGGCCTCGGCGTTTCCCCCGCGCGACCGGCCTGGACGGCGCCGCGGGCGGGCCTGGGTCATGGCCGGCGGGGCCGCGCAGCCAGGGGCCGAGCTGCTCTCCTTCGCGGGGTTCCTGGACTCGAGCCCGCAGCCTCTCGCGTATGGGTACGGCCGACGGAGCCTGAGGGAGCTGCGGGCGCGCGAATTCAGCCGCCTGGCAGGTGAGACCGGCGGGGGCATCTGCGCGGACCTGGCCGGGCGGCTGTCGGGGCACACGGTTTCTAGAACCGACGTGAAAGGAGCTTTTGCTCCAGGTGGGAGCGGCGTCACCTCACTGGGGATGTATTTTGAATCGAAAGACCTGCAGGGAATGCGTCCACGCGCTGCCTTGGTGGACGCGGCCCCCCGAGGTCCCACCTGGAGCCCCTGCGGCCCCAAGATTTCTTGCTCCTTAGACTTCCCAGTGGTGGTCCTTCTCCACCAGTCTCCGCCCTCCGCGAATAGAGCTTGAGATTCTTCTTGCCTTCGTTTGCCACGAGACTCCCGACTCTAAAGGTCCAACTGTAGCCGGGGTTGCAAAATGCAGGAATGCCCGGCGGCCTTGACTGCTCGGGTGCTCGCTCGGGGACAGGAGCTTTGCAAGGCGGCCAGCGCGCGGGGTTGGGACCGCGACTTGCGGGCGCGCGGGGTGGAGAGCGAGGGACTGCGGCCACTGGGCCGGGACCTCCCAAGGCTGAGCTCCAGACTGCTCTGGGATCGCTCCCAGTGGCTTTTATTTTCGAAGTCTGCTTTTCCTCACTCATGCGGTCGGACTTCCAAGACTATGTTGAATAGGAGTGGTGATAGTGGGCAGCCTTGTCTTGTCCCAGATTTTAGTCGGAAGCTTTCGAGTTTTTCACCGTTGAGTACTATGCTGGCTGTAGGTTTGTCATATATAGCTTTTATTATGTTGAGATATGTTCCCTCTATCACTCGTGCAGTCGGAACACCACCTCAGAACTCCTGCTCGCTGGGGGACCTGAAGAATTAGCAAACCGTACAGTTTGAACTCTAAGTACAGGGCGAACCTGTAAATTGGAATTGGTGAGGACCGGGATCACATTGTGCCTTCGAGTTCCGCAAGGCGGAACAGGCAGGTTCAACTGGAAATCAAGTTCCAGGTGGCCTGTGGTCCTCCCAGCCCGTGGCAAACTCGTGGCCCCGCATGGGATCGGGCTGAGACTCACCCTTCTGCCAGGCATTACTGTGAGGGGCTTCGTCAAGCCTTAGAGAGGCGTGCTGGTTGAAACGGGCGGGGCCCGGGGTAAGTGGGCAGCTCTTGCGCCAGGCACTGAGATTTGAGGTGTATTTATTCTGTCGTGGTGAACAGCTGGTGCTGATTCCCTGCTTGTGGCAGAACAGCAACCATGATTTGCCTTTGAGGAATCAGGTAGCTGATTTCATCTCTTTGGGTCATTTCCTCATGTTTTGGAATGTTACTGTTTTTTCTCTTTGGGGGCTTAAAGAGCTCTGGCCTCCTCCTTCAGTGCCCCTCCCCTTCAGTGTCCCCTGTCTGTACTTAAGTAAGGAAGCTCAGGGAGGAGGCAGGAGCCCTTCTGGCGGCCTCTTTTTACTCCCTCCTTGTTTTTCAGAGCCACCCATTCACCTGCTGGAGACAGCGACTCCTTCTTCTGCTCCCACATCCTTTCTCTTTCTGTCTCTGTCTCTCCCCATCTCTCCTTCTCTCTCTAAAACTTTTTAGTTATGGAAATTTCCTACCACAGAAATAGAGACAATGATAGAATGAGCACCTACAGGTGCAGCGGCATGAGAAAGCTGCCCCATTCTTTTGAAGCAAATCCCAGGGGCTTTTATTGTTCAGTAGGTAATTATTTCAGCATCACGCCTCCTTAATCCACTAGTCCCTTCCAGCTCTGATCCGTCACACCCTTCATCCTTCACACCCTTCATCCCTCAACCCTGGGAAAGTTCTAGATCCTTCTTTGTTTCATTCTTGTCTCTCAGAGAACAGCGCCCTTTCTATCAAATGTAGAGTTTAGATGTGATAGCCAGGATCCCAGGCTGGCTTTCAGTGCCTGTTTAATGTCTGCTGAATTTGTGGTAATGTTTTTGTGCATTGACTGTCTGTCTGTCTGTCTGTCTGTCTGTCTGTCTGTCTGTGTATGTATGTATGTATGTATGTATGTATGTATGTATGTATCTATCTATCTATCTATCTATCTATCTATCTATCTATCTATCTATCAACTATCTGGTACAATTTCCCAGCATTTTGTCTACATTATGGTTGAAGTAGACTTTTGTGGACTAAACTTACCCTTCCCACCACAGGAAGTCTTAGAACACATCCCCCTTTTTTTTTTTCACATAGAAACAAATGAACCAGAGAGAGGGCAGGGAAAAACAACTAAACCAAACCAAAATAACAGAAGCTTCACCTCTATTTCCTTCTCCTGACCCCACCCCCCACCACCCCATAGTTTTCCTGCAGATTTGAGAATTTGGTTAATTAAATGCTTAACCTGTAAGTGCTGAAATATCTTGCCTAACCAACTGGGTGGGAATGTCCTTGTTTTGGTGGAGGGAGCCTATTGATTACACAGATGTGGTTCAAGTGGGTCTTGAAGCCTCACGGTGCTGATTGATGGCCACTCGCTCACGTGGAACCAAGAACTGAAGATGTGTGAATCAGAAGAGACCCTGGAATTTCCTTTCTTGAAGACCTAATGCCAGTTGGTTTTGGGGTCGTTTGCCTGCTTCTTCTAATAATAACTAAGCCTTGTGGAGTGTTTACTGTGCACCAGGCACTGGACCAGGCACTGTCATATACCAACTCATTTAGCCCTTACCCTGCTTGCAGAGCAGTGGAGCAGGATTCAGCCCAGGTTGGTTGACTTGGGTTCTGCACTGTTAACCACTATGCTGGCTGACCTTCTAATAAGATCAGGTCTCTAGCTGACCTAACATGGCTGCCTTGTTTTACAAAGTTAACTACTGGATCAAAGGTCGAAGCAGCCTTCTCCGAAATGGCTTCCTGCAGAGGACTGGTGCTCCCCAGCAGCAGGTTTCACATGGACACTGTGGCTCCCCAGGAGCACATCCCTGATGCATGGGTGTACAAAAGCCTTTCTTTTGCCGTGGTTCCTTTGTATTTTGGAATCTTCAGTAAATGAGAATATTATTTTAAAACTAATTTTTTGGACTAGGTGATATATTTACCTGGTACCAAATTCAAAAGGTGCCAAAGGAGGACAAAAAATGGCCGAGGAACCCCTCTCTCACTCCAAGCTGCAGCCATGGTGGCCACCCCAGTGTCAGCTGCTGCCTTTCGTGTCTTGTGTGCCTTCCTAGTGGATGTCTATATTTATGTGTGTGTATATGGGTTTTTTTTTAAAACAAAATTAAGCCACAACATTTCTTTTATTTAAATTTTGGGGGGTAGGTAAATTTATTTATTTATTTATTTAAGTGGTGGTACTGAGGATTGAACCCAGGACCTCATGCATGCTAAGTGTGCACTCTGCCACTGAGCTATACCCTCCCCTGCCTTTAATTTTATTTTGTTATTGAAATGTAGTTGATTTACAGTGTTACTTTCAGGTGTACAGCAAAGTGATTCAGTTATACATGTACATACAAATAGATATATATTTTTCAGATTCTTTTCCATTATATCTTATTATAAGAAATTGCATATAATTCCCTGTGCTGTACAGTAGGTCCTTGTTGGAGCCATGACATTTCTCATCACCTGGAGTAGTTTATATTTATTTTATTTTTGTCACTATCATACCAGCTTCTATTTTGTCTGCTATTATGTCCCAAACACTTAGAACAGTGCCTGGAACATAGTAAGTGCTCAATAAATATTTCTTGAATATAAAAACACTCAAAAAGTAGGAATAAAGAGAAATTTAATTAACCTGATAAAGGCCATCTACAAAAGGCTACAGCTAACATCCTACTTAATGGGGAAAGAATGAAAACTTTACTGTTAAGATCAGGACCAAACCAAGGATGTCTGTCCTCACCACTTCTATTCAATATTGTGCTAGAGGTTCTAGCCAGTATAACTGTGCAAGAAAATGAAACAAAAGGCATCCAGATTAGAAAAGAAGAAGTAAAACATCTCTACTTGCTGAGAGCATGATCTTATATATAGAAAATCCTAAAAAAAATCTATACACAAAACTATTAGAATTAAAAAATGAGTTTGGTGGGAGGGAAATAGCTCAGTGGTAGAGCTGCATGCTTAGCATGCATGAGGTCCTGGGTTCAATCCCCAGTACCTCCATTAAAAAAGAAAAAAGAAAAAAACAAGTTCAGCAAAATTGTAGGATACAAGATCAGTATACAAACATCAATTCAATTTCTATACAGTATCAACAAACACTATGAAAGTGAAATAGAGGAAATAAATCCCAAAGCATCAAGAATAAGATACACAGGAATAAATTTATCAAAAGAAGTGCAAGACTTACGCGCTGAAAACTACAAAACATCACTGAAAGAAATAAAAGAAGACCTAAATAAATGGAAAGACATCCTGTATTCATGGATTGAAAGACTTAATATACGTTAAGAAGGCAATACTTCCCAAACTGACCTACAGATTCAATGCAATTCCTGTCAAAATCCCAGGTACTTTTTTGACAAGTTAATTCTAAAATTCATATAGAAATGCAAGGAACCCAGAATACCCAAAGCAACCTTGAAAAAGAATGAAGTTGAAGGACTCAACACTTTCCATAAAAGTAAGATTTACATAAAGTTGCAGTAATCAAGACCATTTGTTATTGGCAGAAGGATAGAAACCTAGATCAGTGGAGTAGAATTGTAAGTCCAGAAATAGACCCATACATCTATAGTCAATTTACTTTCAACAGGATGCCAAGACTACTCAATAAGAAATAGTCTCTTAAATGGTGTATCCACACACAAAAGACTGACATTCGACCCCTACCTCAACAATGTATTCAAAAATTAACTCGAAATGAGTCAAAGACATAAACATAAGAGCTAAAAGTATAAAAGTCTTAAAAGAAAGCATACATATAAATTGTCAGGACATTGGATTAGGCAGTGGTTTCTTATGACACCAAAAATACAAACAACAATAAAACAAAAATAGACAAATGGGACTTTATCAAAATTTCAAAAAATTATTTTTTAATGGATAACCAACCAAACGGGAGAAAACATATGTCCACACAAAAACTAGTACACAAATATTCATAGCAGTATTACTTATAATAGGCAAAAATGGAAACAACCCAAATATTCATCAGCAGATGACTAGATAAACGAAATGTGGCACATCCATATAATGGAATATTATTCAGTCATAAAAAAGAATGAAGTTCTGATACATGCTACAAAATGGATGCACCTTGGAATTATTATGGTAAGTGAAAGAAAGCAGACACAAAAGACCACATATTATATGATTCCCTTTATATGCAATATCCAGAATAGGCAGATCTATAGAGACAGAAAGTAGATTAGTGATTGCCAGGGTCTAGGGCTGGGTAGATTGGGGAATTGAGTGGCAATGGGAATGGAGTCTCTTTTGGGGATGAATGAAATGTTCTAAAATTAGATACTGGTAATGGTTGCACAACTTTGTGAATATACTAAAACCACAAAATTGTACATTTTAAAAGGGTGAAGTTTATGATAATGTGAATTAATCTCAATAAAGATGTTATAAAACAAATGAAAAAGCCATCCTGCACAAAACAAAACAAAAATATTTGTTAAGTGCATGCATGAAAGAACAAATGAATCTATTCACATTGTATGTCTGTGAGATGTATCTGAGTTTGTTCCATGTTAGTACTTACAAAGTGCTAGATGGGTGTACATAAATTCTTTGTTCTAAATACATATTGATGGATATTTAAGACATTTCCAAACTTTTGCTGTTGCAGACAGTGCTGCACTGAATAGCTTGGTTGACAGGCCATTTCACAATATATAGGATAGATTCCTAGAAGATGAATTTCTAGGTCAAAGAATTTGCATTTTAAAGCATGAGCTATTGCTAAACTGTTGTCCATAAAGAAGTTGTACCAATTTACCCTCCTACCAGCGGGCCTGTGTCTCCATGCCCTCACCTGCACGGTGAGTTACCCAACCTTTTGATCTGGGGCGATCGGATTAATAAGGCTTGGTAGCACACTGTCATCTCAATTTGTCTTTCTCTGTTTATGAGACTGGAAAGATTGTTTTCATTCCTAGTAATCTCCGAAGCTGTCAAAGCTGTGCTAGGATCGAAGACTGTGGAACTCACTATGGGAAAGTAGAATCAGGGCTGGACAGTCAGGGAGTCTTCACAGAAACTCCAAAATAGGGTGTGAGTCATAACATGAAATAGCTTTGCTGTCATTAATCATGAGCATCTGTTGGGCCCCTCCTCTGTGAGGGCTGCTTTTCCTGGTTCTGAAGATTAATCAGGAAGGCTCTCAGGGATTGAAAGGTCATTAACAGTTGGAAGTGCAGTCCTTCATGGCTTATGCCTACACTTGGATGAAGAGGTGCATAGCAAGAGGCTGCAAGAAATCAGTGGCCTGGTATTATGCCTAAACGCAACAAATGGACGCTGGTCAGGCTCACACAAACCAGATGTAGGTAAAATGAGTGGAATAGCGCTGAAAAATAACCACAGCTTTCTTTTGTGTTTTCTTTTAGGAACTGTCTACCTTGACCATGCAGGAGCCACGTTATTCCCCCAGAGCCAGCTTACAAACTTCACTAAAGATCTCATGGAAAATGTTTATGGTAACGAAAAACACTAACTGATTTTTGCATTGGACATTAGGCAGCTACCTTCAGCTGATACTTCTATGCTTAATAAATGTCAGGTTAAGACAGGGATTGTGCTGAACACACAAAGTTAAGTGAGCCCCAGGAGAGAGGGGGTCAGGCAAGGACCCGGAGTGACTCCCTGTAGCACATATGCTGCTGGGATGGGAGGAACTGTTCAGGGACACACAGGTTACTTCCAGAAGAAGGGGTCAGTGTCAGGAAGGGCACAGGGGTACAAAGGTGCTGTGTTTGGTGGTGCGGTGACCCTCTGGGGCTGGCATCGTGCAGAGGGTGGGGCGGCAGGAGGAACATTCACTCACTCATTCATTCACTCTCTCTCTATTTGTTTGTTTATTTATTTATTTATTTATTTATTTATAAATTGAAGTATAGTCAGTTACAATGTGTTGACTTCTGGTGTATAGCATAATGTTTCAATCATACATATATATACATATATTTGTTTTCATATTCTTTTTCATTGTAGGTTACTACAAGATATTGAATATAGTTCCCTGTGCTGTACAGAAGAAATTTGTTTCTTTTATCTATTTTATATATAGTAGTTAATCTCTGCAAATCTTGAACTCCCTGTTTATCCCTTCTGGCCCTCTTTCCCCCTGTAACCATAAGTTTGTTTACTATGTTTGTGAGTCTGTTTCTGTGTTGTAGCTGCATTCATTAGTGTCTTCTTTTTTCTTTTCTTTTCTATTTTAGATTCCACATATATGGTATTTTTCTTTCTCTTTCTGGTTTACTTCACTTAGAATGATGATCTCCAGATCCATCTATGTTGCTGCAAATGGCATTACTTTATTCTTTTTTATGGCTGAGTAGTATTCCATTGTATAAATATACCACAACTTTATCCAGTCCTTTGTTGATGGACATTTAGGTTGCTTCCATGTCTTGGCTATTGAATATAGTGCTGCAGTGAACATTGGGGTGCAGGTATCTATTTATTTATTTTTATTTATTTATTTTATTTTGTCTTTTTTTGGACAGGGGAGGTAATTAGGTTTAAATGGAGGTACTGGGTATTGAACCCAGGACCTTGTGCATGCTAAGCACACAGTCTACCACTGAGCTATATTCTCCCTGCCCTGCTGAGTCCATATATTTTTATTAAGTCACTCTGGTGTCAGGAGCATGGCACTGCAATGGGAACAAAGTAAAACATAGTCCCTGCCTTCATGGATTATGGTCTAGTCAAGACAAGACCTTAATCAAGTGATCTCCAAACAAATGTGTAAAAATGTAAAGTAGGGTAAGATGTAAAAGTAAAATGTAAAAAAAGTAAATTATCATCTGAGCAAAAGTCTGTGACCAAAAGGCCCTGGGCACCGTGGGGATCTGTATCAAAAGAGGATTGGTGATTGGCAGTGTGAGTGTCAGGGAAACTTCTTCAGCAAGGGGTTGGATGCTGGAGGATGAGCAGGAATTCACTTGGGAAAAAGGAGGAGACGGCATTTCGGGCAGATGGAACAGCATGAGCCAACACCCTGCAGTGGTTCCAGGAAGCAGCCCTGGAACACAGGGAGGGGAGGAGAGCGGTGGAGGTATGGATGGAGAGCCAGGTAGGGGCATTGGAGATGCTCCGGAGAGTTTGATCTTTATTCTAGCAACAATGGGCAGTCACCGAGGGCATCAGTCAGCATAGTGTGATCAGGAGATAACCTTGGAAAGGGAGTTTGGAATAATAGTAGCAGCAGCTGTAGCCGTGCTAATGAGACTAGCGATACCTAACGCGTCCTGGGCCCTCCCGCACTTTAGGTGCTGCTCCAGGTGCTTTACCTGTATCCTCTCCATCCTGGTGACAAGCTAAGATACAGCTTCTGTCATCTCATAAGCTATGGTACAGGTTCTGTTATCACTTGTGCTTTATGGGTCCCAGAAAGGGTATGTGACTAACCAGACGTCACACAGTCAGGAAGCGCTGAAGTTGGGGAGCCGGGGGTGGGGGGCAGTCTCCAGGCAGTGTGGCTCCAGAGCACAATCCCTTAGCCCCCACCAGACTGCTTTGCTTCACAATGGTCCTGCAATGCCACACTAAGTTTCCTGTAGCCAGCAGAGATTTAAATCTGGGGCACAGTCTCCAGGGAGAGACTTTTTCTTGATTTTAATCCGTGATTTGCAAAGAGACCTGCCATTCTTCTTTAACCTGTAAGAGTCCTAACCGTGGGAAAGGTGCTGGCCTGAGAGGTGACAGAATCGAGACTGCAGGTGGTCCTAACGATGCGGGACTAAAAGCCAAGGTGATGAAAGGCAGTGGGGATAAGTATCCAATCCCACAGGTTACTAGCTGCGACGGGAAAGAAAGGTTGGTAGCTTCGATGGCCAGATCTCCAGTGTGACCCTATGGTGTGGTGCGAGAAGAAAAAACAAACAAACAAAAAACCCTAAAATAGAAAAGCCCAAGACTGCCTTAAATGTGCACGTGTGGTCCTGCACCTGATCGGACCCTGCAGGCCAGGCCCTTGGAAAGCTCCATATACACGCCTGGGTGTGTATTTTGAGGGAGATAATGATGCTCTGGGACACATACAGGGGGGACACCAGGAGGGGAGAAACACTCAAAATTGACAAAGGGTGAAATTGGGTGAGTCTTTGGCCTTGAGAATGGGGGCCTAGGGGGAGACATGATGGCCCCCTGCACGTGTTTTGAGAAGGAGGCAGGAGTGGTGCCAGTAGCAGGGGTGGGAACGCAGGCAACAGATGGGGACTTAAACTAAGTGACATTCATGGCTGGGTCTCATGGGTAGGGGAAAGGGCAGCCTCCTGAGGTTGTGTGCTTGGCCCCCGGCAGTCAGTGAACAGGGCTGGTCGGGCCACCTAGTGGGAAACTTGTAGGAAAGGTTCTTGCAATGGCCTGGCTGCCTCCGAGCTGATTTCCATCTCCAAAATGCACCTCCCAGATTCCCTCTTGTGAGGCAACGCTTTTACTTTAACAGCTTTATGAAGTTATATTGTACATATAAAACTCACCTATTTCAAGTGTACAATTAAGTGATTCTGAGTAACATTACCAAGTGGTACCATCACCACTATAAATCATTCAGAACACGCTCATTCTCCAAGTCAGTTTTCTGATGCCCACCTCCCTACTCCCACAACCCCTCCCCACCGGGCACCGAACCCTCGAACCCCCGGCAACCACTAATCCACTACTTTCTGTATCCCTGCACAATTGCTTTTGCTGGACATTTCATATAAATGGACTCATACAATAGATGACCTCTTGTGTCTGGTGTCTTTTACTTAATTTTTGGGGGGTTCAATTGTGACATGGCCAGTAGTTTGCCCCTTTTTATAGCCACATAATTTTCGGTTGTTTTGTCTATCTGTTTGTTTCCCTGTTTTGTGTTTCCGTATTTTTATATCTGTTCACCAGCTGATGGACATTTATGCCGTTCCCAGAATTTGGCTTTACAAATAAAGCTAATGTGAACATGCATGTACATGAATCTTTGTGTGGGCATATGTTTTCATTTCTCAAGAGTATATAGGAGTGAAACTGCTGGGTCGTATGATTTTTTTTTTTTTTTGGCTTACATTTTGAGAAACTGAAGGAGAGGGATTTGGAGGAATACAAAAGGAGAGACCGCAAGTAGTGACTCAACGGCTCTGTCTTTGTAACCTGCCAGGTAATCCTCACAGCCAGAACATCAGCAGCAAGCTCACCCACGACACGGTGGAGCAGGTGCGCTACAGGTGAGCAGCAGGGGCGCCAGCCTGGGAGGGCGCCTGTGGGTGGATGGACTTCCTGCCTCCTGCCTGCATCCCACAGAAGTTTTGAATTGTTTTCAGTAAGACCCAGAACCATGACAGTGAGGGACAGCTGTTGTGTGTGGCTCTGGGCTGGTGCCAGAGTTCCTGGGGCCAGAATGACGAGGAGTGACCCAGGTTCCTAAATCTTGTTTTCAGGGAGAAGAAAAACAATTTCTCTGTTTTTTTTTTCCCCCTTTCATGTTTCATGTTTAGACATCTTGTTTTTTCAGTTTCCCCCCCTTTAACTAATATTTGCATATAACAAATTTGTTAGTTTTTGGCCAATAATTTCTAGGCGGTACCTAAAGGTGCTTGAATCAATACAATTTCAAATTATTTCCAATCTGAAAGTGATACTCTCTTGCTATAGGGTTGCCGATGTTAAAGGCAACATGGAACAAGTCGATGACTTAAAACTTACTATGATAGAGCCAGACAGTGGACCAAGAAGGGAGTATTTTCAACTGAGTTTAAGGTAGCTGTGGATTTTAGTCTTATCCACTTGAGATGGAGATTTGGGAGGCTGGGTGATTTTGCCAGTGTGAACCTGTTTGCCTCCTCTTCCCACAACTTCCGCTGCCCCTGCCGGAACCTCACAATTGTGGCAAAGCCTATCCGGTTTTTCCCTAGGTATTAAGGTAGAGCGACGTCGTAGTGGAAAACCAGCTACCTCCAAGCATTGACACTGGAGGGAGACCAAGGAGTTGCCTAATGCTGTGCTTCTTCCAGGATCCTGGCGCACTTCCACACCTCCCCGGAGGACTACACTGTGATTTTCACAGCCGGGAGCACGGCTGCTCTTAAACTGGTGGCAGAAGCTTTCCCGTGGGTGTCCCCAGGCCCAGAGAGCAGCGGGAGTTGGTTCTGTTACCTCACCGACAGTCACACCTCCGTGGTGGGCATGAGGAAGATCACTGCGGCCATGAATGTCACTTCCATCCCAATCAGGCCTGAGGACATGTGGTCTGCGGAGAAACAGGATGCTGCTGCCGCTGGCAACCAGGACTGCCAGCCTCCGCATCTTTTCTGCTACCCGGCTCAGAGTAACTTTTCCGGAACTAGATACCCCCTGTCCTGGATAGAAGAGGTCAAGTCCGGGCACACACGCCCCATGAGCGTGCCTGGGAAGTGGTTCGTGCTGCTGGATGCGGCTGCCTACGTGGGCACCTCGCCTCTAGACCTGTCGGTTCACCAGGCCGACTTTGTCCCCATCTCCTTCTACAAGATCTTTGGGTTCCCCACTGGCCTGGGAGCTCTGCTGGTGAATAATCGTTCGGCTCCTCTGCTGAGGAAAACCTACTTTGGAGGAGGCACGGCCGCTGCGTACCTTGCAGGAGACGATTTCTATATCCCAAGAGAGTCGGTGGCTGAAAGGTAACCTGGGGATGTGAGTGGCGGCCAGAAGTCAGCAAGGCTGGGGTCTGGCTTGTGCCACCTGTAAGACTGTGTAAGGGGCCAGAACCGCGCTGGCTGGCAGGGCTCGGATCTGGGAGGCAGAGGTGGTCTGGAGCTGCCATAGGCGACTGTGGTCTCTGCCCTACATGTGGGCGTCACAGCTGTGGGAGGACAGGGGCCTGCAGATAAGGGCTGCGGGCAAAATAGGGGAAGGCCTTCCAGGGAGTCAGGAGGGTGGGCACCACCCTTTGCTCAGAGCACTGGCAAGAGGGGGGCATCAATTAAAGCAGTGATTTTAAAAAGACAGCACCCTTAGTAGAAAGAAACAAATAGCAATAAATAACAACAACAAAAACCACAATATTAACAGGGGTGCCTTGAAAACAACAACCAGCAGCCTGTGTCCTCTCGGTAGCAGCAGCGTTTCCAGAAGGAAGCCACTCAAAATTCCGAGTAATGAGACAGCAAGATAGGGTTTACCAGAAAATTCATTAAACAGGCACATGTCACTTCCCACAAATTGCAGCTAAGCAGTGCTATATCTTGAGACTATAGAGAGCCGCCTCGGACTTGTGGGCAAGTACAGTTCCTTAAAAAAAAAACACAACTTTGCAAACTTGTTCAAGGGAAAAATCATAGCAACTAAACTAACTGGAAATGTAAGGCCATTTCCAAAAAGAGACCAGAATCCTCAGTGTGCAGCTGGGGCAGACGTGCCCGGTGTGCCTGGTTTTCTGCTAAATCACAGGCTTATTCAATGATCAGGTTTCAAGCGTCAGTGCAGCAATCGACTCCAAGAATTATTTCACCTACAAAAGCGGAAAGAGTGGAAGGAACTTGATCGAGGTACTGAGAATTGCAATGAAAGAGAGGCATGAAACTTGATCTGTTTCTCCTTTTAATCTGTTTGAATAATATATAAACAAGAAAACTTGAAGTAAAGTTTCATATTCATGGGGAAAAAAAAGACGGCACCATTTGGGACAAGTGTGCACGCGCGTTGACAGCATAGCTGGTTTTCAGCAGCTGGAATCAGCTCAGCTTGGTGTTTAGTCAGCGAGAATAATCGTTTAAACCAGAGGCTACCAGGCTTGCAGGGCACTGCTAACAGCGGCTGCTGTGAGCCCCCCTGGGAGTTAACAGAGAAAGTTTGTGGGCAGGCAGCTCCTTGCCTGGGTTTCTTGGTATCTTTGTCTTCCTCAGGGTGCAGGGGCGGGCGGTGTGGCTCAAGCCCGGAATCTCCCGGATGGCGGTGGCTGGGACCCGTGTGCTTGAATGTATGAGGGTGAGAGTGGCAGCTGACCAGGGTTCCGCTGGGTCCACCAGCAGGGGCACTGCGGTGTTGGGACGGAGCTAGTCACCCAGCTGGTGCCTGAGAAGGCCCCGGAGCCTGGATGAGGAGGTGGGTCAGATCCCCTAGAGACCAGGGGCCTGCAGTGGGGGGGCATGGCCTCGGAAGTAGAGGCCTAGGTCCAGAGTGTAGAGCCCAGAGCCAGACCCCTGGGGAGCGAATCCTGGCCCCGGGGCACACTGGCTGTGGGAACAGGGCCGTGTGACTTGACCTCTGCTCCTCATGTTTTTCCTCTCAAGTGAGCCTCTAAAAGGCTACAGCTCTTCAGAGCTAATATAGGTGAAGCACCAAGACCGAGCTGGCATCAGCACACGATGTGGCTACCTGATATCTCTTTTATTTAGGGCTTGTCCGTAGCTGGGGGATTCTAAAACAGGAATGCCATGTAAAACCTTTGGAATCAAAGTGTGATAAAGCAGCACGTAGTATAACCAAGTGAGAAAAGAATGACAGGTGCATCGTACACATTAAAGGCAGCGCCAAACGACAACCCAAACTTTTTTTAGCCAATAGGGACTCCTGAACACCCAGAGCAGTGCAGCTCACTGCAGGCGGGGCGTGGGTGGGCTGGGCTGGACCAGACCTCTTTCCTTCAATTTGGGTGAATTGCCTTATGGCAGATACTGCACCAAGATTCCCAGAAAGCTGAATGTATTTATTTACCATTAGAAGCCTCGTTTTTTTTTTTTTTCTTATGAACCGAGACCTAGAACTCAGACTAGAGATTTAATACCCAACCAAATGTTTCTCGAACATGTACCTGGACCACATTCTTAATGTTTTCTATTTTATAACCCAATGAGAGACAACACTTGATGGAAACAAAAACACCTCCCTTTTCTCCTAAGAGTTTATTAATTATTGATCAATAAATATTTATTATTGATCAATTAATAACCTAAGCTGTTAATGGCTAATAATGTTTAACTTATTAAAGAGTAATTATTTACTTGTTTACTAGCAATCAATTAATGATGAATTGATTCATTATCGATTCATGATTAATTCTGTATGTCTATTAATTACCATTAGTTTTATAAGGAAATTAACATTGCAGTAGTGATTTTTTGAGCAACTCTTATCCCTAGAGTATTAAGATGCAAAACGTGATATTTCCACTGAAAGCTTCAGCTGGCCTCAGGCTGCTGTGTGTCACCATCCTTTATCCAGATGCTTGCTGGAATCTTCTCACTGTCACCCAGCCTTCCTCCTCGCTAGTGCAGCAGCCAGAGGTGTCTTATCAAAACCTAGGCCCCATCCTGTCCCTCCTCTCTGCACAGAGCCCTCTGGCCACTTGTCCCACCCAGGGGGCATTCTCTGACTTGCTCTCCTACACTCTCCGCCCTGCTCACTTGCTCTCGGCCCCTCTGACCTCTCTGCTGTTCCCCCTCCACCTGTACCCTCTCCCTGGAATGCAGTTTCCCCCGGAAACTGTGAGCTTAGCTGTTTCAAAACTGAGCGGTTTCCCTCGCCCCCTTACGTCCACTCCATCTCTGCTCGAATGATCTCCCTCGGAGAGGACGTCCCCCGACCTCTCCTCTAAAGCAGCCGCCAGCCCTCCTGCTTGGGCAGCTTCCTTGCAGTTGTCACCACCTGGCTCGCTGCTTAATTGGCTTCTCTGCATGTTTGCTGTTTGTTGCTCCTTGTTTCTGTGCCCACAGGAGGATGGAAGCCCCGTGAAGGCGCAGGGCTTCTACCTGTCATGTTCGCTGCTGTATTCTTAGCACCCAGCACAGTGCCCGGCATGCGGTGCACAGACAATAAAGATTTGATGAATATTTTGCCTACATGAATTGTAAAATGCAAACATAATGAACACCTTGATAACCAGGAAGGTACACCTCTGCTGTACTGACAGCCTTGTAATTTTTACCAAAGCCTGTGGTTCTGTAGACTTTGGAATCATAGACTCTTGTTAAGAACTTCATGGCTGCCTGACTGGTCTCACTGAATTGATGCCCTGTCAGAGGTGTTCTCTTGGGGTCAAGGGCAGCATTTCAATGGCCCACAGCGCTTGCGGTTTATTGGCAAGTCCAGAGTCTTCCAATGTGGTGACTGTCTTTTATCGCCACTGCCAGCTGATCCTGAGAAACCTGCAGAGCAGGTCAGGGCCAGAGGCAGCCCGCATGTGTCTTAGGGTGCACAGCCCTCTGTCCCGAGGGGAGGAGGCGAGGGCAGTGTCGTCTAAGGCAGCAGAGGGAAGGTCTTCGTAGATGACGGCTAAGCCTAGAGGCAAAGCCTCATCATTACACGCGCAAAATGCTCATGGAGGCGTCGACCACCCCGTGACCTCGTCTCCCTCACCATTGTTACAGGTTTGAAGATGGCACCATCTCGTTCCTTGACATCATAGCACTAAAACATGGATTTGATGCCCTCGAGCACCTCACAGGTCAGTGGACAGCGGTATCGTGTGGATTTGCTCCTGTTGCTTGTGACCTTGAGGGAGCCCTGGCATGGGGGGGGGCCCGGATGTAGGAGGGACGGTGCAACAGACTGGCACGTGGAAGCTCTACACTGAATGCAGGTGAAGCTGGTTTGAAAGAACTTCCAAAAATGACTTCTGAGGCAAGAGCAAGAGACTGGGGCTTTTGTGTGTGTGTGTGTTGGTTAAAAGAACATTTTAACAAGCGAGAGACATTCCCAACCCAGAGATTAATAACCTCGCAGAAGCAGAGGAGCCATCCTTGGTCCTTGCCCTGGGAACGCTTACAGACGTGAGACCTTACTGGGCTGTCACCTTGCTGGGTCTCCCCATGGGGGAGCATTATGATGAGCTCGCTTTGCCCTCAGAGGGGCTTATGCTCGGAGAGGCTAAATGCCTTCCTCGGGGTCAGGGAGCTGAGACCTGGGAGGGCTGGGATTTAAACTCAGGCAACACTAATGCTTAACCCTGAGCTCCCAACCACTGTCTCTGCTGCTGGCCTTTGCGATGACACATGTGTTCTTTCCTGACAAGTGCTTGGGGTGTGTGAGCAGGGGGGGGGGACCCTCCTCAGAGGCTGACACCCAGATGGATGCCACTTCCCATCTAAGGGAGGTTGACACAAGGTACAAGGCTGGAAGAACCCCTGTCTGGTGAGCTAGGTCTCACCCCTCTGCTGTGCTCTGGGCGCTCCTTCCAGAGGCTGAGCTTGTAGAACGGGGTGGCACTGCTTGTCCCGTCCACATGCAGATGGGGCTGTGGTGAACCAGGGGCAGCCTCAGCCCAACACTGGGGGCAGACACGATTCATGGGAAGGGAGGGTCACCCTGACAGTGATGCAGGGAGGTGATTGGGCATCATCCAGACAAAGAGGAGATAATCAAGACAGACATTGAGAAATGAGCACTTTCACAGGGAAAGATACTAACAGGGAATCCAAACCACAAGGGCAGGGCATCTCTGCAGATTGACAGTAACAGTCCCACAGTGAGGTAAACCCTGATTTTTCCTACTTAACTCTTTTTCGGAAAAATTTGTGTTGAACTCTGTAGAACAAACTCTGTGCACCATGTTTAAGTGTAAAATTCCGTGGCGTTAAGTATAGTCACATCATTGAGCAATCATCACCACTGTCCATCTCCAAAACTGTTCCATCCTCCCAAACTGAGAATCTACCCACTAAACTCCCTGTTTCCCCTCCCCCTTTCTGTTCTATGAATTCTGTTTCTATGAATTCACCTATTCGAGACACCTTATATAAGAGGAATAATACTATATTTGTACTTTTGTGTCTGACTTAATTCATGTAGCATAATATTTCCAGAGTTCATCCATGTTGTAGGAAGTATACTTAATTGCTTTGTATAATATTAAAATGGTTTAAACACCAACAAAAACAAACAGCAAAAAATTATACATTTAAAGACAAAATTGGACATTTTTGTGATCTGTTACGAAAGGATCTAAATTATCTGCGTGCTTAAGTAACATTAATTACAAAAAAAAAGGAAGATGACAACAATTCCAAAGGAAAAATTCTACAGAAACAGCAACAGAAAACTGTTGTTTGGTGCCAACGACCTAAACATTTATAGTGTGGGCTTACCGTACACTATTTACAAGTATTTAAAATCATTACTCTAAGATCCAGGTTTGCCAGTTATAATGACTTCATCTTCATATAGCACAGGGAACTATATTCAATATGTTGTAGTAACCTATAATGAAAAGAATATGAAAAGGAATTCATGTATGTACATGTATGACTGAAACATGATGCTGTACACCAGAAATTGACACATTGTAAGCTGATTATACTACAATTTAAAAAATTTTTTTAAAATAAAGTAAAAAGAATCATTTTCTTAAAAATGAGATAGTGTAACACAACATTGTTAACTGAGTCTAACACAACTCGACTGTAGCGAATTTTCTATGATGTTCATGATTCCCTTTCGTGTCTGTGACTATCCTGAGGTGGAATGGAGAACGTCAGGCAGCACACCTTTACCCTGGCTCGGTACACCTACGCTGCCCTGTCTGCCCTCCGCTACCCCAATGGAGCCCCAGTTGTGCGGATTTACAGCGACTCTGAATTCAGCAGCCCGGAGGTTCAGGGTCCGGTCATCAGCTTCAACGTGCTCGACGACCACGGGAGGATCATTGGTTACTCTCAGGTGGGCTTTCTTTCCATCTCGCTGACCCTGTTTATCACAGGGTCGCTCTTGTCTGGACCTCTGCAGCTGTTCTGAGCCCTGAAATGTGCAGTCCAGGCCTCTGGACCCTTGCAGGAGCCAAGACAAATCCCATGCCCTGTTGGAGAGATCACTGGCCCTTCCTTAGAAGCTCTTTCCTCTCGTTTACACGCAGTTCTAACAAGCTTGGCTATTTAGATCTTCATCTCTCTTTCTTCAGCCACAGGTGGTCAGTTTCAAGTGGGAAGAGAGAAGGTGAGTCTCTGATAACAGGAAGGGGGCGGCTGACAGCTTGCCAGCAAGGGAAGATGCCCTGAAATAGTGCAGACGGAACAGCCTGCCTGAGGTCATTTCACGTAGACATCTTGGTAGCCCTGGCGATACATCAGACCATAATATAGTGCCACACAAAACCATGGCCTTTCATCATTTGTTTGCATGTTGCTTGGAACTCATAACTCTTAACATAAGTGATGTCCTTAGTAGCACAAAAGCCCTGATTTCTGCTGTGGTTCATGCATATTATGAGTTCAAAGGATTTGGGAAGTTGGTTATAAAATAGTTCCTGCAGATATACCCTTTGTTTGAATTTTCCCATGGAAACACGGCAAGTAGTGGTTTTCAGCTTGGGAACTGCCAGGATCCTTGCCACAGCTGAGCAAGCTGGTCACTGCCCATTACATCATAAAGTCTAGAGTCGCACGGAGCACCCATGGCAGGAGGAGGTCACCAGGTCAGGGTGTCACAGTCTTTCTTCCCTTCCCTGAGCCCAGGTTTCTAGAGCGGCTGTGAGGAGCAGACTGGATCATCAGGGAAGTTTGGAAGATGGTGCTCATCTTTCCTTGAAAGCCACCATCCCTGTCCACCTCGGTTAAACCCAGAATTTCTCAAAGTCATTTCTCAAGGAATCATGTCCACTTTTCCGAGGAACAAAGTTGAGAAATATTCTTCTGGGGGAAATGTCAGTTCTTACTGGTGTCTGGGGGCTGACACTCTGCAACCACAGGCTGTCTCTTGGGTGGGTTTACTGTGCAGACCCCCTACTGCAGCAGAAGCAGCCCGACACCAGTCAAAAGCAGGCAATTTATTCCCCAGTGTTTAAATTGATTGATTGATTGATTGATTGATTGAGGTATAGTTGATACATAATATTATATGTTACAGGTATATAATATAGTGATTCACAATTTTTAAAGGTTATGCTCCATTTATAGTTATAAAATATTGGCTACATTCCCTGTGTTTTACAGTATACCCTTGTGGCTTATTTTATACTTAAGAGTTTATACCTCTTAATCCCCTACCCTTATATTGCCCTTCCCCACTCCCTTCTCCCCACTCATAACCACCAATTTGTTCTCTATATCTGTGAGGCTGTTTCTTTTTTGTCATATTTACTAGTTTGTTGTATGTTTTAGATTCCACATATAAGTGATATTATATAGTATTTCTCTTTCTCTGTCTGACTTATTTCACTTAGCATAATGTCCTCCAAGTCCATCTATATTGCTGCAAATGGCAAAGTTGCATTCTTTTTTATGGCTGAGTAGTATTCCACTGATTATAAATATACTATATATAATATATAGTATATATAATATTGTATATCAGCTATATATAATATATATTATATATATATAAAACATATATATATATATATAAAACATATATATATATCACATCTTCTTTATCCATTCATCTGTTAATGGACACTTAGATTGAGAAGTAGACCATTTTAAATGCTTTTGGTGGGGGGCAAGTGGAAAAATACACTGGGACCAAAGGTTTGCCTTCTTAAATGTGTTATTCTAGGTAATTGGTATGGTAAGCTTCATTCTTGAACCTAAAATGTTTGTATTTCCTGAGGGGTATGGAGGTAGTTGGATAGGTGACCATGAAGTGTGTTATGGCTGGCAGAAGGGTGAAAGAATCCCCCATTGGCCCAGAGAGGCCTCAAAGCGGCTTGTCCAATATTTTATAATAACTATAAATGGAATATAACCTTTCAAAATTGTGAATCACTATGTTGCATACCTGTAACTTATATGATATTGTACATCAACTGTACCTCACAAAAAAATAAAACTAAAAAAGAAAGAGGTCTTTCCAAGTGTCTCTCTGACTTCACCAGGACTCTCATTCCCTGAGCCTGCACACAGGATGGGTTTCTCCCCACGTGTGTTTGCAGAGGAAGCTCATGCTATGAATGGAGGCAGTGGCTGAGGCATGGCCACCTCTGCCGGCTCAGGAAAGTCCAGCTTTGGTTTCCTTGGGCTACTTTACGTGCGGGAATCCCACAGGGACTTGAGGAATTTTTAGAAAGATCAGATGGTGTCATGGCTGGTTCTGGCTGTCTCTTTTTCAGGGGATGTGTAAAAGCATGAGAAGCCTTTGGGTTCTGGTTTTTGATATCCTGGCCTCTGACTGTCACTCTCCGCTCTGGTAGAAATCACTCTACCCAGTGGTTAGGAGGATGGGTTCAGATTCGGACTGCCTCTCGCTGGCTCTGCGAGTTTGCGTGAGTTAATATAAACTCCCCAAGACTTCATGAAATGGAGATAACAGTGTACCCCGCTGATGGGTTTAAATGAGATACAATATACAGCCCCTCCACAGCAGGCTGGTATGAGCAACTGCTCCATTGCACTGTGGTCAGGCTGGTTTCTCACCCTCCCTGGATGCAGCACTCATCCAGCAGCAGCAAACACCTCCTTCATCTGGCTGGGCATGGCCGTGGCTGTGTGGGATTCCACAGGGCTCACAGGGTGAGAGGAGATGGAGTCATGATGCCACCAAGTTTGGGTGGCTTGTTTTGTGGCCATGGTAGCTGGAACAGTGAATACATAGTGGGCGTGGGAGACTTCTAATTCAGCTTGGCAGGAGATGGGGTCCGGGAGTGAAGGGCTTTCCAAGAGGTTACCCCTTAATTGGAGACCACCTGACTCTGGAGGTGGAGTTGGCCAGATCCAGTGGTGCCACCATGTCTCACTTCCAAGAGCAGATGACTCCTGGATTTCGTTAGCAGAGGTGGCTTCTTCTCATTCTGACAGTCCAGGGGAGGTGGCTAAAGTGAAGACCGCTGTGGCCTTGACAGGGGGTGGGGGGTGGATCACTGCTGTGCACTGCCCAGCAAGGAGGCCGGGCTGACCGCCTGGTGACCTGTGTCTGCAGGAGGTGTCATGTTCCTAGTGCTTCTGGCCACCCCACACATACTTCCCAGGGAGAAAAGTTTCAAAGGCTTATCCAGCCGGGAAAGATGTGTTTCTTTGCTTGAATGTAATTAGAGGACTCCTCCAAGCTTAGCCTGAGTCACCAAGGCTGGGGGCCCTCACTGGGTTCCTAGGCCCGTGGAGGAATAGAGCCCTTTGAGCCACAAACAGAGGAGCTGGAATAAACATCCCTCGTGCCGGCTCACCTTTGAGCCTTGAGCAAATACGAATCACCTGTCCAGCTGCCAGGGGGCAGGAAAGAGCCTTGGAACTTCTGGATTGAGTAACAGTTCTGTGATTCAACTCGAAGTCTGGGACATTATGAAATGCAGTCAATAACACACAATGTCAACACAGGGATGTTTACAGCTGGGCTGGGAGCCGAGGCAGGGCTGCTCTGAGTGGTGACTCAGTAAAACTGCTGTGGGTTCAGCCCTGTGGGAGAGGACGCCAAGGAGCCGCTCCACATCCCAGCTGCACTCAGATTTTAGTCTTGAGAATCTCACTTGAAACATGTGGGCTCTTTTTTTCAAAAATTAATTTATTAAATTTTTTTAAAACAATTGTGATATAATTGATTAACTCTATATTAGTTTTGGGTGTATGATGTAATGATCTGATATATGTTTATGTTGTGAAATGATTACTACACATTTAGTTAACATCCATCACCACACAGAGTTACAATTTTTTTTCTTGTGATGACAACTTTCAAGATTTACTCTCTTAGCAACTTTCAAATGCACAATATAGTATTTGTATATTTTGTTGTTAATGTTATGTGACTGTTGTTAACGATGGTCACCATGCTGTACATTGCATCCCCAGGGCTTATTTATCTTATAACTGGAAGTTTGTGTCTTTTGACCACCTTCACCCACCCTCCATCCCCTGCCTCTGACAACCCCCAGTCTGTTCTCAGTATCTGTGAATTTTGATTTGATTCCACGTATGAGTGAGATCATACAGTATTTGTCTTTGACTTAATTATTCGCTCTTTTCATTATGACTTAGCATGATACCCTCAAGGCCCATCCATGTTGCCACAAATGGCAGGATTTCTTTTTTTTTTTATAGCTGAGTAGTATTTCATTGTATATTTATATGCATCACATTTTCTTTATCCATTCATGCTTTGATGGATACTTGGGTCGTTTCCATGTTTTGGCTGTTGTAAATGCCGCAGTGACCATGGGGGTGCAGATATCTTTCCGAGATAGTGATTTTATTTCCTTTGGCTAAATACCCAGAAGTGAAATTGCTGGATCATGGTTCCAGCAATTAGTTCTGTTTTTAATGTTTTGAGTAAGCGCCATACTGTTTTCCATAGTGGCCGCACCAATTTACATTCCCATCATCTGTGCGCGAGGGCTCCCTTCTCTCCACATTCTCTCCAACTCTTGTTATTTTTGTCTTTCTGACAATGGCCATTCTAACAGGTGTGATGTTAGATGCTAGATATTAGCCATTTGAGAGATGATATCTCATTGTGGTTTTGACCTACATTCCCCTAATGATTACGGATCTTGAACACATTTTAATGTACCTGTATGTCTTCTTTGGAAATATTTCTATACAGATTTTCTGCTCATTTGAAAAATCAGATTGTTTGTTTTACATGTGAGCTCTTGGAATTTGGTGTGAATTTGATATTTTCACTTTTCTCAAGCATATGTCTATAACCTAACTGGATAAACTTGAATTATTGGTAACATTTTATAAAATGTGTTTCATAAACCCATGATAGGTCATGAAATTTCAGAGTAAAATTTCAAGCTCATATTTTCATCTTACTGTTGGGAAAGAGAGGCCCAAATATTGATTTGTAACTCTTTCCTGGGCAATCAGAGTGAAACTGGACATTCCTAACACTGGTTCCACGTCATATGTTAAACCCACAGGTAGACAAAATGGCCAGTCTCTACAACATCCACGTGCGAACCGGCTGCTTCTGTAACACTGGGGCCTGCCAGAGGCACCTGGGGATAAGTGACGAGATGGTCAAGAAGCACCTTCAGGTTGGTACTGGACCCTGTGGCCAGCGAGACCCAATGGCAGTGCCTCCAACTGCCCTGGAGGCTGGTCGTGTGTCTGGGGTCGAGCCTGGATCTGCAAGCTTATTTCTCTGAGCCCACCTGTGACTGTGCAAAGGAAAAGGGGTCAACAAAAATAAAAAATGCTGCAAGATAGTATCTCCATGGCAGTCATTTTTCACTTTGAGGGTGGAAATTGTAAAGCAGAAGAGGGTTTTTAACAGGGGGCAAGCTAATGTGAAAGTGCGCTCGGACATGAAATTGACAAAAATTGTTTCACGGGAAGGTTTCCACTTTATCCGTGAGGACTGAGTCACTCTAGCTGGCTTATTTCGTTTCATTCTAGGCTGGTCATGTCTGCGGAGACGACGTGGACCTCATTGATGGGCAGCCGACGGGATCCGTGAGGATTTCATTCGGATACATGTCCACGCTGGAGGATGCCCAGGCCTTTCTCAGATTCATCATAGCAACCCATCTGTGCCCGCCTCATGGCCAACAGCTCCCTCTGGCCACCCCCGGGGAGGCTGGAGCCCCACCAACAGGGAGCGAGGCTCAGGACGCTGTGCCTGCCATCGTGGCCACACATAGTCCCTCACCTCAGGAAGATGCTCCCCCAGACGCCAGGGTTTGGAACAACTCACTCACCACTGTGCATGCTGTGGGTCTGTGCCCACCTCTGCTGGAGGCCACTGGAACCCAGCAGACCCCTTCAGAGAAAGCTGCAGGTGTCCCAGATGGGGACCTTGGGTCACGTGTCATCACCAACCTTTACATCTACCCGATCAAATCCTGTGCTGCATTTGAGGTAAGGGTTTTACTGGCAGCTAAAGAGACTGCTTCTTTTTTGTTTACTTTATAATGTTTTTTGATAAAGCAAAGGTAAAAGTGCAGAAAGTGCAGAAAAGCATGCAGAAAATCAAAGTCATATTAGCCACTCTCATTCTGCCTTTTTCAGTTTGGGCTGACTTTTGAACATGACCCTGCTGATGGGGAGCCCTGAGAGGACTCGGTTTCTGAGTGTGAACACCTAGTCACCGTTTATAGCTGTGGATGTAACTTTCACTGAATGTGTGTGCTGGCTCCCTGCTGAAGCATTGTACCTACCTACTTTGTTTCATTTGATCCTGAAAACAATAATATGAGGTGTGTGGTAATATATCACCCCCATTTTATAGACATGGAGCCTGGGGGCTACTGAGGTTGAGCACTTTGCCCAGTTCATGACCCCCTAGTAAATGACAGAGTAAGGATTTGAACCCGGGTCTGCTGACTCCTTGGGTCCATGCTCTCACGAGACGGTTCTGCTCTGCTCTCCCTGTGGAAGTGAGCTATGTCGTGTCTGGAAACACGCTGGCCTGGCAGTCACATGAGCCGGGAGACTGGAGTGCCTGCCCTGGGTGGCCAGTTGGCCCTGAGCCCTCTGCTGTGGCCAAGCTTCCTCTGAGCCTGTCTTTCTATGATCTGTATGTGTCCCGCGTCCCTGGCAAAGGTCCCAGACTTCTGAGCCTTTGCGATGACAGGCTCTCTGGCTCCTGGACACACATACCACGGTCAAGGCTGTTTGTTGCCTGCATTTCGGGGGTGTTCACACAGGAGCCCATCCTCCAATCTGAGACTATAAACGAGCAAGTCCTCCTCCACTCCAGAATGGAGGCAAGTGAGGCGTATCAAGATTTTACTTTCACAGATGAGTCATGTTTCATAGAGGAGCCACATTGCCCAGATAGCAGGGCAAGAATTAGTGTCCCATTTTACACTGAGACTCAGTGAGGTTTCACATTTTAGCCATCCATCTGCTCATTCAGAAAGTATACACTGAGCACCTGCTACCTGCCGGGCCCTGGGCCTGCACCTGCTGTCCAGTGATGGGCAAAATGGAAATGGTTCCTTCCCTCAAGGAGTGCGATGTCTCAGAAAGGAAACACTCTACACTGTGTGTGCACACACATGATCTGTCTATCCATCCATCCATCTACCTAAAGCCATGATTTCACACTAATACCTCTAATTCCAATCCAGCACCACAGGGCTTATTTAGCTGTTCCCCTTTCCGCATTTGTAACTCCTGTGAGAAACCAGGCTCACACTGTCCTCAATGAATACTTATTTGCTCAACTCCTTTTGTAACCAAAATCCGCACTGCACCAGCTGAAACCTCACCCCTCTCATGGCAGTTTCCCTCACCCCCAACACAGACACGCTGGCTGACAACTTGGCTCAGACAAAGAGGAAGAAGGAAGGAGGAAACCAGTAATTTACTCGTTTAGGTGACAAATCAAAGGATAAAAAATTATAGATGTGTTCCAACAAACGGGTGTGAAGAACTGTGCAGGGCCTGAGATTTTGCCCTCCTTGTGAGCTCACAAACTAGCCTGCCATAGGTTCATGGATGCTGATGAAAGACATGAGATCCCTGGGTCAGAGATAAAGGACTTTATTGCTTACAGCCCAGCAGGCATCATGAGCTTCATGTTTGTGTTGCTTCCCTTTGCCCTGCCAAGTCCCAAGAGAGGGTCCAGAGCAGCCCAGATGGAAGCTGCAGCTGCTCATGTTAAGGTGCCCCTAACTCAGGAAACCTGCCTCCTTCACAATAGGATGCAAGCCAACCTGTGTAGTCTTCGATCAGGAAGGAGCCGTTATCTTTACAATACTGGACTATGAGCAAACCTGCCCTCTACTCCAGGGGGTTGTATGGCTGTTCACTCTTCAAACATCTTCGAAAAGACAGCCCGGAACAAAAGAGCAGATGGTGCTTCTGCTCCTTAAGACAGATGTGCGGAAATCAGAGATCCGTGGAGAACTGCCTCCCAGTGATAGATGGTCTTCTAAAAGTTTGTAATTCAAAACATGTTTTCCCATAGAAATAATCATTTAATGGTGGTTTCCTTTGGAAGGAAGTCACTAAGTGTAGCCCATACTTAAGGGGTGAGGAGTTATGCTCCACCTTCTTGAGGGGGTAACATCTACGTCAATTATTCAGGATTCTTCTATGTCAGAGATTTGACTTTTCCTACTTATTTATTTAATCCATCATTTATTTATGTCGGTATGGATTTATGGGTAAGTATTTCATACTTTGGGCTATAATCCATACTACATTATTATTATTACTATTTTATTATTATGTTATGTTATTATTATTATCCAGTTTTGGCCATTGTAGAAATATGAGGAATTGAGGAAAACTTCCACACTTAAAGTGGGTCAACTTAGCAGCCATTCCAGTGTAGCCACAATTGTGCAAGAAATCTGTCTGTAGCACCAGGATATGCCTGTTCAGGCATCCACCACTGTGGAAGGACACAGAGAAAGCAGGAGCAGGGGAGACCTGTGGGGAGGGGAGCGGGACGTAGGGCTGGGGGGAGACCTGCTCTCATGCTCCCGGAATGTTGTACTGTGCACACGCATTACCTACCTAAAAAACAGGTTGAAGTGGAGAAGGGTGGATACTGGGTCTGGAGGGTGAATGGAAGGTATCTCGATCCTGCATAGTCTCCTTTGCATGGTATTCTTTGTTTTACTTCCTTCTCTTCCTAGCTTTCTTCCTTCAAGAGTCTGCACTTAATTCCTGAAGTCCATCTGCATTTGTCCAGCCACTGTGTGATAAATGTGAAGATCATTTTTGAGGAGCCCTGGCTTAGAATACATTTACCTTTTTGTGTAGGTGACCAGGTGGCCTCTAGGAAATCAAGGGCTGCTGTATGACCGGAGCTGGATGGTTGTGAATCACAATGGCATTTGCCTGAGTCAGAAGCAGGAGCCCCGGCTCTGCCTGATCCAGCCCTTCATTGACCTGCAGCGAAGGATCATGGTCATCCAAGCCCGAGGTGTGAAAACTGGGTTCATTTTCACAAAGCAGCTGTCAAGAGTAGCTCTTACTCTCTTATGAAAGTAAAATCATGGCTTTTCCTCTACTAAATATTAAAATAATCCCAAAGTAAGGGAAATGATGTCTAGAAGAGACAACAGAAAGTTTGTTCCTCTTGTGCTATTTGGGGAAATTTCTGGGAAGAGGCAAAGATCTAACAGTTCAAAGTAAAGTAAAGAGAAAGTAAAGAGGTGTAAATTTTGAAATTATATGTTGTCTCCTCACTTACCTTCCTTTTATTTCCTTCACTCATCATATGTACTGCAAGCTTTGATTCTTCCTAGTAGATTCTTATTATGAACTATCTAACACACATACATGATATAGACTGTCTCTGTCCAGTGGACCCTTTGGTGATGATGGAAGTGTTCAGCATCTACATTATCCAGCTTGGTAGCCACCAATCAGATGTGGCTACTGAGTATATGAAATATGCCTAATGTGACACTAAAATGGAATTTTAAATTTTATTTAATTTTAATTAATTTAAATCACTACATGTGGCTAGTGGCTACAGTGTTGGACAGCACAAATGTCAAGAATAAGATAATACATACTTAGCATCCAATTTTAACAAACCTTAACATTTGGCCACATTTGCTTCAATTTCTCCTCCTCTCTCTCTTCCTCTCCCCTCCATCCTCCCTTCTCCACTTTCTCTTTCTCCTCCTTTTAAGAAATAAAAGCATTACAGACATAGCTGAGATTCCCTACCTACGTCTCCTTGGTTTCACTCTTCCTTCCCCACCCCACCTACCATTTATGAAATATTCCAATTTCCCTCCTAACTTGTAGCTGAATTTTTCTGATGTATCACTTTCTTCTCTCTCCGTATATTCATGAGCGTGTTTCTTGGCTGTAGGTATTCCATTCTGTTCCAGTGGTTTACCTTCTTCTTGACCCAATAAGCCAATTTTATTACTAGAATTATAGAATGAATCTTGACATCTGGTAGGGCATATCCTTCTTCCTCATGCTTCCAAACCATCTTGGCTCTCCTTGGCCTTTTGTTCTCTGTATGAATTTTAACACATGCACGCATTTGTGTAGTCACTCCCATAATCAAGATGAAAACAGTTCCATCACCCAAGGAAACTCCCTTGTGCTATCTGTGTGTAGTCTCTCTTCTCCCCACGCTTAACACCTGGCAATCAGAAATCTGTTCTTTATCTCTACCTGTTTTTTTTGAGAATGTGACATAATTAGCATCATACAATATGTGACCTTTAATATTGGCTTCTTTCACTCAGCGTGATGCCTTTAAGATCTATCTATGTTATTGCATGAATCAGTATTTCATTCTTTTTTGTTGTTGAGTAGTATTCCATTGTATGGGTGTACCAGGGTCTGTTCATCCTTTCATCTGCTGAAGGACATTTGGGTTTTTTCCAGTTTTGAGCAATTATGAATAGAGCTGCTCTAAACATTCACGTGCAGGTTTTTGGGTGACCAGAAGTTTTCATTTCTCTAGAATTAATGCATGGAAGTTGATTCCTGGGTCACATGGTAAAGGTATGCTTACCTTTAAAAGAAACTGCCAAACCATTTTCTAGAATAACTGAATCATTCCCACCAGCAATGTATGAGGGTTCCAGTTGCTCAGCCTTCAGTATTGTCAGTATTTTTATTTTATTTTATTTTATTCATTTCAGTAGGTGTCTAGTGGCATCTCTTCATGATTTTACTGTGCATTTCTCTAACGGATAATGACATGAAGCATATTTTCATGTTCTTTCTTGTTCTCTTTACATTCATTTTGACCTATGGATTACTTAGAAGTGTGTTGTTTAACTTCTATATATTTGGAGATGTTCTTGTTTTCATTGTGCCACTGATTTTTAGTTTAATTGCAATAAACTCTCCAAAAGAGAGAACATACTTCATATGATTTTAAATTCATTAACATTTATTAAGGTTTGGTTTATGACCAAGGATATAATTTAGTGCCACGAGTGTTCCATATGTGCTTGAAAAAAAAGTGTATTCTGTTGTTGGGTTAAGTGTTCTATAGATGTCATTTCTATTCAGTTGGTTGATGATTCTGCTGTTTTTCTACATTACTTGTTGATACTGAAAGAGGAGTGTTGAAGTCCCCAACTGTAATTGTGGATTTATCTATTTTTCCCCTGGTTCTGTTAGTTTTTGCTTCCCTTAGTATTATTATGTCTTCTTGGTGAATTGTTTCTTCTTTAAGTAATGTTCCTCTTTACACATGGTAATTTTCTTTGTTCCAAAGTGTAAAGTATGAAATTCTTTGTCCAATATTAATATAGCCACTCAGCTCCCTTTTGGTTAGTGTTTGCATGGTGCATCATTTTCTACCTTTTTCTTTGTTTCTTCTAGCTTTATTGATATTTATTTAACATTCCATAAAATGTGTTCATTTAAAGTGTACCATTCAGTGATTTTTTTTTGGTATATTCACAAGGTTGTACAACCATCTCAAATCAATTTTAGAACATTTTCATCACCCTAAAAGTGAAACCCCATACCCATGAACAGTCACTCCCCATTCCTAACCTCATCCCCAGCCCCTGGCAACCACTAACCTATACTCTGTTTCGATGGATTTGCCTCTTCTGGATGTTTTGTATAAATGGAATCATGCAATAATATGACTGGCTTCTTTCACTTAGCGTAATGTTTTTATGGGTAATCCATATTGTTGAGTATTTCATTGTATAGATATACCATATTTTTAATCCATTCATCAATTGATGGATATTTAGATTGTTTCCAGTTTGGTTTTTATGTATAATGCTGCTGTGAACATTTATGTATAAATTTACGTATAAATGTGTCGGACATGTGTTTTCAGTTCTGTTGGGCATATACCTAGACGTGGAATTGCTGAGTCATATGGTAACTCTGTGTTTAGCATTTCCAAAGTGGCTCCATCACCATTTTACATTCCCACCAGCAACATATGAAGCTTCTAATTTCTCCATGTCCTCCCCAACACTTGTTATTTTGTTGTTGTTCTTTTAATGGCCATCCTAGTGGATGTGTAGTGGTACCTCACGTAGTTTTGACTTGCATTTCCGTGATAATTAATAATGTTGACCATCTTTTCATGTGTTTATTGGCTATTTGTGTATCTTCTTCAGGAAAAAAATTCTATTTAAATTCTTTGCTTACTTATTTTTTAATTATTGAGTTGTAAGAGTTCTTTATATATTCTCAATACAAGTCCCTTTTCAGATATGATTTGCAAATATTTTCTCCCATTGTGTAAATTCCCTTTTCACCATCTTTATGGCTCCATTTTACTTTTAATCTGCCTATATCATATTTGAAGCGGTTTCTTGTCTCCAGCATACAGTTGGCTCATGCTTTTTTTTATCCATTTTTACAATCTCTTTATTTTCATTGGTGTGTCATGTTGGAATTTTGATTGCAAAATCACATATTTTGTAATCATATATTTGTTTTTTTAAGAATTAGGTTTATTTATTATCTTTTTTAATGTAGGTACTGGGGACGCAGTACTCAGGACCTTGTGCATGCTAAGCATGCACTCTACCACTGAGCTATATCCTCCCCCTAGAATCATATATTTGAAATCATATTTTGATTGTAATGTCATAAATTAATTTCAGGAGAATTTATATCATATAATATTGAGTCCTCTCTATATAACTAGTATTTTTTTCCATTGACTTCTTTACTTCACAATTTTAATAATATTTTCCAGAAAAATTTTGCACATTTTTTGTTATGTAATAGTTTATTGGAGTATTTTGAGTACTATCTTTTTTGTATTAAATGTTTTAATTGGTTATTTTTATAATATAAACATTCTCCATTTTTGTGTATCAGTGTTTTACTCAATACTTTTTCTGAATTCCTGTTAGTTTCATTAGTTGGTCTGAAGATTTTCTTGCATGTTCTATGTAAATAGGCATATCGACTTTAAGGATGATCGTTTCATATCTTCCTTTCCAAGTATTATTTCTCTCTCTCTCTTTTTTTCTCTTCTTACTGCATGGAGCAATGATGGAGGATATCCTTTTTTTGTTACTGATTTGAATAGGATGCTCCTAAAGTTTCAATAATAAGAATGATATTTACTAAAGGTTTTTTATTTGTTTTACCAGGCTAAAGCAGTTCTTTTCTTACTTAGCCAAAAGGTTTATCGTGACTAATAGTTCTCACTAAGTGCTTTTTCTGTATCTTTTAGCTGTGTTTTCCCCCTTTAATCTACCAGGGTAATGTCTTACATCAGTAGATTGTCTGGTACTGAGCTATCCTTGCTTTCTTGGGGAAAAGAAAAACGGTATTTGGCAATTTTTGGATACATTGATGGATTTAGTCTGCTAATTTCTATTAGTATTTTTATACCTATTTATATTAGTGAGATTGAGATGCTACCTTCTTTCATTGTACTTTTCTTAAGTTTGGGTACCCAGGCTATTAACATACAAAAAGAGTTGAATGGATTACTCCTCTTTCTATTCTCTGAAGCATAAAAATATATATCATGACTAAATAGGGTTTATCCCAGAACATAAGGAATGAGAGAGAGAAAGAAAGCAAATAGCCAAATATCTTACACTTCAGATTAGCAGCATGTTGTGAGGTGGTGTGGGGTCCCCCACATGTGTCAGATGTTCTGCTCACTTGTAGGGACATCCAGCACCGTGGGTGGACTAAGAGCATCCTTTGGCAATGTATGGCAGGACAAAGTTTTGGCCCTAAATAATAAACATTAAAACAAGACTTTATAATTGTTTCATGTATGTGACGTGTCGCTCCCAAAGTTTTCAGGTATCTTGAATCCAGAGATCGGAGTCTTTTATTTTTCTGTATCTCTGAGCTGAGCACAGGGCTTAGAACATATGGAATGAACTCAGTCCCCGTGAACTTTGTTGGGGGCCCCTTGAGTTCAATCCATATGGGGCCCCAGATTTTGTTGCCTTAACAAGAGGCCTGGGATGAACTTTATAAGCCATCTGAGGGCCATATTTATGATTTTGTGTGATTTATGCCAGAGGCTGGCTGCCCAGGGGTGGCTTTCCATCAGGCCCTTGTCCACGTGCGGTGCTCCCCCCACCCTGCTGTGGTTACTTCCTCGTACCTGATGCCCCAGGACTCGCCTTACTGTTCCCCCCTGCGGGTGCACACCTGGTGCAGTCCCATTCTTCCACACACAGCCTCTTGACATGGCAGCATCTATAATCACTCAGCACGGCACATCCCCTCTGTAAACTTCTGGAGCATTCTGGATTCACACCTCTTCTGGCCTTCCCCACACAGGGGCAGGAGTGTGGAACTGGCCGTGCTTGTGTAAGACGTGGACAAGCAGGGGACTGAGTTGATGAAATACCTGTCACACCAGTTGTGGCTTCTCTGTCTTTGCAGCTTGTCGTGACTGGGTGGGTCCGGGTAGCAATCATGGCCTGAAGCTCGTGAGTGGGAATGGCTGCACCGGCCTGCTGAGCTCTGCTGTGCTGTGTGGTGCAGCAGGACCAGGGGGAGCAGGGACGCGGGTGTGCACGACGTGTGCTTGCTGAGGGACAGGTTGGGTCATGCTGGTGACGGTGAGAGGGCTGGAGGACACGGGGGGGCCACACAGGAGGAGTCCACAGAGTAGGGGCCTCCACAGATTCTACTCAGCTGTCGTGGCTTCATGCCTTTCCCTCTATTTTTAATGACTCATGCAGGATGAGAAGGAGTGCAGGGGGCAGAAGGCTTCAGCAGCGCCAGCCTTTATCAGCGGTCTTCCCCTCTTCAGTGGCCTTGGATAGGTTGCCTTCAGCTTCTGCTGCATGTCTTATTCTGTTTTATTTAAAGAATGAATACCGCTCTGGCTGAGTACTGGGTACTGAGTGTTTATTATTCTTTAGACCATTATGTACATACATTATACACTACTTTGCATGTTGTTATTGCAAAATAACAATTTTTTAGAAAAGGATAGCTTCCCAACCCTGCTGAGATAGTAACAGATTTTTGTTGTTGTTGTTGTTGTTTTGGGTTGGTTTTTTTTTAGCGATAATGATGATTGATGCAGGAGTCCAATTTGATGTTGGTGCCTAGGGGCTACTGAGAACTGACACTCTGCTGACCTCTTTACAGAGCGAGCCTTCATGCTTGCCTGTTTCTAAAGGCTTAAGGTAGCGTAGGCTGCAATGAGGTCAGGCTGTGGAGCCATCAGAGGTAGAGAAATCTTTCAAAGGAATTTAGCCTCCCAGGGATTATGGTTGTGGCCGCCCCAGTGCAGGGTCCTCCACAAGAAGGCTACTCAGTGCACACGCTGTTGGTGGTACCGATAATGAGGAAGAGAGGAATTTATTGATATTGAATGGAAACATCATTCATTTTATTGTATCCTCTTTTGGACAAAGTCTGTGGACAGGAGGGTGGTCAGCTCAGAAGACAGCAAAGAGAAATCCAAAGAATGGGGACTTGGGCTGCCAGCCTGTTGGGCAAGGGACATTTGTAATTTGTCTGTTTCCTGAGGCAGCCATGTCCTTATGATGGAGATGGATGTATGAGATTAGCTTACTCTGATGTCATTAAATATTTGAGTCTTAACATTATTTCCCCATGTTCTGTCTCTTGTTTACCCTACCACCTTCTCTACCTATGAGAAAATTTACTCATCTGATGGAAATTCTAGTCTGCTAGACATTTGTACTTCTGATTATGAAGAAATAAATTGTCAAAATAGTCAACAAATTGAAAAAAACCCCACATGCATACATGTATGTATTTATGTTTCTGTGAGTTTGGAAAAAAAATTATGATAAAGAGAATCTCTGTGTTATCAAGAGAGTTCCCAGACCTGGCCACTTATTTGATTTAACCAATTTCCAGGGTCATTAAAATTCTTGTATATTTCAAGATAATGGACTTTTTTGGACATACTCCTTCTCTTTGCACTATGGTAATTTTGTCTCTAAACTTCGTTCATCAGGGATGGAGCCTATAGAGGTGCCTCTTGAGGAAAACAGCGAACGGGCTCAGATTTGCCAAAGCAAGGTCTGTGCGGACAGGTGAGGCTGCGGCGGGTGAAATCCTCGGGTCCGCCTGCAGGGTGGCTCAGAGCCGGGAAGGAGCAACGCCCTGTGCGGCTGACCAGTCCTCCGCTGCTCCCTCTGTCCAGCCTGCTGCCGCTTCCCCCCTCGCACACCCACCACGGGGCTCCTTGCCATTCTTCAAACCTCCCAAGCTCCACCTCAGGACTTTGCCCTTGCTGGGCCCTCTCCCTAGAATGCTCTTCCCCTGTCTTACCGCAGCAGGGCTCATCCGGCACCTCCATCAGGTCTCTGCTGAAAAGCCTCCTTCTCAGAGCCGCCGCCTAACTTCCCGCAGAAACCAGCTCCTCCCTCTCTGCTTGCTTTGCTGTATTCGACTCATTAATGTTTCCCCCAGCGTTTATCTTCAGTCTCTCCTACTAGAATGCTGACCTCCAGAGACCAGGACTCTGTCTGTGTTGCTCCCTGCAGAGCCTGGAACAGTGTGGTGTGGAGCGGGGTGGGGTGAGGCGGGGGACAGCTTGCACAAGCCCCAGATCTCAGGCCTTCCCGTGTCATGGAAATCTCTCTGCAGCTTCCTGAGCACACCTGTCACATTAGGTTTCCATCTTGCTCGGGGCTTGATGTTTTACATTATATTTATTATATTGTAGTATCTAACTTTTTGCTATTTTGATTATTTAAAGAAATACTATATAACATTCACCCTCCTTCCTTTTTTTTTTTTTTCAACCAGGGTGAATACTTACGATTGTGGAGAAAAAATTTCAAGCTGGTTGTCTAAGTTTTTTGGCCGTCCATGTCACTTGATCAAGCAAAGTTCAGACTTTCAAAGAAGCGCAAGGAGGAAACATGGCAAAGGTATCACATTTTGAATTGCTTCTTAGGGGACGGGAACTTGGGCTGACATCTTGCAGACATCAAAACCAGCCCACAAAATGGACTGACAGGGCAGCTTGCTCACGCACAGAAAGTGGGGGTGGTCTGCCTTTGGCAGAAAGGTGCTGCAGTGGCCCCCAGGCCAGCAGGACCCACGTGGGGTCTCCAGGATGACCCCGTGGAGGCCGAAGTGAGCTTGCAGCCAGTGGCTTTGCCTCTGCTCAGGCTCTCTGCCTCCGCCCTGCCTGTTTAGAAGCGCAGTTTAGTTTTGTTACTTAAAAACACCGGTAGCTTGCTATGTCCTAAGAAAACCTGGGTTTCTAGTCTTGGCTCCAACACCACGGGGTTGTGAGACTTTGGCAAGTCCTTGGGCCTCGTGGTTCTTAACTTCTGTAGACCTTGACTACGTAGACTTAAGAGTCTTGATGGTTTTTCCCTCCCTAAGCTGTTTTAGGATGAAACGAGACAGCCGGGAAGGAAGCACTGTGAGCTAACAGTGCCATGTGGGAAGAAGAGTGTGTTTTCAGGTGTCTGCTCAAAGGTCGCCTTTTTGGGGGAGCGTTGCCTGAATGCCCTCCTTAGAACCAGACCCCTCCCTGAGCCTCCCCAGCTCACTCCCTCTTTTATTTTTTCCTGGGGCACTTGTCACATCCTATAGACATGCATTTAACTCAGTTGTTCTGCTTATGTTCTGCTTGACCATAAGCTCTGTGAGGGGTTTTTCTCTGCTTCATTCAGTGCTGCATCCCCAGTGCTTGGAACAGATCTGGCACATAGTAGTTGCTCAATAAATGCTACATGACTAAGTGAACGACTGGATAGTTGCTACGCTACTGGTTTGTGCAGGAATGACCTGGCTTAGTGATTGGCTCCCAGAGAGACTGGCTTGTAAATCTGTACCTGGAGTGAGCCATGGAGGGCTTCAGGGAAGAGGTGAGTTTGGAGTTGCCTCTTAACAGGAAAGCAGGAGTTTTCCAGTCAGAGAGACGTAAGAGGCTTTCTCAGGAGCAGCATGGCAGGGCTTGGCATTTCCTGGGCTCAGAGACGGGTTTAGGAGGGTCAGATGTGGGTGGGCAGAGCTAGGGAGAAAGGAGGTGCTACTGTGGAGTCAGTAAGCATTTTCTGGTGGTTGTGGGGGCTCATTCTATGCTGGGGAGTTTCATGATGCTGCTTGCATTAGGAAGACACCCCTGGCAAGGTGTGGAGGCTGGATGGAGAGGGAGACGAAGGATGCCAAGGGGCCAGGAGGCGGCGGCAGTGACTGTCCTGGTGGGAGGTGGGGGCCTGGGTAGGCAAAGGTGGGAGCAGAGCGAATCTGTCGCCTGCTCGATGCAGGATCAGGGAGTGCCAGCTTGTGAATGCTTTACATGAGGATACCATTTATGTTGGCGAGGTCTCTTATGGAACTGTTACCAGTCTTTGAATGTTTTTTGTTGGTACACCTTGGAATAATTGTTTTGAAGCTACGCTACCTCGTACATTTCTACACCATCATCTGTATTTTTAAAAAATAGTGAAAATAGTTGCAAAGGATGTGATTTCCAGTATATTGTAAACATACAGGCTTACCTTGGAGATATTGTGGGTTCGGTTCCAGACCACTGCAATAAAGCAAGTCACACGAATTTTTTGGCTTCCCAGGGCATATAAAAGTTATGTTTACACTTTTACTATTAAGCGTGCTGTAGCGTTATGTCTACAAATCAGTGTATATGAGCAAATTATTTTTTAATGCACAGAAATATTTCTTTCCTTTTCTTTCTTTAACTTGTACTTCCATTCCACTTCCTTGATGGAATTTTATCTTTGTGTTATATATTTTATGCTTGAAAAATCTTTCCTTGACCACCCTATTATATTTACCGGAAACTAAAATGATACGTAAGATGAAATGTATAACATTTTTTAAAGTTTACTGGGATTGTTGAGTCTTGGTGTTAGGAAGTTTTTTCTATGTTGAGGTCTTATAATTTTGAACAATATACAATGGATCAAAGCAAGAAAATTTATAAATTCTGAAAAATAGTTATTAAACATAAAGAGAAAAGTTGTTGAAAATGAATCTCTTAATAAGATGGTTAGCCTCATGCTGTTAATTCCCGTGTCCGTAAATGACTGTCACCTAAGTCAGAATAGCTGGTGTTCAGCACTGGCTTTCTTCTGAAAAATATTTAGTCAGTTAAAGAGCTGGGGCTGAAGGGGTTTGGTTAACACACTGCCACTCAAACCTTTCTTCTGAGGCACAGAGATCTAACATTAAGATGACTTTAATCATCTGTCACTTGACAACTTAATTAGTTCCGGCATTTTTGTGAACAGCAGAGAATTGTAACCCACCTGACCTACAGGAGAATGATTCATCCACGCTTTAGAGACTTCCATTTTCTCAGCACAGGCCCCAGGGTTTTGAATGGGGCTTTTGTTTTCCACCCTGGAGATTTTCAGTCCCCGGGGGCCCCGTGCCCTAGGAGAGGTGCAGCCTTTGCCCTGTGAAGAGTGAGCAAGGGCCTTTGTGAGGGGCCTGGGATTGTACCTCCTTCTCCGACAGGGCCGTGTTAGCAAAGAAGACATGGAAGTGGAGGATCCAGAAAGCGATTCTCCTGGAAGTCTCCAGTCTCAGGTACTCCCACGTCCACAGACCTGCTCTGGAGCCAGCTCACTTGGTTGGGGTCCAGACAACCCTTTTTATCAATGTCTTGTGGCGTGCACAACAAATGGAAGATGGAACCTGGATGACAGGCCGCCCTGGTTCTGGACGGCCTGGATATTTTTTTACTCTTTTTTCCCCCCTCCTTTCAGTAGTTTAAAAACTTGTATTATTTATTTCCAAAGTCAACATTACACACTCGCCCAATGGCAAAACCCAGATTTTCTCTGACTAGATTCCCTGACCAGATTCAGCAGATCTTCCTGGGCCCATGACCTTCTAAGTGTTGCTTCCAGCTCTCCTTTGCTGGAACAATTTAACTTCAGCATTTTATTATTTCTTTCCAGATTATTAACAGAATATTCTAGGAGCTCATTTTCTTTCTGTTTTTGAGAAGCTTGAGCCATGCTGAGAACAGTTTTATTATTACCAGGGCACCATTTTTTTCCCTTATAAAAATAGTCTCTACTTTTAAAAAATGCAAGACAATGGAAGCACAATTCATTTGCATTCCAAGCAAGCAACTCTTCTTTTCAAGTTTATTTTATTTTAATTTTTAAATTTAGGGATAATTGATGTGCAACATTATATTAATTTCAGGCATGCAACATAAAAATTTGATATTTGTATATATCACAAAATTATCATCACAATCAATCTAGTTAATATCCGTCATCACACAGTTACAGATTTTTTTTTCTTATGATGAGAACTTTCAAGATTTACTCTCTTAGCAACTTTCACATTTGCAGTACAGTATTATTAACTATAGTCACCACACTATACATTACATCCCCCAAACTTATTTATTTTATAACTGGAAGTTTGTACCTTTTGACCCCCGTCACCCGTTTCGCTCTCCCCCACCCCCTGCATCAGGCAAACACCAACCTGTTCTCTGTATCTATGAGCTTGTTTTGTTTTGTTATGTTTTACTTTGTTTGTTTGCTTTGGCTTTTTTTAGTTTCCACATGTAAGTGAGATCATACAATATTTGTCTTTCTCTGACTTTTCACTTAGCATAATGCCCTCAAGATTTATCCATGTTACTGCAAATGGTCAGATTTCATTTTTATGGCTGAATAATATTCCATTGTGTGGTGTGTGTGTGTGTGTGTGTGTGTGTGTGTGTGTGTGTGTGTGTAACCATGTTTTCCTTATCCATTCATCCGCCAATGGGCACTTAGGTTGTTTCCTTATCTGGCAACTCTTATTTTGACTGCTCCATCACTTTTAGATCAACCTGCTTGTACAACAGCCACCCTTTCTCTGGTGAATGAGGCCCAGTATCTGCTGGTAAACAGATCCAGTGTTTTGGAACTTCAGCAGCAATTAAGCACCAGGTAAGATCCCTTTACTATTTGCTGTTTACCTTGGGAAGAGCAGACAGGTGTAACCGCTTGCCCCTGGCAGTGAGCTGGTCACTTGTCTGGGGAGGAAAGCTCTGAGAATCATGAGTCCAGACCCTTCATTGAGAAACTGAGGCCCAGAGATGTCCCCAGACTTTTTAGACGTTTCCCTTACTCTTTTAGAGGGTTCTCCTTTATCTTTCAGTGTCCTTCTTCATGCCCTCAAGATGTTTAATGGAGAATCCCAATCCTCATTTTTTAATCATTCTAATTCTTAACATTTACTTTAGTAGAACTGCCATCAATTTGACCCAGTTGCATTGCCCAGCCTCCCACTGTCCCCTGCCCCTAGGACCTTTGCCTTACTTCCACAGTCACTGAGGGAAGAGTGGCTATGAAAGCTGTTAAAAGTTGTAATTGTAGATATTATTTGTCTGTATCATCAGACAGAGCTAGCACCCTGCCTGCTCACTCCCACCAGTTCTTTCTCAAGGGCTCTGGAAGGGTCAGTGCTAAGAGTCTTTGTTGGTCTAAGTCTCCTCATTGTTCTTCAGAGGAAGTTGAAGTCCCAAGGTCATCAGACAATTGGGGAGAAAGATCACCCAGCTCTTGAGTAAGGGTTGGGACCAGCCGATCACTCGTGGTCCACACCTGTCAGCACCGTGCCTGTGACTCCCGTGACACTCACATGCCTTGTGGTCCTGGGCACGTGTGTGCACACACACAGACGTGTACAAATATAGTTCAATAAAAACAACAAAGATGGACCATTTGTAGTAATTCCTGTCTACAGTCATCGGCAAAAACATACAACAGTGTTCTCTTGCCGAGGTCCAGCTGCCCTCTCTGGGAGCAGAAGTGTGATGCAGCTGCCCGGTCCTTGGGGGTTCACTGAGTTTTCCTGGCACTGAGTGACCCTCTCCCTGGGGAGATCAAGTCTGCCGTTTTCTGGAATTCTTGGTATGGAAAGACAGGAGGTGGGGACAGGCTTGCTGCAACCTGGTTCCTATCAGTTGGTTTAGCGTAGGGTTGACAAGCAGTGGGTAGGAAGAACAGGTGGTCAAGCGTAAGAGAAACAGCCTTGGCTGGCCCATGGTTCTATTTTCAGTTTGATGATGCAATCGTGTACATCTGACCACGAAAACTTTGGGACGTAAAACTCTCCTTTGTACAAAGCATAGAGGGAGGGTTTTAAACCTGGAGGGTAAATCGAGAATCAAAGGATCTCAGGACTGGAAAGTGCTAACCCTCTCATTTCCGGTGTGGACCCTGCAGCCATTATGGATCATGGGAGTTGCACATAATTAGTAGCAAAGCTAGACTTTGTTACCCTGGTCCCTGGCTTTTCATACTCTGTTCACAGTTTGGAAGGGGATTGGGATACGGCCATGGGACCCTTTACTCTCCCCTAGAGCCTTTTTCTGCAGGGCAAATTCCAGTCATGCTCGAGGATTCCCCCCAATTTAACATTTTTTTACTTACAGTATAACAAAGTGCAAAAATCATGAGTACAGAGTTCAGCAAATGTTTACAGATGTGCACACCCATGTAACCCCCACCTGGTTGGAGCAGAGAGCGTTTCCAGTCCCCACAGCCCTTCCTCATAGCCCCTCCTAGTCAGCCGCTCTGAAGGTCGCCACTGTCACGGCCTCTCACCATTGACAGTTTCACCTTTCCGTGAACTAAATTTAATGGGGTCATACCGGGTGCTCTTCTCTTGAAGTCTTCAGATGCTTTTTCAGTGTTGTTTTTTTTTAACCTCAGAGGAAGGAGTGCATGGAGGTGCAGGGAGCCATTTCATGGTACCTCATGGTAGTAAACAAAAATGTCAACCAAGAATTACCAAAATAGCACATGCTTAGTTAAAGCTGCAAAGAAGATGGAAGTTAGAGAATACAATATTTTTATTATCAAGGTATAATGGACATGCAATGTTGTATTCTTTTCAGGTGTTCAGTGTGATTCCATATTTGTATATACTGAGAAGTGATCACAGAAATTCGGCTAACGTCTGTCACCATACATAACCACAGCATTTTTTTCTTGTGATGAGAAATTTAAGATGATTTATTTTCTTATTATTTATTATTTATCATTTATTTTCTTTTAAATATGCAATACAGTATAGTCACCATGCTGTACATTACATCCCCATGACTTGTTTATTTTATAACTGGAAGTGTGTACCTTTTGACCCCGTTTTCACCCATTTTGCCCCCCCCCCCCCCCCCCCCCGCTGGCAACCACGGATCTGTTCTCTGTAGTAAATAAATTCTCAAACCTCCCATGTATACTCTGGGTTGCTTTGTGATGTTCTAATATCCAAAAGAGTGTGAGCTCTTGGTGTTTTTTAGGTCCTTGCTAATGAAGCCTGTTTGACACTCTTTAAGCACCTTGTCCTGATTCGCCCTGTAAAGTTGGTATTTTCTCATAAGTTTATTCACTCAACCCCTGTTGAAGGGTTTCCAGAGTCCTTCATCTCCTCAGCAAAGATCTGCTTCCCCTTTGCACTGCCTCTTTTGGGCCTCTCTGTGGAGGTGGGACCATATTCCAGGGGAGACCATGGAGGTCTGTCTAACAGATGTGTATCTCTTGGCCTTGCACTCATGGTGAAAGCTTGTTCTGATCATCTAGGCCTCAGGCCAGAGTACAGTTGATGAATTCAGGCATTTTGAAGGGTGGAAATGTCGAATTATTATAATAGTGTGGTTGTCCACCCCTCTCCCCTTTTCTCTTTTTGGTGTGTCTTTAGCAGTGATGAGAATGGAAAGGAAGAATTATTCCCAATGAAAGATCTCATCTCACGTTTCCGTGCCAATATTATTACCAATGGGACAAGGGCTTTCGAAGAAGAGAATTGGGATGAGGTTTCAATTGGTTCCTTGCGTTTCCAAGTAAGTTCCAGGAAGTTCTATTATCCTTCCTCAAGGGTTACCCATGGAGACTGACCTCAGTCCTAGGCTGGGATGGTTGCAGGTAGCAGGGAATCCCACCACTGCCCTTGACTCTCGGCAGGAGGGTATTGGACGTCTGCATTCTGGGTGCCCCTTGGAATGACCCATCCCTCATTCCTCCGAGGGGGGCAGCAGTTTCCCGGGAGGAAGAGGGAACGTGCCCCGCACAGGTGATGGAGGGCTCGGTGCTGCCTCCACCTGACTGCTGTGTCTCGGCTTAAACTCTGCGCCTGCAACATGTGTGCCTCTGAGACCTTCATCCTCCTGAAGCCTGTTGGCCTTTCCCGCTCCTGGAGGAAGAGCCAAAATGCCTCACGGTCCTTTAGTGCCCTTGGCTACACCTCTTCCCCGCACTCTTGCTTCCGGCCTCCTGGCAGCTGAAGGGCAGCTGGCCGTCAGAGGCAAGGCCACCAGGCTTTGGGCCCCCAAACCTGAAGTCTACAGCTGACTTCCTCACGAGGGCGGAAAAGGCCCTGCGACCTGGCCCCTGTGGCCCCTCCTATCTCCCTGGACTCATCACCCCTCTCCCTCTGCCTCTGCCTGTCACATGGACCTTCTCTCTCCATTCCCTACCCAAGCCACGCTTCCTGCCTCAGCACCTGTGCCCTGGCGTCCCGTCTGCCTGGCACACTCTTCCTACGGCTCCTTCAGGGCCTCAGCTCAGAATTTACCTCCTTGGAAAGGATGCTCCTGACCGAGCACACGGTCATGCTCTGCATGGCGCCTACTTATTTCTTCAGAGCAAACCAGGGCGAGGACCAAGTCTGCTCTGTTCCCTGCTGTTCCTCTAGAGCCTGGAACAGTCCTGACCCAGAGTCAGTGCTCCACAGCCGTGGACAGAACGAATGGACAGGAAAGCTAAGGAATGGCTGGGGAATGGAAGGACGGGTCATCTGCACAGAATGTGCCCAGCTCTCCAGCGGGCGATGAAATGATTGTAATAATAGCAGTTATTAGCCGTTTGTACCAACCAGCGATAATGGGGCTACAGCACTCAAAAGGGACACCACTCACTCTAACATCCAGAAAAACAGTAAACAATAATTTCATATTTAATGAAGGATTTCAGAGTTCTGGGGTTGCGGGTAGGGATAAATTGTGTGGCACACATACAAAATGTCCCAAAGATCTTTTGTATCCACTGAGCTCTCCAAACTTCCTCTTATCCTGGAAGCTGTTCTGCCTTGCAAAACAATGTCTCTTCTCTCCCACAGACCTCTCTCTGGCAGAAGCCTTCCTCCTCCCTCCATCCTGACCTACTCTTCTCTTCTTCATCTTCTATTCCTGTGTCCATGCCCTGCTTTAAAAGCACTTGCTTACATCTCCTGCCTGGTACAGAGTAGGCACTAAATACATGACAGATGGAGAGAGAGGAGGGGAGAAATAAAGGAAGAAAAAAAGGAAAAGGAGAGAAAAACTGCAAATAAACTAGCATCACTGTTGAAAAGTTACTTTGCAACAGGTAAGTTGTCCTGTACCTGGGGACATGGATACAAGAAAGACTGTTTTAAAAACCTTTCTGAGATGCTTTGCTTTCTTTGGATCATAATTCTTAATAAACATCAATTAATGAAAGTTAAAATATGCATGTCTTCTGACCCAATAATTCCACTGGTACAAAACTATCCCATTAAAAAAAAACCCTTACAAGTTATGCGAGGGCATATTACAAAATTACTTACTACAATACTTTATAAATATGAAAATTTGGAAAACATGCTGAATGTCCATAAAAGGGAGGTTAATTAAATAAATCATACTCCAATGTTGTCCTGTGAAGGCATTAAAAAGTATAAGCTGTAGTTAACATTATGCCTTTCAAAAAGTAAATGCTTAAGAGATATTTGTTCAGGGGAGGGTAGAGCTCGGTGGTAGATTGTGTCCTTAGCATGCACAAGGTCCTGGGTTCAATCCCCAGTACCTCCATTAAAAAATAAACAAACAAACAAACAAACAAACAAACCTAGCTACCCCTCCACCCCCCCCAAAAAAAGAGAAAAAACAAGGATAAAATACTGGACTTAAAAAAAAAAGAGCTGTTTGTTGATAATAATACTCAGTGCTGAAGCAGTTGCAGTGCACAAAGATCTAGCACATGTCTTTGGGAAAGCACTTTTTCACTGGGTATTCTCAAGTCATAAAAGCATTTATGTTGGCTTTATAATCTCATCATGGGAGATTTAGCCTAAGACATTGTTCAAGCAGGAGAGTTATGTGAATTAAGATCTTTATAACAGCAAAGCATTAGAAACTGTGCACATGGCTCCAGTCAGAAGAGCTAAGTGCATCAACCCACGGGAATGCCAGGCCATGGTGAAACCTGCAAAATTCCGGGATGAGGTAGCTCTCCGAGAACGGACATGGAAGGATGTCCACTATGTACTGTGATATCAGATCTCAGCCCCCGTGTGTTAGCATGTGCGGTTGTGTGAGTTACGTGCCATAGTCTGGAGTTATCTGTGACCACCACAGCAGAACACGGTCTGTGGCTGTTCATCTCTTCCCAGCGTGTCCTCCCATCAGTTCCTTCCTTCCCTGGAGGATGCCCAACCTTCCCTGATAACCACCTGAGTGTCACAACCACCCTCCTTTGTCTACAGAGCCCTGATGCAGTAGCCTTTCAGCTGATAAACAAATGCAGGTGATTCCCTAGCAGGCCCTGTGAAGAGGCGCCCCTTCCTGGCTCCTTGCAGTTTGAGCATTTCTCTGTGAGTCTGAAATGGACCAGGGGACGGCCATTTACAACAGCTCCTCCTGGAGCCAGATTCCTCCCTGCAGAGTGTGGCAGGCTGGTCACTTTCATGACAATGCTGTCTTTTCCCTTCTCTCCTCCCAGGTTTTGGGGCCTTGTCACAGATGCCAGATGATATGCATCGATCAGCAAACGGGGCAACGAAACCAAGATGTTTTCCAAAAGCTTTCTGAGAGGCAGGAGAGAAAGGTAAGCGTAATTGTGAAATACAACACTCCATTTTAAGATCCCGATGTGTGATCCACACCAGAACTAATCCTTAATAGTACTGAGTCATTTTTAGAAGTGGGAGACCATTCTAAGGCTGATGGGCCACCATCAAGGTTCAGACCTCATCCACGGCACTGCCTTATTTTTCCTTTCCATTCATTTCCTCACTTTAAAGAATTCCATGTATTTTTGATACTTTCAAATCTTGTTGAAGAGATAAGGACTATAAATAAGAAATAAGTAAAGAAGTAAAGTAATTCTATTGTCTTGATCATTATTTTCTTTGCCACAGAAATCTCATGAAGAGTAAAAAAACTCCTTATGGTGAATAGGTTAATCGCATAGAAAGATTCAATAAATTTCACTGTACTAAGTGTGTCAGTCATCTTCTCGCGGGTTAAAATGACCCAGTGTTGCTCTCGTGGATTCCAAGTGATAAAAGTTGAACCAGGAAGATTCTTTAATTTCTGGGCTTGCACTTTCTGTCAGGACTTTTTGTTTGCAAAGAATTCCAGTAAAGCCAAGTAAGCAGTCCGACTGCATGGAACAATTCTTGAACATTAACTGAAATGATGCAAGCATTTCACCTCTTTCCAGTAATAAACCGGCAAGTTAACTCACGGGGAAACGTTCTGCATTGTACCCTGTGTTTCTCCAAAACCACAGTTTTGTTTCACAGTATTTGATTGACACAACTCTCCTTACAGATAGAGGACAGGGGGTCTGCAGAGCTGTTGCACTTGAGTGTTATACTAACATATCTGTCTGCTCAGCGGCAGCAGGCAGCTATGTCAACTGGGGGTATGGGGACCTTGAGCCTGCCCCTTGCAGATTGCCAGGAAGGGGATGGGTGGACACAAATATTATAGTACATGGATGTGTATTTCTCAACATCACTATAATTTTTGTGCACAGATCTTTTTTTAAAATTTGGAAACAACTTAAGATTTACAGCAAAATTGCAAAGAGAGTACAGAGAGTTCCTGTGTAGTCTTCACCTACATGTGCACAAATCTTAAGGAATTAATTTGGCCCCAGCCCCCAGCCTGGGGGCTGGAACACGGTGGTGACCAACCCATGCTAGCACAGGAATGAACAGATCTGGGAACATGTCACATCCTCCAAAGTCTTCCTGCTGGCTCACTTGCATTGATGACAAACCTTGAGTAGACTCAGACAGTTCTTCACTTTGGACCTTCCATCTTTATTGTGGAGAACTTGGAGAGCTTAGTTCACATTACACATGCTCACAGGAAATGCTGAATGTCCCCCGTATTTTCACAAAATGGCTTTTACATCAGGGACCAGAGCAGACATCAGCCCGGCAGTGGTTGGAGGCCCAGAGCAGGAAGAAGGCCTCCTGTGGGAAACTCGGGGTGTCCAGGAAGGGGGAAAAAGAAAAGGTCCAGCAGTAAAGAGGTGGGGGGTGACTACGGGGAGGAGCATCTTGGGAGGAGAATCTAATGGCGTCTAGGATATCACGATGCTCCCTGTTTCCCAGTACCTTCTTCGACACGACAGGTAGGACTTACCAACTCCCAGTACATATTGTTAAAGAGCTGACTTAATTGTAGTGGAACAGTATTATTTACAAAATTATTGGAACTCCTAAAATATTCTAACTTTTTGTTGTTGCTGCTGTTTTGTTCACAGGTGAACTTTGGAGTGTACCTGATGCACACGGCTTTGGATTCGTCTTCTCCGTGTTACCTGTCTGTAGGATCTCAGGTGCTCCCTATGTTGAAAGAAAACACAGAACACGATGATTTATCTGCTTCTGAGAAACATCAGGATGTTATCTCCTAAAATTTGTTTTCAACATAGATTAAAATTTCTCTTTTACAACCATCTCCACTCTTTTCTTCCCTCCAGTTTTATTGAGATATAATTGACACACAGCACCGTGTAAGTTTAAGATGTACCGCTTAAAGATTTGACTTACATATGTCACAAAGTGACGACCACAGTAAATTCAGGGAACATTCATCATCTCATATAGACACAACATTAACGAAACAGAAAAAAAATGTTTTCCTTGTGATGAGTACACTTAGGATTTACTCTCTTGACAACTTTCATATATAATGTTCAGCAGTATGAATTATATATTTCATGTTGTATGTTATATCTCTAGTACTAATTTATCTTATAAATAGAAATGTGTACCTTTTTTTTTACACTTGGTCTTAGCCAAAAGGTCGAGAAGCGATCGAAATTTGTACCTTTTTTAATTGAAGTATACCTGATTTACCACCTTGTGTTAGATTCAGATGCACAGCAAAGTGATTCAATTATACATGTATAATATGTATAATTATACTATTTCATTATATGAAAAATATATATATATATTCAGATTCTTTTCCATTGTAGGTTATTACAAGATATTGAATATAGTTCATGTTCAATATTTTGAATATAGTTCCCTGTGCCATAGACAGGTCCCTGTTGTTTATTTTATACGTAGTAATGTGTATGTGTTAATCCCAAACTCCTAATTTATCCCTCCCTCTCTTTCCCCTTTGGTAACCATAGGTTTGTTTTTTATGTCTGTGTGTTTATTTCTGTTTTGTAAATAAGTTCATTTGTATCATTTTTCTAGATTCCACATATAAATAGTATCATATGATATTTGTTTTTCTCTGACTTAACTTCACTTAGCCTGATTATCTCTAAGTCCATCCAGGTTGCTGCAAATGGCAATATTTCATTCTTTTTTTATGGCTGAGTAATATTCCATTATACCATAGATTCTTTATCCATTCATCTGTTGATGGACATTTAGTACATGTGTTTTTTTCTGGGCTTTCTATCCTGTTCCATTGATCTATGTGTCTGTTTTTGTACCAGCACCATACTGTTTTGATTACTGAAGCTTTGTTTTATAGTGTGAAGTCAGGGTGTGTGATTCCTCCAGCTCTGTTCTTCTTTCTCAAGATTGTTTTGGTTATTCAGGGCCTTTTGTGTTTCCATACAAATTTTAAAATTACTTGTTCTAGTTCTGTGAAAAATGTCATTAGTATTTTGATAGAAAGTGAATTTAATCTGTAGATTGCCTTGGGCAGTATGGTTATTTGACATTATTGATTCTTCCAGTCCAAGAACATGGTATCTCTTTCCATCTGTTGGTGTCGACTTCAGTTTCCTTCATCAGCATCTTATGGTTTTCAGAATACACGTCTTTTGCCTCCTTAGGTAGGTGTACTATTAGGTATTTTATTCTTTTTGATGCAATAGTAAGTGGGATTGTTTCCTTAATTTCTCTTTCTGATAGTTCATTGTTAGTGTATAGAAATGGAACAGATTTCTGTATATTAGTTTTGTATCCTGCAACTTTTCCAAATTCATTGATGAACTCTAGTAGTTTTCTAGTAGTGTCTTTAAGATTTTCTATGGATAGAGTCATGTCATCTGCAAACAGTGATGGTTTACTTCTTCCTTTCCAATCTGGATTCCTGATAAGCACTTCTGCAGACTCCAGTTGAATATGCCCAGTGATGGAAGGCTCACTCTCTACTGAAATGACCCATTCCACTGAGTTGCTCAGAAGTTCCTCCTTGTATTAAGTTTGTTTCTATCTCCGGTGATTTCCAGCCATGGGTCTTTCCCTGTTGTCTGGAGTAACCCGGAGTGAGTATGTACCATCATGCATCCACCCTGCTGAGTCCTTCCGAAACCTAGGGTCCGCGTGTGAACCTCAGGTCATTGGTCAGGACTTTAGTACCTTCCACCTAGATTGTCCAATCACTTCTCTTCCCTAAGACCCTGCCCACCACTGCCCACAGCATCTTCCTAAATCCAGTGTTAGCACATCTCTCTATGGCTCAGGTGTTTAATGCAGCAGGGTCAGGCTTCCCTGCCTGATCTATTCAGAGCCCTTGGGACTAAGGATCAATCTGTTCCCTTGCCTTATTTGTAGAACTTTGTGTGGTTCCCAGCATAACGTGGGATGTGAAAGATGAGGAATGCCTCTTCTGAGGCTGCTGAGATAGAACCTTGTGCTTACACTCTCATCTGGTGGCAGAATTAAGCGTAAGAAGTGGCCTCTGACCCAGTAGTTTCTGAGGCCAGTGAAAGAGGCGGCAAATGATGTTGGACGGTTTTATTATTCCAAACTGTGTATTAAAAGGTTAGCCTCTTCGAAGACCCAGCAATACTGCATCATGTATACAGGCCCATCCCCATCAGCTAACCAGTGGGAGAACAAGGGACTGAGATGATGGCCCCTCGTCCAGGCCAGTTTCATACACGAGGAAACTCTTCCCCGATGGCACGCTGCAGCGTTTTCCAAGAATTTGCATCCCATCAGATATGACTGGAGCCAAGTAAGAAAGCGTGTTCTACAAGAATTCGGTCACCTGTGTCATCAACATATTTTCAGGTACAAAGGACAATTCATCTTGTTCTTGTCCATACTCATGTCACTTTCTTCAATCAGTAATTTTCGGAATGCTTTCAGACATTTTAATGCAAGTCACTTTAATAATTACTTATAATTATTGATGTAACATCTGTCTCTGCCAAGCTCCGTGAGGAGAGGGCCTGTGCCTGTTTGACTCACCAGTGTGTGTCCAGTGTTGACAGATAAGAGGGTCTCAATACAATCTGTTGGGCCTGGTTTTATGATTGATTGATTGATTGATTTTAAATGTAAATTGTCTTTAGGGTCTAATTTCAATATTTCTCATATAAGATTTTAGCAAAAAGTGTATGTTGTGTATTCTGTGGAGTGATTTCATATTCAGACTTCTTGGACATTTATGATTCTGTGTCCCTTCCTTGGTTCCAACCTCCTGAAGGTCAGCCCTAGGTGTTTCTAAAAGAATATGAAAATCAAGGGCGATGTCATGTCCCTTAAATTTAATTCTAACACCAAATCTCAGGAAGTCACCAAAAGTCAAACTGTGTTTTTCGACATGTCCCGAGCATAGGCCGCATCAGTGTCTTTCTGAGCATTCCCTTCGTGGTCCCTGTCGGCGGGGGAGAGGTTCTCTTCCGCACACTTAAGACTGATCCCTTTGAGGATGGTGGGTGCTGACTTCTAACTGAAACACAGCCTCATCCCCTGCTCAATCTAATGGGATGGGGAAGGGCAGGAAGTGAGTGATTCCCTCCTCCTGTGGAAAGATGTCCATTCATTTGCTGTTCATTCAAAATGAACAGGTTCTAGGGCAACAGAAATGAAAGAAACAGAATGTGCCTTCAAGGGTCTCACCATAGAGGCAACACCAAGAAGGGACAGACAGACCAGTGAGTAATCAGGTGTGGTAGAGAATGTTTCAAAAATATGCTGTTCTCTGATGCGTGCACTTGTTATTCGGGGTTTACTTAAAGTATCCTGCAGGTGTTCTTTGGTGAGAAGATTCTAGAGGGGTCAAAAGTCCACTGGAATATTCCCAGATATTAGTCTCTGATGTTGGTTTGACTTCTAGGCAGAGAAAGATGAGCCTGCATTCCAGGTCACACAGACAAAAAACTTATTTAGAACTTGGTTCTTCATACACATTCCATATTCTTATCTATGTGAAAACAGAATCACGTGTTCATAACAGTATTTTTAATAGCCTGAGTGGTAAAGGACCTAAATGGTCATGAACAGGAGAATGGATGAAAGGTGATAGTGAAGATGGAGGGATCAGAACACAGTGCTGAGAGATAGAAGCAAGTTTCAGAACACATGCAGTAAGACTGCAAAAAAAAAAAAAATCAAGCAAAACACTACCATGCGTTGCCTTAGGGATACATACGTGTATAGTAGAAGTATGAAGAAATGGATGGAACAATAAATTACACATTGTGGGGTAGGGAGCTAGAAACAGGGTGGGCACACCGAAGCTTTGTCTCTACTGGGAATGTCTTATTCCTTAAGCTGTAGGATTGTAGGTACGCAGGTGTTGACCGCACTGTTCTTTATATCTTTTCAAATGACTTAAATATTCAAAAATAAATTTTTTAAGTTTTGGCAAAAATTCCTCTTAAGTTCTTTTTTTCTTGCTCAAAGAGCACAGTACTGATCAAGAGAAGGTGCCTAGCCTGCTGAGGGGGACATCTGTGTCCCTGAAACCAAGCCAAAGGCAGGGACTTGCACTTAGGCTAACAGATTTGCTATGTTGGTAGCAGATAGCATTATCTGGAACTTACGAATAGAATTTTTAAGAAAGATTTTACTTTATTGGGGTAAACACACTTAACATGAGATCTTCCCTCTTAACAAAATTTTAAGTGTACGTATGTTATTGCTGACTATAGGTACAATGTTGTACAGCCTCTTTTACTGAAACTTTACGTCCTTTAATTAGTAACTCCCGTTCTATGAACTTGACTATTTTAGGAACCTCATGTAAGTGGAATTAAACAGTATTTACCTTCCTGCAACTGGCTTATATTTCACTTAGCATAAATGTCCTCAAGGCTCATCCATGTTGCCACAAGTTGCAGAAGTTCCTTCTTTTTAAATTAAGGGTGAATAGTATTCCATCGCATGTGTCACATCTTCTTTGTCCATTCATCTGTCAGTGGACATTTCGGTTGCTTCCACATTTTAGTCATTGCGCATGGTGCTGCTATGAACACGGGAGTGCTGTGTCCTCTTCCAGATCCTGATTGCAATTCTTTTGGGTAAATACCCAGAAGTGGGACTGCTGGACCATATGGTAGTTCTATTCTTAATGTTTTGAGGAGCTTCCATACTGTTTTCCATAGCAGCTGCACCATTTTGCATTCCTACTAGCAAGTGTGCAAGGGTTCAAGTTTCTCTGCATCCTTGCCAGCACTTGTTATCTTTTGGTTTTTTTTTCATGATAGTGGGTGTGAGATATTTCATTGTGGTTTTGATTTGTGTTTTCCTGATGATTAGTGACATTGAGCATTTCTTCCTATACCGTACAGTGTCTTTGTCTAGCTTAGTAAGAGTAATACTGGCATCATAAAATGAGTCTGGAAGCATTCCCTCCTGTTCATTTTTGGAGAAGAGTTTGAGAAGGATTGGCTTTAATTCTTCTTTAAACGTTTGTTAGAATTCACCAGGGAAGCCATCTGTTCCTGGGCTTTTCTTTGTTGGGAAGTTTTTAAATTACTGATTTAATTTTTATATTTCGATCTGTTCAGACTTTGTTTCTTCATAATTTATTCTTGATAGGTTGTCTGTTCCTAGGAATTTGTCTATATTTTTAGAGCATTCAGTTTGTTGGAGTATAATTTTTCATAGTAGTCTCTCACAATCATTTTTATTTCTGTGCCATCAATTGTAATGTCTCTTCTTTCATTTCTGATTTTGTGAGTTCTCTCTTTGTTCTTAGTCTATCTAAGGGGTTGTCAATGTTCATCTTTTCAAAAAAACCAACTCTTAGTTTTTGTCGATTTCTTCTATTGTTTATTTTCTATTTCTCTTACTTCTGCTCTAATCTGTTATTTCTGTCCTTCTGCTAACCTTGGGTTTAGTTTGTACCTCTTTTTCCAGCTCCCTGAGGTGTAAAGTTAGGAAAGCCATATTGTTTATTAAACAAATTGCTTTGCTTTTGATACAAGTAAAACCATTATGAAAATAACATTGTTCATCATTTGCAGTGGCTACTGCATGCCTCCCATTGTACTGGATGGTGGGCTTGAGAAAAGGAAAAGCCAAGGTTCCTGTATTCAGTGACCTTGATGGTTCCTATTATGCAATCACCAGACCGTGGTGCTTTGATGGAGGTCCAGGGGACAGGGGCACATCTAGAAGTGAGGAGGTTGGCCCTAGGGGGAGGAAGGGTAAGTCCTGCAAAGGTGTCAGAGCAGCGCCATCTCCCCTGGGTGACAGACAGCTGTCCCAGCTGATGCTGCTAGGACCACTTCCATTCACAAATGTCTCTGACCTCCAGGGTGTTTGGCAAGGGAAGAGATGAAAATACCATTTAGGACCATGTCCCAAACCTCTAGCTGTGGTGACAGGAGTTAAGCACTGCAAGGCCAGCTGCAATGAGTGGCATTTGCTTTTTCAAGTGATCAGAAGAGGCCCTTGGCACTCACTGTGCCCCATCTTTCTCAGGCTCCTTCATCTAGCCAGTGAGCTGCCGGAGGGCACAGACAGCAGGGATCCAGGCGTCCAGGGATCCACCGCTAGAATCAAGGCCAGCGGGCACTTGGGGAGCATTCTGATTATGCAAATGGCCTGCTGGGGACCCTGGCAGTGGATGAAGGCTTCACTGGTCAGGTCGTGTTCCAAGCACCTGGTATCTCCCAGAAAGGCTGAGGCTCTTCTCGCCGCCAGGAGAGTTCAGGGCACAACCGGAAACAGGAAAAAAACTTAAGCTCCACCTGACAGACACTTAGCCTGTCTCTTTTAAAATTCTTTTTTTTTTTTTCTTTTTTTTGGCATGTGTGTGCTGACAGAATTAACTAGAATTAACTTCTATGTATCTCACCTTGCAAACCCCCAAATTAAAATCCTGGCGAACATCATTGCATATGAGCAAGTTATCAAACATCTCTTAACCTCATATGAAAAATGAGAAAAACCGCAGTACTTACCTCATGAAAGTTGTTTGGCAATGAAGTGGGCCATTTTGTGTTTCGCACAGTGCCGCAAGATAATGATGCCAGAGTGAGCCACGTCTACCACCTGGTGGCAGCACTAGGTAAGTGCAGATTTTGTTCCTCCGAGAAGCTGAAGAACAGTTCAGTTGGGGTCAGCAAATCCTATACAGAAGGAGGGCTAACATGAGGGCACTTCTGACCCCCACCTGCCTTCCTTAATGGGTCAGCTCAGAGAAATTTTTCTACATCGATTTTTGGAGTCCTTTAAAAAGTTGGTTCCTAATTATTTCAAGGTCAGATTAATTTTGAACCTGCATTATTGCATCAACTGTTATTTTGAGGTCCCCTATTTTTCTTTCTTTTTTTTAAGGATGCTGCTTTGAATGGGCAGTTTAGCCAGGTAAATCAATCTCTTTATCTCTCCTCCTTTTTAACATATATTGTACATTCTCTTAGCAACAGATCCAAGTTTTGTGGGCCTGTAGCTTATGTAAAGAAAAGGATACAAAATAAAAACTCAGTGCAAAAACTAACCTTTACTTGCATGAGAAAAGACAGGGCTTTGGAAGGCGTCTGTGCAAGTAAGAGGCTTTGAACTTGAGCCTTGTTACTTTTACAGTGATTCTACCTTTGCATGGTTTGCTGGCTGCTCCCCTTTCCTGGGGCAACTAAGCACCACTCAGCCTCCCAAGGGTTACTTTGTTCTTTTGCAGTTTACAGAATAATCTACGTTTTGTTCGCTTTCTAAAATAAACAGCTCCATGAAGACCTGTCCCAGTCTTTTCTCTCCCACCGGTGGTTGGAAACTAATTTTTTTGCACACTGCTTGCTCCAGTTGGGACTCAGACCTGAGGTCTTCATCAGTATGTTAAATGGATGCACAGCTGTGTTTATGTATTATAAATAATTAAAACATACCCCTATTGACAGATATATAAGTTTCTGATTTTTAATTTTATAAGTAAGACTGCAATAAACTTTGCTTTTGAACAGGGCTATTTATATATTTACTTAGTCATTTATTTCTGCTTCTGCCAAATGATTTCCTGGGAACATGAGTGGGATTCCAGGATAATAGTTAAGAAGTTACTGCTAGGTCTTGTCATAATGTTTTCTGGTAAAAATGTACCGATTTATAATGGTAGTGTTTCAATAGCAGGCTGACCCAGCCATTTCAGGTTCCCTGGGCTGGGGCTCCCAGTTCGAGGAATACGCTCCACTTCTTTGGTGGAGCCCTTTTCATTAGAACTTGTTCGTTCCAAGGAGGCAGCAGGCATAGTCTGAAGAAATGAGCCAGAGCGGCTTCAGGATTTGGAGAAGGTAGGAGCATGCCTGGCAACGGGAAGGGAAACTCCGCAGGGTGAACAGAGAGATCCCATCCCTTCCCCACCCAGTTCCTCTGAGGCTAATGGGGTCCCCTCCCAACATCTGGGGGGCCCAGGTAAAGCTTCAAATGGAGGCCCATACGCCAGGCTTATAAATATATTTAAAATTCATAAATCAAACCAAATGGTAAGAAAAATATGTTCTTCCTACTTTGACGAATATACCTTCTTAATGACTCAGAAGGACAGATCTGAATTTAGAATTCTGACTCCTTGGCACTTTGCACAGGAAGGTACGGATGGCGTGAGGAAAGCTGGCCCAGCCCCTGGTTGCCAGCCATAGCCTACACTCTTTCTCTCCCCACCCCGGAGCCACAGACCCCAGAAGTGTGGCCACCTGATCCTGCACATCCAAACTCCATCCAGACTCCACTGCGAACAGCCACTCCATAGCCTCTTCCTAGGCTTGTGGTGGGGGGGTCCCTACAAGGGGGATCATGCAGAGAAGAGACACAGTAGTGTTGGAAATATGTTCAGGGTCGTTTGGGCAGGGTCTTCTGTGGTACCAGGTACCTGGAGACCACTCTAGAGAGAGAGCAGCTTGGGTCCCGGGGGGCATGAGCACTTGTCCTATGGACTCCTTGTCCTTTAGGGAGAGGTGGGCGGAGTGAGGCTCTCTAATGCACAGAGCCTAAGGCACTTAGCCCTTGCTCTGGGCTAAGATAAATGCTGGTAAGAACTTTTCTGGATAAAGTAAACTGCCCCAAAAAGAGGACCTACAGATACTCAGGGAAAAAGCCATTTTTCCACCAGCTTGTCCGCAGTGAAGCCCACCAGGCAAAGTGCCTCTGTTATGCCCCAGAGCTTCCAATCGTTTTTTTTTTTAAATTTTTAATTGAGGTGTAGTTGATTTACAATGTTAGTTTCAGGTGTACAGCAAAGCGATTCAGTTATACATACACACACATATATATATATTTTTTTCAGATTCTTTTCCATTATAGCTTATTACAAGAAATTGAATATAGTTCCCTGTGCTATAGAGTAGGTCTTTGCTATTTATGTATTTTGTATATAATAGTGTGTATCTGTAAATCCCAAACTCCTAATTTCTCTCTCCCTCCCCCTTTCCTCTTTGGTAACCATAATTGTTTTCTATATCTGTGAGTCTGTTTCTGGTTTATAAACAAAATTTGTATTTCTTTGATTTCACTTATAAGTGATATCATATAATATTTGTCTTTCTCTGTCTGAATTACTTTACTTAATAGGAGAATCTCTAGGTCCATCTATGTTGCTGCAAATGGCATTATTTCATTTTTTTTATGGCTGAGGAGTATTCCATTTTATATATATACCACATCTTCTTTATCCAGTCATCTGTTGATGGACATTGTTTCCCTGTCTTGGCACTTGTAAATAGTGCTGCTGTGAACACTGAGGTGCATATGTGTCTTTTCAAATTATAGTTTTCTCCAGATGTACACCTAGGAGTGGGACTGCTGGATCCTATGGTGAGTCATTTTTAGTTTTTTAAGGAACCTTTGTACTGTCCTCCATAGTGGCTGCACTAATTTACATTCCCACCAACAGTGTAGGAGGGGTCCTTTTCCTCCACACACTCTCTAGCATTTATTGAATTTTTTTGATTTTTAAAAAAATTTGAGTAAAATTTACTTTTTGTGTACAGTTCTATGGATTTTTGACAAATGCATGGAGGCATGTATCTAGCACCCCAAAACTATGCAGAACAGTTTCATCTTTCTAAAAATTCCCTTTTGCAGGAACTTTTAGTCAACTACTCCCTCAACCCTTGGCAACCACTTACGTTTCTGTTCCTATAGCTTTTTGCCTTTTCCAGAATGTTGTAAAAACTGAATCATGCAATGAGTAACCTTTTGAGTCTGGGTTCTTTCACTTAGCAGCATGCATTTAAGATACATCCACACTGTGGTATGAATCTATAGTTTGTTCTTTTCTGTGGCTGAGTAGCTTTCCATTGTCAGGGTGTACCACTGTTTGTTTATCCATTTACCTATTGGTTGCTTCCAATTTGGGATAATTTTGAATAAAGAGTCTATAAATATTTGCATACAGGTTTTGATACATGTATAAGTTTTCAATTCATTTAGGTAAATGTCTCCAAGTGGGATTGTTGGGTTGCACATGTGTATAAGAACCTGCCAAATTGTTTTCTAAAATGACTGTATCATTTTGCATCCCCACCAGTGATGAATAAGGATTTCAATTGCTCCGAATCCTTATGAACATCTGATATTGTCAGATTTTCCTTTTTAATTTTAGCCGTATTCATAGGTGTGTAGTGGCATCTCATTGTGGTTTTAATTTTATCTTCTTAATGATGTTGAACATCTTTTTTATATGCTTATTTGAAACTCACATGTCTTCTTTACTGAAATGTTTGCAGACCCTTTGCCCATTTTTTGTTAGATTGTCTGCCTACTATTGAGTTTTAAGAGTTCTTTATATGTTCTGGTGCTTCATCAGATATTTCATCTGCGAATGTTTCTCCCTTTTTGTAGCTTTTAAAAAATTTTTCCTTACAGTGTCCTTCACATAGCAAAAATGTTTAATTTTTTATGCTCTCTGGAGTTGTTGCCTACGCACAATGAGGCCGAACAAACATTGGTGGAGTTGGGAGCAGAGAAAAGTTTTTCGTGGGGCAAAGTAAGGAGAATGGGTGTCTCATGCTCAGAAAGCCCCCAAGTTCCCTGGTGGTTTTCAGGAGGAAGTTCTCAGAAGCAAAATTTGGGATGAGGGCTGCAGGGAGTGTGACTTTCTTCTGATTGGGTGATGGTGAAGTCACAGGGTGGTGCTCCAGGAATCTTGTGCTCAGCATGAAATTACCATCTTCCACCTGGGAGGGGGCCTTAGTTCCTCAGGACGTTTCTTGGCCCCAAACAGCCTCATGCCAGGGCAGCATCTGTCAGGGAGAGTCCCTCAGAGTTCCCCGGAGTGAACTGAGCTTGAGCAGCTGCTGGGGACTGGCCATGGGCACAGACTCCTAGTGCGGCTCGTCAAAATTGTTACAGAACACAAGTTTGTGTGTTGATGCACAGTGAGGCCAAACAAACCAAAATGTTTGGGAGCAGAGAAAGGTTTATAGCTGAGCCCAGCAGGAACAGGTGGCTCATGCACACAAAAGAGTCCCCAAACTCTCCAGCATTTATTATTTATAGACTTTTTAATGATGGCTATTCTGACTGATGTGAGGTGATACTTCATTTCAGTTTTGGTTTGCATTTCTCGAATAATTAGTGATATTCAGCATCTTTTCATGTGCCTGTTGGCCATCTGGCTGTCTTCTTTGGAGAAATGTCTATTTAGGTCTTCTACCCATTTTTTAAAAATTGGGTTGTTTGGTTTTTTTTTATATATTAAGCTATATTAGCGGTTTGTATATTTTGCAAATTAGTCCCTTGTTGGTTGTGTCATTTGCAAATAGTTTCTCCTATTCTGTAGGTTGTCTTTTCATTTTGTTTATGGTTTACTTAAGAATAACATACTTTAAAAAGGAAAACCAGAGAATAAGAAAGAGCGCTTGAAAATTAAAAATGTGAATGCTGAAATGAAAAATTCAGTAAAAGAGAAGGAACATATAGTCGAGAAAATCTCTCAGATAGTAGAACAAAATAATCAAAGAGATTAACAGAGTGGAAAAGTTAAGAAAATTAGAAGATCTGTTTAGTAGTCCAATACCCAAATAATAGGAGTCCCAGAAAAAGCAAGCAGTGAAAACTGTGGAGAGGAAATTTTCAAAGACACGATACAGGAACATCCCCACAAATCAAAGAACAAGACCTCTAGGCTGGAAATAGCAATGGAATCTCAAGATGATGAATGAAAATGAACTCACAGCAGGGCAATTTGTCCTGCAGTTTCAGTACACTGGGAATAATGAGAAGGTTCCAAATTTTCCAGAAAGAGGGGAAAAAAAAGGTTACATACACAAAGTAGGTAATCATCGTACCACAGATCCAAATTCCAAATTCCAAAATATACAAACAATGGCAATAATGAAGCAATACCTCAAAATTTTGAGTGAAAATCATTTTCAACCTAAAACTATGTACCATGTGTGTTGCACTGTTACAAAGATGACTGCAACAGTCACTCATATTTGGTACCAATGCCTCTTTGCAATGTGACTTTACTTCTCCCCTCAGGGAGTGGAATCTATTTTCCTGCTCTTTGAATCTAGCCTGGCCTTGACTTACTTTGATTAAAAAAAGAGTGGCAAAAGTGACCCAGCATAAACTCTGAGCCTAAGATTCAAAAGACCCTGCATTTTTTGCTCTGGAACTCTTAAAAAGCTGCCACAGGACTGCCCACGGGAAGAAGCCAGGTCTAACTTATTGGATGAGAAGCCACATGGAGGGGAGATCTCTGCCAAGTCCATGAGTTCATTAGGTGCAGTTGCCATCTTCCAAATGACTGTGGGCAAATATTTTCTTAATTGTTTCATTGCTACATAACACAGATGACCATATATTCCCAGTCTTTAGAAGTCATTTTCTTACCAGTTTTCTTAGGACCTGACTTCTTCACATGGTAGTTTCAAGTCTGTATTCCAAGAGGGTGAGAGCAGATGCTGTAAGGATTCCTGAATGCCACTTTCAACATACTATGTCAAAGTAAGTCACGAAGCCATTCCCATTCAAGGAGTGGGGAAATAGACCCCTCCTTCTGATGGGGAAAGTGGCAAAGTCATACTGCAAAATGGTGGGGGAAAAGGGGGTGGGAAGAACTACCGTGGCCATCTTCGCCAACAAAGCTACCACACCAAGGCAAGTGAGAGGATAGAGAACAGAAATACTTAGACATAAAAGTTCTCAAAAACTTACATTTTCTCAGGAAGCTACCGGGCTATATATTTACAAAAATTGAGAGTGTAAACCAAGAAAGAATAAGACACATGATCTGGGAACCAGGGGTTCCCATATAAGAGAGATGACAAGGAAATCTTGAGTAGGATGGGGCTGAGACAGCCACATTCCAAATTGGAGCAGGAAGATGGAGAACTGCCAGAGGAATGTTTCTCAGAGGGATGTCCTTGGGGGAAAACAGCACTGAGAAATTATTTGACAGCACTGAAAGAGGCATTTTCAGAGCTGTTGCAGGATATGGGATCTAACTAGCGGCTCAAGGTAAAAGCAAGCAACCAAAAACAAAAACAAAAACTGAGGCAAATAATAACTTTAGAAAAAAAGAAAAAGTTGTACAAGGAAAGCCATGTAATCATGTGTACTACTTGGCACAAAACTGAACAATATTAACATAATCATCATTTAAAAACAAATCACTGAATAAGAAGAACTTAACTAAACTCATGGTAAAACTATATTGGGATGGTGGAGAAAGGAACTAGTCTGTAATGAAGCTAAAATCCTCATGTAGTATGATAGAAAGTCAGTGTATTTTCTAAAATTCCTCAATCAAAGTATAGCCGTGTCCTGATACTATTTAGAAATGAGTGCCTCTGGGAAGTATAATGGGATGAAGGGGGTAGGGATGGGGACTGTAAAATAGGAGGCTGATTTTTTGGGTAACTTTTTATTACTCTTGACCTTTTAAAGTAAGAGAAAGTGGTACATTACTAAAAAAGAATGACTTCAAAAAATACATTGAGAAAAAATATTGTCTGTTAATCAGAGGAAAAAAATTATTGCTAAGAAGCAGTTTCAAGGGAGTTGTCAGGGCAGAAAGTCTCAAAAGAATTAAGTATGACCTATATGATTGAAAATTTTGAAGCTTTCATTTTAGGTGCCAAAGGTTTCATTGAAGTTTTAAAACTGAAATTGAGTAAGACAAATTCCAGTCCTGAAGGTCTTATGGTTTAGTAAGGTAGGCATATAAGTAAGCAAGAATTTTCAATGCAACATGAAAAGAGCTACCATAGCTGCATGCAGAAAGTAATCCGAGACCGCAATCCCTGTTTGGGGTGGAGTTGGAGATGGCAATCTAGAACAGCTGATCTTAGAAATGAGTGTTGAAGGATAAGTGGGTTCAGTTGGCCAAATCGATAGGGAAGAGCATTCCAGGTTCAGAAGCTCACCATGAACAATCTCAGCATGTTTGGGAAAAGGTAGTAAGTTCAATGTGGCCAGGATGTGAAGTTGGGAATGACCAGAGGTAAGCCTGGAGTGGTAGACTGGGGCAGACCCTAGAGGGTCTTGTGAGTCATGCTAAGGGGATTGGCATGGCTTTACCCTAAGATGTGACACATCTAATGCACATCTTAGAATGATCACTGGTTCTGGGGAAGCCAGTGGAAGACCAAACACAGGATGAAGGACTGGGGAAGGGAGACTCACTAGAAGACTTGCATAGGACTTGAGGCCTAGACAGGAGGAGAGTTGAGAAATATTTCAAAGGCTGATTCAGTGACAGGTCATAGTGACCAGTAGCAAGATATAGGACTCAAAGATGACTCCGATGTTCACCCATACATCAGACATTTATTGTGTGCCTTTTCTTCACTGGGCACTCTGCCAGGCACTGGTGGGGTATAGAGTTGAATACAGCATGGTCCCTGCCCTAGAGGAACTTTCAGTTTAGTGGGAGCACAGAGATAAACTAACAGTAACTGTAGCTGTCATGCTCCATTTCAAGAGGAGAACAGAGCCCAGAGGGACCGAGAAGAAGCTGTCAAAGAGAGAGAAGGTGAACCCAGAGTGGATAGAAGTAATGAAGCTGAGGGAAAGAGTCTGGGAAAAGAATGCTTCATGGTGAACAGATGCTGCCAAGAAAGTGGGTAGCAGGGCTAAGGCGTCCCCCAAATGAGGCAATTAGGATGGCATTGATGATCTCAGAACAGCAGGGAGGGTTGCCCACCAGATGCTGTGGGATGTTGAGCAAAGAGGTGGTGAGGATGCTGAGAAATGAATATAATTCTTTCAGAAGCTGGTCAGGAAGAAGAGATAAGCCACTGAGTGGCAGGCTTCATAAAGATGTAGTTTTTAAGATGGAAAACACTTAAGTATTTATTCTTATCAGGACCAGCTATATAAATTACGGACCTCGATGCACAATAAAAATTCAGATCCTCTTGTTAAATTATTAAAAAATTTAAGACAGTTACAGTACAGTGTGAAACCAGTGTGGGGCTCTTCTAAGTATGGGGACCTGTGTGCCTGCCCAGGCTGCATGCCAGGAAGCAAGTCCTGATTCTCAGGCGAAGGACTCCAGGAGGAAGGAGGCTGAAACAGTGACAGAGCCTGGTCCTAGAAGAACGGGAAAGGGAGGAACTCAGTGTCCAGATGGAGGTAGAGCCTTGAGCAGGGTTTTGGCCATCTCCTGAGATGGGAGAGATGGAAGATGGAGCTGGAAGATGGAGAGGAGGGGGTGCTGGAAAGGGGGTACTTCACACTGGAGAGAGAATTTTCTTTATTGAATAATCTGTAGGGAGCAGAAAGAAGCGGCAGAAGTTTGTGGCAGCCTGAGAGGAGTGGGAGGCCACACTGAGCAGTGCTGAGGAACCTGGTGGGGATGGGTCACAGGGCAGGCACTCGGCAGATGGGGCAGGAGCAACAGTGGCACATGATAGAAAGGTGAGGCCAAGAAGGTGGTGCAACAAGGTGGCCCCTGAGCTGATGGGTTGGGGTTCCCGTTTGGACAGCAATGAGAAATACGGTGGCCAGAATGACTGGAGGGCTCCTTCAGTAAGAAGGCTAAGTACTGGCCTAGGGTTTCTTCCCCTTGACGCCAGAAGAAAAGGAGGGAGACATGTTCCGCCTTGTGAAGACCAGATGTTAAGAGCGATTGGGTATATTAGTCATAAGACCTATTTGAATTAGGAGAACTGCGACCTTGGCCACAGCCTGGGAAAGGAGAGACCGGGGAGTTCTTATCGGAGACGAAGGGGGTCACCCTCGAGCAGTGAGGAGGCTCTAAGCTCTGGCATGGCCGAGGCGGGCGGCCTGCAAATCTTGCCTCCAAGTCCCTCGGTTGCCATTGGGTCCCTAGCGCTCGGCCGCCCCTCTGCAATTCGGTGACCTCGCCAGAAGCGCCCCTCGCAGCTCCTCAAGGTCCATTTAGGGCTTTCGGAGACCTAACTGGCCAAGAGGTCGCGGTGATGCAGAAGGTCAACTAGCACTCACCAGGCGGCCCGGGCTCCAGGCCCGGCACTCGGGTCCCGAAGCGGAGCCTCGCAGTTCCCCAGGCCTCTCGCCAGGCGCCTCCTGGGCTTGTCTCTTAAGAACAGCTGCCGGGCTTCCCCGGCTCACCCTCCAGCTTCCTAGCTTCTTTCTCCCCAAGGGAAACCTCCCCCGGAAGCCTCGCCTGGCCTCCAGGTGGCTGCCACCACCCCGCTTGCTTGCCGGGGGGCTGGCTCCCTCGTCTCCCGGTGCTCAGCTGTGGTTTTCCGAATCCTGGCAGCAGGAGCCTGGCCTTCGCTGCCTTCATCTGGAAAGAGTTTCAAGTCCTCTCCCAGATGGAAAGAAGCCAGAGGACGGCCATGCCCCCACCCCGCTCCCACACCCCGGTTCCCCGAGCCCGGAGCGGTGCAGCTCGGCCGGGGCTCCCCAGGCCGCGGGCGCACGTGCAGCCGGCGCCCCGGGAGACGTCAGAGCCGCCTGGGTCGGCCCGCCGGGGGTGCGGGGGGGTCTCCACCCCGCCGCCGCCGCCGCCGCCGCCAGCGGGCTTGGCGCAGGGCTGCGGATGCTGCGCGAGCCGTTCACCCTTTCCAGTTGCTGGCGGCGGGTCGCGTGGGTCGCGGCAGCCAGGCGGGCGCAAGGGGGACGGAGGAGGGGAGGAGCCGGAGACGGAGGGGAAGGAGGGGGCCCGTCGGCCCCGCCCCCGCCCCGCCCCCCGCGGCCGGAGCCCGGGCTGCAGCCGGGCGCCCCGGAGCCTGCGAGCCCGCGAGCCAGCGAGCGGCGGCCGCGGCCTCCCCTTCTCGCGGGTGACCCCGGCGTCCCGGCCCGCGGCCCCGCGAATCCAGGGGCCTGCGCCCCCGGGGGCAGGCATGCATCATGGCCACGCTGGCTTGCCGGGTGCAGTTCTTGGACGACACGGACCCTTTCAACAGCACCAACTTCCCCGAGCCCAGCCGGCCGCCGCTGTTCACGTTCCGCGAGGACCTCGCGCTCGGCACCCAGCTGGCCGGGGTCCACCGGCTGCTGCGGGCGCCTCACAAGGTACAGCCCAGCGGGGGCGGGCTGGGCCCCCTGGACGCAGCCCCTGCTGCGGGGCGCGCCGGAGTAGGGGCGCCGCGGACAAGCGGGGCTGGGCGCGGCCAGGGGACAAGCGCCCAAGGGCAGACCTCCCCTCTTCCCGTTAGGCAGAGGGGTTGAGGCACCCGCCGGCTGAGGTGGGAGTTTCCAGGTCGGCGAGGAGGACAGTCCCGCGTTCCGGCCCAGAGAGAGGGCGGGCGGGGCCGAACAGGTGCCGCGCCGGCCGGAGGCGGGATGGAGAAGGTTCCCCGCGCGGCGCCGTTAGCTCTGCGGGGTGGGCGGGGTGGGGCTCGGACGCCGGCAGTCGGTCCCCGCACCCGGACCGGCGCGGAGCGGCGCGCGGAAAGAACCCGGGCCCAGGGGGGCTCAGGTCCCTTGGAGGAGAGCCCTCATTGACGCCCGGGACAAAACCTCTTAGGCCTCGGGGGCCGCTGGGGGCGGCCGCGCCACCCTTGCGACAAAGCACGCTTCCCGGGGACACCTCTCCCTCCTCCTCAGGGGGCACCGCGGGGGACGCCGCCCGCGCGCTGCGATAGTGCTCGGGAGCAGCCCCTTTTCTTAGAAGAAGCAGGTGGCCTTGGGAACCTCGGAGGAGCAGTCGCTGTGGGAGGAGGGGCGGGGGCGCGGAGGGGCGGCGCGCGCACAAAGCCTGAGCCTCGAAGCCCGAAATGTGTGTCCCCTGGGAAGAATGGCTTCTCAGTCCACCCGATAGAGTTTTTTCTTTCTTCTTCTTTTTCTTCTTTTTTTTAACCCTTTGCAGGACAGGCCTCTTGCAAAGTGTGTGTACCAAAGGGCTGGGCATTGAAAGCTAACCCTTTAGTTACCCAGGAGAACCCTTACCCTCTCTTAAAGTGACTGCACCTTGAGGAATTCCTTCCCCGTTACAGCTTTTTGCTTAGCAAAGCTTGTAGATTTATTCTTTGAGGATCAACATTGATAAATATTTGGAAGAGATAACCCCTGATGCCCAAAAGAACACAATTGATTTAAAAAAATTCTTTAGATTTCTGTATGACGTTAACCTGCCTTGGAAGTAGAGAGGGAGTTTGATGTGGAAACCGGTGAACTTTGGCAGTGGTGTCTATTAGTAGTAGGTGCTTCCCCCCCCCCCCCACTACTTAATGAGTAACCCGTTTTCAGGAATGAGGAATGAGGCAGTTCTGTCTCCTGCTCTTCGTGTTGGTGCAGGATGGAGACAGTCACTGCTCCTGGGAACCTCTCTGGCCATAAAAGTAGGTTGAATTGGGAGGTAGGGGAAACAGAATGATGTATTGTGGATTCAGCTTATCATGATCATTTTTGTGAGTTATTTGATTCTTCTCAGTTAGTGGATTCAGTTAAAAGTTTTCGAAGGGCTTCTTCAGCATCATGGTTATTTCATTCATTATGGTCTCTGATTATAGTGATCTTTTGTTGAAACCACAGAAGACCCATAATTGTGGCCCTGTGACCTTGAAGTGGTTTCCTTGGATTTCAAACTCTATATACGCGGGCTGAACTTTCAAACTGGAAGCTGAAGTACATTTTTATGTTTCCGTGGAATAGCCCCATAGGCTTGGTCCAGTGTTCCTGGACTGGTAGGCAATCCTGACGCTCCAATATTGCAAACCCCCCCCCCCCCCGCCGCCAAAGCCACAACACAGCAGTTGCACTGGCTCACAGAACTTTCTGAGATGGCCCTTGTGTAAGAAACAGAACCAAAAGATGTCCCACAGAGACCCTTGATCCCTTGTCTTGGGGGCCAGCCAGCCTCAGTCTCAGAGTCTTTTGCCTGAAGACTCCTACAGTATAATTAGACGTTTGGCATTACTTTTCACGTCTCGAGCTGACTGAGTGGCTGATTCCATGAACCAGGGTTCTATAAAGCAGAATTCAGGGATTCATGTGCCTAGGTGCTCATTTAGATTTTTAAAATGCTGGTTAATTTCCAGCAAGGAATCTGCTGGATTGGATGATCCATCTGTGATAGAAAGAGCTAATGAGTTTTGAGCACTTGGTATGTAGGTGTGTGCTCTCCCAGGGGTGTCAGTGCAGGCTCTCACTTAATGTAACTTTAAACACCTCTGCAAAGTGCAGACTTTTACTATCCCTATTTTACAGATGAGGAAACTGAGGCAGACAGCGATTACATAACTTAGTTTCTCTGCTAGTCGTAGGGAGCCGAGATTCAAACCAGGTCTCTGTGACTCGAGCCTCCATTGCTGTTCTGCTCCCTGGTCCAGCTGTGTGGCTGTGGGCAGAAGCCGCACCTCCTCTGGCTTCCGTTCCATTAACTTGGGGAGTTCACCAAATCACTTTCCTCTGCCAGGTACTTTTTGGCCTGGGGCAGGTGAATGTTACCAGCATGAGTAAGAGCCTTGAAACAGAATTCCTGGCCTGGTAGAGTTCACAGTCAGAGGTGGAAACAAATAGTTACCAAACCTGCTGTGACTTAGCTAACAGGGAGGGGGTGGGCATGCTGCTACCCCAGGCCACTGCTGTGGGTATGGCTTCCAGGTCTTATGTGGCCCGGCCTGGCAGAGGAGGAGTGCCTGAGGCAGGGGGCATCCTGGGTGGTGGAAAGAGGGGAGAAGCATGACTTTGATGCAGGCTGACAGTCTCAGCCGTCCTTGCTTGAATTAGATAGAACACACAGAAAAGCCTGCAGAGCCTGAGTAGCTGGATGAACTTTCTCTAAGTGGACGCACCTGTGTGACCAGCCCGGGGACGGCCCCTGCAGAGGGTCCTAATTTGTAAAGCTCCCCTAGGGGGTCTCCTGTATCGGGAAACTTTGAACTGGTTAACCTCTCAGGTCCTTCCCAGCCCAAACTTGAGTCCGTGCATCTTTTCTTACTTAACCTAATGATACATGTGTTAGTTTATCTCATGTCTGCTGATTCCGTCAGAAGTAAGGTGTTCATTGAAACCATCGTCTTGGACAAAAACAACGTATTGCGCTTATTATGCTTTACCTTTTTTTTTTTCCAAACTGCGAGACTGAAAAAGAAAAACACAACTTTTATAGGAACCCCAAGAGGATGATTAAATACATGATTAGACTGATAACAAAAAGGCCAAAACAAGTGTGTATTCTCACTGTGGAGATGTTCATTTTGGTGTTTATATGGTGTTTTTCTGGACTCAGTGAGGCCTTTTGTTTTCAAGTGCTACGTAAACAGGTGTTCTTTTCTGGTTTAGTGTTTTCAGAAGAAAAATAATCGTAATTATAGAACTTTTACTTTAGAAAAAGCTGCAGTAGAATTAATAGAACCATAGACCTTTCAAAGCTTAAATGTATTTGGATTGATGGATGCTAAAAGCTAAGGAGGTAAGGATTCTTTTTTTTTTCTTTATAGACAACACTGGAATTGTAGAATCTTTTTACAAAAAAAGTGGTAAGGAGCTTGCGTGTCAAAATGGCAATTATGACCTAGTAATTTAATTCAGGAAATGTTTCCGTGGTTGCTGCGGACTAGAGAGTGGAGGAATACTAGCTACCAGGTCCTAGCCACTTGCCTGGGCCAAGCACCGTCCTGGACACGCGTTGTCTCGCCAAGCCCACGACCACCCGTGGGTCAGGCACTTGTACCCTTGCGTCTCACGGCAGAAGAGGCCCAGAGCAGAAAACAGCCAGCTGGCCACGTGAGTGGGAAGTTCCAGAGTTGGCATTTGGCCCCTGTCTGAGCTCTTCACGACTCTGCTTTTGTGTCTTGAGTGTCCTCCTTCCAGGCAGCCCACCCGCGTTCCAGAGTTCCATCCTCTCATTGGCTTGGCCTTGGCTGTGCCCTGTTCATTCCTCTCCCATTAGCCCTGTCTGTGTGGTTCCCTTGCTGCCTAGGCCATCACCCCTGTGAAGCAGCCGATTGTCATGAGGATTAGAACCTTGGTCTTCCAAGTGTGGGCAGGGCATCACCTGGACTTTCATTAGAAATGCGCTCTCAGGCCTCCCCAGACCTGCTGAATCAGAATGTGCATTTTCTCAAGATGCCTTGGTGATTCCTGTGCACGCTGCAGTCTGAGCAGCGTGGATTCGAGGTCCTTTAGGTCAGACTCTGAGTACGGGCCTTGGGGGCTTCTCACTGTCTCCTCTGTTCACAGATAACTTCCTTGAGGGTGAAGACCTGGCTGCCCAGTTCTCCAGGGTTCTCCTGGAAGCTGAGTAGTGCTAAGACGGAGTGCACGAAGTTGATTGATGGGCGTTAGTTTTAGAACACAAATCCACTGGTATTATTGCTCTAATGAATTTCCACCTTAATCCTCTTAGGGGACACATCTGTTTGCTACATTACATTAAGATTTTTTAAAGATGAGATCATTAGTAAAGTTGGCAAGTGTGTTGTGTCACACAGCCTCTTAGGACAAAACTGTTCAAGAATGTTGTATGAACAGCTAAGAGCATCTCCATGCAGGCTGAGTTGAATCCGACTCTACCGTAATTAGCTCAGTTGGTTGGAGCTGCGCTATTGAGATCAGGATCATGGGACTGAACCCTTTATGGGTCAGTTGGCTTTGCTTCATGCATGGCCACAGACCGCATGGGTAACCCAGCCAGACGTCCAGCAGGTGTTGTCACGGCTCCCTGCAAGGGTCTGGGTTGGGACGGCCTGGTAAAAATCTTTGAGGGCAAAGGGCTAACATATAATGAGCTTGCACTGGGCACTGTACTAGGGCCTTGGGGGGATAACTTTATTTACCCTCATAACAATTCCAGCAGACAATGGTATCCCCAGTTAACAGATGAGGAGACTGCGGCACAGAGAGGTTAGGCAGGTTATCTAAGGTCACACTGCTTTTAAGTGAAGGAGCTAGGATTTAAGGTCAGGTCTTTTTTTACTCCAAAGCCTGTAGCCAACTGTGTCCCATTATTAGAAAACCAACAGAGCACATGCTTTCTGTGCCAGGGGAGGGGCTGACTGCATGGCCGTTACACGCGGCTGCCTGTCACAGGCCGTGACTTAAACGGCTGTGCTGGGAGTCTGCGCCTCTTGTCCTCAGAGGCCAACCTGCGTCCCTCTGGAAAACAACAGGACCGCCTTTGCCCTCCTTCTCTGGACTCTGAAATGTTAGTTTTTAATGGTGGCAGATTTAAAACTGATCAACATGCTGAGGCCAACTCGGGAGCACCCCTCCCCCAGCCTCCTCCCCCCTCTGTGGTTTTCTTCTCTCTAAAGGTGAAACTGCTGAATACTTGGACACCTTTCTGTCCTCAGAGGGAAGATAGTCACCACTCCTGGCAACGTCCACACTGTGTCACCTGCAGGTGATGCCCTGTTGCCTGTGGCCAGCTCAGGAACGGCCCTGATTTAAACCTGGCTTTCTAATCAACGTAGCTGGTTCCACATCTGTGGGGCATTTCCAGTCTTGGGTTTGTCAGCATCTGCTCCTTTACAGAGACAATCAGGCTGCTTTTGGTTTTGTTTTGTTGTTTGAGTTATTGGGATGTGTTTGTGTGCCTAGTTCTGAACCAAGTGAGAAAGAAAGGGGGAAGTTAGGTTACAGTGAATGTTAAGCCTCACCACAGGGATGTGTGATCAGCAAAATCCAGATTGTGGGAAATTATAGTTCCTCCCACAAATAAATTGCAAAGGAAAAAAAAGGTGGAAGGAAATGTAAGGTTAAAAGAGATTTAAGAAATATATAAACTAAGGGCAATGGGTTGCTCTAGCTGAATACTGATTCAAACACATTGTAAATAAATATTTGAGATCATTGGGCACACTTGAATAGGGACTTTTTCAAAATTATTAAAGTTAAATTAAGAAAAAATAAAACAATGAAATTAGTAAAGATATTTAACAGTAAGATTATTCAAGTATGATAGTAGTATTATG